>NC_089505.1:322920369-323577881 GCF_036850995.1 Saccopteryx leptura | reverse complement strand
GCCAAGGAGCCATCCCCAGTGCCCGGGCCATTTTTTGCTCCAATGGAGCCTTGGCTCCTGGAGGGGAAGAGAGAGACAGAGAGGAAGGAGAGGGGGAGGGGTGGAGAAGCAGATGGGCGCTTCTCCTGTGTGCCCTGGCTGGGAATCGAACCCGGGATTCCTGCATGCCAGGCCGACATTATTGAACCAACCGGCCAGGGTCGAAAATTAACTTTTAACAGGGTGACATTAATCAATAAAAGTACACAGAAACAAAAAAAGAAAAGAACCAAACAAGACACAGAACTACCAGAAAACAAAACATAAAATGGCTATAGGAAATCCTCCAGTGTCAATAATTACCCTAAATGTAAATGGACTGAACTCACCAATAAAGAGGCACAGAGTAGTAGATTGGATTGGATCAAAAAGCAAACCCAACCCATATGCTGCCTTCAAGAGACACATCTAAGCTGCAAGGACAAAAGTAGGTTCAAAGTGAAAGGTTGAAAATGATTCTCCAAGCAAAATATATCCAAACAAAAGCAGTTGTAGCCACACTCATATCTGACAATCCAGAAAAGCTATGGTTGATTTTAATCGTGGCACTGACTCCTAACACAAATTCTAATCTGAAGTTATTTGATCTCAAATTAAACAAACTGCTTTCAAATAACAAATGGCATTGTGTATTTCAAACTCATGGCATTTATTTCCACTTACTTCACTGCCTCTGAAAACCTCTTAGAACAGCCGAGACATTTATAGTTATTGCCTTTTGCAGTAATTAAGTAGTATGTGAAACTGTAAACCCATGTTGTTATAATGCATTTTATCCCGAGTCATGAGTTTTTTGCAGAGACTTCTTGGTGATTCAATAAAATACTAAAACATAAAGACCTGCATATTTTGCTTTCTAAACAAATCTATTCAGGCCAATATCTTTTACCAGGATATAATATTTTCATGCCATATCTAAAACTTTGCAATCATTATGGCTTAAGAAAGCAAGCAAAATATCCCAGTTCTCATGAATATGTTTGATTAATTGCCTACCATAAATATGTAGTAGACTATTTCAAAAAGAGAAAAAATACCACCTCCTTAAAAAATCTGTAAATGTGTTACAGAATTGCATATTTGCTGAATAAAACTTTGTCATACTTGGTCACTGCTATATTTTGTATCCCTTTAATGATCTGTATTACTTTATGGGCTTATTTAAAATAGCAGCTTAGAGTTTTGTAATAATTAATTTATAACAAGTTTTTTTGTTAACAAGAATAAAACATCATATGTTTTGTAAAAAATTTTTTTCTCCAGTGTTTTATTCTTTGTGTGTGTGTGTGTGTGTGTGTGTGTGTGTGTGTGTGTATGTGTTTTTCTTTTGACAGAGACAGAGAAAGTCAGAGAGAGGGACAGATAGGGACAGACTGAAAGGAAGGGAGAGAGATGAGAAGCATCAATTTTTCATTGTGGCACCTTATACATTCATTGACTGCTTTCTCATATGTGCCCTGACTGGGGGGCTACAGCAGAGCGAGTGACCCCTTGCTCAAACCAGCTACCTCGGGCTCAAGACAGCAACCTTGGGCTTCAAGCCAGCTAGCTACCTTTGGGCTTAAGCTAGCAACCATGGGGTCACATCTATGATCCCATGCTCCAGCAAACGACCCTGGGCTCAAGCTGGTGAGCTGGTGCTCAAGCTAGATGAGCCCACTCTTAAGCCGGCGACCTTGGAGTTTGAAACCTGGGGCCTCTACATCCCAGTCCAACATTCTATCCACTGTGCCACTGCCTGGCCAGGCTGTCTAGATATTTTATAGTAAGAAGAAGGTTAACATTGAGGTGGTCAACATGGATCCTCTTCACTGTTATTTTGAGTTTATATTTTAATGGGCCACTCTTCCATTTTAGAAATAGTCAAAAAAAACAATATCTATATTTCATTATTTTTAAGATTTCAAATTGTTACATTTCAATCTTTGATTAATTAGGAATTTATTTTGGTGCAAAGAAAGAACTAAGAACAGTCCCGCTTCCTTGAAAAATAAAAAGTCTAATGATTTTCTCTAATTTATTTGGAGAGTAAAGCAATTTTATTTAATATAAATGTAGACATTTTAATTTATTTATTTAATCATAGTATATCTTTATTATATAACAAAGTACTACATAAATATGTTCTATTTTCAGATGAATGAACATATATACCTGAAATAGTTGCACTATTTATGGACGTAGTCCTAGTGCATTATCATTAAGACAATATCATTAATTTTGTGTTACTTTATATTCATGTCTTGGCACCAGGTTCATTCTTCTCTACTCCCATTATTTTTATTTCTAAAAAGAGTAACTTTGTATTATTTTAAGACTTTCCCTCTGGCAAAAATTCTTTTGGCACTATGGAATTGTATAATATTTTAAAAAGTAATTGGGAGAAACATACCTTTTCAACATCAGCTTTTTGTACTTAAAAATAAGACCTAGCTTTCCATTAAAAAAATTTTATTTACTGTTTACAATAAATTTTTAAAGTTTTTTAATTTTTAGGAACTGTACATTGCTTTTAAAGGTTTTTCCAGGTTTTTATTATATATATTGGTACTTATACATGAGATATTTTCTTTCCTCAAAATCAACTATTGATTTTATAAAGAAAAACTGGTATTTTTATATACTACTTTTACAGTTTAAGAAAATATCTAGTTGTTTCAAATTTTTGGTTGTTACTCTGAATTTAATGGTCATATGTCATCAATTAGCAAAATTTTAACCTAATTAAAAGTGTCTCATTTCATTTATATTTATGTTGAAATAGTTAATAAAAATTATGGCTCTTGGTCTCAATTTCAATAGCTATAACTTAATCCAATGAACTTAATCACAATGGTTAAAAATAAGGTATGTAGAGCAGGGGTGGGACAGTGGTTAAGCAATTTTGTAACAGCTTTAATACTGAAAAATAATAATATTACCAATTATTTTTAAATAGAAAGAGTATGAAGAAAGTTGAAAATTCTTGATGATCGAGTTTTCTGTGTTCAAAGCGATGGATCTTAGAGCATTTAAGTGTCTTACTGGATACAATGCTTTTGTTAACTTTCTGTGATTTAAACTATCTGGTAGTTTTAAAATGTGAGGAACAAAATGTATTAATATTCATATTATCAAAAAATGAGGTCTACTTTCCCTTCCTTGAAAAACAGAATACAGAAAAGGCATTATTGTATTTATTTCTAAGACTAAGGTTTAAGAAGCTGGCAACTTCTACGACCTGCCCTTGGTCATAACAAGTCTTACTACTGAACAGCTCAGCTTTGCGTAAGCCCAGATCACATGGCAAAAGCACACAGAAAGACTCCTGCCAACTTGCTCATCTGAGGCCCCAATGGGTAGACAGTGACTCCCTTATATAAGTAAGGAAGCTTTCAAGATGAATCCATCCTCGTAAAAATATGGGAATCCTCATGGAGAAATGCTTAGCTGAGCCCAGTCAACCTCCAGAAACATGAGACAAAATTAATAAGTTATGTTCAAAGCCACAAGGTTTTGGGGGTGATTTGTAATCAGCAATAAATACTGAGAAAATAATTTAGTACCTGGAATAGGGAGGCTGTAACAAAAACCTAAGACATATAGCATTTGCTTTGGGATTTTAGGAGTATGCAGAGCCTCATTGAGAAAGTCTAAATAGCCTAGAAAAGGCTGTCTGTAATGGCTAAAATAAAATAGGAAAAAAAAATTTAGAAACACAAAATGGTTCCCTTGTTAAGTAGTATTGGAAAGTTTGGCAATACTTTAATCTGCAACAATGTGGAAAGGAGGCAACAGACCCAAGGGAATCAATGATTTAGCCTGGCATAATATTTAAACTGTATATTGTAAACATTGCACCTGTTTTCTTCTAGGTGCCTGTAGTAAAATTAGATGAGCTAGAAAAAGAAACTGTTCAGGTTTCAAGCAAAATATAAAGGACCTGTAGAAGAGCCAGGATTTGAAAGGTTCAAACACAGTACTTTCTGTTATTCTTAGCCTCTTCAGGTGGCTAAAGAATTTCATATTAAGAAACAGCTAGGGAAAAAAAAATACAGGGTGAGTCTGTAAAAAGCTTTTTGAAACTTCAAAAAATTTAAATGACATCTAACCAAAACTTTCAGAAAGACAAAAGACCTTTGAAGGACCCCAGGTATGTGCTTCATGATCTTCTTTATTTAAAAATAAGCATCTACGAATATTAAAAGTAGCTTTACAGAAAGCTCAAGATAGAGACACGCAGGCACACCTCAAAGAGATTTGTAGTTGGATATCTGTTCTAGTTTTCATGTCTAACAGAATTGTTCTGATAGAAGCACCACTATCTTAAATTTAATGGGACAGATTAAATGTAAAATACAAAGGACTTTGGACCCCCAACTGTTTATGATCAGGAGCAGAATGTGGCTCAGACAGCAGAAGTAGAGCCGAAGAGTTTAAGAAAATTAATTCTTGGAACAGTTTAGGCTCTTACCAAAAACTGGTCATTGACTTCAAGTAATGGTGACAAGTGAACTGCTTAGATGAACATTCCCCGAAATAGCAATTATAAAGTGGGAGTTTAAAAACTCTTTCAGTATGTTGGGGAGCATTTAAAAGCAAGGGAAAAATAACCTAAGAAAGGTATATTCTCAGAGATGCAAAGGAAAAGGGCAGGAGTTGTGAGCTTTTGGCTTTTTGATATGAGATGGGTTTTCAGTGATCATGGCTTTTGGAGAAGAAAACAACAGCATGATCTTACAAGCCTACATAGTTCAAAGATGAGGAATCAGTTAAAATTTAAAGAGGAGATGTTAACAAGAACAGAACTACACAAGGCATAAAACTTAAACTCTGAATATAAACTGCCAACATACTCAGCTGATGACTCAGTCACTAATGCGTGGAAAGAATACAAAGAGGACCTATCAAAAAAACAGAAGCTAGAGATGAAATATAGTTACATGAGGTGAGACTTCTGTTTTAGCTGTTTTTGAGATTAGCTTTATTGAGTTATAACTTAAAATATTTTTTTGTATTTTAAATATAGGTCATCAAAACTTAAATGCATACAGTTATAAAACCACCACTGCAAACAACATTTTTACATTCTCCCCCACAAATTTTCAGGTGCTCCTTTATACTCACTCTACTGCCTCTCATATACTCGGTGCTAGAAAGCACTGCTCAGTTTTTTGTCATTATCATTTTGTTTTTTTCTGGAATTCTTATGCATTTAATTATAAAAAATGTAGGTTTATTTTTGGTGTTGCTTCTGTCAGTATAATTATCCTGAGATTTATGCATGTTAATTATTATGTTAATAGTTCTTTCTTTTTTATTTCTGGATATAGCATTCCACTGCATTTGTGTACTAAAATTTATTCAATTGGACATTTGACTTGTTTTTAGTTTTGTTTTATTTTGAATAAATCTTCTTTAAATATTTAAATACAAGTCATTATTGTAGATAAGTATGTTTTACCTGAATAAGATCCTAGCAGTGTGAATACTGGATCATATAGTAAGTGTTGATTTACCTTTATAAAAACAAAGCACAACAAGGTTAAAATGAAACAACAACTCTTCAAACTGCTTTCCAAAGTTGCTGAACCAACTCTCTAGGTGTTTAATCAATTACTGAGAGAATAAATTTGGAATATCCAAAATTAATTTCAAATTTTTTTATTTATTTCTTCTCATTTCTCTTATTTTTGGAATTCTCAACAATTGTATATAAGAGTTCTATTTTTTTCACATTTTTGCCGACACTGCTATTAGAGATTTTTTAGTCATTGTAATATATTTAATAGAATCTCATTGTGGCTTTCATTTTTATTTCCCTAATGGCTAATGGTGTTGAATTTTTTTGCGTGTGTTTATTTCTTGATATTTGTATATCTTACACAATTCATATCAAAACACCAATGGCATATTTCACAGAGCTAGGGCAAATAATCCAACAATATATATGGAACCCCAAAAGACCCCAAATAGCCATAGCAATCTTATTTTATTTTATATTTTATTTTATTATTAAATGAGAGATAGAGAGAAAGAGAGACATACTCCGCATGCACTCTGACCAGGACCCACCAGCAAGCCCCCATACCAAGAAGTGCTCTGACCATCTAGGGCCATTATTCCGTTGCTCAGCAACCAAACTATTTTAGTGCCTGAGGCGAGGCCATGTAGCCATCCTCAATTCCCAGGGCTATTATCTCAAATGAGCCATGGCTGTAGGAGTGGGTGGGGAGAGAGCAAAACGGGAGAGAGAGGGGAAGAAGTGGAAAGCAGATGGTCACTTCTCCTGTGTGCCCTAACCAGGAATCAAGCCTGGGAATTCCACACACCAGGTGAACTTCTACCATTGAGCCACCTGGCCAGAACATCATAACAATCTTAAAAAAGAAGAACAATGATGAAAGACAAAGTCGAAGATATCATAATACCTGATATCAAATGATACAACAAGACCATTGTAATCAAAACAGCTTGGTACTGGCATAAGAACAGGCATATAGATCAATGAAACAGAACAGAGAGCCAAGAAAGAAACCTACACCTTTATGGTTAATTAATATGAAACAAAGGTGGCAAGAGCATACAAAGGAGTAAGGACAGTCTCTTTAATAAATGGTTTTGGGAAAATTGGACAGATAATAAAAAACAATGAAACTATACCACCTTCCTACACCATATGCAAAAATAAACTCAAAATAAATTAGAGACTTAAATGTAAGTTGTAAAATCATAAAAATCCTCAAAGAAAACATAGGCAATAAAATTTTAGACAACTTTCACAGCAATATTTTTTTTTATTAACTTTAATGGGATAACATTGGTAAATCAGGGTACATATGTTCAGAGGAAACATCTCTAGGTTATTTTGACATTTGATTATGCTGCATTCCTATCGCCCAAAGTCCAATTGTCTTCTGTCACCTTCTAACTGATTTTCTTCATGTCCCTCCCCTCCCCCAACCCCCTCCCTCTCCTCTCCCCCCCCATCCTGTAACCCCCACACTCTTGTCCATGTCTCTGAGTCTCATTTTATTTCCCACCTATGTACGGAATCATATAGTTCTTAGTTTTTTCTGATTTACTTATTTTGCTCAGTATAATGTTATCAAGGTCCATCCATGTTGTTGTAAATGATCCGATGTCACCATTTCTTATGGCTGAGTAGTATTCCATAGTATATATGTACCAAGGCTTTTTAATCCACTAGTCCACTGACAGACACTTGGGCTGTTTCCAGATCTTCGCTATTGTGAAAAATGCTGCCATAAACATGGGGGTGCATTTCTTCTTTTCAAACAGTGCTACGGTGTTCTTGAAGTATATTCCTAACAGTGCTATAGCTGGGTCAAAAGGCAGTTCAATTTTTAATTTCTTGAGAAATCTCCATATTGTTTTCCACAGTGGCTGCACCAGTCTGCATTCCCACCAGCAGTGCAGGAGAGTTCCCTTTTCTCCACATCCTCACCAGCACTTATTCTGTGTTGTTTTATTGATGAGCGCCATTATGACTGGTGTGAGGTGATATCTCATTGTGGTTTTAATTTGCATTTCTCTAATAATTAATGATGTTGAGCATTTTTTCATATGCCTGTTGGCCATCTGTATGTCCTCTTTGGAGAAGTGTCTATTCATTTCTTTTGCCCAGTTTTTGATTGGATTGTTTGTCTTCCTGGTATTAAGTTTTACATGTTCTTTATAAATTTTGTTTATTAACCCCTTATCAGATGCATTGTCAAATATATTCTCCCATTCTGTAGTTTGTCTTTTTATTCTGTTCTTATTGTCTTTAGCTCTGCAGAAGCTTTTTAGTTTGATAAAGTCCCATTTGTTTATCCTGTCTTTAATTTCACTTGCCTGTGGAGGCAAATCGGCAAATATGTTGCTGCGAGAGATGTCGGAGAGCTTACTGCCTATGTTTTCTTCTAAGATGCTTATGGTTTTACGGCTTATATTTAAGTCTTTTATCCATTTTGAGTTTATTTTTGCGAGTGGTGTAAGTTGGTGGAATAGTTTCATTTTTTTGCAGGTAGCTGTCCAATTTTCTCAACACCATTTGTTGAAGAGGCTGTCTTTTCTCCAATGTATGCTCTTTCCTCTTTTGTCAAATATCAGTTGTCGATAAAAGTGTGGGTTTATTTCTGGGTTCTCAGTTCTGTTCCATTGATCTATATGCCTGCTCTTATGCCAGTACCAGGCTGTTTTGAGTTCAATGGCCTTATAATATAACTTGATATCCGGAAGTGTGATACCTCCCACTTTATTCTTCATTTTCAAGATTGCTGAGTCTATTCGTGTTCTCTTTTGGTTCCATATAAATTTTTGGAATATGTGTTCTATATCTTTGAAGTAAGTCATTGGTATTTTAATCGGTATTGCATTGAATTTATAAATTGCTCTGGGTAATATAGACATTTTAATGATGTTTATTTTTCCTAACCATGACCACGGTATATGCTTTCACTTGTTTGTATCTTCCCTGATTTCTTTTATCAATGTTTTATAATTTTCCAAGTACAAGTCTTTAATCTCCCTGGTTAAATTTATTCCTAGGTACTTAATTTTTTTGGTTGCAATGGTAAAGGGGATTGATTCCTTCATTTCTCTTTCTGACAGTTCATTGTTAGTGTATAAAAATGCCTCTGATTTCTGAGTATTAATTTTATATCCTGCCACCTTGCTGAATTCATGTATCAGGTCTAGTAGTTTTTTGACTGCGACTTTGGGTTTTCTATATACAATATCATATCATCTGCAAATAATGATAGTTTTACTTCTTCTTTTCCAATTTGGATGCCTTTTATTTCTTTTTCTTGTCTGATTGCTGTGACTAGGACTTCCAGAACTATGTTGAATAAGAGTGGTGAAAGGGGGCACCCCTGCCTTGTTCCTGATCTTAAGGGGATTGCTTTTAATTTTGCCCATTGAGTATGATGTTGGCTGTGGGTTTGTCATAGATGACCTTTATCATGTTGAGGTATGTTCCCTGTATTCCCACTTTGCTGAGAGTTTTGATCATGAATGGGTGCTGGATTTTATCAAATGCTTTTTCTGCATCTATTGAAATTATCATGTGGTTTTTCTCCTTCCTTTTGTTTATGTGATGAATCACTTTGATTAATTTGTGAATATTGTACCAGCCTTGCCTCCCAAGAATAAATCCCACTTGATCATGGTGTATGATTTTTTTCATATATTGCTGGATCCGGTTTGCTAATATTTTGTTGAGGATTTTTGCATCTAAATTCATCAGGGATATTTGCCTATAATTTTCTTTCTTTGTGTTGTCTTTGCCTGGTTTTGGGATCAGAATTATGCTTGCCTCATAAAAGGAGCTTGGAAGTCTTCCTTCCTCTTGAATTTTTTGAAATAGCTTGAGAAGGATAGGAGTTAGTTCTTCTTTGAATATTTGGTAGAATTCACTTGTGAAGCCATCAGACCCAGGACTTTTCTTTTTTGGGAGTTTTTGATAACTGTTTCAATCTCATTTGTTATAATTGGTCTGTTTAGGTTTTCTGATTCTTCCAGATTAATTTATGGAAGATTATATTTTTTAAGGAATTTGTCCATTTCATCTAGGTTGTCTAGTTTTGTGGCATACAGTTCTTCATAGTATTTTCTTACAATATTTTGTATTTCTGTTGTGTCAGTTGTTATTTCCCCACTCTCGTTTCTAATTTTATTTATTTGAGTTCTCTCTCTTTTTTTCTTGGTGAGTCTGGTTAAAGGTTCATCAATCTTGTTTACCTTTTCAAAGAACCAGCTCCTGGTTTCATTGATCCTCTGTATTGTTTCTTTAGCCTCTATGTCATTTATTTCTACTCTGATCTTTATTATTTCCTTCCTTCTACTAGCTCTGGGCTCTACTTGCTGTTCTTTTTCTAGTTCTTTTATATGTAGGGTCAAGTTGTTTATTTGAGCTTTTTATAGCTTCTTGAGGTATGCCTGTAATGCTATGAACTTCCCTCTCAGTACTGCTTTTGCTGTGTCCCATGAATTTTGAGTTGATGTATGCTCATTATCATTCGTTTCTAGAAATTTTTAAATTTCTTCTTTGACCTCATTGTTTACCCATTTGTTATTTAATAACATGCTATTTAGTTTCCAAGTGTTTGAGTATTTTTCAGTTTTTCAGTTGTGGTTGATTTCTAGTTTCATGCCATGTGTTACATGCCCATGACTATTTTATAACTACCAATATGTACTTTTTTTTCCCCAGGTTATTTTGACATTTAATTATGTTGCATACCCATCACCCAAAGTCAAATTGTCCTCCGTCACCTTCTATCTAGTTTTCTATGTGCCCCTCCCCCTCCCCTCCTCTCTCTCTCCTCCCCCCCATAACCACCACACTCTTATGTACCTTTTAATACCTTCACCTTTTTGCACCCAGTCCCTCAACCCCTCCTCTCTGACAACCGGAAGTCAGCCCTGTGTCTAGGATCCTGTTTCAATTTTGATTATTTATACTATTCTTTAGATTCCACAGATAAACAATATTTGTAGTCCCACCTTCCTTTGCTCAATATCACACATTTTAAATGAAGAGATGCTAGTTTAGATTTAATATCAATTCTTCTAATATTTCCTCTCATATTGTCAAAGTATTTGCTTTATCAACTATGAGATTTCTACTTACTGTCATTAATTCAAACCCACTTACATGGGCTTGAACAAATCAGTATCACCCCGACCAGGATCCACCTGGCAACCCCTGTCTGGGGCTGATATTTTGACCAACCAAACTATCATCAGGGCTTTGGGCAGTCGCTCAAACCAATTGATCCACTGGGTGAGAGAGGATGAGAGAGAGAAGAGGGAGAGGGATGGGAAGAGAAGCAGATAGTTGCTTCTCATGTGTGCCCTGAACAGAGATCGAATGGAAGACATCTGTGTTCGGTCATGCTCTATCTACTGAGCCAACTAGCCAAGGCTGTCAATGGTAAATTTGCAGTAACTGTATTAGTAATTGTTAGCTTAGACCCGGTAAATGATTATCAAGTCCAGAGGAGCTGAATATTATAGGACCTATCTTATTTCACCTCAATATTCCTCCCCAAATTTCTGAGAGCCATTTTCACTATTAGAGCTTCCTTTGTTCCTGATACAATATGATACCAATATTAGTTTCTTGCATTCTCTCTTCTCCTTCCATTAACCCATGTATGATTGTGCCTAATAAACTCTTCCAATTTTTTCCCAACTTTATGATGTCCCATTTCTTGTTAATTAGGCCCTAAATCATTTCTAGAAAAGGTGAGACCTTGATGACACTTTAGCTCTCAATCTCAGAACCAAGTAAAAATATGGTTCACTGAATTTGTTTTTGTTCACAAACTTTTTTAACTTAAATAATAATAGCCATTTTAAAGTGAGAGGCAACAGACGTTTATATGAGATAAAAACAAATAGCTAATCTAGCAGTACTGATTTGAACAGAAATACAAATAATATTATCATTAAGAGAAAAAGACAAGGAGTATTTATGAGAAAGGAAAGGAAAACAATTACATCAAAAGAAGAAAGGCATTTTTATTGGTACAGATATACTTACATAGTAATGCTATTTCTAAACAATGTTCTAATTATTTAGACTAGTAGTCATTAGTCCTATAGCCACAATAATTGTTTTTGGGTTTTGTTGTTGTTATTTTTGAAAACAGTTCACTGGTGCTTTAGGCTCAGGTAAAGCTTATCTTTCACAGTTTTAACTTTTCAAGGTTTAAGGCATAAAATGTATAAGGTGTTTTCTTTGGGATGGCAGCTCCAATTCCATTTTAAAATGACTCCATTTATTTTGTTTTTCACTTCTTCACTCATTCTTGTACTCATTTATTTATTTAATGACCATTGTTTATTATCTACTCTGTACCTTCATTGTGCTCCAGAACCTGTCCTCAAGGAGTTTATGTTAATTGATTGCGCTGGGAGTAGTGTGTGGCAGGTGTGGTGTGTGTAAGGGTGTGTATCAGTGTTCATGAATTTGTATGTGCTGGAGCACAATACTCACAAGTAAAAAGAACATTGCAGTCAGGTGTGATCCATTATAGAGTTATGGGGGAATGGTGCTACAGGAGCACTCAGGCATGGGCAGACTTACGTCTCAGGAGAAACTTGAAAATTGCATAGGGAGGACTTGACAGAGGAAGCATAGCTTGAGGAGAACTCAGGCAGCCAGGGACTGGAAATATAGGTAAGACACACACAAAAAAAAGCAGATGGAGAGGCATGGGTTCTATGAACTACCTTCAAAGAAATACAACTGGTTTAATGCAGTTTAGAGCCATGAGTTAGCCTTACTAGGGATGTAATTGAGTAAAAGGATGAACATGGGTTTGATGAATCTACCTTAAATTTTCTCTGTTTTTGTTAGCAAATGCTGACCGTGTATTCATATTGTTACTAGGCTATAACCAGTCTGGGGTTCGAGTCACCCACCACCATAATAGCCAATACACAGAGACTGAGTATGAAGGAAAACAGGCATCTTTAATAAGGATTGCCAGCAACTTGAGAAGACAAGGGCCATATCTTAGCCCAAAGCCTGCCTTACTATCTCAGTTGTGAAGGCTGATTATATACTTTTTCATATGAAGTTAGTACGTGGGGAGCATGCAGTTAGACATAAAGCAGGATAACTGGTTCTGAGCACTGTAAGAGTCATCAAGCAGGAGGGCTGGTTCCCAAAATCACAATTTCTTCTCCATAGCATTCTGATCTAATTGTGGTCTTTAATTGCTTCTTAGGTGCCAGTCATCTCCTCAGGGGGTATGAGAACATCCTGCTTCAGTAGTTATCCTCAGGGCATGTGAGAACATCTGGCTTCAGTAGTTCTGCATTACTCAGTAGGGGTGCTAAAGTAGGAGTGACACAATTCCTGCCCTCTAGTGGTGTAGTGTCAATTTACCTTGTATATAATAAAAATAAGTTTAGAATTTATCATATAAATCATGGAGAACTCTCAAAAAATTTTGAATAGTTACATTATTTAACCAACAATGTATTTTAGAGGAATTCAACTAGTAGCATAGGAAAGAAAATGAAAAGCAAAAACAAAACATATATAGGAACATGCCTGGACATGAGCTGGACTGAAACTAAAACAGACCATTTGAGGATGCTCTTCCAAACTTCTAGTTGAGAAATGATGAAGCAACAGAGACAATGCAAAAGAAAAATGTGAATGTGAAGAATATCTAAAAGTTTAATTTACAAGATTTGGTTGAAGGGGAATCTTGGATTATTAATATGTATTTAGATGTATAACATATGTCTATCTATCTATTAGCTTGGGAATACATGGTAGAGGGGTGCTTCTGAGCAACAAAAATAATTAATTTAACTGAACAAATATTTGTGGAACATTAAATATGTAAGTTACATCTCTAGAGATACAACAATAAAAGTTTAAATTTCTTATTTGTTTTATAGAAGCAGAAAACAGATAAATAAAGATAATGCCCATGGGTAAGTGTTATGATGAAAAATAGAGACAGTGCTATGGAAAGTGCTGAGGACTAGAGGAACTGCTATTTTATATAAGATGGTTAAGAAAGAACTCTTTAATAAGACTGCAATTGAGTATGTACTTAAAAAATTGGAGAAAGCACCATGTGGGTATTTGAAGAAGATGCAAAAGCAAGTGGTAAAAACCTGAGATAATAGTGTGCTTAGAGACCAAAAATAATTCCAATCTTAGTGAGAAAAAACGCCAGTGGAAGGAGATAAATTCAGAGAAATGACTGGTCCCAAATCAGGATAGGCCTTGTCAGTTGTGGGGAGCTTTTTGGGTCCAAGTGAATTTGTTAACAGAGCAGTGACATATTCTATGGGTATGCAAAAGGAGAAGGCAGCACTGTTTGAGAAGATGTTGAAGTCTTTCAGGTGCAACGTTATGTTGGTTTTCAAGCAGTTAGTAGAGATGGCACTGACGTTTCAGATTATGAAAAATTTAAAGAATGATTTACAGAATATTCTGATGAGTTGAATATAGAGTGTTAATGAGGAGTCAGAGAAAATAAAATTTTCAGCCTGATTGTTCAAGCCAGTGAAGTAGAGTTGCCATTTATCAATACTAAAGTTAAGAAGATATGAGAATCTTTGTGTTAATGCTAGAAGAATGTTGTTTGTGATACTGATGTGTTCAAGCTCATCTAAGTGGGTTTGAATTAATGACAGTAAGTAGAAATCTCATAGTCGATAAAGCAAATACTTTGACAATATGAGAGGAAATATTAGAAGAATTGATATTAAATCTAAACTAGCATCTCTTCATTTAAAGTGTGTGATATTGAGCAAAAGAAGGTGGGACTACAAATAAAATTTGAACATAAATTTATGTTGGTAAAAGCTCACACAATATCATCTATATTTTCATAAACTCCTGAGCAAAATCTTCTTCTGATTTTAGAGAGCTGAAGTATACTAAAATGCTTAAAAATACAGTGGTACCTTGAGATTTGAGTTTAGTTTGTTCTGTAACAGAGCTCGTAAGTCAGTCAACTCGTATATCAAACAAATTTCT
The DNA here is from genome assembly GCF_036850995.1 of Saccopteryx leptura. Classification (NCBI taxonomy): domain Eukaryota; kingdom Metazoa; phylum Chordata; class Mammalia; order Chiroptera; family Emballonuridae; genus Saccopteryx; species Saccopteryx leptura. The sequence goes on along the minus strand of NC_089505.1, from coordinate 323,563,339 downwards.
CCCATTTAAAATAACTGAAATAGATTTAGTCCATTCCAGCTTTGTAAAACATTCCCAAACCATCCTAAATTATGAAAAAGACATGTTTTTAATTAAGAAACACACATGTATACTTTACCAATGCATAACAAAATATGTGAAATAAAAGAAAAAAGTGTTATTTAGTATTGTATTCTTACCTTGAAGACAGACGAGTGTGGCTAATGGAGGTGAATGGCGAAGGAGGAGGGAGGGAGGAAGGGATGCAGGCACTGTAGACACGTAAACTAAAACTGCACTTTCTTAACACTAAATGTAAACTAAAACTGCATTTTCTTCAAACAAAATTAAAACTGCACTTTCTTCACTTAAAATAAAACCACAAAAACTTAATTGTAAAAAAAATGCACTTTTTAAAATTTAAACTTAAACTAAGCTTAACATTACATATTTTTCATTTAATCATCACCTGTTTTTGCCTTTTGGGCTGCACTTTCAGCACTTTCACTTGTAGGACTTTTGAATAAAAATCTATCCAAAGAGGTTTGCTTTTGCTTGCCTTTTAAAATGTTATAGAAATGTGACAAGTGTCATTAAAAGTGCTGAAGCATGACCAGTTGAAACTTTATCTGGGTGTTTCTTTTCAATGAAACTCGAAAGATTCTCCCAAATTGTCAGCATATCTTTAATTTTTCTTGTAGAAATCACTTCCTCTGACTCAACCTCCTCCTCACTACTAATCTCTTGCAGAAGCTCTGTATGTTGCATCTTCTGTAGCTCCTTCAACTCCTCAGTTGAGAGTTCCTCCTCATGTTCCTCAACGAGCTCCTTTACATCACCCTCAACTACCTCCAGACTGATCCATGTTCCAAGGGACACAATCTGCTTCAATGTTCCTACCTCGGTCTCAGTCTCTGGTTCAAATTCTTTAAAGTCCTTGACTGCAACAACATCAGGCCATAACTTTTTCCATGCAGAGTTCAAAGTTCTTCTTATAAACTCTTTCCATGCCAAGTCAATAATGTGTAAACATATCACAATGTTGTAGTGATCTTTCTAAAACTCTTGAAGGGTTAGATTTGTATTCTCTGTCTCCTCAAAGCAGTGGTGAAATGAGTGCTTTGTGTAAAGCTTTTTAAAGTTGGAAATGACCTTCTGATCCATAGGTTGTAAGATTGAAGTCTTGTTGGGTGGGAGGTAGAGGACTTTAATGAATTTGAACTCATCGAAAATGTCATCTTCAAGACCAGGTGGGTGGGCTGGAGCATTATCAAAGATTAGTAATGCTTTCATCAGGAGTTTATTTTCTTGAAGATATTTCTTTACTGCAGGACCAAAGATGAGATTTACCCACTCAGTAAAAAACTGTCGCGTAACCATGCCCTAGCACTGGCACGCCACATAACCTACAGTTTTTCTTTAAGAATCTTGTGAATCTTAAAGGCTTGAGGATTTTCAGAATAATATACTAGCAGTGGCTTTACTTGACAGTCACCGCTAGCATTTGCACACAATGCAAGGGTCAGATGGTCCTTCATGGCTTTATGGCCTGGCAGCTTCTCCTCTGTGGTGATGAAAGACCTCCGGGGCATTTTTTTCTAAAACAATCCTGTTTCATCACAGTTGAACACTTGTTGGGGGATGTAGCCTTCCTTTGTGATAGCGCAGCAAAACATGCGATGTACTCCTCAGCTGCCTTAACGTAGCACTTGCAGCTTCACCATGCCTCACCACTGAGTGGATGCCAGAAATCTTCTTGAAATTTTCAAACCTGCCATGACTTGCCTTAAACTTATCTTCTGCTGCCTCTTTTGAGGTTGATGGTTCTTTCTTCTTCAAGTCACTGTAAATAATACATGCCTTTTCACATATTACAGTCTCTATCACTGTATCTCCTGCCAGCTCTTTCTCTTTTACCCACACAAGCAGAAGCTTCTCCATTTTTTCATGGATATTTGTCCTTAATTGGGACAGAATTATAGTTCCTTTCGCTGGATTTGTGCTTTTGATGGCATCCTTTTGTTTAAGGATGGTACAAATTGTAGATGTATTGCAGTCGTACAGCCTTGCCAGTTCAATCACTCATACACCACACTCACGTTTTTTTTTATTATTTCTTACTTTACTTCTATTGATATCATTCTCTTCTTCTTCTCACCACTGTCCTTTACACTCACTTTCTTCAGCCCATGATAGCACACAAAAAAAGTTAGTAAAAAATGCAAAAATAATGCAAGAATAATTACAGCTTGATTCTGTGGGTAACACGTGAGAAAGAACGAGATGCTGGTGTTATCCTACTGATACTGGACCGGTGCACCAACGCGCAACTAGCGTCAGCTTCCCAAATCACAACTCATATCTCAGAATTTTTCTCAGATCTTGAACAAAAATACAGACCGAGTTGCAGCTCATATCTTTAAAAAATCATGTTAGTCTGCTCGTATATCAGGGTACCACTCTAATGATAAAGCTTTCAAATAAAGAAAAAACAAATGAAAATATGATTTGAAATTTGTCAGAGGTCCTTTGAACAAATGCTAGGCCACGTGGAAGTACACATCAAGTTTGTAGTTCAGATGTCTCTGTGGTCATAGAGCAGGGGTCAGGAACCTATAGCTCGCGAGCCAGATGTGGCTCTTTTGATGGCCGCATCTGGCTTGCAGACAAATCTTTAATAAAAAAAAATTATAACGTTAAAAATATAAAACATTCTCATGTATTACAATCCATTCATTTCCTACTGCTCCTGTTCATTGTTGCAGGTGGCTGGAGCCAATCACAGCTGTCCTCTGAGACAACACCAAATTTTTATTGGATAATGCATAACGTACACAGGTTGTTATATGGCTCTTGCAGAATTACATTTTAAAATATGTGGCATTCATGGCTCTCTCAGTCAAAAAGTTTCCCGACCCCTGTCATAGAGGTTTTCATGTGTTCAGTGAACTATGTCAAGAAGTGGCGAAAACAAATGCCTCATGCCAGAGTTCCAGTCAGTCAAGTGTCTATAAGTCAAAAGCTGAAGATTTTTGGCAGATAAGTAATTGAATGGGTTAGTTCTGGGGTCTCAGGTGGTTAAGCATGTATGTGTGGCCAGAGCAGAATTGACAGATTATGAAAAAAAATTAAAGGCTCGAGGTAAGCATGCAAGTCAGGAGGGCTGGGAGTAAGGGGTCTGGCACACTGACCACAGAGACCCATGAACTGTGATGTTCACAGTGCATATCCTGGTTTTCTGCCCCATCTTGGGCGCTATTATAAAAGTTTTTTTTGTTCTTTGTTTTTTGTCTTATATTAACCAAAATGTGTTTTTCCCATTTGAAATTCAGATGTCTGACTGTGTGCTGTCAAAAAAAAAAAAATGTTATGGCTTTCCATCTTCTAAGAGCAAATCCCAAACTAGAGGAAGAGATAAGAAGCCTTTTCAAGGGATAGCTTCTACTTGCCTCTCCAAGTTGCCTGCTGTTCACCTATGTCTTGCACTGATCTTCAGGAGAAGGGAAGGCCTTTGCAATAATCTCATATTAGGACCACTGCAAAGCTGATCCCAAACCTGTAAAGATTTCTCATCTTCTTCATGAGACAAGAAGTACTATTTTCTTCTTTTCAGGAGTTAGTTTACTGCAAAGGCATTGTCAAAGTAGAATTTCTTTGTTGTTTAGAAGAAAAGAAAAAAAATGATTTCTTTCTCTCTCTTGTTCAAATTATTCAAAGAAAGGAAACATTTGCCAATTTTATTGCCCAAGTATTTCATCTCCTATTCTCAATTCTTATTATATAGGCCCTCCCCCTATAGTTTTTCTTGAAAGTCATGGTTTGTATTTATTATTTTAGCATAATTGTAAAATAGTGCCCTATTCTTCTCAAATGGATGCTACATTATGTTGTCACTCTAAACATGAAAAAAAAAAAACTACTTCTAGGGTTAATGCCAATTTTGTAAATTAAAGAATTTAGACCTGTACCAGGTAAGTAGTAAACACTCTACAAGTGTTATCTGTAATAATCCTAAGTAATTTTTACAACTATAGTCTTTCTTGCCAGGGCTTATGTTCATCTCTTGTTCTACCTGTTATCATTCCCCTGCTTAGCATATTGTTGCCTTCATTCTTTGACTTTACCTAAGATTTCCCTTTGTCTCACATTATCTACTTGTCTTCCACCATCTCCATACCTTCCATAATCAGACATATGCTGTAAGGCTGATAATCATCCTTGGACCAGCAGTTATCTTCTCTATGACAAGAGAAACTTCCATTGCACATATATATTTTTATTGAAATTATGTTTTGTAGTATTTATTTTAGTTAATGTTAGTTCCTTAAATTGAGTGATTGCATTTTGTTTGTTAGATCCTCATTGCCTTACTTATGTGGTGAGCACATGGTAAACATTTCATACATGTTTTTTAACTGAGTCCTCTGCAGTTTGCTTTCAGTGCTGAGAAACTAATTAGAGCCTCTGCCTATGCACAAAAGCAGTTTATGCGGGTTTTCCCCCATAATCTGTTCCTGACAAGTAGTTTCCCTGGCAACCTATCATTATGTTTTCCTCTAACCTTCCTTTTCTATCCAAACATGTCTAATTCATTTGCAAAGACTTAGCTTTTTTTGCTAAACACTGCCGGATAGTGCCATTTTTAGACTCTCATATTTGTAAGAGCCACTTAAAAAGGCTGATATGATTCTTTTTATCATTTTAAAATATGTTAAAACACAATTTAAAAAAGAAACAAAATAGTCTTTTCAAAGAGTTTTGTACAACTTAATGGGAAACACAATCAAGAGGCAATGCTTTACGTCTATACATTAAGGCTGTCTTGGTTATTTGCAACATGTATAAACAACAAGGACATTTTTGCAAAAGGTGGTATAAATTAAACACTATTTCTATCTTTAAAAAGCTATTATAAGCCAACTAAATATTCAAAATGTAATCTTAAGTAAATTGCTATTATTCTACTATAGGAGAGATTATTATTCAAAACTGCCTATTTATTTATTTTGTAATTTTATTTAAAAAGCTTAATTTAGTGGGGTTACAATTATCAGTAAGAGTACACATGTTTCAAGTGGACATTTCTATAGCATTTGAACTGCTGATTATACTGTGTATCCAAAGTCAAATAATTTTCCATCACCATATATTTGTTCCTCTTTACTTCCTTCCCGCAACCCCCTTCTCCTTAGCCCTACCCCTCAATAGCCACTTCACTTTTGTCTATGTCTATGAGTCTCATTTTTATATCCCACCTATGTGTGAAATCATACAGTTCTTAACTTTTTCTGATTTACTTATTTCACTCAGTATAATGTTCTCAAAGTCTCTCCATGTTGTTATAAAAGACAATATGTCATTATTTCTTATAGTTGAGTAGTATTCCATTGTATATATGTACCATGTCTTCTTTATCCAATCCTCCATCAAGGGACACTTTGGTTGTTTCCATGACTTGGACCCTGTGAACAATGCTGCAATAAACTTGAGGGTATATGTGTCTTTGTGTACCGATGTTTTTGAACTTTTTGGGAAGATGCCCAGTATAAGAATTGCTAGGTCATATGGTAGTCTTATTTCTGATCTTTTGAAAAACCACTATACTTTCTTCCATAATGTCTGTACCAGTTTACATTTTCACCATCAGTGAATGAGTTTCTTTTTCTCCACAGCCTCTCCAACACTTATTACATGTCTTGTTGATAACAGTCAATCTAACAGGCGTGAGGTGGTATGTCATTATAGACTTGATTTGCATTTCTCTAATAGCTTGCTAAATTAGGGACCTTGGCCATAGAGAACAATTTATGAATTTGCCCCCAAAGACAAGGGAAGTAAAGGTAAAAATAAATAAATGGGGTTATATCAAACTAAAAAGCTTTTGTACAGCTCTGAGTAGCCTATGCCTGATAACTCTCCTTTCACCTCTCTAACCTCCTTGGAAAGATGTCAAGAACAAATGAAAATCTTACCTTCTCTACCATTATTAATAATATTGTTTACATATATGTATAATATTTTGCCCAGGTTTGCAAAAGCTTCCTGTTATCTGTTATGTCTTTGAAAATATAAATGTGTTTGCCAATGAAAGAACCTGTTTCTAAAAGTTATAAAATGTGTTCATAAAAGTATCGATCTAAATAGGGATCAGCAGGGACTGGAAGCGCTGTTGGAATTTGCAATTCACTGGCCCCCTTCTAATGTGCAGCAGGTGTTGGCTTTAATAGAAATAAGTACTTTTGCAGCAGCTAAGAGAATTGTCAAGGCAGCACAAGCCTTGAATGTGTTTGACCCTGCCAGACCCTGTGAGCTTGCCTCTGAGGAGTTTAGATGAGATTTATAACAATGGAGAGAACACTTATGGAAAGGTGCTGAAGTCTATTATTAAAGAACTGTATGGCTAGTTGCCTGTAATGAGTCCTCATCTGGGTGATTTGCACAGAGAAGCTGGGCTGTCTATCATTGACTGAGCATTGGGCAGTGTAATGGACTCTTGAATAAGGGACTGCAATAAAAAGGGGGCAATGGCTCCATTTCTGGATAGACACGACACTTTTGAACAGTATGAGAGATCCCACTGTAGGGGCCTGGAACCGATAGAGGCCCTTCTATACTATAAAGTCTTCCCATCTAGTTGCAGATATGTACCAAGGCCACTTTACTCAAATTGGGATTTGAACAGCAGAACAACATGCTTCTGCCTGCCCCAGTAGCCATCCTTAAAGGCCAATGGCTTCAATGGACATGGTCCTGGACTGTACAGGCACTCCACCTATGATGGGAGGCCTTGTTGGCACTGGAGGGTAGGGAGCTAGAGGTGGACCTCCAGTTAACTCCCAGGCAACCAGCACCTGGCTGTGTATGGTAGAAGTGTATTATCCCTTGAGTATTCAGGAAGACATCATTGTGAAAAGCACCTTTGTAATTACTGTCATTTTTAGTATAGCTTATGCCTCAGTAATCTGTTGCCATTGTTTCTACTGTTTCTGTGAAATATAAATGCAATATACCTCACTCCTTGCACAGAGACTATTGTAGGAGATACCTGTCACATAGATTGTGAGGCGAGCAACCGTAAAGGGGTAGAGTATAGGGAAAACAGCTGTGGTTAGGCTTGCTGACTTGTTTTCTAGCTGCAAGCACTTTGCATAATTAATATGTGAGCACATGACAAGAAAGCATGAGTATGTGGCCTATATAAGACTATGGGTACTTGCCTGCCATGCAAGAGACAGTTTTCTTGTTTGCTTGTCTGGCACTGGGAGAAGAGGTTTTCCCCTAGCTGTTTGCTTGCCAGCTGTTGCAAGAATCCAATAAACAGAATGCCCCAAAACATTTTGGCTCTGTAGTTCTTCTGTGGTCTGCCCAAATCCAATACCTGGCCTTGACCACCAGCATTACAGACATTTATATTTTTCTTTCTACTTGATCTTTAAAGAACATGGCAACTCTTTATATTTGAGTATTATTTTTGTCATGGCATGAATTCAATAAGAATTTATTTTCTTTATAAGACACATACAGTCATTTTCCAATTATATTTGTAATAATCAGAACTTTGACTGGAATGTTATGTCTGGACAAGACATGTCATCAGAAAGCTTCAAGGAATTAAAATTGACTTTGAAAGTTGGTAGCACCTCTTGGATAAGTAGCCTGATGCTTTGCTTATTCCCATGGCTCATGGCAAGTCTTTCTAGGTAAGGGACAAAGGTTGCTCTCCTGGGGGATGGAAAGCAAAGAACCTTAAGACATTTTGAGGGACCTAAAGAGCCTGAGGAATTTACCCAAACTTACAGTTATTACAGGAAAAGCCTGCTGACAACTGTGTGGCTTGATTTTTTTATTTTACCCTGGGGTCTAATTAAAGCACAATCTGAATATTCTTTATGAAATTCCAGCAAAGCAGATTTAAGAGAGCCTAACATGATCAAATGTTATTCTTGAGTTTCTGAAAATAGTCAAGCCAAATTAAAACTACACTTAATGCAATAAATGGATTAGTCTTAATTTAGCTTTTTTGCCAAAAGTGGAGAGAATTTTAGAAAAAAATTATGTTTTCATAGAATTAATAACAGTCATGAATATCAAAAACTAGACTGGATCTAGAATTTTTCTAATTTTTAAAAATGTTTTGGCTATAACCCTCTAAACTATTGTTCTGTTTCTCTCTTATTTTTTACTTAGAATTATTGAAACCCTGGCGAAGAAATATATTGTTGGGTATGGCACATGCCTAACTTGCAAGTAGGAGGAAAGATTGGTCCTTTTCCCAAATCCATGTAATTGAATGACCTTTGGAGAGTCTGCTATAGATTCTGCAGAAAAGAAGTGTTTCTCGGGGTTTTGCTCAGTGCAGACAAAAGTCTTTTCTGCTTGCAGCCTCTTTGGAGTTACAGACAATCCATAGTTTTTAGCTGCTTCTGCTGGTGCCTGTGAGAAGGACCAAGCTGTGCACCAAGTTTAGCTTTTACTAGCACTGGGCCCAGGTGTGAATCACCAGTACTCCCAAGGCACGTTGAGATCATTCTACGGCTGCCTCCACCTGCTGGCTGCCTGTTGGCTTCAGTCACTGAAAAAGCCTCTGGCGAAGCCAGGAGGTGAAGTGAAGGTGCAGGTCAGGCTTCAGAGAAGTTGGTGTATGTGGCCTGTACCTGAGAACCAAGATCTCAGTCTGTCCTGGATTTTGTCCCCACCTCAGCACGGTGGAAGCTCTAGGAGTTGAATAGTTGGGATCTCTAGAACCTAGAAGGTGTGTGTGCTGAAAGCCAAGAGGGTGGTTGTACTGAATCATTCATGAGGCGGCAGTGCCAGTCAGGTTCACAGGAAAGTTGGGAGATTGGCCTAGTGGTGAGATTCAGCCAGTTTGCACCAGTTCAGCAGAACTGATATCCAAAGATCCAGAAGCAGACAGTGAATCCACCTCCGGAAAATGAACTTGAAAAAGATAAGGGCACCTAACTTGCTTCCAAGCACTCAGCAAGCACTCGACATTACCTACAGTTCTTCTGAAATGTCTAACTGGGTGTGCTGAAGGAGTTTTGAAAAATACAGGTGCATATGTGACCCTTAAAAATCTACTTCTCTCTGTGCTTGCCCTTTACTTTCCACTGCAACTGCAGATGCCCATTGACAAACTTTGCATCACCAAACCACATTTATTTACTAAAATAAAAAAGGGGGAGGCCGGACCTGTGCTGGCGCAGTGGATAAAGTGTCGACCTGGAATGCTGAGGTCGCCGGTTGGAAACCCTGGGCTTGCCTGGTCAAGGCACATATGGGAGTTGATGCTTCCAGCTCCTCCCCTCTTCTCTCTCTCTCTCTCTCTCTCTCTCTCTCTCTCTCTCCTTCTCTCTCTCTCTCTCTCTTTCTCCAGTAAAAATGAATAAATAAAATCTAAAAAAAAATTAAAAAAAAAAGATACCATTAAAAAAAAAGGGGGGGGGGAGATGTGGCAACATGCTGTAAAAATATGCAGTTATGATAACAATTAGAGACAGCAAGGTGCCCTACTGTGAAAACTCTGAGCAGATGAGAGTCTAGGAGCATCTCTGACCCCATACTAAAAACAGTGCATGCTGGAAACAGCAAAACAGCAAGATAAGATTTAGCAACAAAAAAAATGTAGGCTCTAGGAACAGAAATTAGGAGTTAATATGTTCTTTGTTTTTTATTTCTCCCCCTGAAAACTTCTTCTTTATGTTTCCTTGAGTTATTTGTACTGGCTAATAAATATCTGAGGAAGGCTGGGGACAGGGCTTCAGTCCTTCAATCTGTTGAACAGAACAGTTGCCCCCCCTCAGCTTCTCAGTTTATTTCATGTGTCTTCTAGTAGTGTTTGTCATCATGAAAAGTGGTGTCCCATTTGAGGACGGGAACCAAACAACAGCTTTGCTACTCTGTGTAATCATTATTGCTGTAACAGAAATAAATTTAACCATAGATGTAAAAGACCTGTATTCAGAATATTATAAGTTAGTGAAGAAATACATTAAAGGTACTGTTGGTCAAGTAAGTTTGCAAAATATGATTTTTATGTTTGCTTGCTTACAGTTTGAATTGGGGGCTGGGCAGCGCCAGGTATATGTGGTCTGTGAATTTGCAAATTATTTTCCTCCTTGGGAAGGGCCATTTTCTTGCTAATGTTTGCTGGAGGAGAGGTTTTTGCACCAGAAAGTTTTGAAAGAGAAGGGGAATAGGAAGGGAGATCAGAAAGAATGCAAAATGCTGAAATAGAGGCTAGTTTCTGCAGAGAGGAGAAGGTGTGAAGATGGGGACCACAGGTGAAGGATTTGTGAGCTCCACTAAGACTGGTGGGGCATTTGATTCTCAGAGAAACTGGAGAAAATTCTTCTGGTTGTGGAACCGGAGGATGTGTCAGTGGCTTTGGGAGCCCTGTGTGTTTGCTCGTAGACTGGTACAAGACTTTAATAAAGAAATGGCCCACCATTTTTGGCTCAACTGTTTCTTTATCGTCTGCCCGATTCCAATGAGACCCTGCATGTGGATGGCCAGAATGGCGGTTGCCCGTGGCACCACAGATACAAAAACATAGAAAAATATATCATGCTCAAAATTAGAAATAATAAGCATAATTAAAATGTCCATACTACCCAAAGCAATCTAAACATTCAATGCAATTTTTATAAAGAAACCAATGGTGTATTTCACAGAACTAGAACAAATATTCCAAAATATTTACAGGAAACCATGAAATCATCCAAATACCAACAGTAATCTTGAAAAAGAATAAAGTTGAAGGAACCACACTGCCACTTATCAAACTATTTTACAAGTAATTAAAACAGCATGGTACTCATATAAAAGCATTAAGACAAATAATTTAAACAAAACAGAGAGCCCAGAAATAAACTTACACCTTTATAGTCAATTAATGTTTGAGAAAGCAGGTAAAGACATATAATAGGGTAAAGATAATCTATTCAATATATAGTGTTGGAAATAATTGACAGAAATGTGCAAAATATGTAACTAGACCACCTTCTTACTTCATATACAAGAATAAACTTCAAATGGATTAAAGACTTAAATCTAAAACCCGAAACCATAAAAATCCTAGAAGAAAACATAAACAGTAAAATCTCAGACATTTGTGGTAGCACTATTTTTTCTGATATATCTCCTCAGGCAAGAGAAACAAAAGGAAAATAAACAAACTAATGATTTTTCACAGCAAAGGAAGCAATCAACAAAATGGAAAAACTACCCACTGAATTGGAGAGTATATTCACCAATGATATGTCTATCTGATTAGGAAATGAATATCCAAAATTTATTAAGAATTTATACAACTCAACACCAAAAACAAACAAACAAAAAATAGTTCAATTAAAAAATGTGTGAAGGATCTACACATCCAGGGACCAGGTGACAATTATTTTTAAGAAATATTATAATAATATGTCAGAATGATAATTTCAATGAAAAATAATTTCACATTATTAAATATTTCTCATTTAATTATAAGATTATATATCATTAATTCTTTAAAAAACAGCTGAAATAAACTAGATAAATAACTCAGTAATAAATAAAAAATATTAGGCTAGTTCAAAAAATAGTAAAAACTGCCTGACCTGTGGTGGCACAGTGGATAAAGCGTCGACCTGGACGCTGGTTCAAAAACTCTGGGCTTGCCTGGTCAAGGCACATATGAGAGTTGATGCTTCTTGCTCCTTCCCCTGTTTTCTTTATCTCTTTCCTCTCTCTCTTTCTCACTCTCTCTCTCTCTCCAATAAAAATGGATAAATAAAATCTTTAAAAAAATAAAAAAATAGTAAAAACTATTAGGTGTAACATTCAAATAACACTTGTGTTTATCCCATATATTTTGCTGAGGATAGTATAAAGAAAGTGATAGTAATATATTTTTGAATTCAATATTACTAATAGATAAAATTAAAACTATATGAAGGATAAGATTAATTTTTTTTACATTTTAAATACAAATTATAATACCTGCTTATCTGAAGTGCTAGGGAAGCTGCTAACCTATTATATTGGTATATGCTACAGACACAAGATTGTATGTTAAAATTGGCCAGATTGTATATTTGTAAATATGTACAATTTACATATATGATATATATAATATATGTACTAAAACTATATATATTTTGTATATGTATTTTACTCTTAGTCATATAATTTATAAAAATAATTCAAAGAAACTTTAAATAAATACCCTACAGGATGCCTAATGTTTGGTGGTTTGGTGTTATAGAGAAAATATAATTATAAAAGTATACAGTGGGGATAGAAAAGTTATAATGCTTAAATCATTTGAACCATTAGACAACCATTAAAAACCATGAATATTTATTTGTACATGTTTCCCAGGAAGCTGGTTCTGAAGATGAGGAACGATGTGTGGGAAGTATTTGAGAGTTCTGAGTAAGGGAAGTCCAAGGAAGAACAACTGGGTAGATGAAAAAGCTCAGATGTAGTCTTTTTTTTTTAATTTTTATTTATTTATTCATTTTAGAGAGGAGAGAGAGTTAGATTGAGAGAGAGAGAGAGAGAGAGAGAGAGAAAGGGGGGAGGAGCAGGAAGCATCAACTCCCATATATGCCTTGACCAGGCAAGCCCAGGGTTTTGAACCAGTGACCTCAGTTTTCCAGGTCAACACTTTATCCACTGCGCCACCACAGGTCAGGCTCAGATGTAGTCTTAAATTTCTTTTTTCACTTATAGTTACCTGCAATATTATATATTTTCAGGTGTACAACATAGTGATTAGATATTTATATAACTTATGAAGTGATCACTCCAGTAAGTCGACTGCTTATCTGACATGATACATAGTTATTACGATTTTATTGGATATGTTTCTTATGATGTATTTTACATCTCCACAATTGTTCTTATAACTGGCAATTTATATCTATTAATCCTCATTTTTTTTTGTTATTACTCATTGCCTCAACCCACCCTTTGATCTGGCAATGAGTGAGTTTTGAAGAAAATGTGCAGGAAAGGAATCATAAGAAATTATAAATTGTTACAGTAAACAAAATTGAAAATGAAAGAGGAGAAATTAACACAGACATCATAGATATACAAATGATCACAATAAAACATTATGAACGATCATATGCCAACTAATTCAACAACAGAAGAAATGAATAAATTCCTAGAACTATACAATTTTTCTAGAATGAGTCACAAAGAAGTGGAAAACCTAAATAGATCTATAAGCAGGGAGGAAATAGAAACAATAATCAAAATCCTCCCCCAAAATAAAAGTCCAGGACAAGATGGCTATACTAGTAATTCTACCAACATTCAAAGAAGATTTGATATCTTTCAAATTCTCAAATTCCTTCTCAAATTCTTCCAAAAAATAGGAAAAAAAAAGCAATACTCCTTAACACATCATGAGTCCAACTTAAACCTGACACCAAACCTGGCAAGAACAACACAAAAAAAGAAAACTATATAACAATATCTCTAATGAACACAAATGCCAAAATCCTATATACAACACTAGCAAATTGAATACAACATTAAAAAAAATAATACACAATGATCAAGTAAGATTTATTCCAGGAGCACAAAGATGGTTCAACATTTGGAAATTAATGAATGCAATATACCATATCAATAAATCAAAGAAAAAAATTATATAATCTTATCAATAGAGGCAGAAAGACATTTAATAAGATATAACATCCCTTTATGTTTAAAACATTCAGTAAAATCAGAAAAAAGGAAAGTACCTTAACATAATAAAGGCCATATATGACAAATGATCAGCTAATATCATACTAAATAGTGGAAGAATGAAGGCTTTTCTTCTAAAATCAAGAACACTGCAAGGTTGCCCACTCTCTCCACTCTTATTTAACATAGTTCTAGAAGTTGTAGTCAGAGCAATCAGTCAAAAGAAAGAAATACAGGGCATTAAAATTGGGAACAAAGAAGTAAAGGTATTACTTTTTGCAGATGACATGATCATGTATATAAAAAACACTCCACCAAAAAACTATTACAAAAATAAACCAACACAGTAAAGTTGCAGAATACAAAATAATGTACAAAAATCTATTGTTTTCCTATATTTCAAAAATAAAACTTCAGAAAATGAACTCAGAAAAACAATCTCTTTTACTACTGCAAAAACAAAAATATAAAATACCTAGGAATAAACTTAACAAAGCATGTGAAAGACCTATATACTGGAAACTATAAAGCATTACTGAATGAAATGGAAAAATATCCCATGTTCATGGATATGACAAATCTATATATTTAAAATGGCCATACTACCCAAAACAATATACAAATTTAATGAAATCACCATAAAAATCCCAAAGTCATTAAAAAATAAGATAAAACCCACCAAGTTTGTATGAAACCATAAAAACCCCCCAAAAGCCAAAGCAATACTGAGGAAAAAGAATGAAGCCAGTGGTATCACATTACCTGATTTTAAATTATACTCTGGAGCCACAATAATCAAAACAGCATGGTATTGGTAGAAAAACAGACCAATGGAACAGAATTGAGAGCACTAAAATAAAACCACATCTATATGGACAAAAATCTTTGACAAAGGAGCCAAAAACACGCCAAAGAGAAAAAAAAACCTCTTCAATAAATTGTTGGGAAAATTGAAAAGCCACATGCAAAAGAATGAAACTTGACTACACCTTTTCCTCATGCACAAAATTAATCCCAAACGGATCAAAGACCTAAATATAAGATCTGAAATAATAAATTACATAGAAAAAAACATAGACATTGCCCTGGCCGGTTGGCTCAGCGGTAGAGCGTCGGCCTAGCGTGCGGAGGACCCGGGTTCGATTCCCGGCCAGGGCACATAGGAGAAGCGCCCATTTGCTTCTCCACCCCTCCGCCGCGCTTTCCTCTCTGTCTCTCTCTTCCCCTCCCGCAGCCAAGGCTCCATTGGAGCAAGGATGGCCCGGGCGCTGGGCATGGCTCTGTGGCCTCTGCCTCAGGCGCTAGAGTGGCTCTGGTCGCAATATGGCGACGCCCAGGATGGGCAGAGCATCGCCCCCTGGGGGGCAGAGCACCGCCCCTGGTGGGCGTGCCGGGTGGATCCCGGTCGGGCGCATGCGGGAGTCTGTCTGACTGTCTCTCCCTGTTTCCAGCTTCAGAAAAATGAAAAAAAAAAAAAAAAAAAAAAAACATAGACATTAAACTCATAGACTTTGGTCATAGAGAACACTTTATGAATTTGACCCCAAAGCAAGGGAAATAAAGGCAACAATAAATGAATGGGTCTGTATCAAACTAAAAAGCTTCTGCACGGCAAAAGAAACTGACAACAAAATCAATAGATGGCTAACTAAATGGGAGATAATATTTGCAAACAACAGTTCAGATAAGAGGTTAATATCCAAAATATATAAAGAACTCACATAGCTCAGCAACAAACAAGCAAACAATCAATTAAAAAATGGAGAAATGATCTGAACAGACACTTCTTCCAAGAGGACTTACAAGTGGCCAATAGATATATGAAAGGATGCTCATTCTCACTAGCTATTAGAGAAAAACAATTCAAAACTGATGAGCTATCACCTCTGACCTGTTAGATTGGCTATTATCAATAAGACAGGTAATAATAAGTCTTGGAAAGGCTGTGGAGAAAAAGGAACCCTCAATCACTGCTTGTGGGAATGCAAATTAGTACAACCATTATGAAAGAAAGGATGGTGGTTCTTCAAAAAATTAGAAATAGAACTACCATATGACCCAGCAGTCCCTCTACTTGGTATCTAGCCCCCCAAATTGAAAACATTGGTACGTAATGACACATGCACTTCCATGTTTATCACAGCATTATTCACAGTGGCCAAGATATGGAAACAACCAAAGTGACCCTTGATGGAGGATTGGATAAAGAAGATGCTATACATATATACAATGGAATACTACTCAGCCAAAAGAATTGATGACATATTGCTACATAAGACAACATAGATGGACCTTGAAAACCTTATACTGAGTGAAATAAGTATATCAGAAAAATCTAAGAACTGTATATTTTCACACATAGATGGGATATAAAACTGAAACTCATGAACATAGATAAAAGTGAAGTGTTTACGAGGACATGGGGCATGTGGGGAAGGGATTACAGGGAGGGTGTAAAGAGGGACACATATACAGTGACAGAAAATGATTTGACTTTCGGTGATAGTTATACAACATAATTAACAGTACAAATAGTATAAAATTGTTTATCTGAAACATATCTACTCTTATTTATCAATGTCACCCTGTTAAATTTAATTTTCTAAATAAAATTAAAATGTATATGTGTGTGTTTATATATACATATATAAAGTGTATATATGTAAATGTATATATAGAGAGATGATAGATAGATATAGATATATAAATATAAAGAGAAGAAAAGGAATTATGGCCTGACTGGTGGTGGCACAGTGAATATAGCATTGACTTGGGATGCTGAAGTCCCAGGTTCCAAGCCTCAAGGTTGCTGGCTTGAGCACAGCTTCATCTGCTGGAGTGTGGGGTCACTGACATAAGTGTGGGATTATTCACCTGATTCCTTGGATGCTGCGCTGAGCCCAAATTTGCTGGTTTGAGCCCAAGGTTGTTGGCTTGAGCAAGGGGTCACTGGCTCAGCTGGAGCTCCTGGGTCAAGGTTCGTAAGAGAAGAAATCAATGAACAACTAATAAGTGCCACAAATACAAATTGATTTCCATATCTCTCTCTGTCTGTCTCTTTCTTTTCCTCTCTCTCTAGAAGTGTTTCTAAAATCCAGCTATGGAGGATTGTGTACTTTTTCATTTAGAGGCTAGAGTAAGAAAGATCCAGCAAAGAAGAGAGAAAAAGAAATAGTGAACTGAGAAAAAATATATAGGATTTCAATATATACATATTAAAGAACAAATAGAGAAAGTGTTCAAAGAAGAAGATGTGGTTAAATGGCGGCTGCTTCTGAGAGGTCTTTGATTTAGCACTGAAAATTGACATTGGTTTTGACCATGTGAAATCACTGAGAAATTTGGAAGGTGTCTTTTCAATAAAGAAGTTTTTGCAATAGCCTGATTAAAATGAGCTCCAGTAAGAATGGGACTTTCTGCAGTGGTTAAAATGTAAAAGACACAGAATAGCTTATCTCCTGGCATAACAATCAGAAAAATTCAGATAAAGTCAAGAAAGAGTTTTGTATATGTGTCTGTAATTATATTTTCAAGGGCAATACTTTTTTCAAAAATTGCTAATCTGGCCTGACCTGTGGTGGCGCAGTGGATAAAGCATTGATTTGGAAATGCTGAGGTCACCGGTTCGAAACCCTGGGCTTGCCTGGTCAAGGCACATATGGGAGTTGATGTTTCCAGCTCCTCCTCCCTTCTTTCTCTCTGTCTCTCTTTCCTCTCTCTCTCTCTCTGTCTCTCTCTCTCTCTCTTCTCTAAAAAAAATGAATAAATAAATAAATAAATAAAATTTGCTAATCTGTAGAGAAATGGTATTCTGGCACTGGATGATGGTGAGGCTTGAAAAGCAATGGTATGAGATTGAAAATGGCAATTTTTCTTACCTTTCCATGTTTCAGAACTAGAAATAAGTGTATAGGTGCAATCTTATGTATTAGGGTGAATTAGTTGCCTCATAAGAGGCAAAGTTATGAAAGGAACTAGATATGCTTTCATGTAATGAAGGAAGTAGAGGTATTTAATTCACTCATCGTCTGTGGATGATTTTTAGTGAAGAAACTGACTTTCCTGACTTGTTTTTCCCCTCTCTCACTCATCCAAATCCACTTATTCACTGCCTTCTATTTTATCTCCTCAATATTCAAGCCAGTTCACAGGAATTCACTCAAACATTTAGTACTGAAGAGCTGACAGCCACTCTCTTCTTAGCTCAAATAATTAGTAAGAAAAACTAATTTCACTTCAGTAATTGAAAGTCATGATTACCATAGTATTCAAAACTAGTGGTTACTGACTTAGAAAGCTCATATTTCACCTTATTCTGATATTTATTATGTGGTTTATGGATATATATATATATGCAATAGAAACTGTGAGCATTGGGCATTTTATCTATAAATCCATTCCTTGCATCTAAATATTGTGACGCCTTGCTGTGGAAAGATGAGAGTAATAAAAACCTCATCTGATGGTTAAGGTAATAGATGTGTAAAATTAATAGTTGAGACAGTTCATTTAAAGTTAGAAATTTATCAAGAACTTACTGTATGCCAGGCACCATGCATTCCTAACTACATTAGAAGAACTCACAGTATAATCTGGAAGAAAGATACTTAATCTAAATATTTCAATATCACTAATATTTGTATCAGAACAAAAAAAAGATAAACCCCATCGAGTTTCTGGTGTTCTGAGGAGTCATTCAAGTGGCAATGGTATCCAAACCAAACTCTTAAAGATGAATGGGTATTAGCCAGGTCAAGGACATTTGATAGGTTTATAAAAAGGGAGAGAAGAGATTTCAGTTAAAAAAATTACAGCATGTAAAAAGTCATGGTATCTTGAGCCAGATTTAATCAATTTATTTTCTGACTAATTTCTTAAATGTCTCACTCTTAATATTAGGAAGTTTAAGTCTTTAGTTTGGCATCTAATGTCCTATATTTTTGGGTCACAGCTAATTCTTTAAAATTTATTTTAATTTATTTTATTGTTCTTATTCTTTAAGGATATGTATAATTAAATTTACTTCTACTTGCAAACCTTGTCCTTTTCTGGTCTTTGTGACTTTGCTTACTAGTAAAATAAGAAACAATTTTGTCATTTTACTACATGTCTCATTTCTACTAGTCTTTAAAGTAACGTAAACTTTTGTGAGTACCAATCCACTTTAAGAGTCCATACCTCTGTTTTTGAGTTTCTTATAAACCATACCCTTTAAATTGTTTGGTTCAATACCCACCTCTACCATTAAAAAAATATGTGACCTTAGCTAAATTACTTGACTTTTCTTGCCTAAAATTACTAATTTTTTAACAAAGATAATAAAAGTTTCTATTTTAAAGTGATTATTTGAGGTACACATTATTACTTTTATTTTGAAAATTAAATTGTTAATAGACATTGAGTATAGTAAATAGGAATTGCTATGAACTTTTGTTGCCGTAATATTTTTCCTACAGCTCTTAGATAGTAACTTCCACAGCATAAAAAATTAAATTTAGACAATTTACGTGTGTTAGATCGGGAATAAAGTCAGATAAATTTAAGTTCTATCCATGCTCCATCAGTAACTGGTTGGGTGACCTTGAGTGTTTCACTAAACTTCAATGACCAATAGTATTCTCTTTTTTTTAGATTTTTATTTATTGATTTGAGAGAGAGAAGAGAGAAAAAAGAGAGTGGAGAGTGGGAAGTATCCACGTGTCACAGTTTCTTTTTATATGTGCCTTGACCAGGCAAGCTCTGGGTTTCCACCAGACTACTTCAGCATTCCAGGTTGATGCTTTATCCACTGCATTACTACAAGTCAGGTGACTCATAGTACAGTGGTTCCTCAACTATCACAGAGGTTAGTTTTCAGAACCCAATGTGATAGGTAAAAATCTGTGAAGTAGCAACCTTATATTTATTTTATTATTTATATATTTTTAAGGCTTTATAAACCCTCCTCACACTCTTAAAAACCTTTCCCACACTTTTATTAACCTTTTCCACACTCTTATAAACACTTCCTATAATCTTAAACACTTTCTACACTTTTAAACCTATGTAATTTTAATAACATATAAAATTCTATATGTGTACTCATCAGTAAATATACTACAACTTTAATGATGAAGATGATGATGAACTAGCTGTGCAGTACTGATGATGGTGAAGGTGATGATAATGAGATGAATGTACTGCACAACCAAGAAAAGCATTACAGCTTATCTTCTGTGCACTATGTATTTTATTTTGACTTAATATTTTAATATGTTTTAATTTATATATTTTATATTTTTATAATGTTTTTAATTTTTTAGGCTAAAAATGCTTATTTTACCACAAATATAATTAAAATAATAAATATATAAAAATACCTACCATATTTTTCACTCCATAAGATGCACTTTTTCCCCAAAAAAGTAGAGAGGAAAATGCCCGTATGTTTTATGGAGTGAAAAATACGATATTTTATTAAATATTTTAACACTCCAATTGATTCAAAATATTTTTTTTACTTATTTTCCTCCTTAAAACTCTAGGTGTGTTTTATGGTCAGTTGTGTCTTATGGAGCAAAAAAATACGGCATATATCACAAAATCCCGTGATATAGTGAAAATCCACAATACAAAATTAGATATATACAATTGAAAAATCCACAATACAGTGAGACCATGAAAGTGAACCATAATATGGTGAGAGACAACGTATTCTTATCCATAAAATGGGTACAATACAATCTTTCTTCTAGGAAAGTAGTCATCAAATTAAACTAATTTTATAGTGCATAAGGCATTATGACTTACAAATAATAGACACAATAAATAACTATATTATTATATTTTAATTTATATATGTTAAATTGTATATATTTTAAATGCTAATAATGGTAGTAATGATTACTATTAAATGATATACACTTTAGAAGTTAATGTATACATAGTGGTATAAGACACGTTGGTAGTCTTACACTTCAGGTATTGAACCCCAGCTTTAGAAACTGAACTTTAAGGGTTATTTTACATCCCTGAGTATCAGTTTTCTCTTGTTTTTATAGGTAGATAATAAAATTTACATTTCAGAGATTTTTGAGTATGAAATAAGACAATGTTTGTAAATTCTTTAATACATGATAGGTGCTCAATAAACCTTTGTAGAATAAATATCAAGGCCTTAGACTGAGGAACCAAGTGATCTGAATTCTGTGTTGAAAACAGCTACTCTACTAGTTGTGAGATTTTTAGGAAAAAATTTTTTTTGAAATCTAAAATATGTACAAATTAAATTAAATTATCCCAACATACTGTAGTAGGTATTGTGGGTTGGTTGTCAATATTCATTCCACCATTTTTATAGTGCAGATTTTTCACACTCTAGATTAGGATTGAATTTACTAAATTGTTATAAGTATAAAAATTAGAATAGAACCAAGCACAGTAAAACAGAAAATATAAGGGTGTATCACACTTAGTGCAAGTATTATTTTAGTACTCATGTGTGCATAAATGTTTATGTGTGCATGTATATATATATGTGTGTGTGTGTGTACCATATTTTGATGTATAGTATGTTTCTTATAATCAAATATGTTTAAACAACAGCCTTTTAACATGACTTTCTTTTCTGTAGGTACAGGAAAGCTAAACACTAAATTTTATCAGAATATCCAGTATCTGAGATTCCAGATGCATTTTGCATTGAACAAGTCAGCCAATGATGTGATAATTGGATAAGGTTATTAAGGCAAAGGCTATACTCTTGTTCACTGTGCATATGTGTTGTGCTAGTAAGCATAGGTGGACAGGCATTAGATTTTCAGAAGTATTGAGTCATAACCATCTTATGTGTCAAAGGATATGATATGCACTATTTATTTCATGATAATACATAAAAATAATCATAATAATGGCTCTTGATCTTTGTCAGCAGCTCACAGTAGGAAGTTTTAAAAGTAGTTTTCTGAATTAGAGTTGAAGTGATACATGGTTTGATTTGAAAGTTTCAGAGGTATGTTTCTTGTTGCCCACTCACATATCGACCATTTTCTTTGGTGGGCATGGAATCATTTCTAAAGACAAAGCATAGAACAGATCCTTCAGCCCTTCCAAAATTTTGTAAGCACCCATTTCCTCTTCTCAATTTCTTAAAACTTAATATAGGTAGAATATTTTTGTTTATTTGCAACAGAATCCTGTGGTAATAGTGATGATATGCTTATCACTGTTTTGATAATAATTGATATTTAAACTATTCTTTTTTTTTAATCCAACATAAATGAAAATATGTGGGTCTTGAATAAGGAGATCAAAGTTGTTGCTTATTACATGGGCAAAACATTTGTAGATCTCTGAATCAGGGAATGTTCAGCACATAGAATTAGCCTGCTTTTTTGAAAGAACATGTTTAATTACATGGTAAATATAAAACAAAGTGGTAAGTGCAAAACAAAGATACTTCGGAAAACTTTTATTTTGAATAAGCATATAAGAAAGAAGCAGCTTATGGACCTGATGAAGAACAATATTGCTTGTTATGCATATGTTACCATAGAACTCTGATGGTTGAAAATTGCATCAGGTGTACTAACAGCGTTTTGAAATATAGTCATAGGTCTCCCACATTTTCTATTACATCTTCACACTTGTATAAATTATAACTGCCAAATGGCTTTCATTTCTTTTTAAATTTGGTCAAAAGATGTACTCTAGAAACAATTTTGTTTAGTTCTGTATTAAATTATATTTTGCAAAGAAATTACTGTAAAATACTAAAAGAGAAGTTTATAATAGAAGGTGCTAGTTTAATTCATGGAAACCTACAAAGGCACAATAATGTAAATATCTTTAGTGAGTTAGACTTAATTGATGGCAGCTAAAAGTATGCATGAGGAAAAGAATAAACAACATACTATATTTGCATACATCTCTGTCTACAAAAAAAATAAATAATTTTTACAGTTTTTCCTAAAGTACATGTATGGTTCATAATTGTTGTGGCTGACAAATGTGAAGACAGGTGAATGTTAAAAAATAAAGCAACCTAGACTATAAAATAATGATTAAAATTACAAAGTACTATGAATTGGCTAAGTGAACAAGGCCTATTTGAAGGTTACATCTTCTAGTTTGAATTCAGAATTTCTTATTTTACTTTTTTAAATAATTAAAACTCAATGTCTATAAATTCTCAGAAATAGAAAATTGATCTGTAGTTACAATTTTAATACCAAATATGCTTTCTTCTATAATGGTTGTACTAATTTGCATTCCCACTAGGAGTGAATGAGTAAAATAAATAAATCAGAAAGCACTAGAGAACTGTATGATTTCACACATAGGTGGGATATAAAACTGATACTTATGGACATAGATAAAAATGAAGTGGTTACCAGGGGGAAGGAAATGTGTGGGAGGGAGAAGTGGTTACATGGGAGAATAGGGAGGGGAGGGGATTGGGGCAAAGGGGGTAAAGAAGGACAAATATAAGATGACAGAAAATGATTTGACTGGGTGATGGGTATACAACATAATGAACAGTTCAAATGCTATAGAAATGTTCACCTGAAACCTATGTACTCATTGATTAATGTCATCCTGTTAAAGTTAATTTTATAAATAAAATTTAAAACTTAAAAATAAAACAAAACAAAAAACAAGATATACAAACACAAAATGTAAATATAGAAAAATATGGAAGCAAAAGAGTCACACAGTGGATGATTTTTATAGCATAAAAGATCCTTCTTATAATCTTCAAAATGGATGATTTAAACCGGTGTTTCCCAACGTGGGGCCCATGCCCCACAGGGGGGCAATTCGATAGTTAAGGGGGGCAATTTGAAAATGGACTCGACACGACTTTAACTCTTTCGCCCCAGGCCATTTAAATGCAATGCTAGATATCAGTGCCAAATTTAACAAAAAATTCAATTCTTAAATAATTGCGGTAAATAATTATTAAGTATAATTTCATTTGACGAGACCAAATTATCAACTGGGTGATTGGCGTCATCAAGTAAACTTCGTCCTGGATTCACCGCGGAGCTTGCCGTCAACCAAATGTGCAAGAAAACTATTGCTACCGTTTCCATCTTCATTTTTAGCTGAATGTGGATTTAGTGCTGTAAATGATTTACTGATAAAAAAAAAAAAGAAATTGGCTGGATATAACACAACGTGGAGACTTGAGACTAAAGCTAACCAAACTGGAACCTAATATAAAATCTCTGTGCAGCAAGCATGAAGCGCAAGGATCACACTAAATTAAAATAATAAATTAATATAGAAAAATCTGTATTAAAATTATTTGGAATTTAAATTTCTGTTTTTCATTATATGTTTTGAAATTTTACTTACTGTGTTTTGTTAACAATTTCATAGTGATTTCTTCCTAGAACCTATCATTTATGTTTATTAAGTGAACAAATCAATTTTTTAATGTTAAAAATTATGTATGTTACATAAGGGGGGACATAAAAATTTTAGAAAAGTTAAGGTGGGGCATGGCACAAAAAGTTTGGGAAACACTGATTTAAACAGTCTTCATTGGAACAAATAAAATTTCCTTGCTTAAGTGTCAATAATATTAGTTCTATTCATAGGCGCAAAAGAAAGGTTAACAGAAATAGGGAAGAAGTTGAACAGTACATTAATGTTATTATAATCAGATCAACTGGTTTGTTTAAATGTTAATTGGGGCCCTGGCCAGTTGGCTCAGTGGTAGATCGTTAGCCTGGTGTGCAGGAGTCCCGGGTTTGATTCCCGGCCAGGGCACACAGGACAAGCGCCCATCTGCTTCTCCACCCCTCCCCTTCTCCTTCTTCTCTGTCTCTCTCTTCCCCTCTCGCAGCCAAGGCTCCATTGGAGCAAAGTTAGCCCGGATGCTGAGGATAGCTCTATGGCCTCTTCCTCAGGCACTAGAATGGCTCCGGTTGCAACAGAGCAATGCCCCAGATGGGCAGAGCATCACCCCCTGGTGGGCATACCAGGTGGATTCCGGTCGGGCACATGCGGGAGTCTGTTTACCTCCCCGTTTCCAACTTCAGAAAAATACAAAAAGAAAATAAATAAATAAAAAAAAAAATGTTAACTTTACAGTCTATATTATCATTTTTCTGCTTCAGCCTAACATTGATATTGCATCTATGCTTTTGCTAAAGTGTGTAAATTTGGTTGGTGTTCTGAGCTGTATCTATATCTCTACATTATACCTTATATAATGGGATAGCTTTCTTTCTTTCTTTCTTTCTTTCTTTCTTTCTTTCTTTCTTTCTTTCTTTCTTTCTTTCTTTCTTTCTTTCTTTCTTTCTGTTCTTCTTTTTTATTCAGTGAGAGGAAGGGAGGCAGAGACAGACTCCACATGCACCCCAACCAGTATCCACCTGGCAAGTGTACTAAGGGGTGATGCTCTGTCCATCTGAGGCATTGCTCCATTGTTCAGCAACAGAGCTCTTCTTAGTGTTTGAGGTGGAGGCTATGGAGCAATCTTCAGTGTCCCGGGCCAACTTGTTCCAATTGAGACATGACTGCAAGAAGAGAAGAAAGAAAGAGAGAGAGAGAGAGAGAGAGAGAGAGAAGTGAGAGAGGAAGGGGTGGAAAAGCAGGTGAGCACTTCTCCTGTGTGGCATGAACTGAAATTGAAACTAAGACATCTACACACTGGAACAACACTCTACCACTAAGCCAAAAGGCCAGGGCTGGGATAGACTTTTTTATGCTACTTTTAGTACCTGAGTTTAGTAACAATGGATATGCATTCAATTGAATAAATGGATTTGTGGTTTGGCAAACATTCAGCTTTATTACATTTTTAAACTTCTTTTAAACTTATTATCATCAACATTCTTTTTCTCTTACATTCTTTTTTTCTTTTTTTAGAATATGCTCACCCATCCTTCATCCACTTCTCAATCTTTTCAACATTTATTGAGTTGCTTTTTGATGAATTATGTTTAATATAGACCCATATAAATAAGACATTGTTCTGTGAAAAAGCACATTGTGGTATAAAAATTTATTTTTAAATGTAGAAGCATAAGTATGAAGTTTATTATGAAAAATGAGGTGAGGTACTATACCCATACTAGGGTGAGTAGGAGGTCAGCAACTTTCTTCATATGTAGCTGACATACAAACCAAATTCTAAAATGAATTAAAAAATGAGCAAAAGAGGATCCAGCTATAAAGTCTCCATTTTTTATGATTACTTCTCATGAAAAACTTGTAGCCTTCTTAAAATTAATTAATGCATCTTTTTCAGAATGTTCACAATGAGATTTCTTTATGGTATTTTTCTGCATTTCTCTTGGCACTTGTCTTATATTTATTATGATTATTATGAATTTTGCTTCCTGACATCTATTCATTTTATTCTCTGAAGTACCCTGAAGTCTTTTTTTATGATACCTCCTGAATAGTTCCATGTGTTCTTTTGTCACAGCAAGGTAAATCATGTACTTCTATGTAGAGTACGTTTTCATTCTCTCAAATTTAATAGTGCTCCTTAAAGGAAGATTACATAACTTTTAACTCTGGAATTCAGATGTACTCATATAACTTGTTCTGACCCAAAAAAAGTGAATAAAATAAGCAATCAGAATTTAAATGTGGGCCTGACTAAGCAATGGACAGAGTGTCGGACTGGGACACAGAAGACCCAGGTTCAAAACCCTGAGGTTATTGGTTTCAGTGTGGGCTCTCATCTGGTTTGAGCAAGGCTCACCAGCTTGAGCCCAAGGTCACTGGCTTGAGCGAGGGGTCACTCGGTCTGCTGTAGCCCCCTGGTCAAAGCATTTATGAGAAAGCAATCAATGAACAACTAAGGTGCTGCAACAAAGAATTGATGCTTCTCATCTCTCTCCCTTCCTGTCTGTCCCTCTCTCCATCTCTGTCTGTGTTGCAAAAATAAATAAATAAATAAATAAAATTTAAATGTGGTTAATCATGTTTCATTTTACTCTGTGTGGATAGAAGAATAATGTTCCCAAATATATCCATGGCTATTGCTCAGAATTTTTGGATATATTATGTTTTATATCAAAAGAAAATTTTCAGTTGTGAGTAAAAATTAGGACCTTCAAATTGTAACATTATTTTTGAGAATATAATTATATGAATTCTTGCAGATAGAGAATACTTACTGTTTCAGAAGAAAATGTGACTATAGAAAAAAGCCAAAAAACAGAGTAAGGATTCAAACAACAATTTCTGGTTGTGAAGAGCCAAAGAATGAATGTGTTCATTTCTCAGGCCGTAATAAAAATTCACCATAGGGCTGTTATAACAAATCAAATTAGTGGCTTAAAATAATAGAATATATATTCTTTCACAATTTTTGAGGGTCATAAGTCCAAACTCAAGATGTTAGTAAAACCAAACTTCTGAAGACTTGGAGAGATTTCATTCTTGCCCTCTTCTAGTTTCTGAAGATTGCCAGCTTCCTTGGCTTGTGATCTCACCATTTCAATGTTTGCCTCCATATTTCCATCACCTCCTCCTCTGTATGCCTATTAAATCTCCTTCTGCTTCATTCTTGTAAGGGCACCCATTATTGGATTTAGGGCCCACTCAGACAATCCAGGATAAGTTCTTCATCTAAAAATCTTTAACTTAATCACACATTGAGCATAGATATATCTTTTTGAAGGCCACCATTTAGCCCACTAACATAGGCAACCCCAAGAAGTTTGAAAGGCAAGAAAATGAATTCTCCCCTAGAGACTACAGAAGGAATGCAACCCTGCCAACAACTTGATCTTAACCTAGTGAGACTCATATCTGACTCCTGATTTGTAGAACTGTAAGATGATAAATTTTTGTTGTTTTAAGTCACTTAGGTTGAGGTAATTTATTATATCAGCATGCAGATTATGACATTGTGACAGCTGACAGTTTCCTAGATAGGGGCTGTTCTATCAACTGGGGTGAGTAGTAGAGAGTAAGGAGCAGAATCACAGCTGAAATGAGAAATCAAGCCTTGCTGTTACAAACTACTGAGCTTTGAGGAATCTTGTAATGTCATTATGACCTAGTCATTCATAAATTGTAAATATATTATTTGTTTTTAACCATTATTAAGTTGAAAAATAAGCATACACACACACACACAACCTATAATATTTGGATACAGGAGGGCATACTTTCAAGAAGGTTGTCTTACTTGTTGTAAGACATTGAACTGATACCTTGGCCATTATGATCCTTTTTTCTTTTTTTATAAAATGCAAATAAAAATCACTTAACTTTTTAGTTATGTTTAAGCCTAATATTCTTGCAGAACTATTGTCATGCTTAAACAGGTATGCTACTAATAATTATTACTACTTTAGAATATTGAATTAATATTTTTGTGTTTTCAATTAGTATATTCTGGGGGTATTTTTCTATTCAATTTATTGTTATGGTCCTTGACATTATTATATTCTGGTCTGCAGTGCTTGTCAGTTTGAGCTTTAGCCATATAAGAAGAAGAAAGTCAGGCCCTGGCCGGTTGGCTCAGTGGTAGAGCATCGGCCTGGCGTGCAGAAGTCCCGGGTTCGATTCCCGGCCAGAGCACACAGGAGAAGTGCCCATCTGCTTCTCCACCCCTCCCCCTCTCCTTCCTCTCTGTCTCTCTCTTCCCCTCTTGCAGCCGAGGCTCCATTGGAGCAAAGATGGCCCCGGGCGCTGGGGATGGCTCCTTGGCCTCTGCCCCAGGCGCTAGAGTGGCTCTGGTCACAACAGAGCGACCCCCGGAGGGGCAGAGCATCGCCCCCTGGTGGGCGTGCAGGGTGGATCCCGGTAGGGCGCATGCGGGAGTCTGTCTGACTGTCTCTCCCTGTTTCCAGCTTCAGAGAAATACAAAAAAAAAGAAAAAAAAAGAAGAAAGTCCTGAACAGAATAACATAATTTGAAATTTTGCATTTTTCCTTGTTAGCATAATCTCTTTTGGAGCAAAGCCAACAAAATAACATGATTATTACATATTTTATACTATTTCAAATATCTGTTAAGAGGTCCCTATTGAGCTTTTATCAAATAATATAGATTCTTGAGTTCACTAAATATCTTTTTGTTTTAGTAACATTTTGAATTCATTTTCTTTATGATTATAAACCTTGAGGACACTCAAGACAATATAATCTATATGTGATAAAATATTATAATTGGCCTTTTATACATGTAAGGGTATTAAATAGGACCACTCCTCACAACCCAGAGTAAAATTCTATTATAATTCCAAAAAAAATACATTATTAAGGACTTAATAAAAATATCACTGTGGGCAAAAACATGGAAAAATACAATATCCTTTTTGTAAAATGGACATAATATGGTTTTTTCTTTACAAGGAACTTCTTTAATTGCTCATGTAGAAAAAAATCAAATCATATACATTAATTACTATGGCTTCTGTAAATATTTAAACAGGATGATTATATTAAAGATATTTGCTATTTTATGTGACTGATATTTTTAAAGCTGTATTTTGTATTAGCACCTTAATTTCAAAAATATATACATTATTCTGAAGCTTTTAATGTTAAGGTCACATTTCTAAAACATTCATTGTTTTATTTTTAATAAATATTTTAAATTCTATATGTGAGAATTCATGTGTATGTATTTACTTATGCAGGTATTTGCATATATATGAATTTAGATAAAAATGAATAGTTCTATTATTCTTTTTTGAAAATATAAATTTTATTGCAAAACACATATTCAGAAGTATATGAGTTTTTCTTTTTTATTGTCTTGTTTTCTCTCAAAACATGATGTTAATGATTTTTAATTATCAAACAAGTAATTGGAAGAAGTTTAAAAAAGGCTTCTGGGCTAACAAATTTATTAATGCATGCTATCAGAAATAGATTTATTCAACAAGTAACATTTAAAAAAGCTTAAAGGAAGAGAGAAAAATGACATTACTGAAAAAGGAAAAAGTTTTATTTGGTCTCATTAAAGTTAAAAAATATCCTCCTTAGTAAATATGAGAGACCTAAATTCCCATATAAACTTCTCATAAAGTTTTCTGATAATAATGACTTGAAATCTTATTGAAAGATCTTACTTTTTCCCCAGATATACTAAATATAAACTGAAAGATAATTAATTAGTTAATTATAGCATGATTAAGAACAAATGTATGAAGAGGAGTTGTATTAAATTTGAATTGTCTGTTACTACCAAGAAAACAAACAGGATAGTTTAAATGTATATCAATAACTTTTTCTTTCTAATATTCAGATATATATATTCTTGAAATAAACAAATTAACTTCCATGACTGAAGTGGGGTTTTTTTAAGTAAGGTTTTACTGAGACAAATACTAGCCAAAATGAAGACCAATTATAGGACCTGAAGTCTAACTAAACCACCAGCAGCATGGCTGGTTAGAAAAGACATGTCCATTGTCCTAGAGTTTGTAAGCATTTTTATACATAACTACAGGGAAGGGGTAAGAAAGGGGTTGTCTGAAATAATTTACATTGGCTATGGGCAAACAGGTGGGAGAAGGTGAAGTGGAGTCAGCTCTGGGTTAGGTGCAGAGTCCATATAAAGAAATGCCCAATCTTGTAGAATGGTTGTGGAGAGAAGTCTGGAAAGCCCACATGTAAACAAGAAGCAGAGGTTCCTGGAGTTTGATGGTACCTGGCTAGTGTTATCTGTGGAAATTGCTATCTGAAAGTTAACCTCAATTTCTAATAGGCAATGGAAGAAATGCAGTCAGTTTTTTGTTAGCTGGTTAGAGGCCATTAACAGACTAACATTTTGTTTCTCACTCTCCAGCTGTTGTTATTAAATTTAGAACATCTGAGATAATTTTCTTCTTAGTACATTCTTGTCCATGATTTGGGGTCAGTATGTGTTTTTAATAAGAGGAAAATAACATTTAAGGAAGAACTAATAGCTGCTTGAACATTCCTTGAGTTATTAAGTCTTAATATGCTGATTTGTATACCTGCTATGTATCCACTAAAATCATTGGATTTCATTAGTTACCTGAACAGTCAAAAGGCAAAAACTGTTCAAAAGGATGATCACTTACATATTTTTCCAATAATGGAGAATCAAAACATATAATACTATCCTCGTTATGGGTATTATTTATATATTTAATTTTTTTAATCTATAAGGAGTTTAAATTTCTCACAGACAGCAATTACTTTCTTTCACACTTAAATATCTGTGAGAAATTTTATTTTGGTCTACTATAATCCAGGGGTAGAGAAATATTTCTTTTGGAAATTTAGAAGACTGCTCTTGAGCTGGTTGTAGACTTTTGGAATAAGTGACCTAGAAATGGGTTTTATTATTTATTTTATTATTTATTTATTTAGTTTATTTATTTAATTTGTTTATATATACGTTCTACTCCTGGCACAGAACATTTTATACTGATATAATGACTTAAATGGTAAGATTTTCATTGGAGTCAAAAGGTTTGTTTTATAATTAGAATGTTTAGTTCATTAAATTTAATCTAATTATTAACATGTTGGTATTGAGAGTTACATGTTCATTAGATGCTTTATGTTGATACTCTGTTTTTCATTACTTCTTTTCTTGTGAATTGGAAAGGGATATTGTGATCTTACCACCTCTAACAAAATCATTTCAGTAAAATTGACAGGATATATAATAGCTAAATAATCATGGGCAATTTGAGGACACTTATCCCTTTTCCAACTGCTCTGTCTTACTAAAAAACAATAGCAGTGCAAAAATATAAAATCTCTTCATCAAAAGTGGCAAAACATATTAACATTTACTACTAATCAACCCTGAAACATCTTCTGAGTTGCTAGAATCAAAGATTTGTTTGTCATAGAGGTTTGATAAAAGAGGGAAGGAGTTTGAGAGTTAATGTCAGATAATATTATTGAAATAAATTGAACTGGCCTTGACCAGTGGCTTAGTGGATAGAGCGTGGGCCCAGCATGTGGATGTCTCAGGTTTGATTTCTGATCAGCTCACACAGGAGAAGTGACCATCTTCTAAACCCCCCTTCACTCTCCCCTTTCTCTCCATCTTCCCCTTATACAGCCAGTGGTTCAATTGGTTCAAGTATGACCCCAGGTGCTGAAGATAGTTCCACTGGAGTGCATTGGCCTCAGGCACTAAAAATAGCTTGTACTTGAGCATTGGCCCCAGATGGGGTTGCCAGGTGAATCCCAGTTAGGGAGCATGAGGGAGTTTGCATCACTATCTCCCCTCCTCTCACCTAAAAAAGAAAAGAAAGGAAAAGAAAGAGATAGAATTGAATTTTAAATAAAATAAAAATGACTTTTAAAATATTTTGTTGTGAAATTTTTCAAGTACCTGTAAACACAAATAATTTGAGAACAGTATAATAATAATACTGTTTTCACAACTAATCTTCAATAGTTATCAAAATGTGGATAATTTCATTTTATCTATAAACTTTGACTTTTTAATTTTTTTCTCTCACTAAATATTTTAACACAATTCTAAGATTCAACTTAATCCAAAAATACTTTAGATACTCTAAGAGATAATAACATGTTTTAGAAAATAACAATCATACCATCATTACACCTAATTTTGTTTGTTGTTGTTGTATTTTTCTGAAGTGAGAAGCAGGGAGGCAGAGACAGACTCCCACATGTGCCTGACTGGGATCCACTCAGCATGCCCACTGGGAGAAATGCCCTGCCCATCTGGGGCATTGCTTCGTTGCAACCAGAGCCATTCTAGTGCCTGAGGTGGAGACCATGGAGCCATTCTCAGCATCTGGGCCAACTTTGCTCCCATGGAGCCCTGGCTGCAGGAGGGGAAAAGAGAGATAGAGAGAATAGAGAGGAGGAGGGGTGGAGAAGCAGATGGGTGCTTCTTCTGTGTGACCTGGCTGGGAAATTGAACCCAAGACTTCCACACACAGGGCCATTGCTCTACAACTGAGCCAACTGGCCAAGGCTTACACCTAAAATTTTAATTATAATCCCTTATATAATTTATTATTTAGTTTATTTTTACATTTTTAAACTGAGTTCATAAATATCTTCTTAGAGAGTTTTGTTTGAATCAGGATAAAAATAAGGTTTGTATGCTGCATTTGGTCTGTATGTTTATTAAAGTTCTGTTAGACTATTCCTAGTGTTTTAAATACCTCCTTCTTTGTTTCTGTTTATTTATTAAGGACATAATGTCTTTTTTCTGATGTGTTTAACATATTTTTCATATGGCTAATGTTCTTCTATGGAGTTTTTAAAATAATTTTGTCTATCCCCTATTTTCAAACTGCTAGTTAGATTTATAAAATTGGCAAGAATCTTTTGACGGTTTTGCTATGTTCCTCTCATGGCATCATACCAGTAATCCTATAATTTCTAATAATGTTTAAATTAATTACATCATCCAATTTAATGTATGAGAAATAGCTTGCAACAGATCAAGATTTCAAAATGAGAGCTCTGAGGAAATGTAGATGACATTAAAAAATTCGCCTAATATATCTAAGATCTCTGATCCTCTGAAATAACCAAAAGCAAGGCAAGGTTCTAAAAATGGAGTTACTAAGGAAAACAGAGTTTGCAATCTGTGTATACTTTTGCCTTTAAGTCATTTTCCAATTTAGGGCAGAAGAAAGGAAAGACAGTTTTTTCTTAAAGAAATTGCTTTTGGAGCTGGTGGATATGTTTATTACCTTGTTTGTAGTGATGGTGTCTTTCTTGTATGCATATGTTCAAACTCATCAAGATGTATATATCAAATGAGTACAATGTTTCGTATATTAAATATAGCCCAATAAAATTGAAAAACATTTTTTCTACTTAATAAAAAAAGAAAAAAGAGAGAGAAAGGAAAGAAAGAAGGAAGAATGGAAAGGAAGAAGGAAAGTAAAAGGGAAAGAAGGAAGGAAGGAAGGAAAGAAGGAAGGAAGGAAGGAAGGAAGGAAGGAAGGAAGGAAGGAAGGAAGGAAGGAAGGAAGGAAGGAAGGAAGGAAGGAGGGAGGGAGGGAGGGAGGGAGGGAGGGAGGGAGGGAGGGAGGGAGGGAAGGAAGGGAAAGAAAGAAGGAAGGGAAAGAAGGAAGGAAGGGAAGGAAGAAAAATTCTTAGTGGTATAGTATAGCAGGCTAAGAAGCAAAGCATTACTAAGTTTAAAATCGGAGCACTATTTCAGTAGTGTAATAAGTGTGAACAAAAAGGATGACACAGTAGATCTGACAAGCCCATGGGCAATTTTGCAGATTTGGCAAGCTCAGTAGCTGAAAGCAACCACACAGAATGGTCTTAAGTAGGCAGATCATAGTCTATAGTCGTTTCCCATGACTATACCATCCTTAGCAGAAAAGATCGGTTGTTATCTTAAGTGCACACTGTCCATTGTTCTATGCATCTAGGAAAACAGATCCTTCATATGTTGGAGTAATATTCTATTCCTACCTGTCAATGGCACAACTTCTGGCACCAGAGCATAAGATCACCAGAACAATGGACCACAAAACCCCTCATTGTTGCCTTGTTCCCTGCATAATATCTCTACCTGCTGTAATATTAAGTATACTGTTACCTTTGCTCACCAATGTAAAAGATGTGTGTATTTCATATTGCTTTCGATCCAATTTTAGACATTTTCTCAATTCACTTTCTCTTGACTCCCTAACCTACCACCAATAGATTTCATACACCTTCTTTATGTTCTCTTTTTTTAATTTCAAAATTAATAAAATAAACTGCAAAATTGCCATCCTCAGAGAATTTTCTCAATTCATTGTAATTTTTCTTTCTGCTGTGTCCTCAAAATTTGGCTCAAATAAATTCTTATAAAACTTTTCTACAGGTTGGATATGCTTTTGTCAACATGAGAAACAAAGATCAAACTTTATGACCTACCAGGTGGACAGTTCTTCATATATCCTTATGTTATTTGATAATTTGGGTGGGTTTTGCACTAATTGTAAAGAAGTACTGGAATAGCCAGAAACTTACCATATTTGTCAGATAGCTCTTATTCTTCTCAGTGCATAATTATATCATCCTATCTGACTAGTAAAACGAAGAGTAAATTTTTGTGAAAGAAAATAATATCATTTTAAACTGTGCCTATACAAATAGCTGTAATCCAGTCAGTTACTAGACACATGGTTAATATGAACTGTATTCAAATACAAAAAAGAAAGAAAGAAAACAGAAAACAGAAATAGACTCAGTTAATTCAGATATGGTTTTACCAACAAGGACTTTAATGATTATTAACAAGTACAAAAATTAGAAAGGTAGAGAAAATATATGGAAAGATGGCTCAATTCATCAGAGAGTTAAAATTTATAAAAATTTCAAGTAAAAAGTTTAGGATTTAAAAATATATAAACTGTAATTATAAACTCAAAAAATAAATTTAAAAGTGGATTAGATCCCTAGCCAGCTGGCTCAGTGAATAGAGTGTCGGTCAGCCTGTGCACGTCCCGGGTTCAATACCTGGTCCATGCACACATGAGAAGCAGCCATTTGCTTATCTTCCCCTTCTTTTTCCCCTTCTCTTTCTCTTCACGTCTCTCAGCCAGTGTCTCAATTGGTTTGAGCGTCACCCCAGGTGCTGAGGATATCTCGGCTGATTCAAGCATCAGCCCTAGAGAATGGTTTCTGGGTGGATCCTGGTTGGGGCACATGCAGGAGTCTCTTTATCTCCCCTCCTCTCACTTAAAAAAATAAAATAAAATAAAATAATAAAAGTAAATTAGACATGTCTGTCCAGTGATGGTGCAAAGGATAGAGTGTCGACCTGGAACGTTGAGGTCCCAGTTCAAAACCTTGAGTTCTCCAGCTGAAGCATGGGATTATCATGATCTGAAGATCCAAAGGTGGCTGGCTTGAGCCCGAAGTTGCTGACTTGAGCAAGGGGTCACTGGCTTGGCTTGAGCACCATAGTCAAGGCACATATGAGAAGCAATTAATGAACAACTAAGATAAAGCAATGATAAATTGATGCTTCTTATCTACTTCTTCCCTCCCTTCCTATCTCTCTCACTTAAAAAAAAAAAAAAGTAGATTAGACATAAGAGAATAGAGCATTTGGCAAATATTCCCATTTAAATTGTAGAAAAATAATAGGAAATAGAGATGCTTTTAGAAACAGGAATCTGAAAAGATGCGATGCTAGCTCACATGCACTAAGAGAAACATTAAAAGCAGTGCTTCATGTGGAACATAAATAATTGCATATTTGAACACACAACTCTATCAAGAAATAAAGAACAAAAGAAAGAGTGCCTGCAGGGGGTTTATATTTAGTCAAACCAGTTATACTTGAACACTGAGTTTATACATAGTAACATTAGGCCCCAGGCAGAACAAGGTTGCCTGGGAAGCTCTTCTTATATCTCCATTCTCCTTGGGAAATACTAAGTCAAGTATATGTGTAATGTTGTGCATGCAAGGCTCATACTAAAAAACAGTCACAATTAGTTGTGAGTTATGATTATCAGCACTGGGGTTTATGGCTGGAATGAAATACAAGTTCTGTGCATTTTTCAGCATTCCTTGACTCTTCACATACCAGGAGAATTAGATCTGTAGGCATTTGTTTAGTTAATTGCTATTCTAAATGGATAATACAATATCTCTAATCTCCTAAAGAGGGGCTAGTGATTATGGACCAGTATTAGGCCCTGCCTTACACTCCAAGGTTCCAGACAGGGTGGGGAGTCTTATCTTTCTATATAAGGGGGGTCCTCGGGTTCCGACACAGTTCCGTTCCTACAACAGTGATGTAACCCGAATTTTGGTGTAAGTCTAAACACACCCTAGCCTAAGTCATTTACCTATCTTAACACAGTAGTAAAATCATAATCTAGAACAGGGGTCTCAAACTCGCGGCCCGCAGACTAATCCACGAAGTTCAAAATATTTTGGATAAAATTAAGTAAGCCTAGGGGCCTACTTGTATTTTTCATTTCTCTAGCATCCTAGCTCGATATTAGCTTAGTTAACAGCAGTTGTGATGCGAACTACAGTTTCTGGTCGTTTTGTGACACTGAGTAAACTGCATGTACGATTGTGCTTGTTGTACTGATTTTTTTTTTGTTTTCAACTGCAGTGAGAAAAGTGTTGCATAACAGTTGCCTTTTGTAGACCTAGTGCGGCCCGCCTAACAGCTGTGATCTTGCTCTGCGGCCCACATGCTGAGTTGAGCTTGAGACCCCTGATCTAGAACATAAAAACACAAACATGCCGCATTACTGAGTATTCTTCCGTCACATGCAACCAAACTAGTTCACCCACATAGTCCGTAAGTATGACACTAATGGCATAAACTGAAGCAAGTCTCAATTTTTTTAAGTTTTTACAGGAGAGAGCATTGTAAACTTGAAACATCCTATGTTGAGACTGTCATAACCCAAGGACCCCTTGTGCTTACATTTCAAGGATGAATCAGGCTCTAGAAGTTGTAAGAATCCCTCGGCTGTCAAAGAGGTTATTAGGCTCCCCCAAAGACTTTATGTCCCAAAGGGTTAGAGTTCTGACTCAGGCCTATTATGTTTCTAAAGATAAACTTTCAATAGTGGAGAAAGATGTCTGCTTTCTCCTTCTCAAGTAGAGAAAAGTAATTTTTTCCCCTCAGTCCTCACCTGTGGGGTGCCTGGACACTGGCACAGAACAGTTTGCCTGGCTCTCATTATGTTTCCCAGAGGTAGAAATTTTTCTTACTGAGGTTATAATAAGAAATCTATCTCTAATCCAGAATATTTCATGTGCATATTTAGGAAAAGTTTAATATAAATGACTATTAAAAACAAATCTATTACTTCCCTTTGGGAATCTTTATACCATAAAGGTAACAGCATGCTGATATAAGAAAACTGTCTGAGAAGTAAGAAAATGATTTGGAAAAGCATTCAGAGAAGACTTTAGCAAACTCATGTAGAGCATTCTCCAAAGATAAATTACCTTCTATACTTAAGTTGCTGAAGATCTGAGAAATCTTCAAAGGTCATTAACATTGACCAAATGCTAATTTTTTCAACTTCTTTATATTTAAAAACCTCAGGCTTGATTAATGTATAATTGCTAATAAATCAACAAGTCTGATGAATGAAATATATGTATGTCACAATTGTATTAAAAAGTTAAATGTTACAGTTATCAATATCTTTGTAAAATAAAACTGTTTATAGTCTTCATACGAGAGTGAGTAAAATTGCCAATACATTTTTTAACACATAGTAAAAATTTAAATTCATGTGTAATTATTTAAAGTGATAAAATATATTTTTTTTAAAGAAATTTTTCTACAAACAATATGTTAAGGGCCATGAGACCATACTACAACTTTGAACTTCAAGCACTTGAGGAAAAACTTCAGTTATATTTATAGAACTTATTGATGGCTATGGGTATACAAATATCTGCCTTAAATAAGGAGAGGCAAGTATCATTTTAAAATACTGTCACATTAAAGTAATTTATCCTTTTTTATTGATTAATGCAAATATGGTAGGGAGAGGAGTTGAAGGGAAACATTTTAGAAGAAGGCTTATTTACTCTCTGTGGAATTAATAATTCGATCAAACATTTGCAATAGATTCAGATTGCTGACTATCAAAAAAAAAAAGAAGAAAAATGCAAGAGCATCTCTTGTTAACGGTTTCAACAATGAATGAAAGATAGAGTCATAATATTTTATTTATTAAGCTGGAATACCATAATAATCTGTCCCTTTCTGTTCTCTCACAATGTATATGTTGGTCCATTGGATGATAAGTCACAAATGCCTTAAGATTGTGTGTGTGTGTGTGTGTGTGTTTGTGTGTGTGTGTGTGTAAAGAGAGAGAAATGAGAGAAAAAGAGGAAGAGAGATAAGAAGTATCACTTTGTAGTTGTGACACTTTAGTTATTTATTGATTTCTTCTCATGTATGCCTTGACTAGAGGGGGGGCTCCAGCCAAGCCAGTGACCTTGGGCTCAAGCTAACGACCTTGGGCTTCAATCCAATGACCTCTGGGCTCAAGGCAGCAACCATGTGATCACATGGATGAGTCCACAATCAAACCAGTGACCTTGGGGTTTCAAACCTGGGATTTCAGCACTCCAGGCTGATGCTTTATCCACTGTGCCACCACTGTTCAGGCTAAATGTATTCACTTTCAGTCTTTTTCTTTATGTTCTTTAAGGAGTCATTTTAATTGTCTTACCTTCAAGTTCACCAATTCTTTTTAGTACCTGTTTGATTCTATCTTTGAATACCTCCAGTGAACTTTTAATTTCAGTTATTATTCTTTTTAGCTCTAAAGTTTGTTTTTGGTTAATTTTTAGGTTCTCTATGTTTTCTTGACATTTATATTTTATTCATGTATGGTTCTCTTCATTTTATTTTCCTCATCTTGAATTATTTGAAGATCTTTAAGACAATTATTTTAAACTCTTTCTTTAGTAAATCCACCATATTTCAATGTTGGAATATTTATTTTTCTTTGAATGAATCATACTTTCCTGTGTCTATATACATTTTGAGATTTTGTGGAAAATTGGACATTTGAAACAGAATGTGAAAACCTTGGAAATCAGATTCTTCCGATTCCCCAGTAATTGCTGTTTAGTCTTTTTTATTATTATTATAGGTTATGTCCACATCAATGACCAGCCTGGGGTGTGGGACTGCAAGCTGGCAAAGCCCTTGCAGTTTAAGGCATAGCCAAAGGTTAAATTCTTTCCCCACACCACTATATTGGTTATGAAGCTGACTATTTGTACTTGTCCCATCCCCCCACTTCATTTGTTTGATTAAGTTGTTAGAGGCAATTTACATGCTGTTCCTCTCACCCTTTGTTTGTTTTGATGTTGATTGATTTCAGTTATGCATGATGGGGGGATTTCTGTTTATGCCTCAGATGTGTGACTTTGTATCAGAGACTTCCTTATTTGCATATAGCTCTGCACTATATAATAAAGCAGACCAGGGGCTTTGCTTGGCTCTTGCAAGCTAACAATATTGCAGAGACCTCCCAATCCCATCTTTCTTTCTTCTCTCTGTTTATTTCTTCACTCTGCAGCGTTCTCACTCAGGACCTGGACAATTACTAGCTGTGCTGGTCTGTGGTGCTGGGGTATGAACTTAAGGTCTTCTCAGATTTTCACTAAACATGAACCTTTTATTGGGTATGTTCAGTGTCTTTTTAATTTCATTAAATGCAGTTACTTTTGAATGTCTTATTTTTAATGCCTTGACCTCAAAATGAAAAAATAAGAAAAATTAAATAGAAATTAAATGGAAATAGGTGCTAACCTGTTTAACCCTCCTAGATAATTTTAGTTAGATGGATAGGGTCTTTTAACAATTGGGTAAGGGTATAACAATGACTGATACCTCTGTGTCTGCATCTCTGTGTTTAGAAACATTAATCAGTGATCAGTGAGTATATCCATAATATTTGGAAGACAAGATTTTTTTTTGTCTCCTCAGGCTCCTGAAATTTATATACAAACTGCTCCAAGAATACATACACAATTGTCAATCATGGGGTTGAGAGTGGAGGATAGTGGCTAAACTTGACCAAATTAACCACAGTTTACCTTTCTCTGGGAGCCGCAATTTTTAAATGGACCACAGATTTACAAAATGATCACTTCTGACTGGTTCTTCCAGTTCAGTTGTTGTCTAAGTGGTGAGATGGTTTTCTTGTGCTTCCTACTTAATGCCTTTCAAGATTTCATCTAATATATATATAAGTATATATATATATATATATATATATATATATATATATATATATACACACACACACACACACTAAATGGGAAAGTTAATATTATTGGCACTGAAAAGAAAAGATGGTGAATGGACGAGAAGTTGATTTGGCCAAAGTACATATCTAAATTTATATATATATATATTATATAGTATATATTATTGTATATATACTATACAATAATATATATATTGTAAAGTATATTTATTTATATAAATTTAGGTACATACCATGTGTATTAAATCAGCAAATTGCAATCACGAGCTAGTGCTGAAATATTGAATTCATTTTAAAATATTTTATTATTTTTACTTTAATAAAGAGAATATAATTAAAGTATAACCAATCCATACAAGTGTGGATTCTAGTTGTTTGTAAGACATGATACAGGAAAGAAATATAGAATTCAGATGAAAGCTCATTGATGCTATCCAGAATAAAGTTATTAAGAAAATGAAAAGATAATGCATGAGAATAAAAAAGAGTAATACTATGTACTTTATTGGAATGACTTTTTTTAAGGTAAAGAAGATCAGAGCAATATGTTATTCTAGAAGATTAATTTTTAAAAAAAAATATTTATTTATTTATTACCTATGTTATTCTCAAAAGAACTGAAAATGATTTCCAGAAAAACCATTAAAATGCAGAAAGACTGAAAGAAGTTTATGCTTACCTGGAATTGTTCTTTACCATACTGGTGATCAATAACTTGTGACAGGCTATGCAGAAATGTATCAGAAAATATATATTCTTCTAATCTTAACCCTACTGTCTCATTTTCTGTTTCACAGAATTTAAATTTTTATAATTTCTATTTGACAACAAAAACAGTAAATATTTTACCACAATTATTCAATCATTTTAAAATTAGTAAAATACAAAACAGTTTATGACATGTCTCCCCTTAAATTCTAAAAGTCCAAGTACCCACTTCATTTATCTTACTGCAGGAGGTAGAGGTCAGTGTAGAATAAGGAAGGCAGGGAAAAACAGAAAGGCCAAAGGCTCTGGATAACATGTGTTGTGTTTGCTTTATCACAATATAAGTCTTCCATCAATTTTTACATTTGTCCATTGATTTCTTTAAATTCTAATAACTACCAACTAATTAATTATCTCACTTAATCTTCAGAACAATCTTTTATGATAAGTGGTAAATTATCATCAATACACACACACACACACAGAAAAGATGGCTGACGAGGTGAAAATTAACTTGGATTTGGTCAAGATGCATATGCTGCCCAGCTCCTTATTACCTGTTCAGGGCTCATATTCACTGTAACTAAAGATCCCTCACTTTCTTCTTTTCTCTTTCTATCTCTCACATGTACACGCACATATTAACTCTCTGTACTGTAGCAACAAAATCTTTATCCTCCATGATTTGTGTCAATAAATATGTGTGAGGAAAACATTATAATTTTCCACATACTAAATTCTATGTATTTCTTCCCCCAGAATCCTCTTCTCTAACCTTATTTGTCTCTTGTCTATTTTTCTTACTGTGGCCTTTAACAACACTTCTTTAGCTGTTTCAGCACTAAGTATTGTATAATCCAAGTGTTTTGAACCCTAAAAGATTGCAGATTTACTGAATACTTTAAAGTTGTCTTACTTGCCTTACTTGGACATATGAACCAGAAGAGGGACATAGGTGACAGGTTTCTAGTAAGATCATGAGTTCCCTGGAGCCAACACCAGCTTCCAATCCCTGATTAGCTAGGATCCTAAGAAAAAATCATCTGGTGAGTTGGCTTTTCTAAAAGATTTGATCATTTCAAACTTAGATGATGCATTCTCATGTGCAGTTTTGGATTACCACAAAGGTCACATCACCTTCTCTAAGCATGTCAGGATTTGCCAACGCTTTTTTAGCTTCTGTATTTTCCTAGTCCTTCAAACACATCACTAGAAGCAAGTGGTCATCTTTATGACTGAAGGAATCAGTCTTTTTTCATATTTTATACCTTTTACTTCCTTGGCTTCAAGGGAAAAAATAAATAAAAACTTCTAAAAAATTATTAAAATGATGGTGGAAAGTCATTGTTAACTCTTTAAATTTGGCAATGTTTCTCCTCTTCCAGGTTTGACTTGGTTTCATGATTTATGCATTTGGCTTGTCTCAAGATAGTTCCATTATGCAATATATGTAATGTTTGGACATATCTCTTTGTAATGATATTTCAACCATTATGTATTACATAGGCCAGTAACATATTTAACTCTGGGAACTGAATATTGGGATTGGTTAGGAGTCTAGAAAGGTTAAAATCTCATGTCTGAAGTCCTATGAAACATATTTTAAAATATACACATGCATATGTTGCCATGTCTGTATGGTCTGTATGGCTTTAATCAGGTTCCTCCTTCAAGCTCAAACATGCTTATTCTAATTTAATCTTTCAAAATCTCATTGACCCTTCAAAAATAGTACTTTTCTAATAATGATAAACATTTCTCCATCCTGTCTTTTCTTAGCACTTGCTTAGTGCTTCTGAGATGTTCTTATCTTAGTTTTATAAATGTCTATCTACCTGGATTAGTATATCCTTGAGGGAGCAGACTGCTTTTATCAGTTAAAATCCTCATCAATTTTATTGCATATTTTTATTTGTACCCCCAATCTACCTCTTACCCCAAGTGCTTTGAAATGCAAATGTAATTATGCCAGATATCTGCTTAAAATTTTAGAATTGTTTTTCAATGTTGAATGACTAACTTCATCATAGTATAAGAACTTTTTCATGATCTCTCCTCTCCAATATTTTTAGCATCAATTCTTGAGTTATTCCATAGCAAATACTCTTGAGTCATGAATAATTACTTACTATTGTACAATATATACATTTTTAATTGATTTTTAAATTTTTTTATTATTCAACTAGCTATCCTCACCTTACTTTCGAGGACTAATCCATTTCTTCCCTCTGTTCCTTTTCTCTTCTTTTCTACCTATTTTCCCACCACCACCTCCCTCCCTTCCTTCTTTTCTCCCTTCCTTCTTTTTTTTCCTTTCCTCCTATTCACTCACTTATAAAATCTTAACTACTTATTCTCCTACAAACACTAAGTCTGGGATTAAATACACAGGTCTTATATTTCTGCTTATTC
The DNA here is from genome assembly GCF_036850995.1 of Saccopteryx leptura. NCBI lineage: Eukaryota > Metazoa > Chordata > Mammalia > Chiroptera > Emballonuridae > Saccopteryx > Saccopteryx leptura. The sequence continues at coordinate 323,519,889 of NC_089505.1, read as the reverse complement.
TAGATATAATTAAGCCTGTATTCCTCAATCCTTTAAAACAGTCTTTTACCAGGCTGAATTTATTACTACATTGACTAATTGTTATGTGGCTTCTGGTATTTTTTTTTTTTAATTTACTAGGGAGCTGTGTTTATAACCAGCCACCTAACATAGTAGTTACACACTAGAAATGTAATATATAAATTTTTTGTTTATTGTTTTGAAGTCTTTTTTTCCTGATACATAGCATAATGTCTTTAACATATAACCTGTTTAATAACTATTTGTTGGGCCAGGCAAGGCAGTAGGACAGTGGATAGAGCATCAGACTGGGACACAGATGACTCAGGTTCAAAAGCCCAAGGTCACCCGATTGAGTGAAGGCTCATCTGGTTTGAGCAAGGCTCACTAGCTTGAGTCCAAGGTCGCTGGCTCGAGCAAGGGATCACTCAGTCTGCTGTAGCCCTCCAGTCAAGGCACATATGAGAAAACAATCAATAAACCACTAAGGTGCTGCAACAAAGAATTGATGCTTCTCATCTCTCTCCCTTTCTATCTGTCCCTCTCTCTGTCTCTCTCTGTCTCTGTCACAAAAAAATAAAATAAAATAAAAAATAAATAATAACTATCTGTTGGATAACACATGTTTATAAAGAGAGAGGTAACTATTTGAAGAAACAGGTCAGAAGAGAAAATTGTTGTTTCTGATAGCTGTGTTGAAATAAACTATACAGCCTGACCAGGCGGTGGCGCAGTGGATAGAGCATCGGACTGGGATGCAGAGGACCCAGGTTTGAGACCCTGAGGTTGCCAGCTTAAGCATGGGCTCATCTGGTTTGAGCAAAAGCTCACCAGCTTAGACCCAAGGTCGCTGGCTCAAGCAAGAGGTTACTCCGTCTGCTGAAGGCCCAGTCAAGGCACATATGAGAAAGCAATCAATGAACAACTAAGGTGTCACAATGAGAAAGTGATGATTGATGCTTCTCATCTCTCCATTCCTGTCTGTCTGTCCCTGTCTATCCCTCTCTTTGATTCTTTCTCTGTCTCTGAAAAAAATAAAATAAAAAAGTAAGTAAACTATACATTTATTTTCTTTGACTCCCATTTTTCTCAAATGGAAAATGAGATTATATTGATTTGCATTTTGAATCTTTTGCTCTTATGATTTTATTGAGTGAAAATAAGGGTGACTTTGATTTGATTCTCTTCATTTTGAAATAAAGATAAATTAGAAAATATTTTAAACACAAAAAAGCATATTTAATTATTTTATAATTCTAGTATCTCTATTCACTTTAAAAGTAAATAGTCTGAGATTTATTTCTAGTGCTGTGAGATGAACTTAATTCTTATTTCATTCACTAGTCAATATTTTCCCTAATGAAAAACAATCAGTGAAGAGACTCTATGGCTTGATTTTGTTTTCTATTTTAGTTTAAAGTTAAAATATAAAAGTAGAAGTGAGAAAATGAAAGTGTTTTAAAAGTAAATCTGTTTTAAATGTTTGATAGTGAGATTTTATTCAATTAATTATTTTAGTTTCAATGACTGTAAAAAAAATTTTTTTGTAAAAAGTATTAACAACCACCAGGTATGGTTTCCAGAATTCTTTTAAGCCTGTAATTTTTAGAGTTCCTCTCTCTTATGGATCTGGTCCTTAAAAACAAACAAAAACAGAACATACAATAACTTTTGATTTTTGCTTTATGTACTGTTAAGAAGAAAGACACTGGAAAGTTTGAATGAATATAACACCTATATCTCTAACTCTTAGCAGGTAGCCTATTTTCATCATTATAGTATTTATACTTTTCTGAATTTAATGCTACATATTATCATTGTCAATATTATTTTGAATTATTTGTATTACTTGTGCAAATATTGATGCAGCATACATTATTTATGTTCTATCTATTTTTTTTGGAAAACATGTCTTTATGGAAAATCTTATTCACATCTCAAATTTATCTTGAATACATACTAATAAACCACTGTCAAATATAGAGAATAAATGTAAGTGGTTATTATGAATTGTTAATATTTAGCTGAAGCACAGGGTACAAGTCTGTGAGACCATAAGATAAACTGAAATAAAGGAGTTTATTATTTACAGGTCCAGGAAGAAATATATGGCACACAATGAATAATGTCTAATGCACAGATTTATAAATGTCATTTGATTACTATGTTGTGATCCAAAGCTCAGAGAATTTCAATAAATTGCTTAGATGGCATAGTTTAAATAGTAGACTTTTTTTTAATAAGAATGTAAGTCAATGGCTGCAATTTATCTACTTTTGCTTACAATCTCTGGTTAAAGGACAACTGATAGAAAAAAGAAGTTATGCAAAAACAATCGTGAGAGAAAATATACAAAGAAAAAATGTAAATGTGGAAAATCTACAAAACTTGGAAACTAGACAACTGAAAATAAAGCAGAATACAAGTAATGAAATTTTACAACAAATGGTAATGTCTGTGAAATATAAATATTATTAATAAAAATGTATAAAATTTGTTTAAATTAGTTATAAATATTTTATAATATGTGCAAGTATTGACTAGTGCATACGTAGAAGATCTGATTGTTTTAATAAACTTTGTCACCAGAATCATGTGAAAGCAATCATCTTTAGAATTATCTTGGTTGAGGTGTCAGCAACCTGGTTTCTCACAGCCTCACAGCACCAGTAGGACCCAGAACCTCTTTTTAGGAACCTGCCCACAAAATACAAACTTAGACAGACTCATTTCAGAAATCAAGAATCTAGCCAGCCCTTGAGGTTATTTATAATTCTAACTTTTTAGGATTTCTGCAATGTCTGTTTATGTGTTTGCCAAGGTTTCTAGGTTTTCAGAATGCATGAACACTTTGTATGTTGCCAGATTTACTGGAAAGCTAATAAAATATTATATAAGATTTGTTTTCTGGATATAGAAATTATGATATCGAGTGACTTTTGGGAGAGGTTTTTTTTCTTTAATCATGTATGCTAAAGACAGATTGCAGTGTGTAAAATGTCCTGAAGGAGATTAAGCAAAGTTGGATCCCTACTTACCAGATGGAGAGAGCCAACTTTCATAAATTCATAATAATGTGAAGAACTAAGAAAAGCTTAGGAGACAAAAACTTCTAGATCAGTGGTCCACCAACCCGGTACCGGTCCGTGGGCCATTTGGTACCGGTCCGCAGAGAAAGAATAAATAACTTACATTATTTCTGTTTTATTTATATTTAAGTCTGAACAATGTTTTATTTTTTAAAAAATGACCAGATTTCCTCTGTTACATCTGTCTAAGACTCACTCTTGATGCTTGTCTCTGTCACATGATACATTTATCTGTTCCACCCTAAAGACTGGTCCATGAAAATATTTTCTGACATTAAACTGGTCTGTGGCCCAAAAAAGGTTGGGACCACTGTTCTAGATGCTATTCCTGTAGTATAATTTAATAAATTTCTAAGACAAAGACTGCTTTAGCATTCTAGAGCTTCTTGAAAATCTATCCATTTTTTAAAGAGGTTACTTTACCCATAGTTATTAGAGAGAAAAAATTAAAATATGCAAATTGCTTTTGTAACCATTATTAGTGCTTTACCCATTTTTGCACGTGCCTAAATTATAAATGTTCACTAAAGTGAGTGAAAATTTAACATTTTCTAATTACATCCTTGTTTTGAGTTTAGCTATCAGTTAACAACTTTAATGGGTTATTTACTAATACATTACTTAAATAGAAAAAGTATCAGATACATTTATTTTCTAATTTTTTAACTCTTAAAATTATTGTTTTTAAAAAGAAATTTATTATGTCAATAAAAGCATCATAACAAAGAAATTTTCATTTACTTGAACTATTTATAAAAGTATTTTTATTGAAAAAATATTTTGTTTGATTATAAGCATGATCCTTTTTATTCTATAATAATTAAATCCTGGCTTAATTCAAAAATCTATTAAATAACTTTATCAAACACTAAGTATTGAAATGTATGTCAGTTAAGAATGAACTCATTGAACTTACATAATGAGTTATCTTACAATCTAAAATTATTTTTTGAGGCACTTCAGAATTTTCAACCAGAATTTTATAAACAATGTTCAATTAGAAATCAGTAACTAACAGATTAACTAAATATTTTTTTTGTAACCTCTTGACTAGATGTTACATTGAATGATAAAGAAAATGGCATGTGTGATTTTATACTGCCATTTTCTTTTCTTTTTTGAAGGGGCACAGTCATAATGCATCTCCATGCAAACACCCAAACCACCAATTACACAATAACTATAAAAATTAACTAAGAAAATGGTCAGTGAAGGATAAATTAATATCAAAAAGCTTGAAAAGTTAATTTTTAAATATCTTTTAAGAAAAAAATATTCTCTTTCTAACGTTAGCAAGTTGCTTCTGAGAAAACAAGTCATTTGCTAATCTTACAAAGGCTACCATAACTCTAAAATTATGAATCTAAATGTCTTTGGAAAGGTGAATAAATAATATGCAAGTTTGTTTCTTTATCTCAAGCTGGTGAAATGCTACATTTATTGAACTTATATACCAATGTATACAAACTCTAGGTATTAAATTAAGTTGCTTAGAGTAATTAATCTAAGATAGAATTAAATTAAATCAATAAAATAAAAGAAACTTCCTTTGAGTGTATTTGTATTCCATAGTGATTGAAGAGCGTTAGCAAAGGCATGAAGGCAGTAAGGCATCTGTTTCATGCAGGTGTGTATCAATAATTTCAAAACGTTTTTAGGTTCAATTTGTTAATATATGACTGAGTCAAAATTCAAACTAATGACTTGGATTTCAAACATCATACCTTTAACTATTGTTCTTTACTTAAATTTTATATACCCATTTGAATGAAGGACTGAAACAACTAAGTAATTTATCCAAATTCATACAATGAGTACAGATGACTGTAATCTTTTTAGAATTTCATTTAAATTTCTCTCTCTGTTTTTGTTTGGCTTTGCTTCAATTACCTAGTTACTTCTTTTTTTAAAATTTTTTGATTATGCATTTTATAGAGAGGAGAAAAGAGAGAGAGAGAGAAGGGTGGAGGAGCAGGAAACATCAACTTTCATATGTGGCATGAGCAGGCAAGCCCGTGGTTTCAAACTGGCAACTTCAGAGTTCCAGGTCGATGTTTTATCCACTGCACCACCACAAGTTAGAAAATTACCTAATTACTTCTAATGACAGACTACAGATATCTCTCATAGATATTGTGACTATGGTTCTAAACCACTGCAATAAAGCAAATAACTTAATAAAGCAAGTCACACAAAGATAGAATAAGTAGCTGTTATGTTCACCTCCTTTTATGACAATATCAAAATTACAGCTAAATTATAAAATGAACATCATAGAAAATCATTTTAAGACTAGCAGAATGGAATTTCTATAATTAAGTATAAAAAAAAGAAACCATGCTCAAACTGATAAGAGGGGTGGAACTGCATAAAAGGCTGGTCCCACACATATGGTGTGGTAGTTGAGCATCAGGAGGAAAATACTGGCTATGAAAGTCTTCCTTGATGAGGAAAGTGTCCTTATCCCATACCAGAATCCTGAAGCCAGAGCACCACTGTTGAGAAGAAATATTCCCATAATATTTTTAGAATTTCATTTAAATTTCTCTCTCTGTTTTTTTGATTATTCATTTTATAGAGAGGAGAAAAGAGAGAGAGAGAGAAGGGTGGAGGAGCAGCAAGCATCAACTTCCATATGTGCCATGAGCAGGCAAGCCCGGGGTTTCAAACTGGCAACCTCAGAGTTCCAGGTCGATGTTTTATCCACTGCACCATAATATATGGCTGTCAGGACCAGCAGAGAATGTATCTGAGAAAGGCCACAGGTTACTACAGACCTAAGTACTGTAGGTTTTAAAGGACACACACACAGACTTATTCACTCACAAACTCACATGCTCAGAGTTCCATCATAGGGGCAGCAGCTTGAAAACCACCATGGATAGAAAAGAAATTGAATTGAATTGACTTGCTTCAGGACAAGGGCTAAAGGAAAAGAAATCAGTGCATCTCTCTCCTGGACAGAAGTGCTAGCAAAGGCCATAGTTCCTTTGTTAAACCCTTTCCTCAGTTATTCTGTAGGCATAGGCTAGCACCAAATACGAATGATTTATTCATCTCATTAATACCATTTCCCTGCCCTTGTGATTCCCTGAGATCATGTCTACCCAACTGCTATGCTTTATTTGAATGTCTTTTAAAAGCTTTTCCACATTAATGGTCTGCCTTTACTCAAGCTGCAGACTTTTCTAAAAATCTTTCAAAGTTCTACAAACCCCCAGAAAAAAAAAAAAACAGTCAGCTTTGGTATGCCCTGTAACTATGGCTAAGCAGTTCCAAGCCTGACATTAGTTGTAGCTGGCCTTGGTTTACAGCATAGTCAATCCTAGATGCTTTCAAGCCCAACAAAGGCAGCCCAACCTCAGATAATTATGTTATATTCATCAGATGACCATGTTCCAGGAACAGTCAGAAACTGAAGTTGGCCTGCACCAGATCTTTTTCCAAGAGGCCCCAGAACTAAAAAACTTGGTGACCAGCTTTAGACCCCATTTGACAACTTCTCAACAAGCTCCATCAATAGCACACCCAAAGGGAAGCCTCAATAGGTATTAGAGCCTTAGTAAAGCAAATGCTGTCCTTTGGAATCTGCTCCAGCACAACAGATTGTTTGTTTTATATATGAAGAGTTCAGACAACCAGTAAGCCTGGGGGAGAGTCACACCCACAGAAATGCTGCAACAAACAAGGCCCAAGTACAACAGAAAGTCACACATTGCACATACAAAGAAAATCCCTGGAGAACCCAGCTCAGCCGAACAGGGACACTGCATCACTAGACTCCACAGGACACCCACTACAAAAGGCCATTCTGTTAAGACTTAAAGACATAACAGATCTATGTAACACATAGAAACAAACATAGGGAGGTAGTCAGAATGATGAGACCAAAAAAAAAAAAAAAACCCCAAAAAACAACATGTTCCAAAATAAAGAACAGGACAAAACTGGGGGGAAAAAAAAAGAAGAAGCAAATTCAGAGTTCAAAATACTAGTTACAGAAATGCAAAATAAATTTAGGGAAAGCAATGATCAACTCAGTGAGAACTTTCACAAAGAGATAAAAACCATAAAAAGAAGCAAGTCAGAAATAAAGGATAGAACTAAATTGAAGAACACAGTAGATGGAATCTAAAGCAGAGGATTAAATTAGCAAACTGGAAGACAATATAGCAAGAAACAGTTACAACACAAAAAAGATAAAACAGCCCTGGCCAGTGGACTCAGAGGGGAGGGGGAGGGGGAGGGGGGAGGGGAGGGGAGGGGGAGAGGGGAGAGGGGAGGGGAGGGGAGGGGAGTGGCACAAAGAAAGCCAGTTAGAAGGTGATGTAAGACAACTGGACTTTGGGTGATGGGAATGCAGCATAATCAAATGTCAAAATAACCTAGAGCTGTTTTCTCTGAACATATGTACCCTGATTTATCAATGTAACCCCATTAAAATTAATAAAAAAATACCAACTGTATCACTTAAAAACAATAAAGTGTAATTACCTTGACACTGTTTACAAAACAAACAAACAAAAAAACCCAGAAGTTTATTTTTTTTACAATGCTGGAAATTAAAATTTAAAGATCAATATGTCAATACAATTGATTTCTTCTGAGACCTTCTGTCTTGGCTTATAGAGGACCATATTCTCCTCATGTTTTCAGATGGTTTTTCTTCTGGGTGTATCTATGTCCTAATCTTATAAAGATACCAGATATTGGATCAGAATTCACCCTAATAACATTATTTTAACTTAAGTAGCAGTTTAAAAATCCTATCTTTAAATAGTCATATTCAGAGGTCATTAGGGTTAGAATTTCAATATATACATTTTGGATGCGCATGATTCAGTCTATACATGATATATAAATATTTAAACTAAAATTGTACAAATTATACATGCACATATATAGTATAATATCATGTGTGAATAGATATTATATATGTACACATACACAAAAACTGAACTAAAATTAATTAGAGAGCAATGCTGGACTGAAAATGTCACAAAAGTTTTAGACATAGCTAGAAGGCAAGATATAAAATTTTCAACCTAATATAAAAATGTTGGTATAAATGACTGGATGGTTATTTTATAGATAATTTAATAGATAATTATAGATATAACACCTTGTAAGTAGTATTGAATTCATCATCAGGACTTGAATCAATATATATTTCAAGACAAATGGAATACACATTTCATTATCAAAATGTACAATAATAATAACATTTTTTCCCAAAATTATACATGCTTTGTAATATCAGAGAGAAAAGAAATCTTGACAATTACCCTAGTGCTTTCTTCTTTGAACCAGTTGTGTGCTTATTTAATTTTTAAATTCACATGAGGGATTATCTTCATAAATAGTTACAGTTATTAATGCATGCACATTATCTTGGTGCTAATATCAAAATTATCTTAATATATATGATATTTATATCATATATATTAACTTTAACAACAAAACAGTCATTTTAGATATTAAATTTTAGATACTGTAAAAAAAATAAGGATTCTCTGTGAAGGAGTGATGAAATGAGTATTTTCATTTACTGAAAACAAATTTATAGCATCATGATTTTTTAGGGGCAATTAGGTAATATTTATAATAAAGAAAATAGCATCTTCATATGGCTTCACTTGAATCAAACCATATATTATTGAAATTATCCAGAAATGGAGTAACTTATTATTTTAAGTTCTCTTTCAAGATAGCCACTTTATTTTTATTTTCTCTAGATTATTATAATAATATAAACATTTAAATAAATATATGTTGTTATTAAGTTCTATAGTAAGAAAAGTATTAAAAATTTTTATAGAACTGTATATATTAAATAATAAAAGAAATTTAAGTAAATATTTTTACTTTTGGTGCATAATTTTATCATAATTTCAAATAAATACATCATCTATAAATTTCTTAAATTGTGTAATAAAATATTTAGCCAATTCTTCATTTTACTCTAAAGAACGCAGTTTTATAAATTAATGTATGTCTTAATTATTACATTTTCACTTTATACTAATAATTTAGAATAATTTGTCTTTTTTTTCTAATACACAATAATGTAATACATAGGTAAGTTCAACCAGTATTTAAGAAAAAAGTGCTCAATATTGCTCATAGTTTGATGAAGAAAAATGTCTTACTTTAGCTTATTATTGTTTATACTATGTGGCAGATATAATGCACATTGCTATGATAATTAAAAAATACAGTCACTTTTTTATTTCATTCACAGTCCAATAATGGCTAGTATTTGTAGATTGTCTGTCAACCAACATAAAACATTTTTATGTTTAATTTCTCTATACTATTCTCACAATATATCAATGAGAAAAAGTGCTATTATGTTAACCACTTCAAAGATAAGTAAGTGAGATACTAATTAATTTCTAAGGCCACACAGTTAATTAGAGGCAGAATCAGAACATAAACCCAAGTAGGTTTTCCTAACTCTCCTCTCTGTTACTGAACTGACTATGATTCTTAAGATATTATCTCATTTATTACTCACACTTTGTATAAAGTATTCAAATCTCCCTATTACAGAGCTGTAATGGAAGTTCTGACTGATTATATAATTTGCCAAACAGAATATAATTTGAAAATGGACTGTATTGAAAGTTAAACCCTGGTCGTCTGAATTCAAAGTCAAAATTCTTAACCTGAGTGTAAAATTGGTAAAGGAGAAAAATGTCTTATTTATTGTCTTGGGTTGTGTAATGTCAGTTTTATTAAAAGTGAAAAAGATGGCCCTGGCCGGTTGGCTCAGCGGTAGAGCGTTGGCCTGGCGTGTGGGGGACCAGGGTTCGATTCCCGGCCAGGGCACATAGGAGAAGCGCCCATCTGCTTCTCCACCCCTCCCCCTCTCTTTCCTCTCTGTCTCTCTCTTCCTCTCCTGCAGCCAAGGCTCCATTGGAGCAAAGATGGCCCGGGCGCTGGGGATGACTCCTTGGCCTCTGCCCCAGGCGCTAGAGTGGCTCTGGTTGTGGCAGAGCGACCCCACGGAGGGGCAGAGCATCGCCCCTGGTGGGCGTGCCGGGTGGATCCAGGTCGGGCGCATACAGGAGTCTGTCTCTCTCCGTTTCCAGCTTCAGGAAAAAAAAAAGAAAGTGAAAAAGAGCTAGACTACTTTTTTTCTCTTGAAATATCTAAGAATTACAATATTTTTACAGTTTTAGTTACTAGTGAGAATTTGAAAAAATAAGTTTTATTGAAAATAGTTACTATTGTGACAAAAGCTGTGAGCACCATTTAGAGAAAAATGATTTGGAATTTATTAGATAATGTTCCAAGTGCAAATGCTGAAACCAGAAGAATATCTATGGTCATGCCCCCTGTCATCACTCAGCTAAGTAAGTAGAGAAAAGGATTAAATCTTTATGGGAGCTTTATTCAAATGGCCAGTAATTTGAGAAGATGGAGTTCTGCACCCAAAAAACATTTTAACATTTCATCTCAGCCAATGTTATTTATAAAGGAAAGAAAGATAGGGGGTTTTAAATTTAGGAAAATGTTAATTAAATAAAAATTGCAGTCCAGGTATCCTTCTAGTGTTTTTTCATCTGCTGACCAGTAATTATTTATCTGCATGTTTGTCAGTGGGCATTCTGTCCTTGGAGCATCAGAGGCTTAGGTACCATTTTGTTTTGGATCTCCTGGGCCTGAGGCACAAAGGTGGATTGCTTTCAGCCTCATAAAGTCATGTAGGCCCATTCATGTATTCAGCACCTGGAACAAAGCTTTTTACTTGCATTAATCATTAATCCATATGATTATAACTAAAAGCTGTTAGGTTCAAGTTAAGGGTCCCTTAACAAAAAACTTCAGGTTAAACTTTAATTAATTCAGCATTAGGAAAGTTCTCATAACTCCCCACCTGAGCAAACCTGACTGATATCCCGCATCTCCTCACACAATGTTCTACTGGGGTAACTTTCTCATTAAGTGATCCCCCTCACCCAATCTCCTGATTGAGCATATCCCCTCACTCCACCCCAAAATTTTGTGCCAAAACTAACCTCCTGGCTAAACTTTGCTCCCTAGCCCTATAAAATCTTAAATTCTCAGACCCCCAGAGCTTACACCACTAGGGCCTCAGCCCATCTGTACATAGATGCATAAATAACTTTTTTAAACTCATCAGATTGTCCCTGGCTTGTTGGCTCAAATGCTAGAGTGCTGGCCTGGCATTTGGACATCCAGGGATCAATCCCTGGTCAGGGCACACATAAGAAATGACCATCTTCTTCTTTGCCCTTCCCTCTCTCCTTTCTGTCTCTCTTCCCCTCTCCCAGCCTGTGGCTTGATTGGTTTGAGCATCAGTCCTGGGCCCTGGGGATAGTTTGGTTGATTTGAGCATTGCCCCAGATAGGGGTTGGTCAGGACACATGTGAAAATCTGTCTCACTATCTCCTCTCATCTCCCTAAAAAACAAACAAATAAACAAAAAAAACTTTATCAGGCCATGTTCATCCCTCCTTTGGTGACCTAACATTTGGTGCTGAAACCTGGGAGGCTCCCAAGTGATCAGACCAGAGCAGCACTACAGTCCCTGACCATCTCGGGATTGTATTTTGGAGAACAGTGGGCAGTGGCAGCTATTCCGGATTACCTCCAAATCCTGCTCTGGGTCGTGGGACTGACCTGCACTGGCTTCTTACACCATCACCCTCCTGAAACAGCCAAGGAGGACACTGGAAATTAAAATTTTCTCCTTTCCATTGCTGACTTCATAATCCACACCAGTCATTAATTCCGGTAAGTGACCCCACGATGCCTTCCGCTGGTTCATCCAATCCACTCTCTCTCCAGGCTTTGTCCTCCATCGAAAGTCCTAGTGCTAGGCTGAATTGATTCTCCCAGCCTCTGGGCTGAGGACCCCTTAGAATTGGGGATGCTTGACATAAGAGAATCCTCCCACTCTCTCTGGGTAACTCGACTATCAATAGGGATACTCATCCATACCAAGTTACTCCCAGGGATCATAGTCAGTCACTCACTTCACCCCTTGCTGCCATTCTCTCTCTACACTATGGAAAAATATACTCCTCACCTCAAAAAAATCACTTTTAAATAGTACAAGCTTTAATAGAGACATCAAGCCAAAACACCTTTTTTTTTTTTTTTTTTTTTTGCAACACAGCCTATCCTCAGTATAAACTATATAATCAATGGATCTCAATGGATGGAGAATGGCACATTTTATTTCAAAACCTTACGAGACTTCAACAACTTGTCAACAGAATGGAAAATGGTCAGAAATTCCCTATGCCCAAGCCTTCTTCACCCTTCACTCTCAAAGTTCTCTCTTTGTCAGTCCTGCTCCACCTATTAAATCCTTTAACTTTGCTTAAAACAACAAACATCCCATTCTTCCTCAGAGCCTGCCTCTGACTTTGACACAGCAGATCACCAAACTCCTTACATGCCACTGCCTGCTGAAGATCCCCTTGCCCTTCTTCCAGTGGGCCTTCCACCATATGCTCCTCCTGAATGTTGGCCATCTGACCCTTCCTTCTCTCTTGCCCCCACTCGCTTATGAACGGCAGCCCCTCCAGCCCTCAACCTTACTCTCCATGAGGTATCTGGAGCAGAGGGCATGGTCTAGGTTACTTTACTACTGTATGTTACTTACTCTACTTTAGATGTGGCTCAGATCTTTAGGCTTTTTCTTATGATGTTACCTGTTCTATATTATCCTAACCTTTTCCCTAACTCCTGAAAAAAAAGGTGGAAAGAGTTTGGCTAGCAGCCGAAAATAGCTTAGGGTCCCAGTAAAGTCCTTGCTCTTTTCTTCTCCTACCTTATGAAAACCTTACAAAAATAAACTGCCCTAGACCCAACCTCTTCCACAGACTCCTTACTCTTCAATAAGCACTTTATTTTCCAGTCTGCTCCAGATATTCTCCACAAGCTACAAAATATATACATTCACACACACACACATACATATATGCACACACACACTCACACAGAAAAACCCTCAAATCCCTCAAAAAGACCTAATCAATTTAGCCCTTATGGTCTTTAATAATGAAGACAAGGAACAAAAATTAGAAAAACAAAAATGAAATCAGATACAATCTGAGGCCCAAAAAAAGATCTTTCAGATCCTAGCTACTGTTCTTCAAAGCTCACCAGGTAAATGCTGTCAAAAGTAAGCCAAACCAGAGCTTCTTCCAGGGTCATGTTTCAATTGTGACAAAAAAATGACACTGAGCCAAATCATGCCCAAACCCAAGACCCCCCCAACCTTGGCCTTGCCTAGTGTGCTGCAAGGAGAGCCATTGAAAGTCAGACTGCCATTAGGCCCCTCAAGGCAAGGTTGCATGTGTCCCAAAAAGGCCTTCCTCTGAGTCTGATTTGGAGCCCCTGAACATTATTGGCCTCACTGCTGAAAAATAAAGACACCTGGGCCCCAGCAAGACCTTATTAACTTTCATTATAATGACCGAGCCACAAGTAACAATGATGGTAGCAGATAAGGCAATCTTATTTCTTATAAATGCCAGGGCTAGTTACTCTGGCCTTCCCGAACTAACAGGGACACTTGTTCCTTTCTCTGTCTTTATTATAGAGTATCAACATAAGAAATTTCCAAAGTTGTAAGAATTTTTTATGAGTTAATTGAGCCAAACTGTTGACAATTGCCAGAAAGCAAAGTCTCAATGGATTAAGAAAGTGCTCTGGAAAATGGTGGTTTTCACCATATATTTTATACACCAGAATCAAAGGGAAAGATGTAAGGGAGTTACATGAAATTGATTGGTGATAGATTAGGGAGGTGGGAATTGAAAGTTCTTTTACATAGGCAGGAATAAGATAGTTAATAGATAATTAGCATGATAATAACAATGAGAAAGTGTGTTGGTTCCTGCTCTGGTGGGAGGGGCAGGAAAAGATTACCCACATGTTATTAGGTATGTTATTGTAGGTGCAAAAGATAACATACAGACTCAATTGAGGTAAGCACTGACTTTTGTTAGAGAAAAATACAGCTCTAGGACATACCTGTCTAACCATGAACTGATTTTAGTTAGAATGTTTTCATTTCAGACCATCCTGTCTGATTACTTTAGGTCTCTGAGTTCGCAAGGCCACCATGCGGGCTTTCCCTGAGCTTGTCAGATTCAGCACATGGCTCCTTTTTTATCCACAAGGGGTAGGTAGACTCATTTTGATAGGGTATTGATATAGGATTCAATCATTTATATATAATTGTATATATATATATATATATATGTATGTATATATATATATATATATATGATTGCTAGTGCACCATATGTAACCTATTTCCTAGATTGTCTTTAGCACCCCCACCCAGGAATGCAGAAGAACTATTGAAACCATATGCTTTCATACCCCTGAGGAGAACTACTAAAGCAGAACATTCCCATATCTGTGAGGAGATGACTGGTACCTAAGAAGCAATGAAGACTACAATTAGATCAGAATGCCATGGAGAAGAAATTAGGTTCCTAGGAACTGGCCATCCTGCTTGGTGACTTACAATGCTTAGAACCAGCTATCCTGCTTTATGACTAATTGCATGCTCCCCATTGTACTAACTTCACCTGAAAGAGTATATAGTCAGCCCTTGCAACTGAGGACTTACAATCTCAGTTTGGGCTAGGATATGCTGCCTGTATTCTGAAGTTGCTGGCAATCTTGATTAAAGACACCTGTTACCCTCTCAGACCCAGTCTTTGCTGATTGGCTATTGTGGCAATGGGTGACACTAACCCCAGACCAGTTATAGTCTGGTAACATTCACACCCTCAAATGAGCATAACAACTTTATCTATTTTTTTTCAATAATTTTATTTTTTTAATGGGGTGACATCAATAAATCAGGATACATATATTCAAAGATAACAAGTCCAGGTTATCTTGTCGTTCAATTACGTTGCATACCCATCACCCAAAGTCAGATTGTCCTCTGTCACCTTCTATCTGGTTTTCTTTGTGCCCCTCCCCCTCCCCCTTTCCCTATCCCTTTCCCCCCTCCCCCCGTAACCACCACACTCTTATCAATGTCTCTTACTCTCACTTTTATGTCCCACCTACGTATGGAATAATGCAGTTCCTGGTTTTTTCTGATTTACTTATTTCGCTTCGTATAATGTTATCAAGATCCCACCATTTTGCTGTAAATGATCCAATGTCATCATTTCTTATGGCTGAGTAGTATTCCATAGTGTATATGTGCCACATCTTCTTTATCCAGTCATCTATTGACGGGCTTTTTGGTTGTTTCCATGTCCTGGCCACTGTGAACAATGCTGCAATGAACATGGGGCTGCATGTGTCTTTACGTATCAATGTTTCTGAGTTTTTGGGGTATATACCCAATAGAGGGATTGCTGGGTCATAAGGTAGTTCTATTTTCAGTTTTTTGAGGAACCACCATACTTTCTTCCATAATGGTTGTACTACTTTACATT
This sequence comes from Saccopteryx leptura, assembly GCF_036850995.1. Taxonomy (NCBI): domain Eukaryota; kingdom Metazoa; phylum Chordata; class Mammalia; order Chiroptera; family Emballonuridae; genus Saccopteryx; species Saccopteryx leptura. The sequence goes on along the minus strand of NC_089505.1, from coordinate 323,504,348 downwards.
CCCACCAACAGTGTATGAGGGTTCCTTTTTCTCCACAGCCTCTCCAACATTTGCTATTACATGTCTTGCTAATAACAGCTAATCGAACAGGTGTGAGGTGGTATCTCATTGCAGTTTTGATTTGTATTTCTCTAATAACTAAAGAAGATGAGCATCTTTTCATATATCTGTTGGCCATTTGTATTTCTTCCTGGGAGAAGTGTCTACAACTTTATCTATTGATCTTTCTACTAAAAAAGTTTCAATTAAAATTTCTACATTAAAATCTTTCCAAATATACTCTATGTGATTAAACTTGAAAAGGAAATATCTGTAAATTTTAAATAATAAAATTCAATAAATCTTTTGAAACAGATATACTTATTTAGATGTGAGACTACTTTATATTTATGTAATATAAAAAACTAATTATCACAACTTTAAATATATTTAAGAAAACCTGTAACAAATTATATTTGCAGTCTCACAAATAATATAACCTGCTTTATAAATGACCTGTGTATGTGTTTCTCAAATAGATTTAAATTTAAATGGTGGTGGGAAAATTGTGCATCCACAGGCAAGAAAAAAAATCTTCAACCTAAATCTCACAAATAAATTATAAATTTAAATGTTAAGTGTAAGACTAAAATTTTAGAAGAAAATATATTTGAAAGTCTTTAGAACATAGTGTTTGATCAAGAGTTCTAAAACAAAACACCAAAAGCACAATGCATAAAACAAAAAACAAAATGATAAATTGGTTTGCATAAAAACATTTGTTCTGAAATCACCTGTTAAAAGAATAAAGCCTGACCAGGCAGTGGTGTAGTGGAGTATTGGACTGGGATGCAGAGGACCCAGGTTCAAATCCTGGAGGTTGCCGGCTTGAGCACTTGTTCACCAGCTTGAGCAAAGGATTGCTGGCTTGAGCATGGGATCGTAAACATGACTCATAGTTGCTGGGTTGAGCCCTAAGGTCACTTGCTCTGCTATATCTCCGCCCCCCCATCCCTGGTCAAGGCACATATGGGAAAATAATCAATGAACAGCTAAGGGGCCACAATGAAGAATTGATGCTTCTCATCTTTTTCCCTTCTTATCTGTCTATCCCTATCTGTCCCTCTCTCTATCTTTCTCACTGTCTCAGTCACAAATAAAATAATAATAATTCAGGAAAAATATTGAGGACAAACACTTGCAAACCATGTATCAAAGTATTTATATATAGAATATATAAAAAACTCTCAGAACTCAACAAAAATTTAATTACACAGTAACAAAGGTTATAAACACACATTTTCCAAAAAGGAAACTTAGAGGAAGATAAGCACATAAAAAGATGTTCAAAACAAGTAGACATCAGGGTGTCAACATAAGACATGTCTAAACCTGTTTAAAAAAATTATGTTTGTATGACCAGTAGTTGCAGAGTTAGAGGCCATGCACATGCATGTTCTCATTGAATTCAGGCAGACGGTAAAGAAACAGTGGAGCCAAAATATGGTGGGCCATTCCTTTATTAAAGTTTTGCATATTTTGGATATTAAATCCTTATCTGAGCTGCTGTTTAAAAATATCATCTCCCATTTAGTTGGCTGTTTGTTTTATTGTCAGTTTCTCTTGCTGTGCAAAAGCTTCTTAGTCTGATGTGGTCCCATTCATTTATCTTCATCTTCACTTCCCTTGCTTTTGGAGTCAAATTCATAAAGTGCTCTTTATAACCAAGGTCCATGAGTTTAGTACCTATGTTTTCTTCTATGTATTTTATTGTTTCAGGTCTTATATTCAACAACAAACAAGCAAACAATCCAATAAAAAAATGGGAAGAGGACATGAACAGACACTTCTCTCAAGACAAAATACAAATGGCCAACAGGTATATAAAAAGATGCTCATTTTTATTAGTTATTAGAGAAATGCAAACCAAAACTACAATGAGGAACCACCTCACACCTGTTAGATTAGCTATTATCAACAAGAGAGGTAATAACAAGTGTTGGAGAGGCTGTAGAGAAAAAGGAACCCTCATCCACTGTTGGTGGGAATGTAAAGTAGTACAACCATTATGGAAGAAAGTATGGTGGTTCCTCAAAAAATTAAAAATAGACCTACCATATGACCCAGCAATCCCTCTACTGGATATATAGCCCCCGAACTAAAAAACACTGGTACTTAAAGACACATGCAGCCCCATGTTCACTGCAGCATTGTTCACAGTGGTCAAGAAATGGAAACAACCAAAATGTCCTTCAATAGATGACTGGATAAAGAAGATGTGGTACATATATACTTTGGAATACTATTCAGTCATAAGAAATGATGACATTGGATCATTTACAACAACATGGATGGAGCTTGATAACATTATACTGAGTGAAATAAGTAAATCAGAAAAACTAAGAACTATATGATTCCATACATAGATGGGACATAAAAATGAGACTCAGGGACATGGACAAGAGTGTGGTGGTTACAGGGAGGAGGAGATGAGGAGGCAGGGAAGGGGCACAAAGAAAACCAGATAGGTGACGGAAGACAATTTGACATTGGGTGATAGGTATGCAACATAATCAAATGTCAAAATAACCTGGAGATGTTTTCTCTGAACATATGTACCCTGATTGATCAATGTCACCCATTAAAATTAATTAATAAAAGAAAGAAAAAATGTTTTGCACTGGCCGATGAGCAAACACACAGAGCTCCCAAAGCCACTGATGCATTCTCCGGTTTCACAACGAGGGGAATCTTCCCTGGTTTCTCCTAGAATCAAAAGCTTCACCAGTCTCAGCAGAGCTCACAAAGCCCCTCACCTCTGGTTCCCCATCTGCACATCTTCTCTTTTCCTGTCAACATGGCTTCCTTCTCTGCAAAACTGGCTTCTTCTTCAGTGCTCTGCATTCTCTCTTTCTCTCACTCTGAAAACATGGCTTCTTTACTGTCTCTTCTCTTTCTTCTCTGCTCCTTTCAAAACTTTCTGGCATGAAAATCTCTCCTCCAGAAAACATTAGCAAAACAAGGGCCCTTCCCAAGCAGGAAGGTAATTTGCAATTTCACAGACCACATATACCTGGTGCTGCCCAGCCCCCAATGCAAACTATAAGCAAGCAAACATGAAAATCATATTTTACAAACTTAGTTGACCAACATTCCAGCCCTTTTGCTTGCTTTGCAATTCACATCACAAGCATTCCTGTGCAAGGAACAAGGTACATTATACAAACAAATTACAGTAACAGTACAAGTCATACAATTTCAATAATTACAAAGGTACCCTTAACCATGTCTCTCTGAGCACTTTGCCCAAAGCACAAAATGTCCTCAGAGCTTCTCTCTAGCTGGATGAAAAGCTTCCCAGTGCAAAAGGGCCTCCACCAGAACCACCCTCTCCCCATCAGCATCTCTCATATTATCCAAAAGTCACATGTCCATTCAACTGGGGAGCTCGTGCCCCCTCTGGTCACAGTCCAAGAGTCAATCCATGCACATGGGCCTCAGGCCTCCCCCCTCATTCCTGCCATCATGACAGCTCCAAAGACACTGCCCCAAGGAGGAGCATGTGGCAACATTGGCCAACATTTCCACGTTTGCTCCAGAGCCATCCATCCCTTTGTTCCACAATCACAGCAAACCTACCAGGGTCTTAGTAGGTACTCTTTGCTGCTGGCTTCTACCTTCTGAAATCTGTGGATGACACCCAACTTCAGCCCATGTCTCCTCATCCTCGGAGGAGGAGCTAGAAATGCTTGTTTCCGCCAACTCAGAGTCACTCCACCTGCAAGGCTCCATCATAGGCTCCTGTGGCTGCCGGCACTCAGCAACTTCCAAGGCAAACTGCAACTCACAAAACTGTGCAGTCGCCTTCTCCAGAGACTGCTTCAGTTCTGGGATCTGTATCGCTTTCTCCTGTGGCCATTCCAACTGCTGCTGCTCGGTTTGCAGGGCTCAGGAAGCCTCTTTCACAGAGCTCTTGGTTTCCTCTTGCAGGGCTGTAAAGAACAGCCAGCCCATGGTCCCCAAAAAGACAGCCATGGGGAACCATAACAACAACCAGTCCTCTACCCCACCCCTCAAAGGTGGCTGCAGCTCCATACTGATCTGATTTGAATCTTGCTGCAAACCACCAGATGTATGGCCAGGAGCTGCTACCATCATAGCCATTCACATGCAGGTTCTTATTGAATTCAGGCAGACAGTAAAGAAACAGTGGAACCAAAAAATAGTGGGCCATTTCTTTATTAAAGTCACCAGCCAATGAGCAAACACACCGGGAGAACGTTTCCCTGTCACTCAAGGCTCTCAAAGCCACTGATGCATTCTCCGGTTCCACAACCAAAAGAATATTCTCCAGTTTCTCCTAGAATCAAAGCCTTCACCAGAGTCAGTGGAGTTTGCAAAGCCCCTAATTTCTGGTTCCCCATCTGCACACCTTCTCTTTCTCTGCCAACATGGCTTCTTCCGCAGTCTGCATTCTCTCTGCTTTCACTCTGCAAACATGGCTTCTTTCCTCAGCACCCTCCTCCAGCAAATATTAGCAAACAAATGGCCCTTCCCAAGCAGGAAGGTAATTTGCAATCTCACAGACCACATATACCTGGTTCTGCCCAGCCCCCAGTGCAAGGTATAAGCAAGCAAACATGAAAATCATATTTGACAAACTTATTTGAAAAACAATGTTTATTTGAGACAAACTGTTGACTGTTTGGTTTGGGCCCAGGGCCCCTACCCAAAATGTCAGTTAGTCAGGTGGAATTTTGGGTAAATCAGTACAATGGGAGGGTCCAATGACTCTCCACCTGAGCAATCCTGATTGCTATCTTACCTCCACCCAGCTCTGGTGCATCTGACAGTTATTCATTCCCCCATCACTTAACTGAATATTCTTTGCTTAGATAGCACCACCCTCCCTCCCCCATTGTTTAAACCACCACAGGTAACAGAAGTTTTTCCCCTGTGGTGAGAAATGCACCCAAGCTCAGTCCTATATAAGATGAGACATTTTATCCTCTCACGACTGATACCACTAGTGTCTCAGCCCATCTGTTCAGAGATGCATAAATAAACTTCCTGTAAAATTCACTAGGCCTTATGTGTCCCTCCCATTTCTGGAAAGCAAAATCTCAAGAGATTGAGAAAATATTCTGGCAAATGGAAGTTTCACAATTTATTTATACATCTGAATCAAAGGGGAAGACATAAAAGGATTACAGAAAATCCACTAGTGATAGATTAGGAACATGGGAGAAAGCAAAGAGAAGTAATAACTCTGGAATTGCATAAAAAGTAAAAAGAATACATAATACAGTGCTTAGATAGTATAGGATGTTAGCAGTGAACAATTAAATAATAATAACAATAAGGGGATTTGTGTTTTCTAGTCTTGTGGTCCATTGTGCTCTGAGGGGGCTGGAAAAGAGATTACTTTTACATTTTAAAGGTATATTACCAGGTATAATATTGTAGATGTAAAAAGACAACAGGCAGACTCAATTAAGGTAATCATGAACCTTTGTTAGAAAAAAATACTGCCCTAGGACATGACTACCTGCCATGAATTACATTTAGTAGCCCATATATATATATATATATATATACACACACATACACACACACACACACACACATAATGGTTGAATGATATGCTGGGAATTATTGAACTCTTTTTACTTCACCTGTTCTGTGACAAGCTAGGAGGGGAGGCAGGGAAAGCAAATGCCAGGGTAAAACGGATGGCCAATTGTATTAAGGAGCAAATGCCACTCCAGTTGGCCAGTAGAGTCTCATAGATCCTTGTCCCACAATACCACCAAATATCAGCTCTGGGGATAATAAGGGTAGATTTATTTTTCAGCCCTGTAAACTGTTGGCTTTCACTGCACTGAGTTAGATTTCCTACAAAGGGCAAATTGTCCCCCCACCTTGAGAAGCATGAAGAGAAATTGGCCATAGGAATAGACATTCTAATAGTTAAGGTGACCAACATTTTTAACAATGAAAAGGAGGACAAAAATAAATTGAAGAAAATAATAGCGTAAATAAAAGAAACATTTTATTCATTACAACAATAATACACTATAATATCATAAATACGTAATAAAAATTTTTATAATATTTTATATTGTAATTATGCTTACATGCCTATTAATTTTTAATAATAATTGTAAGAAAAAAGTACTCGTTTAGTAAAACTAAATATCAAAAAAAACTCACTAATTTGGATTAATATTTGGGTGTATTTATCATTTTCTAATTAAATAATGTCTGTTTTAATGCAACTATGTAATCAAAACGCATTATTAATAGATATGGTTTAAGGTTAGATTTCCACTTTAAAACTTGAATTTTAGGAAAATACTTGTAAATAAAATTATATGTATTTGGAAATTATTAAATAGATAATGAATTAATAAAACATAAATTGTGCTTACTTGTCTATGATTAAATATTCACTGAGAAAGAAATAATCGTGAGTCTACAATGTTGTATGTGCTGGTGTGTTTCAGTAAGAAGTACACAAAGCCATTTGCGCACTCTCTCAAGGTCTCCCAAGCAGAGCACATGCATCTCATAATCACGTCTCGCTGTACTGTACTGATCCTTGACGAATGGTCATGTCAAATGCAAATACATCACACCACACGCAATGGATTGACTCTGCATCGATTGAATACGGAAATTTACAGATTAGTCTTCCAATATCACAAAGGAGGACATGTAGGACACTTTTCAAGGGCGGACAGAGCTTACAAAAGAAAGACTGTCCTCCCTAAAAGAGAACGATTGGTCACCTTATAATAGTCCTCATGGACTGGCCTGTAGGGCCTTTGACCTTGGGAAATAGCAATGATAATGACTGACATGATTTGTTTTGCCAGTCAGTGGTATGCTGGAACAGGGATACTACAATACATAGTTCATCACATTAGGGTCTGAGAATCACCCAACTGGAAATGGTACTATCTGAGCCTCCAGTCTTCTTGTAGCACAAGCATAACAGTTGCTTTTGTTTAGGGTGTTTAGAGAATATTTGATTCATGTACCCATGCATTTGCATGTTGATATCCTGTTTCTATTGATAGGCTTTGTTTTAAATCCTTTACTTCTACTATGCTTACTAGATAGAGGGAGGCCTGGAGCCCCCCACCCCTTTTGGTTTGGAGTCCTAGTCCTAATCTTACCATTAAATCTCTTCCTAATATATTTGTTCCACCTCTAAGTTTACAAGAGGTTCTGGGTGGGACCCTTGGGAGTAAAAAAGCCTCAGACTCCCCTGTACTTTGTCAAATGTCAGGAGGGGAATCAGAATTTTCTTTTTATCCCATTCTGGGCTCTCTCTCTTTTTTTTTTTTTTTTTTTTTTTTTTTTTAAATAAATTTTTATTAATGGTAATGGGATGACATTAATAAATCAGGGTACATATATTCAAAGAAAACATGTCTAGGTTATTTTGTCATTAAATTATGTTGCATACCCCTCGCCCAAAGTCAGATTGTCCTTCACCACCCTCTATCTAGTTCTCTGTGCCCCTCCCCCTCCCCCTAACTCTCCCCCTGTCCTCCCTCCCCCCAGCCCTGGTAACCACCACACTCTTGTTCTGGGCTCTCTCTTAAAATGACCAGACTTCCTACATTTAATAATTTTGTTCTCTCTCTTTTCTCCTCCTTGCCCTTGTTGACTTCCTTTTTTTCCCCTTCTTCCCTTTTTCTCACCTTCATTCATTTTCTCAGTTCTTTCCTTCTGCACAAACTTTCTATAACCTGAACAAAATTTCTTATCTATTCAGAAATAACCATCACTTGAGCAGGCAGTGATGCAGGGGATAGAGTGTGGGACTGGGATGCAGAGGACCCAGGTTTGAAACCCTGAGGTCACTGGCTTGAGCACGGGCTCACCAGCTTGAGCATGGGGTCACTGGCTTGAGGATGGGATCATAGACATGACCTCATGATCACTGACTTAAAGCTCCAGGTTGCTGGCTTGAGCCCAAGGTTGCTGGCTTGAGCAAGGGGTCACTTGCTCTGTTGTAGTCCCCTGGTCAAGGCACATATGAGAAAGCAAAGACCAAGGAATTGCAATGAAAAATTGATGCTTCTCATCTCTCCCTTCCTGCCTGTCTGTTCCTATTTGTTCTTTTCTCTGTCTCTGTCACACACAAGAAAAAAAAAGAAAAACAAATATCTATTTTCAGGACAACTTACTTCTTTCCTTTTTTCTTTCAAAAGTATCTTTATACCTTATACCTTTTATCATTAAAACCATACAATTTCCATTCAATTAATCAGAATTCTGTTTCTAAAACTCTTAACTTTCAGTGAGGGCTAAGTTAGTAGTTAACAATTTTAGATTAATACTTTTATAAACTCTGGATAAAAAAATAAATGACAAGGCCACAAACTAAACCTGACAAGCTCAGATCAACCCTGCACAATGGCCCTGCAAACTCTGATACCCAAAGTAAACACTCAGGATGGTCTTTAAAGCAAACACTTCCAGCCAAAAGCAGTTTATGGAGGGCAGTCATTTCCAAGGGAGGCATTCCCTTTCAAGAAAGGTCAATGCTCATCTTTACCTAAGACTATTTCTTGTCTTCTGCATCTATGATAATGTACCCGATAACATGACTTTGGAATGTGAGGGTTGCCATTTTTTTTTCCCATCAGGCCAGACATTTCACCAGAGCAGGAGTCAACAGACCCCTTATCGTTATTGTTATGTGAACCATTAACTGTTAACTGTCTTGTTCCTCCCTATGTAAAAGATTTTTCAGCATATACACTTTACTTTTTACCCAATCCCATTTTTAAATGTGAAATAATCCAAATATTTCATTGTAGGTTAAAAAAAATCAGTTTGTCCTAGAGCATAAAGTATATTATCTTTATATTGGATTAGAGTAAAATCTCTGGAAAATTCATCACTATTCAAATCAGCTTTTATTATCTAAGAAAATAGGTGGGACTCACCATATACCTATGAGGTATTACTCTCCAATTAAATTTATAACCTTCCCAGGTGAAAGCAAGGAGGTGTTTGTAAGTCCAGTAGTCACAGCCATCACAGCCATCTGGCTTGTGCAGGTTCCCATTAGATTCGGGCAGATGGTAATAAAACAACTGAGCCAAGAACAGGTGGGCCATTTCTTTATTATAGCTCACACCCGGCAAGCAAGTAAACACAAACACACTGGGCTCCAAAACCCACTCATTCCGCACTCACAAAGCTACTGATATATCCGGGTTTTTCTAAAATCAAAGGCCCTATCAGCCTTATTCTCTTTTCCTCATCTTCTCTCCACACAAACTCTGCACAAACTGGCTTCTCCTTCAGTATCCCGCCATCTTCACTGCCACCATGTGACCTCTGCCCCCAAAGGGCCTCCTAGCTCCTATTTTAAAATTTTCGGCTGGAAGACCCCTCCTCCAGCACACATTAGCATAACCAAGCCCCTTTCCAAGCATGAAGGTAATTAACAGTATTATCTGGGCGATGGCCATTCATGTGGGCAGTGCCATTTTTAACAATAAAAGTAAGCAAAACCAATAACACAAATTTTACAAACTTATTTGCCCAACAGGTGTTCCAGTCCTTTTATTTTATAGACCTGCTTAAACAGGTACTACATGACTTTATTATCATTGAAAAATATTGGCACTTTACAGGAATAGCTTGTAATAGATTACGTAGATTTGGAATCACAGGATGTCTGGGAATAACTATTTTATTTATAGCTTTGATATTCTGTATAAATCTATTTTACTGGAAAGCTAGAATTACAAGGGCTTGCACATAGAATTATAAATCCTTTTATGTAATCTAATATACTTGTCTTAATTCCAGATACTAGTGCATCAGATCTTAAAGGATATTGGCAAATCTTGCTGGTATCTGTACTGAAAAAGGCCCAAAGTTGCATTGGAATGTTCTGCAACAAGACTTCAGTCTCAAGAAAGGGATTTCATGGAAATTCTTTTAAAATTATTATATTCCCAAATGGTGCAATATTTAACTTGTAAATACATTTCACTCTATTAGGTTAACTGTGGCAAACTTGATTAGCAAAATATATATTGCCCCTCAATATTCCCTCATTGGAAAGGGACAGGTTTTGATTTAACAGTTATTGGTTGATTACATATCTCTACTATTTGCCCTGAAGCTTTACTCTGAAGTAGGATACAACTTAGTTGAGTAGGGTTAAGAACAGTTAAAGTAGCCCCCATTATTTACAAGGGCCTTAGCAATTTCTCTTTGTAATGGTAATTATTTATAATTCCTCCTAAATTGAAAAAGAAATGCCTTTCTATAATCCTTGGGACAACTACAAATTTAATCCATATATATTTTTTAATGGGATTTTTTAAATCCCATTTAAGCTTTCTAAATTTTCTTTGATACCAAAACATCCACCATTTATTACCTCCAATTAAATTTCCATGTTCTATAAAAGCAATTTATTCTCACAGAAAAATGACAAAATTTGTATTTTTGTTGTAAACACAAAACCAAAATCTCCTATAATCTCTCAACTACTGTTAATATTTTGATGTATATACTTTCTTTTTAAAAGTTATATTTACATGCTCTTTATATCCTGCTCTGTTCACATAACTTTATATGGTAAATATTTTCCCATTAATTATGTTCTTTACATCATAATTATAAAGAATTATATAACAATCTGTTAAACCATTGCTCTGATTTAGTGGGTAAATCTATTTTTGGACATTCAAATTTCCACCATCTTTTGAGTATTATATTATTTTTTTAAATTTTATTAATTTTAGTTTATTGTGTCAACATGGATTCAAGTATCTCACTCAATATAACTCCTTCACCCCCACCCCCTTGTTCCCCATTACTGCCCCTTGTCCCCCTTTCCCCTAACTCCATCCCCCTTCTCTTTGGGATTTGCTGTCCTGTTTTCTGAATCTATGTGTTATGTATATATAAATTTACTAATTCCTTCACTTTCTTTGGTCCCATCCCCTTATCCTCTTTCCTTTGACAGCTGTACCTCTGCTCCCTATGACCTCGCCTCTGCCTCTATTTCGTTTCTCAGTTCACTTTGTTCATTAGATTCCACATATAAATGAAATCATATATCTGTCCTTATCTGCCTGGCTTATTTCACTTAGCATAACAATGTCCAGGTTCATCCATGCTGTTACAAAAGGAAAATTTTCCATCTTTTTCATGGCCACATATTATTCCATTTTGTGTATGTATCCATTGCTTTTTTTTGTGTATTTTTCGGAAGTTGGAAACAGGGAGGCAGTCAGACAGACTCTCGCATGTGCCCGACCGGAATCCACCTGGCATGCCCACCAGGGGGCGATGCTCTGCCCATCTGGGGCATTGCTCTGTTGCAACCAGAGCCATTCTAGCGCCTGAGCAGAGGCCATAGAGCCATCCTCAGCATCCGGGCCAACTTTGCTCCAATGGAACCTTGGCTGTGGGAGGGGAAAAGAGAGACAGAGAGGAAGGAGAGGGGGAGGGGTGGAGAAGCAGATGGGCGCTTCTCCTGTGTGCCCTGGCTGGGAATCAAACCCGAGACTGCTGCACACCAGGCCGACACTCTACCACTCAGCCAACTAGCCAGGGCCTCCATTGCTTTTTAATCCACTCATCCAATGATGAACAATTGGGCTGTTTCCACATCTTGGCTATTGTAAACAATGTTGCAATAAACACTGGAATGCATATCTTATTTTGAACCAGTGATTTGATATTTTAGGATATACTCCTTAAAGTAGGATAGCTGGGTAAAATGGCAGTTCTATTTTTAATATTTTGAGAAAACTCCATATTATTTCCCTCAGTGGCTGCACCAGTCTGCATTCCCACCAGCAATGCAGAAGTATTCCCTATTCTCCACACCCTCACCAGCACTTATTGTGTGTTGATTTGTTAATGAGCGCCATTCTGACAGCTGTAAGGTGATATCTCATTGTGGTTTTAATTTGCATTTCTCTGATGATTAGTGATGTTGAACATTTTTTTCATATGCCTATTGGCCATATGTATGTCCTCTTTTGAGAAGTGTCTATTCAGATCCTTTGCCCATTTTTTAATTGGATTGTTTACCTTCCTGGTGTTGAGTTTTAGAAGCTCTTTATAAATTTTGATTATTAATCCGTTATCAGAAGTATTGGAAAATACATTCTCCCATTGTCTGGGTTGTCTTTCTATTTTGTTAATGGTGTCTTTTGCTATGAAAAATAATTTCAGTTCAATATAGTCCCATTTGTTTAGTTTGTCCTTCATTTCTCTTGCCTGTGGAGATAAATTGGCAAAAATATTGCTACGAGAGATATCAGAGTTTACTGCCTATATTTTCTTCCAAAGTGTTTATGGTTTCACGACTTACATTTAAGTCTTTATCCATTTTGAGTTTATTTTTGTGAATGGTGTAAGTTGGTGGTCTAGTTTCATTTTTTGCATGTAGCTCTCCAGTTTTCCCAACACCATTTATTAGACTGTCTTTACTCCACTGTATGTCTTACCTCCTTTGTTAAATATCAATTGACCATAAAAACATGGGTTTATTTCTGGCTTCTTTGTTCTGTTCCATTGAGCTCACTCCCTGCTCTTATGCCAGTACCAAGCTATTTTGAGTATAATATCCTTGTAGTATATCCTGATATAAAGATGTGTGATGCTTCCCACTTTATTCTTCATTTTCAAGATGGCTGAGGCTATTTGTGTTCTTTTTGGTTCCATATACATTTTTAGAATATTTGTTCTATATCCTTGAAGTATGCCATTGGTATTTGAGTGGGAATTGTATTAAATCTATAGATTGCCTAGGGTAATATAGACATTTGAATGATGTTTCTTCTTTCTATTCATGAACACAGTATATGCTTTAATTTGTTTGTATCTTTCTTGATTTCTCTTTTTAATCTCTTATAATGTTCTGAGTACAACTCTTTTACCTCCTTGGTTATATTTACTCCTAGGTACTTTATTTTTTGTTGTTGCAATAGTGAAGGAGATTGTTTTCTTAATTTCTCTTTCAGACAGTTCATTGTTGGTATATAAAAATGCCACTAATTTCTGAATATTAATTTTATATCTAGTCACCTTGCTGAATTCATTTATCAGGTCTAGTAGTTTTTTGAATGAGACTTTAAGGTTTTCTAAGTAGAGTATCATGTCATAAGTAAATTATGATTGTTTTACTTCTTTTTCAATTTGGATGCCTTTTATTCTTCTTTTTGTCTGATTGCTGTACTAGGACTTCCAGAGCTATGTTGAGTAAGGCTGGTGAAAGGGGGACCCCTGTCTTGTTTCTGATCTCAAGGGGATTGCTTTAAATTTTTGTCTATTGAGTATGATGCTGGCTGTGGGTTTGTCATAAATGGCCTTTATTTTGTTGAGGTATGTTCCCTCTAGTCCCACTTTGCTGAGAGTTTTGATCATAAATGTATGCTGGATTTCATCAAATGCTTTTTCTGCATCTATTGATATTATCATGCAATTTTTATTTTTCCTTTTGTTCATGTGATGAAATACATTGATTAATTTGAAAATATTGTACCAGCCTACCTCTCCAAAATAAATCCTACTTGATCATAATATATGACTTTTGTATATATAAATTTTTATTAATTTTAATGGGGTGACATTAATAAATCAGGGTACATATGTTCAAAGAAAACATGATACCCAACACCCAAAGTCAGATTGTCCTCCGTCACCTTCTATCTAGTTTTTTTTGTATCCCTCCCCCTCCCCCTTCCCCTCCCCCCCCCTGTAACCACCACACTCTTGTCCATGTCTCTTAGTCTCGCTTTTATATCCCACCTACGTATGGAATAATGTAGTTCCTGTTTTTTTCTGATTTACTTATTTCACTTCATATAATGTTATCAAGATCCAACCATTTTGTTGTAAATGATCCAATGTCATCATTTCTTATGGCTGAGTAGTATTCCATAGTGTATATGTCCTCAAAAGAGCCACATCTTGGCTCTTCTAGGTTGATATCATTTGTTGCTTCTTTTTCCCTGTTGTTCAGAGGTTATTATTCCTATAAGTGGATGTTTGGCCCAGTGAAACATTGGGAGGTTTATTTCTCTTGTTTGGTACCATTTTTTTCTCTAGTTGTCATCTTAGATGTGCAATTTTCTATCCTAACTGTGGTGTGACTCCTTAGAGACTCTCAACACACTGTCCTGGAGATTTCTTGCACTCTTGTCATTTGCTTTGTCTGTCTCTAGCCACTCCCTTCATGGTGAAATTGTGTGCCTCTTAGAAATTGGTGGGTTGGTATAAACCCCTGACTCAGACCAAGCACTGCTTGATACTACCCTAAGGCTTATGAGGTTACCATGGAACCACAGATTGGGATTCCACACTTGCTCTGTGCTTCAGGATGACACACACATACCACCTCCTGCACTTCTCCCCAACCAACAAGTAGTACTTGCCACAACCATGGCTTTTCTTACCATGATCCATGCATGGAATTGCCTGGTCACCATGGTATCACCTTTTAGTGTCCCTTCTCTGCATTGCTGAGAGTCTGGGAGTCCTTTGCTACATGGTCTGGGTCATCATCCCATTAGCTGAGGGCCACTGCAGTGGAGCAGTGAGACACATCTCCCTCAACAAAGGGCTGAGATTCCTTTCAAGGGAAATAGAAATCCTAGATAAGCCCCCAAATTGTTAGAGGTAGAATTAAGTAAGACTCATGGAAACAAAATACCTCAGCAAGGCAATTTAATAACTTCTGCAGAAGGGCATGCTGTTGCTAGTGAAAGCCAGCCAGCAAGCACCCATTTAGGCAGAGGGCTGATTCTTTTTTTTTTTTATCCCTAAATCAGGCCTTAGGCTGAGTTTTGCCCCATTGGCTAAGTGTTGACTATATAATCTTACTCTTTCTCGATTGGCTAGTTTAAGTGGCCATGCAAAGCAGGAAGGGAGAGATGGAAATATCATTAACTGGATGAGTAGGTTGGAAAATTGTCAAAAAAAACCCCACAGATGACTGAATAAAGGGGGTTCAGGAATGGTAAACAAGTTGTTTTGTTTTTTTTATCCCATGGTCAAAGAAATCTGGATAAAGGCGGTTGGGGAATGGTTGAATAAAAAAACATGAGGTAAACATTTCCTTCATACCCTTATGTAAATTTTACAAAAGAAATTGTGCTATATTCATATCACAGAAGCTATTCAGCATTGTCTCAATGGAAGGTGTCAAGGTATCAGTATATGGAAACTTGAATGAAGCTCAAGAGAGTTTGACTGCAAAAAGCATACAAAAATGTCACATATGTATAATTTTATTTCTATTAAAAAGTTTTTGTATTGACAAAATTGTAGAATAAAAAACTGATTAGTGGTTTGAGTGATGGGTATGCAACATAATCAAATGTCAAAATAACCTGGAGATGTTTTCTCTAAACCTATGTGCCCTGATTGATCAATGTCATCCCATTAAAATTAATTTAAAAATGAAAAAAACTGATTAGTGGTTGCCAGTAGGTAGAGATTTGGGAGGGGGGGAGAAAAGAGTCAAAAGTGACTATAGAGGGGTGATACCAGGGAGATCTTTGTGGTGTTACAATAGATCTGTATCTGGACTACAGCAGTGGTTCCACACATCTACACAAGTGGTGGAATAACATAAAAATAAACACACACTTTGTACCAATTTCAAATTTTAGGTTCTGATATCATTATGTACAATTAACCCTATTGGAGAACTGGCTAAAGAAAATATAAAACCTCTCTGTACTATCTTTACAGCTTCTTGTATCTCAAAATTTGTTTAAAAATAAAAATAAACAATGTAGAGGTCAATTTGTTGGCTTTTAGTCCAATATTTTGTTTTTCTTTAAAGCCATTTTTCTTGTTGTTGTTCAAGGTTTTCGATCATCTCAATTTTTCTTAGTTATAATTTGTGTATTTATTATGAGGGTACACTTATTATAAAATATTATTATTTAACTTCTTACAATATGAGTGATTGAAAGATATGACATTTGTGTCACTGTAAACCACAGGTTTGGAGCAGGGGGACATTTGCTTGTACTCCTTTCAGGAATACTTTCAATATTGTAGATGCTTAAACATTGTTGTTTCTATTTGGTTCTTCCCATTAAAGATTCTTTAGATCAGTTTTGCATACTCTCTTCCTGCCAAGGCCTTGCAGCTGCTCTTATACTCATGTTCAAGGAGAACTTTTAGTCACTGTGGGAGACCTATTAGCATTGTGGCCCAGCATGAGAATTTCTAAATGTCCTGCATTTAAAATTGCCAGCTTTCACTTAGTTCAGAATAACAAAAAAATGTGATGATAAAAAGGTTTCAGCTGACTAGAAAACCATCTGCTTTTTATTTCCAGTTTAGATACAAAATCTATGTCTTATTTCTGAGATTTTACATATTTTTTGGATTGTCACAATTCAGAGAATCTACCTTACCACTTTGAAATCATGCCAGCCACATGTTTTTTCATATTGACTTATAAGTAGTGAGATAATTTAGTAATGCTATGTTTCTTTCTAAGTCTTTGCTGTGCTACAGATTCTGCCTTTACAACAATATTTTGTGTAATATATAATTTATACTTTCAATTCTCAGGTGCCTTAAAAATAAGACATTTCTTAAAATTGTGATATTGTTCTTTCAAATTTCAGCCTATAGCTTTATAATATGGCTTTTTATGTAATTAAATGTTGTATATCTTTGTGAAGTCAAGGGTTAAAATGCATCAAAAACATTTATATCACTAGTCTCATTACAGTAATAAGGAATTGCAATTTTATAATTAAAATATACATATAGAATGTATTGTTAACAATAAAACAATTAAGGGGGTAAAGGTGGCAACAGAGTAGGTGGACATTCCAACTGCCACCTCCCAGGACCAAATTGGATTACAATTTAGTTTAAGAACAATCATCATGAAAAACCAACTTTGGACTAAAGAAAGAGGACTCTATAATCAAAAATCAAAGAAGAAGGCACACCCAGACTAGAAGGAAGGGCAGAGATGCGGAAAGAGCTGCTCCATTCCCAGGAGCAACTGGTGGCTGAGTGTCTGAAGGGACTTTCACTGTGGGGAGGGTTTCCCTGAGAGATGTGGGTGCTAAGACCCAGGCCTGGAGCTCTAGCCTAGATCCCAAAGTCTAGAAGAGGCACCCAGATAGCAGTTAGCTGTAAAAAGAGCAGGGTTTCTGTTTGTGAGAAAGAGACACACTTCTTGGTGGAGAACTGTATGGGGTTTCCTCAAAAATTAAAAACAAAACTGCCTTATGACCCAGCTATCCCACTTTTAGGAATAATTGCTATGAATACCAAATCACTGATTCAAAAGAAGATATGCAATCCCATGTTTATTGCAGCATTGTTTACAATAGCCAAGATCTGGAAACAGTCCAAGTGTTCATCAGTGGACATGTGGATTAAAAAGTCATGGTTCATATACACAATGAAATATTACATGGCCATGAAAAAGAAGAAAATCCTTCCTTTTGTGACAGCATGGATGGACCTGGAGATTATTATGCTAAGTGATATAAGCCAGGCAGAGAAAGAAAAATATCATATTATCTCACTTATATGTGGAATCTAATAAACAAAATTAACTGAGGAATGGAATAGAGGCAGAGGCGGGGTCACAGGGACCAGAGGGACAGCAGTCAGAGGGAAGCGGGATGAAGGGATGGAATCAGAGAAGGTAAAGGGATTAGTGAAACTATATATACATAACACAGAGATATAGATAACAGGACAGCAAATCTTAGGAGGAAGGGGGGAGGGAGTTAGGGGGAGGGGGGCAAAGGGGGTATAAAAAGGTCACAGGGGTGGGGGGTGAGGGAGTTATATTCAGCGGAACACTTGAATTCATGAAAACACAGTAAATTAAAATTAAGAAAAAATTAAGAAAAAACAAGAAAACAATTTAAAAAACTGTTTCTAGAGTAGTTTTTGATTATTTAAATATGCACAATTTTGCATTATTTTTCCAGATTAATATTATTCAATAGTCATGTATGATGATTTTAGGACATGTTGATTTGTGTCTTATAATGATGTAAAATATTTTTCTACACTTTAAAAAAGCAGATGTATAGTCCTTGCCACAGTGAATTATGATTATGTGTTTGTTTTAGAAAAATGAAGCCACAGATTTATATCAGTTTACAGAAAGTCCTGGAATAGAATATACCATGAGCTTTTCTAAGCAGTACTTTTTTCACCCATTTAATGATTTCCTAAGGCACCAAAAACAATGCTGATTAAATCAATCTTTCTTGAACAGATGCATATTAATATATATTAAACAATACTAATACAAAAATTATTTCTCTTTATTACTTCTCATTATTTTTGTACACATTCAAACGTCTTCTAAAATAAACTTCATAATACCCTTTTGCCCAAGTGAAGAGAATGTCTGAATGTTTTTTGATTTATAGACTCTTATGCCATAATACTCTTTTGCCCAAGTGAAGGGATTGTCTGAATGTTTTTTGATTTATAGACTCTTATGCTTGGTGAATAAAGACAGGGTGAGTAATAAAAAAAAAAAAAAGAAACTGAAAAGGCCTAATATCCTCACCTTTCTTAATACAACAAGAAATCAATACATAATAAGAATGGTTATCTTTCATATCAAAAATACAATTTATTAAACTATAAAAAAAATTGATTTTAAGAAAATGTCCCTTATTTCATAGGCCCTTAAAATAGTTCAATTTCTACATTCAGTACATGCTCCAAACTATTAACAAAATAATTTGTATTTAGTTTGTAATAATATTTAAAAAGAGCCTATTTGACCAAAGGAGAGAGAGTGATCTAGATCAGTGGTCCCCAACCTTTTTTGGACCACGGACCAGTTAATGTCAGAAAATATTTTCACGGACCGGCCTCTAGGGTGGGACAGATAAATGTATCACGTGATCGAGACAAGTGTCAAGAGTGAGTCTTAGACAGATGTAACAGAGGGAATCTGGTCATTTTGTAAAAATAAAACACTGTTCAGACTTAAATATAAATAAAACGGAAATAATGTAAGTTATTTATTCTTTCTCTGCGGACCGGTACCAAATGGCCCACAGACCGGTACTGGTCCGTGGCCCGGGGGTTGGGGACCACTGATCTAGGGCAGAGACTCAGGTAGAAACCTAATTTGTGTTCCTAAGAGAATAAAGAAAATCAAGGTTTATAAGGGACAAAACCAAAAGAACTGTTCTTACTCTATTCCATTGTATAAGTGAAGATTGTTGACAAGGACTGTAGGGATTGGTAAACCCATTAGGTAAATAGAAGTTGCTTTTAGTCTAAATAAATTGGTTCCTTTTATAATAAAAAATGTAGATGATCTGGTTACCATACTTAGGAGGAAGTAAAGTCCATACATGTCCATGTAGCAATCACTGATTTAGGATATTTGTTGTTTGGTTTGAGCTAAGTTCAGCAATAGGTCAGAAATTTAACAATAATTTAAAAAACTGAAATATGAGATGTGCATAGGCCTCACTTCCTCTGTGCAGCTTTTGATTCCATTTTAAGTGACTATTTTAGCAATAATTTTTACATTAAATAAATAAATAATAATAATACATCAAAACCACAGAAAGTACAGTAGGTACTACCCACTAGGGGCTGCCTTCCATGAAACTAATAAAGAGATTAACACAATATTTAGAGGATGGTAATTTTCATGTAATGTGAATGGTTAGATATATTAATTTTTTTAAACACCATTTCATATTTCTGTGACAAAAATATAGGTAGGATAAACAGTTATAGCAAAAGAGAAAGGGGAACAAGGGAGGTTTATCTCACTCACTAAATTAGGGAGTCATTGGTCCTAAAATCAAACAAAACAAGATCACCAGGTATTCCAGAAGTTACAAGTTAAACTACAAAGGGAAACCATAAAACCCTGTGTATTAGCCCTAATAACAGGGAAACAAAGCCTTGGAGCTAAGAGTATATAACTCCTAAGACCCTAACAGGTGGGGCATTCAGACTAGCTGAATTTGCCTATTTGTACCTTGTGCCAAATGTTTAGCTCTCTTTAATAAATTGCTTGCAGCCCTGGCCGGTTGGCTCAGTGGTACAGCGTCGGCCTGGCTTGCAGAAGTTCTGGGTTCAATTCCCGGCCAGGGCACACAGGAGAAGAGCCCATCTGCTTCTCCACCCCTCCCCCTCTCCTTCCTCTCTGTCTCACTCTTCCCCTCCTACAGCCAAGGCTCCATTAGAGCAAAGTTGGCCCAGGTGCTGAGGATGGCTCTGTGGTCTCTGCCTCAGGTGCTTGAGTGGCTCTGGTTGAAACAGAGCAACGCCCCAGATGGGCAGAGCATCATCTCCTGGTGGGCGTGCCAGGTGAATCCTGGTCAGGAGCATGCGGGAGTCTGTCTGACTGCCTCCCCGTTTCCAACTTCAGAAAATAAATAAATAAATAAATAAATAAATAAATAAATAAATAAATAAATGGCTTTGCTTAAATGCTGCATCCTGTTTGTCACCTGAAGTTCAGCATGACAAGAACTAAAGTGATAAAAGCCCTAGGGACACGGGTCTTCTCCAGTGACATCATTTTAGTGTTGAGTTTAGATCACAGTGAGTTCAATACCTTCCAAGGACTCTTCAGCTTCTGTTTCTTTCTTTGCTGTGAACAATCAGAGAGGTGTAATTATGGTAATTTAATGGGAATTTATATACATGTTGTGTCCACTGACAGAAATAATAATAGTTTATAATGAGTGTTCAAGTTTGCTTCGGCTCTGAAGATTAAGGATGCACTTCCTGGTTTAGGCTCTGGATGTTCTCACCTGAGTGACAACCTAGTAGAGGTATCTGGGATAATTTCTGAGACATGCAGAGACCTCACAGGGACTTCCATTTCACTTGTAATTAATTACTTTGGCTCATTCAGGGACACACATGTAAGGACTGAATATTCAGCATGCTGAGCACTCCCAGTTGTTTCAGACATTTGGGAGAGGAATTGAGACATATAAAAGAGTGAAGGAAGAGGAGAGGAATAACAGCCTCTGGGAACACTGCTCACAAGCATCACATTTAGATCTATCACACTAAATACTTATTCTTTCTGTATATGAAATATAATCTCCAAAATGATAAGTTTAAACCATAGACCAGCCACTGAAGTACTGCACCAGTCTTCCTCTCTGGGCTTTTGGCAGCTTTATCTCCATTTATATCCAACTTATAGAATAAGCAGGAGTTTTGGTGCAACTTTCAGGCTATAAGAAGGAGACCTCAGAAAGGATCTCATCTATTTCTAAAATATTACTCTAGTTTGGATAAGGAGATTCCCCCTTTAGCTTGCTTATATCTACACTGTCAGAGCAAACATTGAGCAGAGGCCATTAATCAACAATATTTCTTGAAGTGCACTAGTTCACAATAAGAATTAAAAATTCACTCCCCACCTCCCTGAGCAAGGGCAGATGCCAGAAAGTTTTCCCGCTTACCCCTCTGTTATTGCTGGTGTGAGTGTTATTCAAATTTAAAGCCAGAATCTTCCTCAGCTACAAATTCTAGTAGCTATACATTGTTGCCTACCAATGACCCCAGGAGCCTCCTCTAAATGTGCATTAATGATGGGGCAGCTGGAGCCTGTTAGCCTTGTGCATGCTGCTCAGCCTGG
The DNA here is from genome assembly GCF_036850995.1 of Saccopteryx leptura. NCBI lineage: Eukaryota > Metazoa > Chordata > Mammalia > Chiroptera > Emballonuridae > Saccopteryx > Saccopteryx leptura. The sequence goes on along the minus strand of NC_089505.1, from coordinate 323,482,726 downwards.
GAGCAGAGTAGCCAGGGCCAAGAAGTTTTATCTTAAACTTGTATGGCCAGGGGCCGCTGCCGTCATGGCCATGCACATGCAGGTTCTCATTGAATTCGGGCAGATAGTAAAGAAACAGTGGAGCCAAAAAATGGTGGGCCATTCCTTTATTAAAATCTCGACCTGGTGATGAGCAAACAGGCAAGGAAAACAGTTCCTTTTCACTCATTCAGAGCTCCCAAAGCCCTGACACATTCTACAGTTCAACAACCAGGAGAATCTTCTTCACTTTCTCCTAGAATCAAAGGTCCCCACAAACCTCAGTAGGATTCCCAAAGCCCCTCAGCTCTGGTTCCTCATGTGCACACTTTCTCTCTCTCTGTACAAACTGGCTTCTTCAGCACTCTTCATGCCCTCTGCTCTCTCACTCTGCAAACATGGCTTCTTTCTGTCTCTTCCTCTTCTCTCTCTTTTCAGTACTTTCTGGCATGAAAACTTCTCCACCACCAAACATTAGCAAAACGTTCCAAGCAGGAAGGTAATTTGCAATTTCACAGAACACATATACCAGGCACTGCCCAGCCCCCAATGCAAACTATAAGCGAGAAAACATGAAAATCATATTTTACAAACTTATTTGACCAACAAAACTACTTTGGGGAATTATAATTTCAAAGGAAACCTCCACAAAGCGAAGCAAATCTAAAGACAATGCATGAAATACAGGCATTGTTCTTTCTACACCGATTGGTGAGAATAAAATTAATATTACAAGTTTTATTTCCAGAAGGAATCTGACAGGAAACAAGAGTTAACCATTAGTGGAGCTATCATTGCTTAAGACTAGCATGCATCCTGCAAAAGTTAAAATTTCTTTTAAAGGCCCTCTGAGAGAAAGCAAGAGGTGGAGGTCAAGGAGGTGGATTTTTCATTGTAAGACAAGATATGAGGGTAGCCCACAAAGTGCTAGATTATGGTTAAAGGTTACACAATAAGGGCAGCTAATTCTGGAAGCCCATGTCTGAGAGGGGCTCCTTTTTCAGACAGTCTAACAGTAGTCAGTCTCTTCAGAGGGTCTGAGAGAAATTTTCTTATCCAGATGGTATATAAAGCATGGAAGAGAAACAGGGGACACCAAAATTCTCCCCATGATCTCCTCTATTCTCTTTCAAATGGGAAGTTAAGGCACAATAGCACAAGCTACACATTTAAAACGCATTCTTAAGAAATGTAATAAGGAGACAAGATGGCCACGGAGTAGGCAGACGTTCTCAACTCCCACATCCCAAAACCAAAGTGGATTACAACTTAATTTTGAGAAGAGTCATCTTGAAAGGCCAACTTTGGACTAAACTAAGCGGATTCTATAGCCAAAGACCCCCAAAGAACCCAAACCGAGACTGGTAGGAAAGGTGGAGACGCGGCAAGTGCTGCCGGGCTCCCCAGAGCGAGCAGCGGCCCAGAGGGACTCGCGTGGTGGGGAGGAGTACCCTGCAAGATGTGGGTTGTGGGTCCTCAGCCCCAGAACTAGAGTCCCAGGCTAGAGGCCTGGAGCCTGGAAGGGGCGGACAGACTGTATTTGGCTGAGATAGGAGCCTAGACACTGTTTGAGAGGAGACAGAACTCTCGGACCCAAGCTCCATATTAAAGGGACTGCACAGAGAGCCTCACTCACAGCCACCTGCCCGGGGCTTTGGGACCAAAGAGCACTGAGAGGACTGGAGTTGCCAGGGGAGAGTGTGGTCTCAGAAGCCCAGGGGGAGACACTTTGAGGGATAGATACCCTAATCCTTGGGCTGAACCATGCCCCAAATCTAAAGTGAACATTTTTTCTCAGAGCAGCAACAGCAGCAAAGGGAAAAAATTACCCTGCCCACCGGAGGCTCTCCTGCTCCAGTCAGAACAAAGCAGTGCTTAGAGGAAGTAGCACGTTAAGGACACAGGTAGTGAGTGCTGGGGTCTGAGCTACACTGCCCCCTCATGCTGCTGAGTGCTCACTGGGTATGGGTGGACCGCTGCAGGAGCCAGGACAGTTCGAGCAAACGTGCATGGGGCCACCAGCAAAGGCAGAAGTGGCAGTGGATGCTGCGGAAGCTGGGGCGAGAGTGTGGGCCTTCCCAGAGCGCAAGCACCGGGGACTGCGAGAGAGGGTCCGAGTGGACGTGCGCGGTCTGAGCCTGGGAGACTGCAGAGGCAGTTGGAGTGCAGGTACGCACGAGCCGGACCACGAAGTCAGGAACTGTGGCCATCAGTGCACAGGTCTGAGCACACGTGCAATCTCACCTGCCCTTGAAGCAGAGGTGATCCAAGTGGCTGCACGTGGGCCAGCCCATGAAGGCAGAGGCCACAGAGGCTGCTTCTGAGGTCCAAGCTCAAGCACAATCACACCTGTGGCGTGGGTAGGCCCATGATGGCAGCTGAGGTGGGCCTGCCTACTGAGGTAGAGGTTGCGATGGCTGCTGTGGAGGTCTGGGTTTATGCACTATCATGCCTGCAGGGTAAGCCTGCCCCTGGCAGTGGCTGAGGCCCGAGAAACAGTGGAAGTGGTCTGAATGGGAGCCCACAGGCCACCCGCAGTGGCAGAATTTGTGGCAAGCCACTGCAGAGGTCCGAGCTTGCACACAATCCAGCCTGCAGTGTGAGCCCACCCTTGGCAGTGGCTGGGGCCCAAGCTACCTCAGGGTCAGTCTGAGTTGGCGTGTGTGGACCCACCAGGGGGCGGAAGCCACAGCAGCTGCGGAGACAGGCTGGCACTAGCAGCCCCAGAGCCCAAAGGCCCGAGGTGGCAAAAGTGGTGGCAAGGGGCTGGCAGACAGACCACACATCAGAAACACAGAGGTTACACCCACTGGTGCCCTGCGATCACACCCTCTGGGTGCTGAAAAAGAAGAAAAACTAAACAAAATAAAATAAGTAAAAGTCTGGATAGAAAGACATCTGAGGCTAAGAAGCAAGTGACGTCCAAAACTGTACCTAATCACTGAATTAAACTACTGAGCACAACAAGTAACCAATAATAAGAGGCAGCAGAAAGTGGATATCAGGGGAACTTGAACTTTCAGAGGAACATCTCCCAGGCCAAGAGTAGATAATAGCTACCAAAAGAGCGCAGCTGTTATTTACAAGAGCACCTGGGCCCAGCAGAGGCAGCCACAAGGTCTGGATTACCTGTAGCTCCAAAAAAGTATATAAGAGCCAGTCATAGGCAGTGACTGCCACCGATATGTGCCAGGCTCCAGCCAGGGAAGTCCAGTGAAGGCACATCCAGTGTCCAGATATGGAGAGCATCCACTCAGGACCTAACAACCCTTGTTACAGTGGTAGCTTAAGGAAGGGCTCTTCACACCTGACCCATCTAAGACATAGAAAATGCCAACACAGATAGCAAAAAGAATAGTAATAGCAGATAAGACAGTCCACAGCAGATTATAAACAACAGCAGATGCCAACCCCAAGAAGACCTAGAAACAACAAAACTGGAAATTGGAGGCAGACAATACCAGTACTTGACTCAGCTAGCTACACAAACAACACACCCAAAGGAAGAGTGTATACACAGACAAAATGAAAGACAAAGAAATGTAATCCAAATGAATCAACAAGAGAAATCCCCAGAAAAAGACCTGAGTGAGGTGGAAATAACCAAATTACTGGATGCAGAGTTTAAAATAATGATTGTTAGGAAGCTCAAAGATCTTAGAGCAACAATGGATAGACATAATGAACACCTAAATAGAGATAACAAGCATCAAAAAGGACACTGAAATCATAAAAAAGAACCAAACAGAAATGACAAAAACAATATCAGAAATGAAGACTACACTAGAAGGAATTAAAAGCATGCTGGATGAAGCAGAGGATCGAATCAGCGAAATAAAGGACAAAATAAGCAAAAGGATGGAAGCAGAATAGGAAAACTAAAAAAGGATCAAAAAGTCTGAGGAAACTCTAAGAGAGCTCTGTGACAACAGAGAAAAAATATTTGCATAATAGGAGTTCCTGAAGGGGAAGAGTAAGTACAAGGAATAGAGAACCTGTTTGAAGAAATTATAGCTGAAAATTTCCCTAAATTGATGCAGGAAAAAGTCACACAGGTTCAAGAAGCAGAGAGAACCCCATTAAAAAAGAAACCAAAGAGACCCACACCAAGACACATCATAATCAAAATACCAAAGCTAAGAGATAAAGAAAGAATACTAAAAGCTGCAAGAAAAACAAACAAACAAACAAAAAAAACAGTCTATCACCTACAGAGGAACCCCATAAGGATGACATCCAATTTCTCAACAAAAACACTTGAGGCCAGAAGGGAATGGCAATAAATATTCAAAGTAATGCAGACCAAGAACCTAAAACCAAGACTTCTTTATCCAGCAAGGTTATTATTTAGGATTGAAGGAGAAATAAAAAGCTTCCCAGACAAAAACAATAACAACAACAACAAAAACCTCAATGAATTCATCACAATCAAACCAATCTGCAAGAAATGTTAAGGGGCCTGCTGTAGACAGAACAAAGTGGTAAAAAAAAAATATATATATATATAGTAAAAGAGAAATAAATTTTTAAAGAATAAAATGGCAATAAACAACTACATATTAATAATAACCTTAAATGTAAATAGATTAAATGTTCCAATTAAAAGACATAGGGTAGCTGAATGGAAAAAATTCCCAGAACCTTTATATATGCTGTCTACAAGAGACCCATCTCAAAACAAAAGATACATACAGAATAAAAGTAAAAGGATGGAAAAAAATATTTCCTGCAAATGGACATTAAAAAAAAGCAGGGGTAGCAATACATATATCTGACAAAATAGACTTTAAAGCAATGGCTATAGTAAGGGATAAAGAAGGTCACTATATAATGATAAAGGGAATAATCCAACAGGAAGAGATAACCATTTGAAATATCTATGCACCTAATATAGGAGCACCTAAATATATCAAGCAGACTTTGATGGGCATAAAGGACAAGATGAACAGCAATACTATAATAGTAGGGGATTTCAATACCCCATTAACATCACTGGATAGATCCTCAAGAAAGAAAATTAACAAAGAAACAGCAGAATTAAGGACACATTAGATCAATTGGATTTAATAGATATCTTCAGAACCTTTCACCCTAAAGCAGCAGAATATACATTCTTTTCAAGTGCTTATGGTACATTCCCTAGAATAGAACACATATTAGGGCATAAAACGAGTCTCAACAAATTTAGGAAGAATGAAATCACATTAAGCATTTTCTCTGACCACAATGGCATGTAACCAGAAAGCAACTACAATAGAAAAACTAAAAAACATTCAAATACTTGGAAACTAAACAGCATGTTATTAAATAATGAATGGGTCAACAAGGAGATCAAGGAAGAAATAAAAAAATTTCTTTGAAACAAATGTAAATGAGTATACAACAACTTAAAATCTATGGGACATAGCAAAAGCAGTCCTGAGAGGGAAGTTCATAGCATTACATAACCAAAATTTATAAAGAACTTGTAAAAGTCAACACCAGGAAGATGAACAATCCAATCAAAAATGGTCAAAAGAAATGAATAGACACTTCTCCTAAGAGGACATACAGATGGCCAATAGGCAGATGAAAAATTGTTCAACATCACATACCTTAAGAAGCTAGAAAAAGCTCAAATAAACAATTTAACCCTGCAACTAAAAGAACTAGAAAAAGAACAGCTAGTAAAGCCCAGAGGAAGTAGAAGAAAGGAAATAATAATAAAATCAGAGTGGAAATAAATGACATAGAGACTAAAAAAAAATACAGAGTATCAATGAAACCAAGAGGTGGTTCTTTGAAAAGGTAAACAGGATCAATGAGTCAGACTCACCAAGAAAAAAAGAGAGAGAACTCAAGTAAATAAAATTAGAAACAAGAGTGGATAAGTAACAACTGACACAGCAGAAATACAAAGGATTGTAAAAAAATACTATGAAGAATTGTATGCTAAAAAATTAAACAACCTGGGTGAAATAGAAAAACTCCTTGAAAAATTTAATCTTTCAAAAACTAATCTGGAAGAATCAGAAACTTAAACAGGCTGATTACAACAAATGAGATCAAAACAGTTATCAAAAAACTCCCAACAAACAAAAGCCCTGGGGCAGATGTCTTCACAGGTGAATTCTACCAATCATTCAAAGAAGAACTAACTTCTATCCTTTTCAAGCTATTTCAAAAAATTCAAGAGGAGGGGAAACTTCCAAGCTCCTTTTTTGAGGCAAGCATAATTCTAATTAAAAAACCAGGCAAAGACAACATAAAAAAAAAAGGAAACTATAGGCCGATATTCCTAATGAATTTAGATGCTAAAATTCTCAACAAAGTATTAGCAAATCGGATACAGCAGTACATAAAAAAGTCAACATCATGATCAAGTGGGATTTATTCTGGGGAGGCAAGGCTGGTACAACATTTGCAAATCAATTAATTGGATTTATCACATAAAAGAAAGGATAAAAATCACATGATAATATCAATAGATCAATAGATGCAGAAAAATCATTTGATAAAATCCAGCACCCATTTATGATCAAAGTCTTAGCAAAGTGGAAATACAGGGAACATATCTCAACATGATAAAAGCCATCTATGACAAACCCACAGCCAATATGATACTCAATGGGCAAAACTCAAAATCAATCCCCTTATGATCAGGAACAAGGCAGGGGTGCTCCCTTTCACCACTCTTATTCAATATAGTCCTGGAAGTCCTAGCCACAGCAATCAGACAACAAGAAGAAATAAAAAGCATCCAAATTGGAAAAGAAGAAGTAAAACTATCATTATTTGCTGAATATATGATACTGTACATAGAAAACCCTAAAGTCGCAGTCAGAAAACTACTGGACCTGATAAACAAATTCAGCAAGATGACAGGATATAAAATTAATATTCAGAAATCAGAGACATTTTTAAACACCAACAATGATCTGTCTGAAAAAGAAATTAAGAAAACAATCCCCTTCACTATTGCAACAACAACAAAAATAAATAAAGTACGTAGGAGTAAATTTAACCAAGGAGATTAAAGAATTATACTCGGAAAATTATAAAACATTGATAAAAGAAATCAAGGAAGATACAAACAAGTGGAAGTATATACCGTGTCCATGGTTAGGAAGAATAAACATCATTAAAATGTCTATATTACCCAAGGCAATATATAAATTCAATGCAATTCCTATTAAAATACTAATGACATACTTCAAAGATGTAGAACAAATATTCCAAAAATTTATATGGAACCAAAAAAGAACATGAATAGCCTCAGCAATCTTGAAAAAGAAGAATAAAGACAGTGGTATTACACTTCCTGATATCAAGTTATACTACAACACCATTGTACTCAAAACAGTCTGGTACTGGCATAAGAAACAGGCATATAGATCAATGGAAGAGAACAGAGAATCCAGAAATAATCTCACATCTTTATGGACAATTGATATTTGACAAAGATGGTAATAGCATACAATGGAGTAAAGACAGTTTTTTTAACAAATGTTCTTGGGAAAATTGGACATCTACCTGTAAAAAAATGAAACTAGACCACCAACTTACACCATTCACAAGAATAAACTCAAAATGGATAAAAGACTTAAATGTAAATTGTGAGACCATAAACATCCTAGAGGAAAATATAAGCAATAATTTCTCCGACATCACTCGCAGCAATATATTTGCTGATTTATCTCCATGGGCAAGTGTAATAAAAGACAGGATAAACAAATGGGACTGTATCAAACTCAAAAGCTTTGCACAGCTAAGGACAATATGAACAAAATAAAAAGGCAAACCACACAATGGAAAAACATTCGACAATACGTCTTATAAAGGGTTAATAACCAAAATTTATAAAGAACTTGTAAAAGTCAACACCAGGAAGATGAACAATCCAATCAAAAATGGTCAAAAGAAATGAATAGACACTTCTCCTAAGAGGACATACAGATGGCCAATAGGCAGATGAAAAATTGTTCAACATCACTAGTCATTAGAGAAATGCAAATTAAAACCGCAATGAGATTATCACTTTACACCAGTCAGAATGGCGCTCATTAACAAAACAACACATAATAAGTGCTAGTGAGGATGGAGAAAAGGGAACCCTCCTGCCTTGTTGGTAGGAATGCAGACTGGTGCAGCCACTGTGGAAAACAGTATGGAGATTTCTCAAAAACTTAAAAATGGATCTGCCTTTTTTGATGCAGCCATTTCACTTTTAGGAATATATCCCTAGAACACCACATCAATGATTCAAAAGGAGAAATGCACCCCCATGTTTATGGCAGCATTGTTTACAACAGCCCAAGTGTCTATCAGTGGACAAGTGGAATAAAAAGCAGTGGTACATATACACAATGGAATACTATGGGGCCATGAAAAAGAAGGAAATATTACTTTTTTGCGACAGCATGGATGGACCTGGAAACTACTATGTTAAGTGAAGTAAGGCAGGCAGAGAAAGAAAAATACCATATGACTTCACTCATTTGAGGAATCCAATGAATAATATGAACTGAGGAACAGAATAGAGACAGAGGGGGGATCAAAGTGTCCAGAGAGAAAGCGGACAGAGGGAAAGGGGAAGATAGGATGGGATGAGAGGAGAAAAGCAAAACCGGGGTAGGGAGTTGCAGGGAGGAGGGCAAGGGTGATGTGGTGGAGAACATGGGGGGTAGGTATTTGAGGGGACACTAGAACCTATGTACTCCCAATAAATTAAAATAAAATAAAATAAAATAAAGAGAATTGTAATAAATTTGACCCAAAAACCTTCAAGAAAAAAAATATTCTTCTTTAATACAGCATGACCTTAATATAAATTAAAATTGGGAACATTTGGTATAAAAATGGTAGTTTAAATTACAACACTATATTACAACTGATCTATACAAGGAAAATTAAAAGAGTTATCATATGCACAGACCTTTACGACACAAATAATCTTGGGTAAACTGTAAAATAGATGCTGTCTTCTTGGCAAGTATGAACAAAAAGAAACCTGACCCTGGAGATATAGAAATAAAAATGCTGTGCCCACATCTATGGTACCACAGAGACCTGGTGGTGGTCTTTGTGGTCTCATAACCAGCATCACCATACACAAAGTCTACAGAGCTTGGGGTGGGTTGGGCAACCAAACCAGTGCTCTTCTGGCTATATCCCCTATGGAAAGCCACAGAATCACTCAAGATAGTAAGAGTCCAGGTCTTATTCACCATACAGGTCTTAATAAACATTAAAGACAGGTTAGGTAGCTTTACTGATGATCCCAGTAAATTTATAAATGAATGAAAAAAATAACTTTAACCTTTGATCTGTTCTAGAAAGATGTTAATCTAATCCTCCAGGAGGCTTTAACAACTTCCAAAGGTGAAATCATTAAAGGAAAAGTAATAGCTTATACCAACCAGTCACACCTATGAAATAATAATTCCCATTGAAAACTGAGGCAGTATCCTATACCGATCCTTATGGGAATTATAACACAGAAGACAGTAAATGCTCAAGGTATCACATGTTTTTCTTTCTCTTATAGGTAATAAAAACTTCTCAAAAGAAACCAATGAATTATAATAAGCAAGCAACCCCTGTGGAGGATATGCTAAGGGAAGATTCCTCAATGTTGTATAACAGAGATCAAGAAGAGAAGGAGAGGGCATTAGAAAAGGAAAAACACAGAAGACAGGTTTAACTAATAGCTGCCCTACAGGAACAATGATCTCAAGATCCATAAAAGAGAAAGTCCAAGAGCACTCCCTCAGGCAATTGTCATAAATGCAGAAAGCCTGGACACTGAATGTGGGAATGACCCAGGACAGGACTTCTGAAAACCATACCCCTTATGCTAAAAGTTTAATTATTGGAGGAGGGACTACCCTGAGGACCAAAGAGATTCTGGGTCAGGAACCCTGGGTGCCATGGCCTTGAACTGATGAACCCTACATTCCAGTTTGATCCTGCTAGTAATATCTTCATAGAAAGGGTAAAGCAAGGATATCCTTTGAAGTAGCAGAAAGACCTACTAATATTTTTTTTAGACATGGAAGCCATCTTCTCTATACAGTGCTAACCTCCTACTGTAGACCCCTCTTTTCCAATGAGACTGTCAAAAAGGAGTAGATGGCAAACCCAGGGCAACACATTTTACTCCACACTTAATCTGCCTCTAAGAAGAGCTGCCATTGCATATCAATTTTTATTTATGGCAGGGTGCTCTATTCTATTGTTAGGCAGAGATATTTTAAGTAAAGTTAAGATTCAAGTAATTTTTTCCACAGACACTGAAGAACCTGTGCCTATTATGGCATTATTAAAAGAGAATCAACTAAATATACATGAGGAATAAAAACTTAACTCTCCAATTTAGGCAATAGGAATTCCTGCTCAAGCTTTTAAAGCCAAATCAATTATGATCAAATTAAAGGATCAAACAAATTTTTTAATAGAAGACAACACCCCATACATTTTAATTATAAAAACAGTTCATTTCCTTCCCCTGCTTCCTCAGTACAGATGCTAAATCCATAAAACTTCTACTTTTATTTATTTGTTTCTAACCAGTTGTATTGTGGGATCTGTGTGAACTCATGCCAACAGGTTTTGCTGAGCAGGTGTGGACTTTTTTTTTTTTTTTTTTTTTTGGTCATCTGCCTCGTTCTGTCTCCATCTGTAAGAGGATTTATAGAGACTCAAACATTATGTTGCCATCATGACATAGTTTTGCCTGATGTTCCTGATTGATGTTATAACTTGCTCTACATAATAGTTTAGGCATTCTTCCACTTACCTTTGGACTTCATCTCACATTATATATACTTTTACCTTAACTACCACCATGTTGAAACATTTTAGAATTTCAGTTATTTTTTCTATTTATTAAATTCATGAGTCTTTAATATTCTTTATTATCTTCGTTTTATGTTTGTGTATTTAACAATAGTAAATTTTTCTAAGATTTTTTTAACTTGCTCTATTTTCCATATATTGAAAGATTCATCAGAATTTGCTTCTCACTCTGTTGTATTGCTTCCTGTAAAAAATTCTATGGTTGTTAAAATTTTTATGTCTTACATGCTTGTGAATATATCACCTTTGTTTATATATGTAAATTCTATGTTAGCATAAGATAAAAAATACACATTTGAAGTTGTTTTCCTTCAATTGAAAGTATTTTTTTCAAAAATTTTTTTATATTTATTTTTGTATCTTTACAGGACTATAATTGAAATGCTGTTGGTATTCTGTTTCTATTCATATTTGCTACTATTTCTTTCTGATATATTTTAGTTAATATTTCAGACATCTCAACTTTTTCTTTTTTTTGTGAAAGAGACAGAGAGAGAGACAGAGAGAGGGACAGAGAGGGACAGAGAGGGAAGGGAGAGAGATGAGAAGCATCAATTCTTTGTTGTGGCACCTTAGTTGTTCATTGATTTCTTACTCATATGTGCCTTGATGGGGGGTGGGGAGGGCTACAGCAGAGCGCATGACCCTTGCTTAAGCCAGTGACCTTGGGTTTCAGGCCAGTGACCTTTGGGCTCAAGCCAGTGACCATGTGGTCACGTCTATGATCCCACGCTCAAGCCAGTGACCCCGTGCACAAGCTGGTAAACTCATGCTCAAGCTGGCAACCTCGGGGCTTCGACCGTGGGTCCTCTGCCTCCCAGTCCCATGCGCTATCCACTGCATCACCACCTGGTCACGTTTAACTTTTCTGATGTGAAAGATGAAACCAGTGTGTGTCTGGCTACAGTGTTTAGATGACTCTTTGTGTTTTTCTAAAAGAACATGTTTCTTGGGGTCATTAATTAATCACCCGAGTTGCTGTGTGAATTGGAATTTACCTAGGGCTCAATTTGATTCATTTTAAGAGAAAAGAGTGAAGAGAAACAGACAAGGACAATAGTTTAAATGAAAATCTGCATTTTCATATTTGTCATTTTTGTATGGAAGATTATAGTTATCCAGAAAGAACAAGCAATGTTATAAAATAAAATTTTGACACCTTTTATAAAGAATCAAAGACTTCATAATGTTGAAATGTAAGAGAATTGTAAATATCAGTGTTTACTGGGTCTTGTTCAAGCATGTCTGTAACATTTATCATTAGAATAATAAAATTCTTATTCTGTGCACATACGTGTCATACTTCCTTTTGTATGAGTTATTTACCACACAAAATAAATCAGATAAAATATAAACTTCCAAATATAATTATGGGTAAGTATGATAGAGTAATTAAATGATAAAACAGAGAAATATATACTCATAGCATTTCCAAATCCATTTTCTGTCTTGTGCTCCTAACTAGTTTGTTATCTTGAATAAATCAAATCTTTCCATCACAACAGTGGAAACACTTGGTTAGTCTGAAGGCAGGATCATGGTCCAAAATTCTGGGAGCATGTTTTTCAATTCACAATTTTAAGGAGTTATGAGAAAACTTTAAGTAGAAAATAAAATTGTTCTTGTGATTTTTTTTTTTTTGGTATTTTTCTGAAGCTAGAAACGGGGAGAGACAGTCAGACAGACTCCCACATGCGCCCGACCGGGATCCACCCGGCACGCCCACCAGGGAGCGACGCTCTGCCCACCAGGGGGCGATGCTCTGCCCCTCCGGGGAGTCGCTCTGCTGTGACCAGAGCCACGCCAGCGCCTGGGGCAGAGGCCAAGGAGCCAATCCCAGCGCCCGGGCCATCTTTGCTCCAATGGAGCCTCGGCTGCAGGAGGGGAAGAGAAAGAGAGGAAGGAGAGGGAGAGGTATGGAGAAGCAGATGGATGCCTCTCCTGTGTGCCCTGGCTGGGAATCAAACCCGGGACTTCTGCACACCAGGCTGATGCTCTACCACTGAGCCAACCAGCCAGGGCTGTTCTTGTGATTTTTATGGCAATATTTTTATTAAAATTAATTTCTAATTTTATCATAATACAATGTTAGGAGAAGAAAAGACAAGCTACAGAATGATAAAATATTTTTAAATTACTTCTCTGCTAAAGAAATTGTCTATAGACTATACAAGATCTCTGAAAACTCAATGATAAAAAAAACTTAATTTTTAAATGGCACTTGATATAAAAAAGATATACAGATGATAAACACATAAAAAGATGCTCCAAATTATTAGTCATTATAGAAATGTGAATTAAAATGGCATGAGAAATTATTTCACACTAATTAGAATGTAATAAAATTAAAATTAATGACCAAACCAAGTCAAATGAGAATGTGAGACAACTGAATTTTTCATACACTCTTCTTGAATAATTAAAATAATACAATCATTTTAGAAAGCAGTTTCTTGATTCTTTTAAATGTTAAGCATACACTTATTTTGTGGGTTGAATGGTAGCCTCCCAAACAGTATGTTTATATTCTAATCTCAGAAATTTTTAAATATTACTTTATATGGAAGAAATGTATGATTAAATATCTTGAAAATAGAATATGTCCTAGATAATTCAGGCGAGTCTTAAATACTACCATATATATTCTTATTAGAGAGGAATTGAAAACCACTGAGAAGAGTAAGCAATGTGAACCCAGAAGCAGAGATTGGAGTGAAGTGGACACAGATCAAAGATTGCTGACAAACACTAGAAACTGGAAGAAGCAAGGAAAGATTCTCACCCAGAGCCACCAGAGTGAGTACAGCTCTGGTAAAGCTTCAAATTTCAATTTTTCGTTTGAGAACTGTAAGTTAATACATTTTTATTATTTTAAGGCACCAACTCTATAGTAACTTTTTACAGCCACCCTGGAAAAGTAATACATTTAACCATATGATTTAGGCATGCTGTTTTCAGGTATTTTCTGGAGAGCAATGAAAGTATATGTCTAAAAAATATCTGGTATATGAATATTCATAGCAGCTTTACTTAGAGTAACTCTGACATGAGAACTTTAGGAGATGATGAGTATGTTCATTATCTTGATTGGGATAATGGATTCCATAGTATTTAATAATTAAAATTTACAAAATTGTCTAGTTTATCACATCAAAATATCTAAATAAAGCTGTTTCACTAAATTTTTAAAACCAAAAATAGATTTTAGTTCTATGAATAAATTACAGATGAAAAAAATAAAAATAATATATATATATACAGTACAAAATATTCTGTATAAAATTAGTACATTGTCTTTTTAGCAATATATGTTCCAGCTTGAGGTGCAGAAATATTTTATCTCCTCACACTAAGTAATTACACTTTTATTTCTGTCTGACTTTATCTCTACTTTAATATCTATTATAAGAAAAAAAAGAGGAATGTGAACTTGCATTTTAACTAAGGCAAAATAGAACCACTGATTTAAAAAATGCATAATAGAAAATGGCACTTAAAAGTTTGTATTTTGCAAGTATACTATCCATCCACTGAATAATGGCTGTAAAGAGACTTTACACTAGGAAAGAAAACATACATTAGTTTTATATTGAAATTTTACAAACAGCTACTTTTTTTTTTTTGTATTTTTCTGAAGTGAGAAACAGGGAGGGAGAGAGACAGACTCCCACATGCACCTGACCCTGATTCACCCTGCAAGCCCACTAGGGGGTGATGCTCTGCCCATCTTGGGCATTATTCTGTTGCAACTTGAGCCATTCTAGCACCTGAGGCAGAGGCCATGGAATCGTCCTCAATGCCTGAGCCAACTTGCTCCAATGGAGCCTTAGCTGCAGAAGGGGAAGAAAGAGATGAGAGAAAGGAGAGGAGGAAGGGTAGAGAAGCAGATGAGTGCTTCACCTGTGTGCCCTGGCCAGAAATCAAACCCGAGACATTATTATTATTATTATTATCATCATCATATTTTAAGTGAGAGACATACAGGGACAGTCAGACCTAAAGGGAGAGAGATGAGAAGCATCAATTTGTTGTGGCACTTTATTTGTTCATTAATTGCTTTTGCAAATGTGCCTGGATGGTGGGGTGACTCTAGCTGAACCAGTAATCCCGTGCTTAAGCCAGTGACTTTGGGCTGAAGCAGAAACCTTAGGCTTCAAGCCAGCAACCTTTGTGCTCAAGTCAGTGACCATGGTATCATATCTATGATCTGATGCTCAAGCCAGCGACCCATGCTCAAGCTGGTTGAGCCTGTGCTCAAGCTTGAGACCTAAGGGTTTCAAACATGGGTCCTCAGTGACCCAGGTTGATGCTCTATTCACTGTGCCAACACCTGGTCAGGCCAAGAAACCAATTTTTGTCTAAATAACCTTTCAAAAATTCTTCATGCTTAAATAATATGTATATTTATGCATATATAAATATATATATAATGACAAACTCCTATTTACTTTTCTATTTTTATTAACCCATCTTACTAGTATTTTTTGCAGTTGAAATTGAAAAGATGCTTTGAAAACATTAAGATGTGTATATTTTCAATTTACACAAAATGACATATAATGCTAATTTTGAGGTGTATTTCCTAAATTTAAAGCAAATCTCAATAACTCTGAACTTTAAAAATGTTCTTAATACAGCCATAAGAAATGATGACATATAGTCATTTATGACAACATGGATGGACCTTGAGAACATTATACTGAGTGAAATAAGTAAATCAGAAAAACCTAAGAACTATATGATTTCACACATAGGTGGGATATAATATTGAGACTTGAACATAGATAAAAGTGAGGTAGTTATCAGGGGGAGAAGATATGGGAGAGTGGGGTGAAGGGAGGGTAGTAAAGAGGGACTGAGAATTATTTGACTTTGGGTGATGAGTATATAACATAATCAACAGTTCAAATGATATAGAGACATTTACCTGAAACCTTTGTATTCTTATTGTTCAATGTCACCTTGTTAAATTTAATTTTCTAAATAAAATTTAAAAATAAAAAAATGAATAAAAACAAAAAAAATTTAATACACATTTGAAACATTAATTAAATCTAAAAATATACCTAAGTATAGAAAAGTGTGTATTAAAGCAGTTCTTCCATTGCCTAAAGCACTCACTATTGGTTAACAAGACCAATATGGAGTTATTAATTTCTATAAGCTATAAGTGTATCATTTATATTTTGGAAAGAGAATTTACTTATTTATTCTCTAGAAAGTCAAAACAATTTATGCATCATATAAGGCTACAGAATTAAACATTTCAAGATTTTGACTTATTATTTTATCTTGTATTATTATATTTTTTTGGCTTGGTAGAAATTTAGACTTTATTAATGACAAACCATTTCACTGGTGTCATTTTATATTTATACAATTACTTGTTTTAGGTAGTATTTAATTTGATTAATTTATTACTTAAAAAGTGAATGGATATGTATGTGTGTATTATATTTTGTGTGTTATATAGAGCCAAATATTCATTTGATGAAAATTTTGTTCTCCACTTAGATCATATTCCTTTCAATGAGTCTTAAATATCTTTCCTTATTAGAATACACAGAACTGCTTAATTCTTTGTAAGTAGCAATATATGTCTTGTGAGATAATTTATTTAAATAGTTTCTGACAGGCATTTATGTTGTTTCAAAATACTTGTCAGTACAAACAGTGCTGCTAAGAATATTCCTATATATAATATAAATATATATGTGCTTTTCCTGCATGCTGCAGAATTTCTGTATTGTAAAATCCTAGATGTTATGCTAGTTTGTCTGTGTTGGCTTATGGTGTCTGTGATCAACCCCCAAGAAAATAGAAGATACAAAGAAATAAAATTAAAAAGAAACACACAGAACAATCTAGAGATGTTTTTAGCCAGTGGATATGTCCTTGGATTTAAAGAGAAGGCAGTCCCATGCAGTGGAGAAAGGATCAAACAGTAGAACACCTACTAGAGTCAGCTTCCCTTTCCGTGTCCTTCACCACACTGCTAGAAACCTAGGTCAGCATCTGTGTATGTCCCAAGAGTAACATCAGGTCACGTCTAGGCTTCACAGAAAATTTTTTTGGGAAAAGCAGACTAGAACTTACTGACGGATGCTCAAGTAAGACACATTAGAAAATATCCATGATGGGACCAACTGGAAAATTCTCAGGGGAAGACTAACAAGTTCCCAGAGCACAAAAATGATAATCTGAGAATTATCCCCTCATAATGCTGCCTCACTAGAGCACTAGCTGCAGAGAATGAGGAGATAAAAGAAAATTTGAGGAGTCAGTTTGTCGGGTGTAGAAGGTCAAATTATCTGAATCTCTGTTGAACTGGTTCAGATGGAGGTAATCTAGGAAGATGTTTTTAAGGAACACACATACTAAAAAGAGATATCAGTACTATATTGGATTCTGTGTGCAAGACACAAGTTTTCCTGCAGGACTTAGGTGCCCATTTTCCCAGTTGTTGGCAAGGTTGAAGGCTGACTGCTTTTCATGGAATCTCTCTAATGAACTTGCTTTACCATAGAAAGTCCTCTTGTCTAAGGTCACAGTTCCTTCCCATAAGCAGCCCAAACCCAGTGCTTATTATTTGAAGAGGTCATGATGCTTTAGTCTTCTTCCTTCAAATCAGCACATGTAAGAAAGGCCACCCAGTAGTGGCATAAAAATTCAACATTTCCTATATAGTTCTGAATCTACCATAGATGCCGGTGGTGTTCTCCAGAGTTCTTCCCAGTAAACCTTCTGTACTCAAGTCTCAGTATAGTTTCCCAAGAACTAAACATAATACTATACAGAGTAGCATATTTTGCAAGAAATAATATAAGAGATGACCCAAGGAAAATTATCCGACATTTAAAAAATAAAGGAAGATACTAGCAATAAAAAACAAGAAAACATACTAAAGAACCAATCTGATATATTAGGCATAAGAATCTAATAGAGAGTTAAGGAAGCAAAGTGAATAGAAACAGAGGAGAAATCAATTATACAGTTAAAAGACCAGATTAAGATAAATTGTAATAAAAAAAGAAAATGCTTATATAGATAAAGTAAGAGAGCAGAAACAAGAAGGGAGAGGGAGAGAGAGAGAGAATTAAGGATTATAAAATATAGAAATAGAAATCTTAACAATTAATAATAGTTATATAAATCTTAGAAAAACAGAACAATAAAAACAACCAATAAAAGTTTTTCTTTGAACTAATATTCTCATTCAAACAAAGTACAATCTGAGTTTTCTACTTGTTTCTCTGTTTGTTCTTTATTCAAGCTTTTTAGAAGAGAAATTTTTGTTTTTATTCAATCATCAATGCTCTGAGCAGGCATTATTCTAGGCTCAGGGATACAGGTTGAAAGACAACAGAAAAATATAACAAAACAAAACAAGTTTGGCCTCAACTTGCTTATGTACTACAGGCTTATCACTAACCTCAATGGAACAAAATCTAGAAGTCACTCTTCTAACATTTATGTCCTCACTAACCATCACAGTTAACCATTCCTTCCCTAAAAGAATCCACAGAGTGTGAAAGGAAACCTCTACCTTTAACACATTGCAGTGAACTTTAAAAATACCACAGGCAAAATAAAAAAACAAACTTTTAAACCTTTTAGAAAGAAGAAACAACTTATACATATACAAAAAATAACAATTAAACTTGCATATTTTTCTTTATCTTTGCTGGATTCAAGGTACTTTAAGGTAAACTATGAAATCATCAAAAAATAGCAATTTTGTATTTTTAATTGTCTTATTTTTATCTCTTATCTAACCATAGTGAATAATACCTCCTAAAATATTAAATATAACAATGATAAACATCTTTAATTTTAAATATAATAAAAATGATAATTAGAAAAAAATAAGAAACACATAAAATACCATAATGACAGTGAAAAAGGTTTGATTAGAATCAAATTCTCTAGAATCTCAGGCTAGATTAATTTAGTTTTGCTTCATTTGTTTCTTTTCACACCCTATCATATTGCTTCACACTGGCATTACTTATCTAACTATTTAGACTCCTCTGGTTGTAATAGTCTACCCTTTAATCAGAGTTAGCCATGAAAGAGGAGAGGAAGTAGTGAGAGAGAACAGGGAAGTATCTTCATTATCCATTCAACATAGTCATTCATTGATGGGCTATCCAATAGAAACAAAGCACATTACTAAAAAGCACTTGCTTGGAAAGAATAAGTTTTTACTGCCTGAAGTCTTGATTCAAGTCTGTATGTTAATAACATTTACCACACATTAATTGTCTATTTTTTGCCAGGGTAGAATATTATTTAGCCATAAGAAAATATGAAATACATATGCAAAAACATGGATGGATCTTGAGACTACCATGCTAACCAAAATAAGTCAGACAGAAAAGTCAAGAACCATATGATTTCATTCATATATGGTTTATAACTGAGAGCAACAAATAACCAAAAACAACAAATGAAAAAAATTCATAAACACCGATAACAGTTTGGTGGTTAATAGAAGGAAAGGAAGTTGGGTGGTAGTAAAGGGAAAAGAGTCAAATATATGGTGACAGAGGATATTTGACTTTAGGTGGCAAACACACAATGCAATATACAGATGATGTATTAAAAAATTGTACATTTGAAACTTATATACAATAATTGTATTACCCAATGATACCCCAATAAGTTTAATTTAAAAATCTTAAAAAAGCAATAAGAATAAGACTAAAGAATTGTTTGAATATCACAAATAGAAAATAAACATTGTCAGATTTTTCAGCCAGCATTTTTAGTATAACTTTGGAAATTCAGGACTCTTTTTGAACATGACAATCTGTATTCAGAAAAAAATATATAAAATTTCAAAACTAAGCTGGAATGTTTATTAAAAATGGAGAATATATAAAAATTTTAAAACTAGTTGTTTTTCATGAAAATGTTTCTCTGTGATCCCATATACGTATGTTTATGTGTATAGTTCATATATAAAAACCATAGTATTTATGTTACATATACACACAGTGTATAGCCTGGGGCAGTTGCCATCTTGGCCATGCACATGCAAGTTCCTATTAGATTTGGGCAGATGGTAAAGAAACAGTGGAGCCAAAAACTGATGGACCAATAAGCAACATACAGGGAAAACACTTTCTTTTCATTCAGGGCTCCCAAAGCCACTGACACATTCTGTGATTCCACAACCAGGAGAATCTTCTCTGGTTTCCCCCAGAATCAAAGAACTCACCAGTCTCAGTAGGGCTCCCAAAAGCTCCTCCTCTCTCGTTCCCTATCTGCATACCTTCTCTTCTCACTCTGCCAAACATGGCTTCTCTCTGCCTCTTCTCCTTCTCTTCTTTTCAAAACTTTCTGGCTTGAAGACCTCTCCTCCAGCAAACATTAGCAAAACAATGGCTCTTTCCAAGTAAGAAGTTAATTTGCAATTTCACAGACCCAAATATACCTGATGCTGTCCAGTCCCCAATGCAAACTATAAGCGAGCAAACAAAAAAATCATATTTTACAAACTTATTTGACCAACACACTGTAAAATTAATATTATTAAAAGATTAAATCATGCATTTAGCCTTTATTTATGAAGTTCTAAAATTAAAGAAACATCTTGTAGAGCAAACAGCTCAATTTCCTCCTAGCATGAGGCTTTATTTGGAATTCAGAGTGTATTTGCTGTTTTCATATGTTCTAATGAGGAGACAAATTGAGATAATTCTGAGATTAACTAGGAATATCATGAAGTCTCTGCAGCTGAAAGCTAGTCACATTTGTGATTTAGTTGAGGTAGTATAAATAAAATTACTGGGCATGAGAATTTTCTAGGTTTCTGACAACAGACAGGCATGTGCATGTATCCTACAGACTTTTTGTTATTTCGCTATTATGTCAGTCTATGTAATCACTACCTGAGTGTCTGTCTATGTCCTCCCTTTGTTTATTCCCTGGTAAAACAAATATATAAGCAATACATGTTTTTCCAAAGGGCTTGCTCGATAATAAAAATCTGGAGCTATCTATGTCCAACTATACTATTAAATGTTTGGAACCCTCAGCCAACTCAGAGAAGGGACAGGGGGTGTCAATGCCCACACTACAGGTTTTAGTTTGAGAGTCCAAATGTGCCTGATCCTACTTCTTCTCTGAACTACCTGTTTGTGAGAGTCAGTACCTTGCCCCATAAAACAAACAAACAACAACAAAAATTCCAAAATAATAACAAAAGAAATTATGGTTCAATGTAAAAAGTACTATAGAAAAATATACTAGTCTTTTAAAATTTCTTACTCTAATTGATTTCAGTACAAAAAAAATAGAATATAATACAATATAGTAAAAAGTAATCAAGTGTTACAGTAGCAGAGAGAAGGATGTGATTAACTCAACCAGGTTGCTAGAAAAGTAATTCATAGAAAATGTGACATTTGGACTCTAAATAAAATATATTGTATCAGTTAGTTATGAACATAAAACAAACTACTTCCCAAATTACTGTCCTGAGTCTAGGTCATTTAATCTAGGGATGGGCTTGCGGATATGACAAACTGGGGAATATCTGGGAAATTGTTGGGTTAGAGTATTGTCATCTGAATATAGTAAGCTTTGCTCCAAAGCATTTCTCATCCTCTAGCTGACTTGTCCTTGTTATTATGATTAAGGGGACAAGTCAAAAAAAGAACCTGAGTTCAAGGGCTCTTGACACCCAGATTGAAGACTAATTTACCACCACTCTGTTACCTTCTATTAGTAAAATCATATTTGAAAACTACTCTGAATTAAGGGTGGAGAAATAGAATGGAATTCTTTATAAAAATTGCAGTCTTTTTGCAAAGTATGGATACAGAAAGGTTATTAATTAAATTTGTTAATTCAATCAATCCACCAGATATATAGGTAGGCAGATAGATGTGCCTTACACATAATTGTAACAGGAGGTTTAAAATTTATGTGATTAATTAATCATATTATATTTATGTTACTGTTAAATAACAAATGTTTCAATTATAATTTCAGAAAAAGGAGGTCCCTATCTTGCTTGATTTATAGCCGGCTAAGACACACCAAGATCCTTAGCAAAATTCACAAGAAGAGTGATTGTCCTTTTGATACAGCTCACCTTCTATTTTAGAACAGCCCTTCTCCCCTTGATATTTTTGTTCTGCTTTTCTTTTTTTTCTTTATAAAATCCATGCCTCCATTGAGATGCTAATATGGTTACTCAAGACATTAATGTCTGCCATCTTCTCAGGTTATGGGCATCTGAATAAACTTCTTTCTTTATTACCAGTACTTGTCTCACACATATTGGCTTTTATTGGGGCAGGTATCCAAACGTGGGTTCAGTGACAATGTATGTGTATGGCCCATAGTTGCCACCGTCATGGCCATTCACATGCAGGTTCCCATTGAATTGGGAAAGATGGTAAAGAAACAGTGGAGCCAAAAAATGGTGGGCCATTCCTTTATTAAAGTCTCACACTGGCTGACGAGCATCACACAGGGAAAACACTTCCCTTTCACTCATTCAGAGTTCACAAAGCCCTGACACATTATTCAATTCCACAACCAGGAGAATCTTCTCCGGCTCCTCCTAGAATCAAAGACCCTACCAGTCTCAGCAGAGCTTGCAAAAGCCTCTTAGTTCTGGTTCCCCATCTGCACACCTTCTCCTTTCTCTGCACAAACTGGCTTCTTCCTCAGCACTCTGCATTCTTTCTGCTCCTTTTGCTCCTCTCTGCAAACATGGCTTCTTTCTCCTTCTTCTCCTTCTGCAAAACTAACTGGGCCTTCCAAGATCCATCCTCTACCAAAAGTTAGCAAAACAAAGGTCCCTCCCAAGCAGGAATGCAATCTGCACTTTGCAATCAACTGCCCTGCTCTGAGGACAAGCACACGCCCAGCTTCCCAGTGCCATTTTTAACAATAAAAGTGAGCAAACTCAAAAAACACAAATTTTACAACTAATTTGCCCAACAGTCTGTATATATAAAAAGTTGAAAATAAACAAAACAATGAAAACTTTCTATTTATTTCTTTTCTTTTTTTAAGCTGTCACCCAAATTAGTTTAAACTTAGAATGTATTTATGTAAAATAAAAATGATATGCTACCTGAAATTTACATTGGATCTGTTTATGTTCTTACTTTGGTTTTTGCCAGACTGTGAATAAATCTAGTAATTTTAAACATAAATATACATTTAGTTAATTATACTAAAATATTATAATTATAGTTGCATACAAGGTAAATTTCTCTAAAAAATAAATTCTTGTTACAACATGTAAAATACACCTCAGGTAGCTTCAAATTGGATGAGCATATTTTAAAAAGAAAAGCCAGTTTTCTATGAAATAACCACATTATTAAATATCTTATTTCTGTAATTAACAAATATTTTTCAGGTTTGAAGGACAAAGAAAATATTTTGTTTAGTTTTGCATTCTCAGGAATTATCACAGAGCTCCACTCTTTTAATTGTTCTATTACCAATTATACTGAGTAGCCACAATGTGATGAGCATTGTTCTTAGGAAGGGGACTGACAAGACCTACAAGGCTACTGCTTTCCTGCAGTGTGGGTCATAAAGAAAGAGGAGAGTCACTAAAGAAAACCACAGGTTAATAATTTTCTGTAGTGATACTTGTTGTAGACATTATAACAAATAGATGAATATAAGTATAGCTAGTAGCCACCGACATCATGGCCATTCACATGCAGGTTCTCATTGAATTTGGGCAGATGGTAAAGAAACAGTGGAGCCAAAAAATAGTGGGTCATTTCTTTATTAAGGTCTTGCACCAGCCGAAGGACAAACACACAGGGAAAAAACTTGCCTCTGGTTGCACAACCAGGAGAATCTTCTCCAGTTCCTGCCATGGACCTATCCAGCTAGTGATTCCAGGTCCTGAGGGAGAATGGTGTGGAATTAAGATAATAGACTAACTGACAAAAGAGGATGAGATCGGGAGGCCTCTTCAATGCTGATGGCAATATCAGAGAGAGCAAACCCCCGGTCTTTGTTTTATTAGATAGCATAGACCAGGGGTCCTCAAACTTTTTACATAGGGGGCCAGTTCACTGTCCCTCAGACCATTGGAGGGCCAGACTATAAAAAAACTATGAACAAATCCCTATGCACACTGCACATATCTTATTTTAAAGTAAAAAAAACAAAATGGGAACAAATACAATTTTTAAAATAAAGAACAAGTAAATTTAAATAAACAAACTGACCAGTATTTCAATGGGAACTATGGGCCTGCTTTTGGCTAATGAGATGGTCAATGTCCGGTTCCATATTTGTCACTGCATGCCGTGCTTTGTGGTGCTGCCACATACAGTACTCCAGGAGTACTCCTCTCACTGACCACCCTTCCGGAAGTGTGGCAGTGGCTGGATAAATGGCCTCAGGGGGCCACATGCGGCACAGGCCATAGTTTGGGGACCCCTGGCATAAACAATTAAAGCCTTTAATCTAATATACAAATAGAGAAGTCTCTGATACAAAGCCACTCATCTGAGGCATAGATTGGATTCCTCATAAGAGTGTACCACCCTACATCATGCAACAGTCAAGGGTGTGGAGAAAAGCTTAGTGTTGAAAAGATCTTAATATTAAAAGATCATAGTATTAAGAGATCTTAGTATTAAGAGAGTAGGAAAGGCTCAGTCCCAAACCAAGCCTTAGGCTACAACAATTCTGCCAGACTACAGCCTGTCTCCCACATATGTCCTTTTTTTATATTTTTTAAATTTAGTTCATGTGGTGAGATTTGCACTCATCTGATTTCCAAGATCCTAATACAGAAGCAGATAGAAAGAATACAGAATAAACAGAAAATTAGCATAGCCAATCTTAACAGATACTGAAACAGGTGTCTTAATACGTTACAGGGATTAAAGCCTTTAAGCAAATTCTTAGCCAATATAACAGAATCTATAATTGAGTCTTTGCTGTTTTGAATGTCCTTATCATGTTCACCAAGTCCATGCTGACACATCACCATTCTGCATCATCTGCAAATGCAACCCAACCCCAGTTCAGTCCGTCAAGAGCTGTCACAAGGAGCAGGAATCCAGGAAACACATCCAGAAAAAGTCTGCATGGCACTGAAACTGTTGCCATATTTCTACACTTTGCAGCTAGAGTCCAAGTTCCAATGACCACTGCTTCCAGCTGGTAAAGATTCAGGTAGACTGGAAAAGCCATCTGCAGCATGTATGGAGATGGAGATTTCGTTTTCTTTAAACTGGAGAAGTGAACCCAGGGTGCCTTTCTCTGGAGCTCTGCAATCATGACATGGTGAAGAGAACCCGTGGATACACTATCCTGAGTAGCAGAGGTAAATTTGTCTAAATTAGGAGTAAGTCCCAGCCTAAAATAAGCATGGGGCATTGAGGCAGGAGGAATAAATGAGACACTATATATTAAACAAAGCAGCAGAAAATAAGACTATCAACACCCACAACAGATATCTTTGAGGGATGAATAAAATCCTGAATATTCAGGCAAGACATAGGAAGTGGCCTTTGTGTCCATAAGAAATGAGATCAGTTTACTTGCTGTTTGGAAGAAATACCCTAGGCTCATCCACAGTGACGTGAGATGGGGCTGATGGCCCTGGGCACCTTTAACCTTCAATGGCAAGTCCCAGCAAGCTGGGCAAGGTTAGGTCACAGGTGGCTGGAGCAAGGCTGGAAGAGACTGAACCCTTCTTTAGAGGAGTGAGGGGGCAGCTTACCTTCCAGTGTCCCTTTTTCCCCACAGCAAAGGCATGTCCCTGGTGGGGGCTGAGAAGCCTGGCAGGCTTTAGCTCAATGACCTTCCTTTCCATTCTTGAAGCAGGGCCCTGATGGAGTCCTATGAGGCCCCTTCAGGACATTGGAGCCTTTAAGGGTGTATGCCAAGAGCTGGTATTTTGCCTGATCTCTTTTGGGCTTTGTCTGCCTCTTGGTCATTATAGACCTTAAAAGCCATGCTCAGATTTTCTCACTGAGGAGTCTGAGGGTCCTCATCCACCTATATAAACTTTTTCCACATATCCAGAGCTATTTGGAAAAGGACAAAACAGTGTTATTAGTTGGATAAAATAAAAGAGGGTAGAAGTTTGCAGGAGAAAGAGGTTTGGTGCCTTCTGTACATCAGCACTCAAAAGAAATTTTTTAAAGTAAAAAGCATGATAAGGTAGATTTGGAGGAGTTCCAGGATATGACTCCCCCCTTCTTTATATTATTTTCAATTGACCTTTAAGCATTTGTTGAGCATACTTTATAATTTTTTGACTTCAAAGATTGTAAGAAATACTTGTCTTTATGTTAATGTCTAACAAAATATAGTAAATGCATTTTCAAGCAATATTCTCATACTTATTAAAACATTTCCTTGACATTAATTAATAGGCAATTTAAAGAGTATATATTAAAGCTGGAAAAATTTCAGTGTGACTTTCATTATTTTCCTATAGTAAAAAAAAAACAAAACTACACTTTTATCTTTATTATATGCAGCTTAAGTGTCTGTTTGTTGCCGATAGCTTATTGGTTGCTTGTGTAACTATACTAGCCAATGGGGTGAAGTTGCCATGGCATTCAAATAGTCCCGCGTCCTGGCATGCCACCTCACAAGTTGAAGTTAAAGATTGGAGCAATTATTGTGCTGTTAAGAAATCTTAACACCAGAAGGGGTCTTTGCAATGGTACAAGACTAGAGGTTCTCCAATTGAAAAATAATGTCATAATAGCTAAGTCTTTGACTGGCTCCTCTAAAGGTGAAATACATGTCATTCCAAGAATTGATTTGGCTCCATCTCAAACAGGGTTGCCATTTCAATTGAGACGTAGACAATTTCCTGTAAAACTTGCCTTTGCTATGACCATCAATAAGTCTCAGGGCCAAACGCTTAAGCATGTTGGCATTTTTTTACCTGAGCCTGCATTTGGACACGGTCAACTTTATGTTGCCTGTTCAAGAGTTCGTGAAAGAATGGACGTAAAATTAAAAATAATTGATGGTCCTCTGCAAGGTGAGCTTAAAAATGATGGAAAGATCTACATAAGAAATGTTGTGTACAAAGAGATCTTTGACATGTGAATTAACATTTTATTATTTAAATCACCTTTATTTATTGAGCTAGTGGTGGCTCTTAAGAAATGTACCGCCAGTGGTTTCCTTCATTGCACTCTACTTTAAGCAATTAAGCAAGTAGAAGGGGGAAACCCGTGGGGCAGTAAGCAAAAGGGTGTCCTTGCTGCCTGCCCTGGGTAATTCAGTTTGAATTAGCAGACACCTTTGCACAAATCATTTTAATTACAATTTATAATATCTAGAACAGCAGTCATTTCGTATGACCGCCGGGCTTTCTAGTTATTCATATCTATGCTGCTTCAAGCCTTTCAGCAGCTGCAACTTTAGCCTGGAGTAGCCTGGCTAAATCAGCAAGTCTTTAAGATCTACATTCCATTTTATTTAAATTTAAATGAGCGCATTTTACTTGTTCCAATTAAAATAAAAAATTTGTAGGAATGATATCATTTTATTTTTTTCAATATTAGAGCCAGCATTTCCAATTTTTGCATGCAAGAACTTAATTCAGGCTTTAAAAGATCACATTTAGACATTAAACAAAGATTTCACAAACAATCACAGAAATTAAGAGTGAAACCCAGGATTTTAGAAATTAGAATGTGGCCTGCTTGATCTTACACAGGGCTATTTTATTAGGAATGTAATAAGGATAAATACCAAACAGAAATCTCTTTTGAAAATCTCAAGACAGCCATATGAGATTTATGTTTAGCAACATCCAAACAGGCGCCCCCTTCACCCTCTTTCCAAGCATGGAACAGGAAAGAAATAAAATGATCTAAAACATTAAAGAAAATTAGATAATAATACAACTTTAAAAAGCATCTCAGTCTTCTAATCATTCTCAACAGAGAAAGAGATGAGAGTATAGTAAAATAAGCCTTATACAATTGCTCTTGTGAAGTGAGTCTCTCATCCAGAATCATGGTATCTCACCAGTCATTCAGAAATCCACTGAGGAGCTTCAGCAGAACATGGAGTGAGCTCGAATATGTCCTGTAAAGCATGGAGCTCTATGTTGATGTACATGTCTTTGAAGAAGGAGAAATTGCTAAAATAGTTCCTCATCAGTAGTTGTCCCTAAGACAGCAGTCTCTATAGTGGAAAACCCATATGTAAATATTTGATGTTTGTATACAGATTAAAGGAAGAACATGGCAAATGCTGAAAAAGCCATGATAATGGCATGTAATTTTACTCTTTGAGCTGATTTTAAGGTGACTGTTTCAGTATAAACTTGTCCATCGATTATTAAGCCTGCTATTCCTGAGCTGGACCCATCAGTAAAGACTGTAGTTGCTTAAGAAAGACAAATGTAGTAATTAATAAAAATTGAACTATTTTATCAGCTGGGTAGTGAGAATCAATTTGGCCTGTAAAATTTGCAAAAGCAATTTGCCATTTTTGTGGAAGTTTCCCAGAGCCATTGTTGTTGATCCTTTGAAAAAGGAACAACAATAATTTGAGGCTCAAAACCTATAAGCTGTTAAAGTTGCCTATACCACTTGATAATAAAGGAGGCGACAAGATCAAAATATGGAGATAAAACTTTCTTAGGAGTAACAGCTAAATGAATTCATTCAATAGGACCTGAAGCTTGCCACAATAGTCCAGTTGGAGTGTAACTTGAGGGACAAATTAGTAAGGCAATTGATTCTTCAGGATTTATGTGTTTTAGTTGTGCTTATTGCATGGCTTTTTCTACAAGCTTTAAAGTTTGCTGTCTCACAGCTGTAAGTAGCCAAGGAGAAGCTGGTGGTAGAATCTCTAAGAATATCAAAAAGTGGCTTTAGTTTCCCAGTAGTTAATTTCAAGAAAGGTCTAAGCTAATTATTGTCTCTTAACAATTTCTGAAAATCATTTAAAGTTTGTAAATGATTCATTTTGATTTCTAGTTTCTGTGGACAAATTTGTCATCCCTTAATTCTAAATAAGAGAAATGTAAAGATTGCTGTATTTTCTCAAGAGTTATATAAAGTCCTGATTCTTTCAAAGAATATTCTAATTGTTGCAAAATGGTCAACACAGTGCCTTTATCTAGATGAGCAACAAGAACGTCATAGAGGGGAGTCCTAGTTTGAAAGGATCTATAATCTGTATAGTTTTAATTATTGCTCTCAAATCTTGTAATACCCTTTAGTTTCCTGATTTCTTTTCAATAACAAATATAGGCACATTCTATGGGCTATTAGAAGGTTCAATATGCTTTTGCTGTAACTGCTTATACCAATTGAGCAGCTGCCTTAAGTTTCTTCTGAAAAAAGGAGCTATTGGTCTACCCATACAGGATTATTTGATTTCTAATTAATTAGATCTGCACAATTCATTACTGGGGTAGCAGGAGCTGCTAAAGTCCCTAAATTTTCATACTCTAATCCCTTAGTGAGAAAAAATCCTTGATTAAACACTTGAGTACTGACCAATTATTAGGACTTATTAGCAATGCTCCTATATCTTTTAAAACATCTCTATTGTATTAGTTAGTAGGCAATTTAAAAAGTGCATTAAAGCTGAAAATGTCCAGAATGACCCTTCTTTATCTTTCCATTGTAAAAATCGAGAGCTTTGTTGAGGGGCTTTACTCTGCCCTATACCTTGTAAAATCTGTGGCTGCTGCATAAGTGGGCCAGGGGGGAGGCCAATGTAGCTTAGCAATAACAGATACATCAGCTCCAGTATCTAAAAGTACTTTAAATTTACGCCCTTGAATTGTTAGTTCCTTTTCAGGGTGTTCCTGACCTATTTTTTGAATCCAATAGGTAGCATCAGTGGAGCCAAATCCTTGATTTTCTTGGGGTCCCTTTTGCAGGGTTTGGCTTTGTCTTAAAAGAGGTAAAGGAATTAATTGAGCAATTTTTATATCAGGGGAGATAGTGACTATATTCCTCAGAGTGTGAGCCATTACTTTAATTTCACCTGTATAATCCAAATCTATTACTCCAGGGAGAACAAAAATTCTCTCATAGTTAAACTACTTCTGCCTAATAAGAGTCCTACTGTGTTACTGGGAAGTGGCCCAAAAATTCCAGTGGGTATAGCTTGAGATCCCATCTCTGGAGTTAATACGAATTGGGAGGTGGGACTAAGGACCAGTCCTGCACTGCCTGTTGTTGCCTGGGATAGTTGGGCAATGTTTGGCCTACTGGAATCATAATTTGCAGAGGAAACACTGATATCATCCTTATTGTTTGATGGGGTTGGGGAGGGTCCCATTGTTTGTTTCCCTGAATTACCTGCCCTTTGATAGTATATTTAGATTTATACTCGCTCACCCAATATTTCCCTCTCCTATAACATGGGCAGAAGTCTGGAGCCTTAAGGGCTGGCTGTCCTTGAGGGAGAGGCCAAGACTGATATCCAGGCAGTTTCTAGCAAAATGCCCCAAAACCCCACATTGGAAACAATATCCATGGGCAGAAGTACTTCCCTGACCTTCCTTCTTTCGTTTGTTCTGCCTTTTATCAAAGTATTGTCCTGGAAGTCTTGCCTTAGCATCTGTGGTAAAAGCAAGATATTGCACATATGAAGTCCCAACATCAGCACATATTCTAATATAGTCCTCAATATCTCCCTTTTTGTGGTGAGGCCGAAGTGCAGCCTGACAAGCTGAATTAGCATTTTTATATGCTAACTGCTTTATTAAAATCTTTCTTGCATTTTTATCTACTATTCTTTTGACTGCTTGAATTAGCCATGAAACAAATTTTTTTTTTTTTTTTTGTACTTTTTCTGAAGCTGGAAACGGGGAGAGATAGTCAGACAGACTCCCGCATGTGCCCGACCGGGATCCACCCGGCACGCCCACCAGGGGCGACGCTCTGCCCAACAGGGGGCGATGCTCTGCCCCTCTGGGCGTCACTCTGCCACGACCAGAGCCACTCCAGCACCTGGGGCAGAGGCCAAGGAGCCATCCCCAGCGCCTGGGCCATCTTTGCTCCAATGGAGCCTCACTGCGGGAGGGGAAGAGAGAGATAGAGAGGAAGGAGGGGGTGGGGGTGAAGAAGCAAATGGGTGCTTCTCCTATGTGCCCTGGCCGGGAATTGAACCCGGGTCCCTGGCACGCCAGGTCAACGCTCTACCGCTGAGCCAACCGGCCAGGGCCTGAAACAAATTCTTAAAATCGCTCATCTGTGCCTTGTCTAATTTTACCAAATTCTTTCATTTTGGCCCCTGGAGTAGGCAGGCATTTCCAGGCCTTTGTGGCTATCTGATTAATGATATTATAAGTAGTTAGTTGATACTCTAATTGAGTTGCCATATGAGTATATTATCCTTCTCCAGTTAACATATCTATAGTAACAGCAACCTCCTCTTGCTGATTTTTCTTATCCTGCTCCATGGCCTTTTCATGAAAGTCTGACTTCCACAGCAAATAATCACCCCCAGAGAGACAAGCACGAGCAATCACCTTCCAGTCATTTGGGGGAAGAGCCTTTGTACTAATTGTATCTAATAAATCAAGTGTAAAAGGGACAGTAGGCCCATACTGAGCACAAGCAAGTTTGTTTTTTCAGAGTTTTAAAAGATACAGGTTCATGTTCTCACACTAGTTTCCCCTTATCATCCTGTCTTTCTACAACAGGAAAACAGGTAAGGCCATTTATTGTTTCCCCTATATTTCAAGCCTGGTCTATAGATTGGTGGAGTGAGGATTTTCCAGATTTTGAGCTATAGACTCTGGAATCATCCTGAAAAGGGTATGAAGGAGCAGAGGATTGAACATAGGAAGGAGCTGAGGGCGGCGGAGGCCCCGCAGTTAAGGTAGACATGGCTACAAAATTTTTATTCTCAGACTCCAAGTTGTCCTCATATTCACATCCCTCCGTGTATGGTCAGAAGCCGCCATCGTGGCCATTCACATGCAGGTACCTATTCGATTCGGGAAGACAGTAAAGAAATGGTGGCAGTGGAGGATGGTGGGCCATTCTGGTTATTGGTGTCTCACCAAGACAGGCAAGCTACAACAGAAGACAAGGGAAAAGCAGAAAACATGCTTTTCCCATGAAGGGCAAGGGATCAGGGAGGCCCCTGCAATGGTGATAGCAGGAACCGAGAGAGAACAAGCTCCAGGTCTGCCCCACTTTATAGTATAGAAATCAATACCTTTTAATCCAATATACAAACAAGAAAGTCTCTAATACAAAGTCATTTATCTGAGGCATAATGGGATTCCTCATAAAAGTGCACCACCCACATCATGCAATAGTCAAGGGTGTGGGGAAAAGCTTAGTCTTAAAACTAAGCCTCAGGTTATAAGGACCCAGCCTGCTTACAGCCTGTCCCCCCACACACAATGCAAACTATAAGTGAGCAAACATATATATTAATTTACAAACTTATTTGACCAAGACTCTATTTCCAGCTCACCCTGATACTCTTCAGATAATGATTCGTCCTCATATGGAAACATTTCTACAAAAAGGTCCTTTATTTTTTATCCTAACTGTCCCATTATTTATTACTCCTGGCTATACTCTCCCCGAAAACTCACTAGGGAGTTCTGTCACCTGCCTTTAGTTTATTTTCTTGTACCCAGGCCCCACGTTGGGCACTACTTACCACAAATCTGCACGGCTAGTAATTCCAGGTCCTGAAGGAGAACGGTGCAGAATTAAGAAAGTAGACTCAATGAGAAAAGAGGATGGGATAGGAAGACCTCTTCAATGTTGATGGCAATATCAGAGAGAGCGAGCCCCCGGTCTTTGCTTTATTATATAGCATTGACAATTAAAGCCTTTAATCCAAAATACAAATAGGAAAGTCTCTGATACAAAGCCACTCATCTGAGTGCACCACTCTACATCATGTAACAGTCAAAGGTGTGGAGAAAAGCTTACTGTTGAAAAGATCTTAGTATTAAAAGATCTTAGTATTAAGAGAGTGGGAAAGGCTCAATCCCAAACCAAGCCTTAGGCCACAACAACTCCGCCAGCCTAAAGCCCGTATCCTACAGGTTCCTCCTAGAATCAAGATGGCACCAGTCTCAGCAGAGCTTGCAAAAAGCCCTCACTTCTTTTTTTCCATCTGCATACCTTCTCCCCTTTGCACAAACTGGCTTCTTCCTCAGCACTCTGCATTCTCTCTATTCTCCCTGCAAAAAATGGCTTATTTCTCTTTCTCCTCCTTCTGCTCTCATCTTTTCAAAACTTTCTGGAGCAAAAACCTCTCCTCCAGCAAACATTAGCAGGACAATAGCCCTTCGCAATCAAGAAGGTAATTTGCAATTTCACAGACATATACCTGGTGCTGCCCAGCCCTCAATGCAAACTATAAGCAAGCAAACATAAAAATCATATTTTACAAACTTATTTGACCAACAATATACCATAAGAATTGTTTATTTGGCCTGTCA
The DNA here is from genome assembly GCF_036850995.1 of Saccopteryx leptura. Classification (NCBI taxonomy): domain Eukaryota; kingdom Metazoa; phylum Chordata; class Mammalia; order Chiroptera; family Emballonuridae; genus Saccopteryx; species Saccopteryx leptura. Next base: position 323,449,449 of record NC_089505.1, on the reverse strand, counting down.
AAGAGGCCTCCTTGATAATGTGACATTCCAGCTGAGACCTGAAGAAAAATAAGCCATACAAGTAAAGATCTGGGGTGAGGGTGAAGCAGGAGGAGGAATATTTTAGGCTTTGGGGATGACATTCAAAAAAAATCCTAAAGCAGTACTGAGATTGGCCAATATGAGGACCTGGAATGTAGGTGAACAAGGAGGAGAGTGATGAGAAAAATAACAGACTGGCAAAAGCAATTTTTATCCCAAGTTCATTAGGACACCTTGGGAGAACTTATGCAAAGGCATGCTATAAAATGATTTATATTGTCAAAAATGTATTACTAATGCTGTGCAGAGAAAAAATCAAGAGAAAACTTCACAATGGTGAGTTAAATTACTGGATTATTGGATTAGTACAGATAAGAAATTATAGCAGTTTGCACAAGAGTAAAAAAATTATTCTAGAGGAAGTGGGTAGAATAGGGATATATTTAAGAAACAGAAGCAAGAGCCCTTACTTATTTTTTGGATGTTGTGGGCAAGGAAATACAAACTTGGGGATGACTCCTTGATTTGTGAAGTTTAGTGGGGTGTGTACATTGGCCAAATGAGTTGTAAAATTTGTATTTTCTGGTTTTCTTCACTCTTATCATTAAAAATGGCCGCTGCTCACATGATGATGCTCTCCCGTGATATAGCTAATTGCCTTTCATGCTTGGGAAGGGTTTGGTTATGCTACTGTGTGCTGGAGGAGGGGGTTGTCTTGGGGAAAAGTTTTAAAAGGAGGAGCTAGGAGGCCATTTTGGGGAGAAAGACCACATTGTTGTAGAGAGAGAAGGAGATCGTGTTGCTCCAAGGAAGAGAGACCAGGTTGTTGCAGAGAGGAGGAGACCATGTTGTAGCAGGGCAGAAAGGCCATGTGGAGGGGAGGAGGCAGCCAAAGTGGAGGCATGCAGAGGGGACTGAGTGAAGCTGATGAAGCCTTTGATTCTAGAAAAAAAACAAAACAGAAAGATTCTCCTGATGTGAAACAAGAGAATAAAGAGTGGGTTTTGGTGCCCTGTGTGTTTATTTTTACTCGTTGAACAGTATGAGTATAGAATAAAGGAAAATGGCCCACTAGTTCTTGGCCCCCTCGTTTCATTACTGTCTGTCCAGATCAAATGCTAACCTGCATGGGCCAGGTGGCTGTGATGGTGGCTGTGGCTACCGGCCATATATTTGGTGTAGTCTGTGGCAGGATTTGGATCAGATTGGTATGGAGCTGCCACCACCTTTGAGTGGTGGGGTAGAGGACTGGCTGCTGTTATGGTTCCCCATGGCTGTCCTTTTGGGGACTGTAGGCTGTCTGATGTTTATAGCTGTGCAAGAGGAAACCAAGAACTCTGTGGAAGAGGCTGCCTGAGGCCTGCAAACCAAGCAGTGGAAGGAGCTGGAGCAAGTCTGAGAGAAAGAGATGCCAATCCTGGAGCTGGAGGAAACGCTGGAGAAGGAAGCCGTCCAGGTTCGTCATTTGCACCTGGAAATGGAACAGTCTCTGGAGAAGGAAGTATGGGTTTGTGAGTTGCAGATTGCCCTGGAAGTTGTGGAGAGCCAGCAGTGGTAGGAAGGCCAAGGCTGAGGCCGGTGCCAGGGCTGCAAGGCCTGTGTGGCTGCAGGTGGTGGTAGCCCAGGGTTCAAGCCGGCCACAGGAGCTGGCGTTTCCAGCTCTTCTGAGGATGAGGAGGCTCAGACTGAAAATGCAGTCTGCACACTTCATAAGGTAAAAGGTGGTGGTGGTGGCGGGAGGATGGACGGTCAGTCTGAGAGCTGGACTTGCATCGCAAAGTGGCTGCTGGAATGGTGGGGAGTGCCTTTGGGATAAAGGGGTGGGAATACTGTCTGCCATTGCCACGTGTTTCTCCTTAGGACAGCTTAAGAGCTGCCAGAAATTCAGGAATGAAGGGGTGCCTGAGGTCCTACGTGCATGGACTGATTCTTGGACTATGAACAGAGTGGGCACTGGCTCCTTTGTGGATGGACTTACAAATTTTGAACAGTGTGAAATACTCTGATGGGAGGGCAGGACTGGTGGAGGTCCCCTGCATTGAGAAGCTTTTCATCTGATTGAAGAGAAGCTCTGAGGACATTTTGTGCTTTGGGAAGAGTTCACAGAGAGACACAGTGGAGGGTACCTTGGTATGATTTGTGTTGTTGTAATTTGTGTAATGTGCCAATTTCTTGCATAGGAATGCTGGTGGTGTGGATTGTGAATCGCAGAGAGAGCAAAACAGGGTTGAATGTTGGGCAAATGAGTTGTAAAATCTGTATTTTCTGGTTTTTGTTAAAAATGGCCACTGCTCATGTGATGGTGTTCTCATGTGATACATTAATTGCCTTTCATGCTTGGGAAGGGTTTGGTTATGCTACTGTGTGCTGGAGGAGGGAGTTGTCCTGGGGAAAAGTTTTAAAAGGAAGAGCTAGGAGGCCATTTTGGGGAGAGAGACCATATTGTTGTAGAAAAAGGAATAGACCACGTTGTTCCAGGGAAGAGAGACCACGCTGTTGTAGAGAGGAGGAGATCATGTTGTAGCAGGGCAGGGAGGCCATGCGAAGGGGAAGAGGCAACCAAAATGGAGGTATGCAGAGGGGACTGAGTAAGGCTGATGAAGTCTTTGATTCAAGAAAAAAAAAAATTCTCTTGGTTGTGGAACAGGAGAACAAAGAATGGGTTTTGGTGCCCTGTGTGTTTGTTTTTACTCGTTGAACAGTATGAGTCTAGAATAAAGGAAAATGGCCCACCAGTTCTTGGCTCCCTTGTTTCATTACTGCCTGTCCAGATCAAATGTGAACCTGCATGGGCCAGGCAGCTGTGTTGGTGGCCACAACTACTGGCCTTACAGGGTAGGTGTGCATTTTACTTGATAAAGGCAATGTACCACTTTCACTGAGGTGGTGATCCAGAGTGCTGCTTCAGTTAAGTTGAGTTTAGTAAGCATTCAAGAAGAGATGTCAAATATATAGACTTCATCTACATATATATTTGAGCTCAATGGACAGGTTAGGAGTCTTTTAGACATTTAAGTGTCAGTGTTACATAAATGATATTTAAAACAATGGGATTTGAAATTGTATGTGCTCACTTGAACAGATAATGCAGAAAAAGAAGGGTACAGGACCAAGAACTAAATCATGTGGATTTCCATTATTAAGAGGTTTAAGCTGATAAGGAATCAGCAAGGAAGACAGAAGCAAAAATAGCCATCTGTGTGAATAACATTACAGCAACCAAGTCAAGAGTTTTCCAAAAAGAAGGGAGTCATCAAAAAAGATGAAAGCTGCTTCCAGAGTCAGAAGAAAACAGTTGAGTGTAGTGAGGACAGAATAATGACCAATGGATACAGAAATAGAAAACTCATTGGTAATTTTTGACAGAGAAGTCTAATTAGATGGGTCTAAAAAATAAATGGTGTGATAAGAGGTGAGAAAAATATAATAAATGAGACCACTTTAGATAATATTTCCAAAAATTTTCTTTGATGTAAATAATTGGTCACTAACTCTAGGTATCAGTGCAATATTTATTTGTTTATATTTACATATATAAATACATATGCATACCTATACTTAATGCACATACACATGCATATGCACACATAGACACATACTTTTTTAAAGAAGCTACTGAAGAATATACATATATTTATTAGAAAAGGTGTATCTTACTAGGCAGTTTAAAATATTTAATAAAATAAATAAGCTAAATTGGCAGTATATATTTATACTTTAATGATAGTTGTAATTTTTGTTAGTGGCTTGGAACTTCTTACCAAAGAGGACTTGATGACCTGTGAAGGGATTTTCATAGTACTGATATCCTCTAGTGGAATTTCTACACACTTGTACACAAACTTTATTCACATCAATGTATTTTGAAGAAAGCAGTATTTCCTGTTTGATATTAATGAACAAGAAAATTTCTCCAAGGCACTGTTTCTGTCAGAAAGACATAGACAGATGTCCTAAGAAGGGAAAAACCTGTTGTATATTGAGCATATTATGTATAAGACCCTGAGCCAGGTGCTGTATATACATTAACCTTACTAAGCAAGTTGTATTATTTCTATCTTAAAATGAAGATATATTCTCAAAAAGTGTGTAATGCTGGTGGCCATGGCGAGGCAGGTTCACATTGGATTTGGACAGATGGTGGAGAAACTGTGGAGCTGGAAAACATAGGGTCATTCCCATTTATTAGAGTCTCACAACAGCAGGCAAGCACACAGATGGAAAAAACCGCTTCTCACAGCAGCAGGTGAGCAAAGAGCAAAATCACCCCTTGAGGTGGCAGCTGAGCAAACAGGAAAATGGCCCCTCACAGTGGCAAGCAAGCAATCTGCCCTGAGGGAAAGCACCCATAATCTTACATAGGCTATACTCACGTAGCTCTGCCACGTGCTTACATGCTAATCATGCAAAGTGCAAGCAAGCAAGCTTAATGCAGCTGTTTTCCCAACAAAGGGTTAAGTAACTTATCCAAGCCAGTAGCACTTTTTTTTTTAAGCAAGTCATATCAACTTAGAGTGCTGTTTAAAATTTTTTAAAAATATTTTATTTATTGATTTTAGAGAGAAAGAAAGGCAAGGAAGAGAAGTGCAAAGCATCAACTCCTCGTTGCTTCTCATATGTGCCTTGACCCCAGGGTTTTAAACCAGGGACCTCAGCACTCCAGGTTGTTGCTTTATCCACTGTGCCACCACATGTTAGGCAACTTAGCGTGCTTCTTAAAAGAAAATAAATAGACCCTGACCGGTGGCTCAGTGAATATAGTGTCAGCCCAGCATACAGACAACCTGGGTTTAATTCCCAGTCAGGGCACACAGGAGAAACAACCATCTGCTTCTCTCCTCCTCCCTCTCTGCCTTCTCTCCCTCTTCCCCTCCTGCAGTCAGTCAGTGGCTTACTTGGTTTTAGGACAGCTTGGTTGGTCTGAGCACATGAGCCTCAGATGCTAAAAATAGCTTGGTACCCAAACATTGGCCCAAGACAGGGTTACCAGGTGGATCCCAGTCCAGGTGCATGTAGAAGTCTGTCTCACTATCTCCCCTCCTTTCACTTAAAAAAATAAATAAAAATAAAAAACAATAAAGAAAAGTGTTCAGGAACCTGTAGTCTAAAATGAAATCTCTCTCATAGTCAGTTATGATTAACAGTGCCTACTTTTCTAAGTTTCTTTGACTTTTGCTTGTTACTCCTTAGAAAAAAAAATTAAACCTAAATCAATTTTCGTACTTTGGTTTGTTAGGTTGCCAAAGGAGGGCCACAGAAGGACTGATGAGTTTTATAAGAAATTTATTTATTTATGAACAGATAGGCTGAATCCAAAATGGCATCATTCACAAGTGTCTGGGGATTTAAGCTTTTATAGGGTTAGTGAGTAAGGCTAGCTAGGAGGTTAGTTTTGGGCAATGTGAGGGGTTATGCTTAAGCAGGAGGCTGGATGAAGGGATGTGGGATGTCAGTCAAGTATGCTTAGGTGGAGAGTTAAGGGAACTGCCCTGGCACCAGATCACTTCAAGTTTAACCTAGTTAGTAAAGGTTATTTGGTACGTGACCCTGTACCCGAATCTAACACGGTTACTTTGAGGCCAGTAGAGTTCCAAAATCCCATCCACCTTTTTATGTAAGTACAGGAAATTGAGCTCATTAATGCAAAAGCAAACATAGGTGAAGTCTTCTGGACTTACCAGATGATGACTCAAGTAATTAGAACATTTTGGCCAACTAAAGGTACGTTTTGAGTGAGGGTGCCTATATAAAAAGGGCAAAACAATGTATAGTTCAGCAACAGTGCATGAGAAAATCCACAAAAGGAGATTTAAAAGATTTAAAAATAGGATCTTTGTTCCAATGAAGAAATAATGGTTAATAGATAATGCTATAGTTGTACTTGAACACAATTAAAAAAAAGCTCAAAATAATGCTAAAGATTATATTAAAAAGTGTTCAAATGTGTATATTAAATTCATACAGCCCTATTTCTAATAGGAAACATGAAAAATCCAGAAATAATTAGAAAAATATGTTAATCAAAAATGAAAGCCCCAAGTTACCTATTTAGTCTGGAAAATTGAGGTATGTCTAGTTTTGTAAATAAAGAGATTGAATGACTTGCTTTAGGATTCACAACAACCAGCCTAGGGTACTAAATTTTCTTGTGACTATAATATTTCACATATTTTATTGTCTTGATGTTTTACATTCACATTTCACTGTGGTTACATTTTTTAACAATGGTAATTTAAAAAGAATAAAAATTTACATTTAAAATAACCTTTCAAGTTCTGCTCCATGGGTAAAATTTCTTCAAATATTTCTTTAGTTCAATTTATCTGCTTCCTAATTTTGTGGTACCTTGTTTATACTCTTTTGTAACATCAGATGTTAGGCTGCATTTAATTTTCATTAGCTTAATTTCCATAACACACTTGGTGAGGAAAATATGGAGTGGATTTTGCTTCTTCAAAAAAAGACATCAAACTACCATAATCTTACCGGGACTGACAGTTCAAATTAATCAACTCTTTTTTCTTTTATAGGCAGAGAAAGAAAGGGACTGGGAAAGAAAGCTTGAGAGAGATACTGCCATTAACGTCAACCAGTGCTCAGGAAGAGGGAATGTGTGCTTCTAGGTCTGAATAATCAAGTGCATATGGATTTAATTAGTAACATCATTGTACTCTGTGCCTCATTTAAATGCTTCTCTTTTATTTGGTGTGTTAGATTTCTGCCATTATCCTTGCTTCTACATGCTGGGAGAAATAATTTAAACAATCAATTCAGTCAACTGGAGTAAGCATAGAATTAAATCCTGCAGAGAAAAGCCTTTTTACTACAGGGAGAATGGCACCTCCAGAGCAGCCTGTGCACAAGGAGGTTTGTTTTCGTCCTCCAGCAGAAACCCTGAACTATCTGAAACTTACTTTACAGATGACAAGTACTTGTTTGTGCAGCTACAAAAAGCATGTGTTTGTTCTACATTTATCTAAAGGAAAAGGGGGACCTCATTTGCCACAATCCTAAGCAATTCATGTATTTCCACAGGAGCTGTAAAGCAAAATGCAACACTTCCAATTTAGCCTTAAGTAACAAATACTCTAAGTAGGTTTGTGTATCCCAGTGAGGTCAGACGGCTTCATCACTCAAGATTTGAAAGATTCCCTCACAGATTCTAATAGTGCCTCTGTAGAGAGGCCTGCAAGAGAAAGTGGATAGGAGCTTCTTCCGATCGCGAACACTGCTGCGTGGGAAGCTCCACGTAGCGCTTGCCGCCTGGAGTGAGACCAGCACGGTGCACCGCCGCTTCCAGCCAGAGCCAGGAAGCCGGCAGTGCCCACTGCTGGCCACCCCGGGAATGTGAAGGCATCGGTGTGGCAGTGAAATGATTCAAAATCTACCTAAAACAAGGACTTTACTTGTGAGTAAATAACCTGCCTGTTTGATTTTCATTCCCGGGTGATCCCGGTTCAATCACGTTTGGCCTGGCAGTCCTGTGGCTGCCCGCCCCCTCCACCCCCCTTCGCAGTCCGCCCAGCTTCTGCTCAGCCGGAGCCTGGGAGAGCGCGGTATCTCCAGGAGGCGGGGGCAGCTCACCGCTATGGCTGGTTTCCGACTAGCTGGAGCAAGCTTGGGAAGAAAACACTCTCTCAGTGTCCTCCTTTCTGTGGTCAGAATCCGAGAAAAAGAAATCTGAGAAAACCGCAGGAAAAGAAGGCCAGAGTCCGCCGCCAGCTGCTATCCTACAGCCTTGGACGGGATTAGTGTTTCCCTGCACCGCGTTCCCCCCGCACTCCTAGTCATTCTTTTCCGAATTTCCTCACCAGTCGACCAACAACCTCCTGGCGCCAAGTCCACACCGCCGACGTTGGTGCCTGAAGAGGCGGGCTGTGTTACCACCCACCTCTACTAAATTTTCCCATTTCGTTACATACAGCCCCCGTAGACATGATTTTGATCAGTTTTTCAACGGCTTCAGCGCTGTGTATCTCCATTCCGTAATCTCACCCTACTGGTGTCTGCACCCATTGCCAAGTTTAGGTGGCGGAGCTCTCTGTGACTGCCCTCTGGACCCCCCCACACAAACCCTTTCTGATACTCGGTTGTTAAAAGCAGGTGGAGCGGGCAGAAATGAGGGTCGGCACAGAGCTGGAACAAAGAGCTAGCAAGGCCTGAGGAGAGCGCAGATGAAAAGAGTCTAGGAGAAAGCGTGGGAGACGAGACGGGAAATGGGATGCACCGTACGCAAAAAGCCCGATGCGTCGGAGTTGTTCTGGCTTTAAAAGGGCGGGGATGGTCATTCCTCCAGTTGACTTTATGCATTCCTTACTTGACAATCCTTTGTGAAAGCAGCCTCTTCCTGCCCCCCTGCAGGATCCTGGGCTGTGGGCGGCTTGAGAACGCTCCCTGGGAATGCAGCTTCCCCAAGCTTCCGGCTCGCCTAGCAGTTTCTCCAGGCTCCGCAGCACTGACACTCAAATGAGCGGCGTCCGGCTGGATCCTCTTATCTGCTCTGCAACGATTCGGAACCAATTCGGCAGCGTTTTAAAAGGTAGCAAAGCTGAGATTCCTTTTCATTCGTTCATTTTCTTTTTATTTTATTTGTTTTTATAGTAACCTATCTGCTTGGAGAGTCAAATAAGAATCCACGACCTATTTACTGTGTCTAATCTAGGAATTTCAAATGGGGTTTCTCAGAATTTAAATGTGGTCCACGTAATTGGTAATCAAGGTTTCAGTCTTCCAAAATAGCCCCTTTCCGGTTTATGTAGAGACTCAAAGAAGCTATGGCTTTTCTACGGTACATAATTTGTATTCATTCATTCTCTCTCTCTCCACCTCCCTCCTCACCCTCGTCCCCTTACTCCCCCTCTTCTCTTTTCTCCTGCGCGTGTGCGTGAGTTTCCTTCCATTTGTATCATTGGGAAATTCGTTCAGGGCGATGGAAAAGTCAGGAGAGGTTTAAATCTGATTTCCCTTGGATTCCTACTTCCAACGTCAAATAATTTCCGAAAACATTGTCACCAAATAAATATAAGAATATGATTTTGAAGAAGTTATTAACCTCTACCAAAATATAAGGCTCCAGGGGAAAGGTAAGACTGGAAGACAAGAAAGCTCTTTGCATTCGCTGGTGGAAGAAAGTGAATCTGGGAACGGGCTGGAGGTGGGGTTCCAGTCCCCATACTTCAGCACCGGAGGAGATGGACAGCGTCTCCAGACTGGGCTGCAGTCACAGGGGCAGAACTGAGCTGCCAGCTGCCACTGCTGTTGTCCTTGCTGCCACTGTTGTCTCCCCAGGCAGCTGGGTTCCCCGCTGCTAGCATCTAAAAGGCGTTGCCTCCTGAGAACACTTCATCCGCACTTCCCTTCCTTAATAGAGGAAAAATAACTCTTCTTATCCACCTGCTACAACTACTGTGCAGGGCTCTGAGAAGTACTCTTTTTCCAAAGATTAAACTCTCAGCAGCAACTTCAAGGAAAATTTTCTATAGGGGACTGGAGGAATGCAACAAGAAGAGTGAAGTCAAAGTTCTTAGAGGCTCTGAGAAAACATGGACTCAGAGATTTGAAATTCAAATGCTCAAAGGCCCACACTTTTTGAAATAAACAATGTTCATGAGAAGATTGCAACTGTTTTTGGATATAGCTTTGTGACAAGAGGCTCCGGAACTACTCAAGGGCTTATGTTAAAGAAACTAAAAGACTTCTAATTCTTTTACTTGACAGGTAAGTGATAATATTATTTTTCTATTTAATTACAACTCTAATGGCTTTTTTTCCTCCAAAAATTTAACAGAAAGATTAAATACAGTAGTGTTTGTGTGTGTGTGTGTGTGTGTGTATTAAGAAGATCTCCAATTTGATTTTTAAATGATTATTTCTTCATTGTGATCTTAGGAAATCTCTTGCCAAATAACATAATTGGATTTTTATTGTTAAATATTTTATTTCTCCAAAGTCCCTTATATGACAAGAATATTAAAAATAATTATGTATTTTGGTTTATAATTATAGTAAACTCTTATTTGGGTATTTTTATATAGCTGATATAACATATTTCAAAATTTATGTATGGCATGATTTTCCAAGAAGCAATGATATGACCTAACATTTTGTTAAGAGGGTGTTTTTTTGTCTTATGCATGCAATTTAAAGTGATCTTGTCTGGGTTACACAGTATGTAACATTCAAAAAGTTTAAGTAGAGATGGTTTAATTATACCTTCTATTATATTTCAATTATAAAATATAATTAAATAGAAATTATAATTTGCCAAACCTTACACAGGGAAAGACACATGTATGTATACATACCTGATCCCTCCCCCATGAACCCCCAAGTATACCTACACCTGTAGAGTCTTAACTAAAGAAATGCACATATTTTTAATTAACATGGTCTTTCTAGCCTTTTAAAATTTAAGGTGGCTTGCTTAGACCACATTTTCCAGAAGGCAGAATATAAGAAGCTTTAGTGTGCCTTTTTAGGAGAGGTGGGTTTTGATAGTATTCTGACTTCTTAGTTCTACAAAATAAATTTTTCACTGAAATCCAAAATTTGATTGGGCAAAATAGGTTCTTGACAAACCATGAACTTTAAAGTATTCATTAAATCTGTTTTCTGTTGAATCTTATTTCTAGAGTCTTCCCCCAGAGCTTTAAAACTACCATCATTCACAATGCCCTTGATAAGCATTCTGCTTTAATAGAAAGGTTTCACTGGGTAAAGGCACTTACACAAATTTATAGCCCATACTTGACATTTCACTAAGAGCTTAATCAGTTCCAATGAGAACATTCCATCCTGTGGAGAATATTCACTTGCAAGGATGGACTTCTACAATCATGTTGGCACATATGATGCTATATGTGTAACCAACATTATGGAAAGAGTTTTCCCCTTTGAAAAATTACAGTTTCTTAGTTTTTTCTTTTAATTTTATAGGTCATATGTAACTAATAATGAAATACTCCTAATGCATATACATACATTCCTTCTTCTCAATTTCAGCACATAAATGGGCCCTTGCTTTGCATAGGCTGAGAATAGCAATTATACTCTGAGGAAAAACCATTCTTAACTGTCATTTACCACTTACCATGAACCTCCTTGCTTAGCAGAAATGAATCAAAAGCATCTATGTCATTGAGCTGCTTGGGGGCTATATTGCTCTACATAGATCAGTAATTATCATCTGAGGAAGAGGACATGTGGCATTGATTTGGTGTTCTTTCCTAGGAGACCTACAATGCGCTCCTAACACAACCTGATTTTTTTTGTTTTAATATGAGGGATGTGAAGGTACTATTACCTCATGGAATAATCAATGGTTCTTTAAGAGAAATGCAGCATATTGTTGGACTGATATTTTGCTTATCAATTAATTGATATATATAGATTCTCATGACTGACATCTCGTAAAATAAAAGCAAAGAATATGTTCTAGGAAGCATGCCTGTGAGTTACCTTCTTCATGATGGAGAAGGCAGGCTTTTCCTATATGTGCCTGAAACTGCCCAAAATACAAGTTATGTTTACCTAATCCCTCTGGAGATTTAATTAGAAAAATAAATAATTCTAATTCAACCTTCCAAGTTCAGGCCAAGTGCACAAAAACTCATAACAATCCTTAACTTTGGGGAAATGTCACTTCATTGAGATGGAGTTTTGTACATCAATTTAATGCCTACCTTAATGCTAATCGCTAATTGTCCCTGTCCCACAAAGAGTGGATAGGTTAAAGGAACCAAAGAACCAAACCTTTTTTTTTGCACAGAATCACCTGTCTTTAAAGATAAATCAGTGCTTTATTCCAAGATGTACATATCCTGGTACAGGAAACTATTTTTTGTTTCTTTGTTTGTTTCCTTGCTTATAGTTATTTGGTCCATTAGGGAAAACAGAGACATGAGGTTCACAGAGTACTAGACACAGCAATTCAACATCCACTCCCCTGGTGAAGGCAGTAGTGGTGGGGAAACTCTTTTGTTGGTAAAGGGTTGTGGCTGTTGCTTACAGTTGAGACTCAAAGGGGAAAAGTGAAATAGAATTGCATCAACAGGAAAAAGTAAAGTGTATATAGGACAAGAGAATAATTAAAAATGAGACCTGGAATCTAGTCAATTGCTTTTCCCTTTTCAATATGAAATAGTGTGTAGAGAGTGGACAGGGAGTCCTGGCCTGAATGTTTAAATTATGAAATATTATAAACCCCTTCTTGTATAGCATTTTGTGCAGACCATCTGAATATTAACTGGATATTATAATGTAATTATTGATATCTACAGCTCATATTCGATTTAATACCCAGTTTGCCTTAGGAATTGTTTTCTTGGTCTTGGGTCAAGGTATGCATATATCAGTAAATGTAGAAGTATGAGATAGTTATTAATAGAATTTAAGAAGGCCCTCAGTAATTGACTTTTATCTTTGTTTCATTTTAAAGATGTAAATTCCAGGCAAGTAACTTGTTTATTTACCCAGTTCTAAAAAGCAAGGTAAAAGCTACTAGTGAAGAAAAGAATGTTGTAACTTGGAAAGTACTTTTATTTTATTTTTTTTATTTACTGAAAGGAAGGGAGGCAGAGATAGACTTCTGCATGTGCCCTGACTGAGATCCACCCAGCAAGTCCACTAAGGGGCAATGGTCTGCCCATCTGGGGCCCTTGCTTCCTTGTGATCAGAGCCATTTTTTAGCACCTGAGCTGGAGACCATGGAGCCATCCTCAGCAGTAGGACCAGCTCGCTCAAATTGAGCCTTGGATGCAGGAGGGTGGAGAAGAGAAAGAGAGAGAGAGAGAGAGAGAGAGAGAGAGAGAGAGAAGCAAGAGGGGGGAGAGTGGAGAAGCAGATGGGTGCTACTCCTGTGTGCCCTGACCGGGAATTGAACCCTGGACATCTACAAGCCAGTCTGATGCTCTATCACTAAGCCAACCAGCCAGTGGGAAATTATTTTTATAGTCATGTAGCTCCCCAGAAACCTATGAAGTGAGTCATGTAATAGCACTCAATTGGGGACATTTTTCTTACATAATAGTTTTTTCCTGTTTAGGTGTATGATATATATATAGTGTGTGTGTGTGTTCAAAGAGACAGCATGCTGCAGTATAAAATGTTATGTATCATGATGTAACAAAACAAGTACTGCTTAAACATAAAAATATTAGGATTCTTGAATGCTTGTCATTAGATCTTGGACAAGTCACTCAATCCAAGGAAACTTAACTGTTCTTCTGTAAAAGGGGATACTTTATGTACCAATTAAGGCATGATTCTAATATTGTTAACACCTAAATATTTGTGGAATGAATGAATGAATGCCTACTAGTATTTTTTAATTGCTTAGAATTTTATTATATATATATATATATATATATATATATATATATATATATATATATATATATATTGCACATGATGTATTTTATGAACATAAATTAGGTAGCTGGTAAAGGGCCAATTTAGGACACTCCCAGTATAATAATATAATGCTTTTGAGAGTGTTTTGGAAACTTAAGTGCTATATCTCTGAGTTACAAATAATCTCTAATAGCATTAATTTCTCGCTTCATCAAAAACTTCCCTGCCAATTACAATAGGGCATACCTATTGTATTTAAGAACTCTTAGCAAAAAAAAAAAAAAAAAGGAACTTAGCATAAGGAATGTGCTTTTTTTTTTACTAATCCAGCATCAATTTTCTTATATTTCTTAATTAAATAAATATTTCAATGCAGGTAGAAGCTGGTTGAAAAATATTTATTATTGAAAATTCACACCAAAGTAATCAACGTGATCCAAGTTATTTTAATTTCTTTCATTTTGACCTTAAATGAATAAATCACTCTCTTGTGTCATAATTTTCTGGTCTGTAAGGAGGAATAATATTTATTATTAGTTATATCATCATGAAAATTCACAAAATGAAATGGACTTTATAAATCAAAATCTGAAAACACATCCAGAAAACATCTAGATTTGATTATTTGCTAGTGAAGATGAAGTGTGGATAACATGGTCCTGATCTATGGAGATACTATGGAAATTCTGTAAAAATATAGTATTAATTTAGTATAAAACTTAGATCATATTCATACCTATTTTCAAGTTAAGCAACATCTTATTGCTTATTTTTTTCATCACTTGAAATTTTCAAAATGATTGTGATTTTTTTAAATGTAATTTTTAAACATTTAGTCTATAATTTTCTATAATATCACTAAAAATATACAGATACTATGTTTAGGAAATCTAAATTATTGTTTGATGTTACAGTAATTTATAATATATAGTTTTGCTTTTAAACTATTTGACAATCAGAAATAGAAAATTATCTAATTACCTAGTGATACAATTTTGAAATTTTTTTGTTTTTTCATCACTTATCAAAAAAGAAAAAAAGGAATAAATAACAGAGAAAGAAAAATAGAAAAATAAAGCAGAAAGTGAAAGTTCATAAAGAGAATGTCAAGTGACCAAAAACTATGCTTGAATTATCATTTGACATTTGTTCAGCACATTTTATGCACACAGTATCAGAAGATAATATTAGATTTTCATGAATTTTGTCTTTAAATTCTCAAAGCAATAGTAATAGCATTTACTTATTTTTTTTAAATAAAAGAATCATTACATTGATGCATTAAGATAAGGGTAATTCTTTATTACTTCATTACATTTAATGTACATACTTACACAATTTTTTTTTCTTTTCTTTATTTTTTAGTGAGAGGAGGGAGTCAGAGAGACAGGCTCCCGCATGCACCCTGACCAGGATCCACCTGACAAGCCCAGTAGGGGGCGATTTAAAGAAATTCTTTTTAGTGTCTGAGGCAGAGGCCACAGAGCCATCCTCAGCACCTGAGGCCAGTTCTCTCAAACAAATTGAGCCATAGCTGTGGGAGGAAACAGAGAGAGAGAGAGAAAAAAAAAAGAAAGAAAAGGAAAAGGGGGAGGAGTGGAGAGGCAGATGGTCTCTTCTCCTGTGTGCCCTGACTGGAATTGAACCTGGGACATCCACATGCCTAGCTAACACTCTAGCACTGAGCCAACTGGCCAGGGCCACTTAACATAAATTTTTTAAATTAAAATTTGTGAAGTAGTTACAACTATATTTATATTTAGGAAATATATTATGATTTACTCAATTTTAAATAGCTGAAAATGTAATTCTTTTAAAGGAATAAATGCTTACTTAATAAATTCACTAAGTAAATTAATAGAAAGCAGGAATATTTTAGAAATGGTAAGAGCATTTGAACAATAATATGTTACCCATATAAAACTATTAAAAAATAGATTTTTTTGAGCCTTCTCAAAAGAACTCATGGTGAAAAATAACTAACTTTTTAAAATTAATTAATTAATTTTTTTGACAGAGACAGAGAGAATCAGAGAGAAGGATAGATAGGGACAGACAGGAAAGGAGAAAAATGATAAGCATCAGTTTTTCTTTGTGGCTCTTTAGTTGTTCATTGATTGCTTTCTCATATGTGCCTTGACTGTGGGGCTATAGCAGACTGAGTAACCCTTTTCTCAAGCCAGTGACTTTGAGTTCAAGCTGGTGAGCTCGGGGTTTCAAACCTGGGTCCTCCGCATCCCAGTCCGATGTTCTATCCATTGTGCCATGACCTGATCAGACTCAAATATGTATGTTTGTTTTTTTTTTATCAACTATGTTATCTTGTGTTGGGCAGATAAAATGTATTATGCTCACTTTCTTAAGGATGGTGCTGCCCACATGAGGCCGTCGCCCAGGTGATGTTAATGTGTGTTGAGAAAATCCTTGTAGCCTGGGGCTTGGTTTTGGGATTGGGCCTTTCCCACCCTTTTTGATGTGGGGTGGTACGGTCCAGTCATACCTCAGAGGAGTGACTTTGTATTGGAGACTTCCCTATTTTGTATATTGGATTAGAGATTGTGAGGCTACAGTATAAAATGGGGGCAGAGCGGGAGTTTGCTCTCTTGGTTCCTGGGATGATTAGAGGAGAGAGCAGAGCAGAGAGCAGAAGGAGGCCATGTGGAGTAGGCCAGGAGAAGCAGCCAAGATGGTGGAGTGCAGAGTGAGATGCCAGTTTGTGCAGAGTTTGTATCTGGGATAAGGAAGGAGTTGGGGAACTGAAGAGAATAAGGCTGGTGAGCTAGAAACCTTTGATTCTAGGAAACTCGGATAAGTCAGTGGCTTTGTGAGCACTGAATGTGAGTGGGTTTTGGAGCCCAGTGTGTGTTTTTTTACTTGCCCGCCGGGTGCAAGCTAGAATTAAAGAAAATGGCCTATCAGTTTTTGGCTCCATTGTTTCTTTACCGACTGTCCGAATCCAATGCGAACCTGCATGAGTCGGGCTGCTTTGATAGTGGCCCTGGCCATGGATACTGGCTTTACATCTTGGGTATGTCACTTTATCTTAATAGGTTATCTGTTTTCTTGATATCTTATGAAGTCCTTATCATGACCTTTAGAAACAAACAAAAGCCTGTACATTTAGTTGAGCTCAAAAACCTTTCTCTTGCTTTTCTTCAGACTATTTTTCTTATAAATGTTTTCATGCTCGTATTGTGGGAAGTACATGAGATGTAGGATCAGATAGATCTGAATTTGAATCCCAGTTTATATACTCATTAACTACACAAGCCTGGGCAAAAGATGTAAAGTCTCAAAGTCTCTTTACTTTCATACGTAAAATGAAAGAAAAATTTTTTTTCAGTGTGCTGTTGGTAATAGTTAAAATAACAGGGTATAGAGAATGGCCAGTGTACTGTTCATAAACAGGATGAAATTGATCAAGTAGTTTGCAGCTTGTTAGGTCCATTTGCATATTGTGGCTCTGACTCTGGCTATCCAATAGTTCAAGGGTCGGGAACCTATGGCTCATGAGCCAGATGTGGCTCTTTTGATGGCTGCATCTGGCTCGCAGACAAATCTTTAATTAAAAAAATAATAACGTTAAAAATATAAAACATTCTCATGTATTACAATCCATTTCCTACTGCTCATGTTCATGGTTGTGGGTGGCTGGAGCCAATCACAGCTGTCCTCTGGGACAACACCAAATTTTTATTGGATAATGCGTAACGTACACGGATCGTTGTATGGCACTCACGGAATTACATTTTAAAATATGTGGCCTTCATAGCTCTCTCGGCCAAAAAGTTTCCCAATCCCTGCCATAGTTGTTCTCTTATTTCTTCAGATAAAATCTCTATGTTATACTGACTTCCAAAACATACAATGCTCACTTCTAGTAGTTCTTTTCTTTATGCTTAGTTCTACATTGTTTACTTTTCTGTTTACTTATTAAAACCCACATCTTTTTGCATATACTAGAAATTCCAATGGATACAGGACTCAGGTAAGTAAGCTGAGTGTGGCTGGCCGGTGGGGCCTGGAGCAACCTGCAACCCCAAAAGGGTTCCTTGACTCTCCGCTCAACTCAATTAGAGCAAAACCTGGCAACTAAGAATGAATTTTGTGAAATCTCACTTTCACCTAATTAAAATTTTTTTGGAAAAAAACAACAACTATAAACTAGACTCAGTGCATAGGTTGCCTTCTATGTCTTATACCTTGCAGGACCATTGATTTTCTGATTTCACTGGCATTTGTTGAAAACCAAAACCAACCTATTGCAGTCCTCTGATTTTAGCTAAAAATGGGAGAGTAAACAATGACTTAGCAAAAACCTCATCTTAATGTCCTTTAAAAGTCTCCAGGGAGCCTGACCAGGCAGTGGCACAGTGGATAGAGCATTGAACTGGGACACAGAAAACCCAGGTTCAAGACCTTGAGGTCGCCTGCTTGAGCGCAGGCTCATCTGGTTTGAGCACAGCTCACCAGCATGAACCCAAGGTCGCTGGCTTGAGCAATGGGTCACTCTGTGTGCTGTAGCCGCCTGGTCAAGGCACATACGAGAAAGCAATCAATGAACAACTAAGGTGCCACAACAAAGAATTGATGCCTCTCATTTCTCTCCCTTCCTGTCTGTCTGTCCCTATGTGTCCCCTTCTTTGTCTATGTCTCCATCACACACACAAAAAAAATCTCCAAGAAATAAATCTCATGAGATGATGAGTGGCTGAGATGAATTAGTCCATTTCTTTGAATTGGTCAAAAATATTTTAGGAAAAAAAATAGCCCATTGAATAAGTAAGAGTGAAAATAGATCAACAATATTTAATAATATGTTTTATTTCAGCATCTATTCCCACCAGTTACACTGTTTGGAGGAATACTGTCAAAAATATTGACAAATGCTGAAGATTTTAAATGAAATTGTTTTGAAAAATCAGCAATTCTATTACATACAATTTAATATTACGCACAATTTAATATATTTCAATATATTGTGTGTTTTGTTCAAACTTTATTTTCCTGAACTTGGTTTTTTTTGATATGTGTAAAAGAATAATAAATATAGAATAAGCAATTGAATGGAGCCTAAAAATTATTTACATTATTTATAAAAGCATTTAAAGCCCCCAATAGGCTATTTTCTCCCGAACAGTATTAACAAAATTCCAAGTGAACACAGTTTTTTCTATGTGTGGTTCTAGAATTTTTACATTAGAGCTTTACTTCGTGTGCTTCGCTGAGCTAAATCACTGTGCTTTTAGATTTATCAAGGATGTATATTAAGAGATTGAATCCTAGAAGCGAGACAACACTCAAATAGATGAAAGTTCTGAGTATCAGTCCAAGACTATATGATAACTACAGTATTCTTAACGAACATAGAAGTTGAACACTTGGAACAAGGTTGATATATGGACAGAAAAGAAAAAAAATGTTTTGGCATCTGATGAATTACTTAACTTTTTTTTTTTCTGTAAAGAATAAAAGCTCTTCGGCTTCTAACAAAGAGTTTGTGAACTGTATGGCATTGTGAACAAAGATATCATTTATAAATGCAGTTTTATATTTAGAAAATGATTATGGGATGCAGCTGCAAGTTTTAATGCCTTTTAATAAAGTATGTAATGAAGTGAATTAGCAATGAATGTTTAACAGATGATACTAATTCAGCACATTATAAAACATCGTTACATCTATATATTAGATTTTATAGCAATATATGTTTCTATAACAGTGGCTTTGAAATTTTCTGGGATATTTTGAAAGGAAGTTCAAGGCAGTTTAAATTTTAATGAGTGAGATTAGTGTATCTCCTAGCCCGGGTAACCAATAAAGATTTTATTTATTTAACTGATAAAGTGGAGAAACTGAAAGCTCCTTAAATTACTGTAGTATATGGAATTATAAAACAAAATTCATGTGTCAATAAATGAAGATATGTTTCAATCATCTTAAATTCTTGTCTTTCATAAATAAAAGTAAATTTTACTTCATAGGAAAAAATAGTTTTTTAGAAATAATCTGTGTTCAACACGTTTTGCTGGCATTGACAAAATTTTAAAATTTAATGTTAAATGATCATAATACTGATGAATAGAAGCAAACACAACTCATTACTCACCAATATTGGTTTGTATAAATATTTGTAGGCTACTCAAGTATACAGAATAATACAATATAATTTTTTTTTTAGTATAGCTTACTTTTAAAGACTAGATTTGGTCTGTGATCACAAGGAGAGTGGAGTCTAGTGAAACATAGCAAGAATATCAAGAATCATAAAGTTATATTACATGGTAGAGCTGGAAATGTACTCATAGATTATCAAATTAGAAAGTCAACTCTCAGAAAATTTCCAAAATTTGTTAAAGGATTTAAATTTTCTTATGACTAAGTTGAAATAGAACTATAAATTATGGTTTAGTTAATGATGATACTCTAAGAATGCTAAAGGATAATTGAATACTGTTCCATGAATATCTCTTCATGGAACAATAGTTCAGGGTAAATGAGCAACCTAGAATGTTAAAGAGTGGAGAAGAGGTAAATTATATGTTTTCCAAGGGTTCAAGCCAAGTGAGATTAAATGTCCATCACAGATATAGCTAGAGATAGCAATGTTATATATTTGGACAATTGCTTTTTTTTCTTTCAACTCTATTAACTTTTATATAATTATAGACTTAAAAGATCTGTACAAATTAATTCTTATAAAGCCTTCATTTATCTTTCCCCAATGGTAATATCTTAAATAATTATAGTACAGTAATATAACCAGGAATTTATATTGGTACAACAATGTCAAATAGACTATAATACTTCTTTAGAGTTCTTAAATTAGTACAGTGGTACCTTGAGATACAAGTTTAATTCATTCTGTAACCAAGCTCGTTAAGTCAGTCAACTCATATATCAAACAAATTTCTCCTATTTAAAATAACTGAAATAGATTTAATCCGTTCCACTCCTGTGAAACATCCCCGAACCATCCTAAATTATGAAAAAAGGCATGTTTTTAATTAAGAAACACACATGTATACTTTACCAATGCATAACAAAATATATGAAATAAAATAAAAAAGTGTTATTTAGTACTGTATTCTTACCTTGGAGACAGACGAGTGCAGCTAATGTAGGTGAATGGCGGAGGAGGAGGGAGGGAGGGAGGACGAGATGCAGGCACTGTAGACACGTAAACTAAAACTGTAGTTTCTTAACACTAAATGTAAACGAAAACTGCATTTTCTTTACTTTAAACAAAACTAAAACTGCACTTTTTTTACTTAAAATAAAACCACAGAAACAATTGTACAAAACTGCACTTTCTTAACTTTAAACTTAACCTAAGCTTAACATTATGTGATTTTCATTTAATCATCACCTGTTTTTGCCTTTTTGGCTGCACTTTCAGCACTTTCACTTGTAGGACTTTTGAATAAAAATCTATCCAAAGAGGTGTGCTTTTCCCTGCCTTTTAAAATGTTACAGAAATGTGACAAACAAGTGTCATTAAAAAGTGCTGAAGCATAACCAGTTGAAACTTTTTTCTGGGTGTTTCTTTTCAATGAAACTTGAAAGCTTCTCCCACATTGCCAGCATGTCTTTAATTTCACTTGTAGAAATCACTTCCTTGGACTCTACCTCCTCCTCACTACTAATCTCTTGCAGAAGCTCCGTATGTTGTATCATCTGTAGCTCCTTCAACTCCTCAGTTGAGAGTTCCTCCTCATGTTCCTCAATGAGCTCGTTTATGTCACCCTCATCTACCTCCAGACTCATTGACTTTCCAAGGGACACAATCTCCTCCAACGCTTCTACCTCAGTCTCGATCTCTGGTTCAAAACCTTTGAAGTCCCTGTCTGCAACAACATCAGGCCATAACTTTTTCCATGCCGAGTTCAAGGATATTCTTGTAACCTCTTGCCACGCCAAGTCAATAATGCATAAACATATCACAATGTTGTAGTGATCTTTCCAAAACTCTCAAAGGGTTAGATTTGTATTCTCCGTCACCTCAAAGCAGCGGCAGAACAAGTGCTTTGTGTAAAGCTTTTTAAAGTTGGAAATGACTTGCTGATCCATAGGTTGCAAGATTGAAGTCATGTTGGGTGGGAGGTAGAGGACTTTCATGAATTTGAACTCATTGAGAATGTCATCTTCAAGACCAGGTGGGTGGGCTGAAGCATTATCAAAGATTAGTAATGCTTTTATCAGGAGTTTATTTTCTTGAAGGTATTTCTTTACTGTGGGACCAAAGACAAGATTTACCCACTCAGTAAAAAACTGTCACGTAACCCATGCCCTAGCGCTGGTACACCACATAACCTACAGTTTTCCTTTAAGAATCTTGTGAATCTTAAAGGCTTGAGGATTTTCGGAATAATACACTAGCAGTGGCTTTACTTGACAGTCACCGCTAGCATTTGCACACAATGCAAGGGTCAGACAGTCCTTCATGGGTTTATGGCCTGGCAGCTTCTTCTCTGTGGTGATGAAAGACCTCTGGGGCATTTTTTTCCAAAACAATCCTGTTTAGTCACAGTTGAACACTTGTTGGATATAGCCTTCATTTGCAATAAGCGCAGCAAAACATACGATGTACTCCTCAGCTGCCTTAACATCAGCACTTGCACCTTCACCATGCCTCACCACTGAGTGGATGCCAGAAATCTTGAAATTTTCAAACCAGCCGTGACTTGCCTTAAACGTATCTTCTGCTGCCTCTTTTGAGGTTGATGGTTCTTTCTTCTTCAAGTCACTGTAAATAATACATGCCTTTTCGTATATTAGTGTCCGTCACTGTATCTCCTGCCAGCTTTTTCTCTTTCACCCACACCAGCAGAAGCTTCTCCATTTCTTTATGGATATTTGTCCTTAATTGGGACAGAATTGTAGTTTCTTTCACTAGATTTGTGCTTTGATGGCATCCTTTTGTTTAAGGATAGTACAAATTGTAGATGCATTGCAGTCATACAGCCTTGCCAGTTCAATCACTCGTACACCACTCATGTTTTTCTATTATTTCTTGCTTTACTTCTATCAACATCATTCTCTTCTTCTCACCACTATACTTTACACTCACTTTCTTCGGCCCCATGATAGCACACAAAAAAAGTTAGTAAAAAATGCAAAAATGATTCAAGAACGAGTACAGTGCACAAGATTTGACTTGATTCTGCAGGTAACGTGAGAACGAGGTGCTGGTGTTGTGCTGCCGACACTGGACCCGTGCGCCAACATACCAACATAGGCAGTTTCCCGAATCATGACTCGTATCTCAAAATTTTGCTTGGATCACAAACAAAAATATGGACCGAGTTGCAGCTTGTATCTCTAAAAAATTTGTATATTAGCCCTGGCCGGTTGGCTCAGCGGTAGAGCGTCGGCCTGGTGTGCAGGGGACCCGGGTTCGATTCTCGGCCAGGGCACACAGGAGAAGCTCCCATTTGCTTCTCCACCCCCCCTTCCTCTCTGTCTCTCTCTTCCCCTCCCGCAGCCAAGGCTCCATTGGAGCAAAGATGGCCCAGGGGATGGCTCCTTGGCCTCTGCCCCAGGCGCTAGAGTGGCTCTGGTCCTGGCAGAGCAAAGCCCCAGAGGGGCAGAGCATCGCCCCCTGGTGGGCAGAGCGTCGCCCCTGGTGGGCGTGCCAGTGGATCCCGGTCAGGTGCATGCAGGAGTCTGTCTGACTGTCTCTCCCCGATTCCAGCTTCAGAAAAATACAAAAAAAAAAAAAAAAATTTGTATATTGGTCTGCTCGTATCTCAATGTACCACTGTATATGAAGTCCTATGTGTGTGAATGTAATTTTATGTGCTTTATGCCATGTATAGATTTGCCTAACCAGCATCACAATCAAGATAGAGAATAGTTTTATCACCACAATAAAACTTCCTTGTTCTGACTCTGAATAGTGTGATGGTCTATTTCCCACTTTTCTAGAAATCACAAATACATTTGCCATATCTAGAGTTTTATTATTTTGAGAATGTTACATAAACAGTATCATACTGTATATAGTAATTTTTTAAGATTAGCTTTTGTTTTTCCACTCAGCATAAGGCCTTTGAGAACCATCAATGTTGTTATGTATGTTGGAAGTTTATTTCTTTTAATTGTTAAATAGTTTTCTATGGCATGAATGGACTACTTTGTTGACAAATCTACCAGATGAAGAATATTTGTGTTGTTTCCAATTTAAGGCTACTATGAATAGTGGTGTTTGGAACATTCATATAGGTAGTTTGTTATGCAATAATAGGTAATCAGAATATCTTCCTATAAGTACACTTGAACACTTTAATAGTATATAGCAATAATATATACATACTGAGAAGGCAAGCAATATGCTGGGGAAAAAAAAGGATTTTGAATAAATAAATAATATAGTTTTAAACTCTGGCATTCCTGTGATGAATGATTGTTTTTACCAGTTACTTTTGCTCTCTGAACACTAGGTATAAAACACACTTTTTCTAAGAATAAATGCAAAAGTTTAAACAATTCAACAATGTTCCCACATAATTATGATTTTTCTAAGAAGACATTTTAGTTAATGCTTTATGTATTTGATTTTATAATCTTCCACACATATTATAGCAAAACATAATGATATGGCCATGCAAAGAAAAATCTATACACAACACATACAAATGTAGAAAATTTATAATTTATAATATTTAGAAGTTTACAAATATATTTACAAAACCTTGACCATATATGGTACTATAATGCAAATCATGCCAAACTTCAAATGTTTAAAATTCTACCAGCATGGTTTTTAATTAGTGCCATTAAAGTAAAAAATAAATTAATAAAAAAATAATGAATCTTTTCACCAAATGGTCCTGGAACAATTGTACATTTATCCACATGCAAAAAAATAAAAAATCTTTTTTTTTTTTTTTTTACAGAGACAATGAGTCAGAGAGAGGGATAGACAGGGACAGACAGACAGACAGGAACGGAGAGAGATGAGAAGCATCAATCATTAGTTTTTCATTGTGCGTTGCAACACCTTAGTTGTTCATTGATTGCTTTCTCATATGTGCCTTGACCGCGGGCCTTCGGCAGATGGAGCAACCCCCTGCTGGAGCCAGTAACCTTGGGTTCAAGCTGGTGGGCTTTTGCTCAAACCAGATGAGCCGCGCTCAAGCTGGAGACCTCGGGGTCTTGAACCTGGGTCCTCTACATCCCAGTCCGAGGCTCTATCCACTGCGCCACTGCCTGGTCAGGCAAAAAAAATAAAAAATCTTGAAACAAACTTATACCCTCCTTAAAAATTAACTCAAAATAGATCATAGACCTAACTGTAAAACACAAAACTATAAAACTCCTACAAAACAACATGGGAGAAAGTCTAGATGATTTTAGGCAAGGTGGTGACTTTTTATATAAAAAATTAAAAGCACTTTCTATTAAAGAAATAACTGGTAAATTGGATTTTATTAAAACTAAAATATTCTGCTGTGTGCAAGACAATGTGAAGGATAACAACAGAAGCCACAGAATAGAATATATTTCCAAAGATATATCTGATAAAGAACTGTTATTCAGAATATATGGAAGAACTTTTAAGACTCAACAATAAAAAAACTGAACAACTCAATTAAAAAATAGTCAAGAGACCTAACAGATACTTCACTAAAGAAGATATATAGATATAAAGTAAGCATATGAAAAGATGTTTATCATCACATGTGATTAAGTAATTGTCTCTAAATCAGGTAAGGATATGGTGTTTCCAGTTTTGTTTTGTTTTTTACTTATTAATAGACATCTGCAAGTTTTTATGTGAATATATCTTTTCAGTTCTCTAGTACATATCTAAGAGTGGAATTGCTGGGTCATATGAATTAATATTTTAATTAATATTTTGAGAAATTGCAAAACTGTTTTTCAAAATAGCTGCAATGTTTTGCATTACTATCAAACAACACATGAAGATTCTAATTTTTCCATATCCTTGCCAACAATAGCATTTGGCCCATTTTAAATGGTATATATTTTTTTCCTTTTTGATAATAGTTATACTATATCTGTGAAGTGGTAATTTCTTATTTTAACTTGCACTTATTTGCCTAGTAGTTAGTAATGTTGAATACCTATTGATGATCATTGGCTTCTTCAAATAAATATTTATAATATTTTTGGCCAATTTTTTTTTAAACTGAGAGGAGGAGAGATAGAAACACAGACTCCTGCATGTGCCCCAACTAGGATCCACCTGGCAACCCCTATCTGGGCTGATGCTAGAATCAACAAAGCTATCTTCAGTGCCTGGGACTGACACTCAAACCAATAAGCCACTGGCTACAAGAGGGGAAGAGAGAGAGAAAGGAGAGAGGCAGGTTAGAGAAGCAGTTGGTTGCTTCTCATGTATGCCCTGACCAGGGATTGAACCTGGGATGTCTGCATACTGGGCCAATGCTCTATCCATTGAGCCAAGCAGCTGGGGCCATTGGCCTATTTTTAAAATTTATTAATTGCTCTTTAGAAAGACAGAGAGAGGAAGGGAGAGAGAAAGAGAAAGTGAGAGGAAGAGAGAGAACATTCATTTGTTGTTTCCTTAGTTGTGCATTCATTGCTCTCTTTTTGTATGTGCCCCGATGGGGATCAAACCTGCAAGCTGGATGTTTCAGGATGACATTCCAACTGAGTGAGGAACTGATCAAAGCCTTTGGCCCATTTTTAAATGGGATGTTTGTCTTTTTGTCAATGAGTTATAAGAGTTCTCAGTAAATTCTATGTACTAGAACATTATGAGATAAGTGATTTGAAAATATCTTCTATTATATAGGTTTTTTTCCTCATTTTGATGATAATATCCTCTAAAGCAAAAAAAAAAAAATTTAATAAAGTCCAACTTATCTCTTCTATGTCTTTTTTCTTGGTTTTAGTTGTTCCCAATGATTTTGGTGCCATAAATAAGAAACCACCCCCTAACCCAGGTTAACAATATTGCCTTCTATGCTTTACTCTATCCATTTATAGTTTTAGTCCTTACATTTACCTATTTCATCTATTTTGAGAAAATCTATATGTGCTGTGTTGTAGGGGCCAACATCCTTTTTTTCTGGCATAGATATTCAGTTGTCCTAGCATTCATTGAAGAGGCTATTTTTAATCATTTAATTATCTTGACACCCTTATTGAAAATCATTGCTCATGAGATGACATGAGAGTAATTGTGGCATGAGAGAGATGCTGGATCTCTCTGCTTGAAATTTCAACAAATTGAACAACTATAATGCAGCAAAGAACCCTAGCTGTGCTTGTAGGTGTGCATGAAAGATTCATGCACCAAGTGGACTGAAGGTGGAATGAGCTGAAAAGGGTGGTAGAAGATAAAATGAATTTGAGGTTGGCTCTGAGATGAGACAAACACAAAGTGACTTTTTTTTCTATTGGACCGTGGGGAGGAGGAAAGCTCAGGTTGTATGGCTTTTTTCTGAGGAGAATGAAGATGGAAAACCAGAGTGAATGGGTCTTTTTCAGCCAGGAGAAGTAGTGAGATAGATGGGTAGAGGGGGAAATACTGAACCAAAGCGGCCAGAGCATGGGGTAATAATGGCCACTGTTCTCATAGTCTTCCTACAGCCTCTACTCAGCAGAGACAGAGAAAAATAAAGTGCAGCTCCTCAAGCTCCCAAACCCTACCTCCCTCTTTTTGCGGGGAATGGAAAGTGGCAGAGACAAATTCCACAGCTAGCTTTCCAGAGCCACTCTCTCCCCTGAAGAACAGAAGCACGCTGTGCCTGGTCTGTTGAGAAGAGAGGGAGAAAGGAATGGAGAGCCTATTCAAATAAATAATTGATGAGAATTGCCCAAGCCTGTGGAAAGAGTTAAAGCCTCGAATCCAAGAAGCAGACAGAACATTGAGTTACCTCAACCCAAGAAGACCTACTCCAAGATACGTTGTAATAAAATAGTCAAAAATCAATGATAAAGAAAGAATTCTCAAGGCAGCAGGGAAAAGTAGAACATAACATATAATGGAAAGTCCATTAGGTTATCATCAGTCTTCCCAGCAAAAACTCTATAAGCCAGAAGAGAGTGGACCCAAGCTTTCAAATATTGAACAAGAGTAACTACCAGCCAAGAGTTCTATATTCATCAAAGCTATCCTTCAAATATAAAGAAGAAATAAAAACTTTTCCAGACCAAGAGAAACTGAGGAATTTATTACCAAAAAAATCCCACTGAAAAAAAGTAAAGGGGTTATTAGAGAAGACGCAAAGAACAAAAGAAATCAATACTATAAGCAAAAGCTCCAACAAGGTCATAATAAAAACAAGGATAATCTGTGACAACAATAACATAAAAGAAGAGAGGACAAAGATCTGCAGTAGCAAAGGAAGATGGAGTACAGAGCACTCATAAGACAATGGACTCTTGTACATATGACAATTTTTCTATTAATAACCTAGTGGTAACCACCCATGAAAAAGCCACTACTGAAGCACACAGCTTAAAAAAAGAACAAAAACGAGAAAGAAATATGGAATACCACGAAACAAAAACAACTGGCACAAACACAAAAGAGAAGAACCAAACTAGACACAGAGTGCTCAGAAAACAAAACATAAAATGGCTATAGGAAATCCTCAAGTGTCAATAATTACCCTAAATGTAAATAGGCTGAACTCAACAAATACAGAGGCACAGAGTGTAGTCCTCCAGGCCAGTGGGAACTACCAGTGTTGCGTGGAAAAACTGCTTAAGACACAAACTATTGTCAAGAGAAGAGAGAGAAGTAGTCAAGAGAGACTAACCTCCTGAGTCTCCTTTGCCCTGAACTTTTATTGATGAAAAGGAGAACAAAGGTAACAGGATTGCAGGGGAGGGACTTCAGGTGATAAGGGGAAAGAATGACTAGTACTTCTTGTTGATATAAAAAATGGGCTAGTTTTGGTCAGTACAATCTTTTTATTATGCTAATTAACAAGCACACAGGGAGGGACAATCTATAAACCTCTAGGGTAATTTTCTAAAGCCCATTCACATGCATTTCTTTGTGTTTGCACAAAGGTCACTCACTCACAAAGTTTTCTGGTGTTTGCATCCCAGAAACCTATTTTTCTGTGTTTGTATCAGAAGAGTACATATACATCATCATTCACACTCAGGGCTTTTTAATTAAAGATTCTTAATCCAAGTTATAGAGTGTCCAAGATCAGACAGGTGATTACCTACAACAAAGTTGCAAATAGAATCAAAAGGCAAAACCCAACCATATGCTGCCTTCAAGAGACCCATCTGAGCTGCAAAGACAAATATAGATTGAAAATGGAATGTTGGAAAATGATTCCCAAACGAAATACTATCCAAAGAAAAGCAGTTGTAGCCATACTCGTATCTGACAATGCTGACTTCAGGACAGCAAAGGTAATCAGAGACAAAGATGAACATTTCTGATAAAGGGGAATTTGTATCAGGAAGACATAACACAATATATATGCACCAAATCAGGGATCACCAGAATATATAAGACATCTATTAACTGATCTAAAATTAGAAACAGAGAAAAACACGATCGTACTTGGAGATTTCAACACATTATTGATGGCTTTAGATAGTGTATGGACAGGAGCCGCCATCGTGACCATTCACATGCAGGTTCGCATTAGATTCAGACAGACAGTAATGAAACAATGGAGCCAAGAACTGGTGGCCCATTACCTTTAATCTTAGATTGCACCCAGTGGGCAAGTAAAAACACACACTGGGCTCCAAAACCTGCTGATTCAGTGCTCACAAAGCTACTGACTTATCTAAGTTTCCTAGAATCAAAGGTTTCTAGCTCACTAGCCTTATTCACCTCTGTTCCCCATCTCCTTCTCTCTGCACAAACTCTGCACAAAGTGGCTTCTCCTTCAGCATTCTGCCATCTTGGCTGCTTCTGCTCTCCTCCACGTGGCCTTTATCTGCTCTCCTCTCTGCTCTCCTCCTAGAACATAATCCCTCTTCCCCCTTAGCAATGTGATTTCTCTTCCTTTTAAAACCTTTTGGCATGAAAGCCCTCCTCCAACACATATTAACATAATCACACCCATCCCAAGCAAGAAGGGCAACTGAGACCTGCAAACCGAGCAGTGGAAGGAGCTGGAGCAAACGTGGGAGAAAGTGATGCCAACCCTGGAGCTGAAGCAAGCACTGGAGGAGGCCGACCAGGTTCATGAGATTCGCTTGGAAATGGAGCAGCCGCTGGAGATGAAATCACAGGTTTGTGAGTTGCAGATTGACCTGGAAGTTGTGGAGAGCCAGCAGTGACAGGAGGCCGGGGCTAAGGCCGGAGCTGGGGCTGCAAGGCCTGCTGAGCAGAAGGTGGCAGCAACCCAGGACTTGAACTCAGCAGCAGGAGCTGATGTTTTCAGTTCCTCTTTGGAGAATGAGGAAAATCGGTCTGGAGTTGTGATCCAACAGTCTCCAGAAGGTGAGAGCCCAGCAGCAAGGAGTACCTACTACTCCCCTGGTAGGTTTGTGATTTTGGGACATAGGGGTGAATGCCATCATGCTCTCCAAAGCAGAGATGGAAATGATCACTGCCATTGCCATGTGCTTCTCTTTTGGACAGTGTAAGACCTGCCAGGACGGCAGAGATGAGGAAGGTGGATGAGGCCCCATATGCGTGGACTGATTTCCTGGACTGCGACCGGAGTGGGCACTGGCTCCTTTGTTGGATGGACTTATGGATTTTGGACAATGTGAAATACCCTAATGGGGGTGGGGGCCGGCTTTTCTGAAAGCACTCCCCTGCCCTGGGGAGCTTTTCCCATAGCTAGAAAGAAGTCCAAGGACATTTTGTGCTCTTGACAAAGTGCTCAGAGACTGGTAAAGTGAAGTTTTATAATTGTCGAAATTGTGTGATTTGTCATGTTGTTTTAATTTGTGTAATATGCCTAATTTCCTTGTGCAGGAATACCTGTGCTTTAGATTGTGAAGCAAGCAAAAGGGGTGGAATGTTGGTCAAATAAGTTTGTAATATGATATATATGTTTGCTCACTTATAGTTTCCATTGGGTGTGGGGGACCGGCTATAAGCAGGCAGGGTCGTTATAGCCTAAGGATTAGTTTTAAGACTAAGCTTTTCCCCACACCCTTGACTGTTGCATGATAGGGGGTGGTGCACTCTTATGAGGAATCACATCATGCCTCACATCAAAGACTTCCTTGTCTGTATATTGGATTATAGGTTTTGATTTCTACACTATAAAATGGGGCAGAACGGGAGCTTGCTCTCTCTCGGTTCCTGAGATCAGCATTAGAGGAGAGAGCAGAGAAAGGCCACGTGGAGGGGAGAAGCAGCTAAGATGGCAGAGTGCTGAAGTAGAAGCCAGTTTGAGCAGAGTTTGTGCGGAGAGAAGGAGATGGGGAACAGAAGTGAATAAGGTGGTGAGGTAGACACCTTTGATTCTAGGAAACTCGGATAAGTGAGTGGCTTTAGGAGCCCTGAATGGAAAGGGAAGTGTTTTCCCAGTGTGTGTATTTCTTGCCCACTGGGTGCAAGCTAGGATTAAATCTAATGGCCCACCAGTTCTTGTCTCTGTTGTTTCATTACTGTCTGTCTGAATCAGATGGAACCTGCACGGGCCAGGGCCTGTGATGGTGGCCATGGCTACTGGCTTTACACACCTTATCACAGGTTCTGTGAGATTTATATTCATTAAAATGGATGAGACAATGAATCAAGCCAATGAGACAAAAGGCTAAGAGTGAGCCTGGAGAACTCCAATATTTAGGATGAAGATAGAGTAGGAGACTGCATCTGTCAGTGTCTCCACGGGAAGCAAATGACATGATAAATTAGGAGGACTCACACTTAAAAGGACTAGTAACCACTATGTCAGTGCTCTTTATTCATAGAAACAGCAGACCTGCTGGCAGGTACTACAGCCTGCTATCTAGGGATTCAGTTAGTCTAAGGAGACTTTGGGAAGCAAACAGAGGATAAATACACTGTTCTCATTCTTCTGCCTCCCTTTCTTTTATCTTCTGTTGATGCTGCCTAGTTTCCGATTAAACCCAGAAGCTAGAGAGTATGGGAGGTTGGTGGTATAATTACATGCAAATGGGTAGAGATGGGGAGAGGTCTAAAGCATGACAGAAAATGACTGGCTAAGACAGCAAAATATTTTAAATTAAGAACTTGGAGCTCATACTCTTTTTTATTCTTATTTATAATGTCATCTAAATGAAAAGAAAATATAGGAGATGTCTATTTGTTATCTCCCCAGGGTATGATGTGAATTAAATTACTTTGGAAATTAGAAATCTCCTTGAAAAAAAATTTAAAGCCTTACATAGTCATTAGTATTATTATTGCTAAAGCCGGGTCTCCCATGGAGTGAAGGAAAACATGGCTGGTCAGAAAAACAAATTAATTTTATGGAGGCTCAGTTCATTTTATAGAAAGTCAGATTTCTATAAAAAGGAATTTTGCAGTGCTGTAAGAAAACTATGAAATTTTATGTAGTAACTAAAAATATTTGCTGTTTTTTTCATCCTCATTCCTCATTTTACAGTCACATCTATTGTATTTGTAATATAAATTTCTGTAGTTATAATAAAGAGAACTATAAGTCACAGGATGCATTTTTACTATATTTCTTTAGTGAGAAAATTTAAGAATTAAAATGATCTGTTATTATTATAAATGTTATGAGAATAGTTTGCATAAAAATAATTGTAATAATTTAATATCTATTTTTATTGAATCTTCATATCCTTAATAATTGGTAACTAGCTATATAACTTTTAAAAAGGAAACCCAAGCAGATAGAGAATTCCACAAGACCAGAAAGTAAAATTTAAATGAATGCTATTGTCTTAAAATGTAATACTTAAATTAGAAGACCACACTAAGATGTCAAATAACTAAATGATACATTTGTTTAGTAACTATTTCTCAAACATGAAAGTCATTAACAGTTCTCTTTAACATAAATTACTTTAGGCTATATTGTCTAGTAAATATCATAAGTTAAAGCCACTTTGAAAATGCTGCTGTTTTAAAGGGGAAAAGTGATCCAGTTTATATTTCCTTAATTCTATGTTAAATTTTTACAGAAAAAAAAATAGAGCCAAAGGAAAACTTGAAATAATTAGAATGTGTATTTCATTCTCCTTTCTTTTTTGTTTTTAATTTATGGTTTAATAAAACCTGCCATATTCTTGAAATTTTACATGATGGACCCCTTAGTTAAATTAATAACCCTCCTCTTCATGAAATATGTAGCCAGAGAACAAATGACAAAGCTTATTTTTCTTATTATAAGTTCAGAGTATTTCTCAAAAAATAAGCCCAATATCTTACCATAAACACTTTTTTTCTTAAAAAAAGATAAAAGCCTACTGACATATTAGTATGCAATATTATTTTAAGTATTATATTTCTTTTTTTGTGACCAAAAAGAGAGAGAGAGAGGAACAGATAGGGACAGACAGATAGGAAGGGAGAGAGTGGAGAAGCATCAATTCTTTGTTGCAGCACCTTAATTGTTCATTGATTGCTTTCTCCAATGTGCCTTGACTGAGGAGCTACAGCAGACCAAGTGACCCCTTGCTCAAGCCAGCAACCTCGGGCTCAAGCTGGTGAGCTTTGCTCAAACCACATAAGTCCACACTCAAGCTAGCAACCTCAGAGTTTCAAACCTGGGTCCTCCGAATCCCAGTCTGACATTCTATCCACTGTGCTACAACCTGGTCAGGCAATTTTAAGTGTTATATTTCTTATTCATTGTTTACTTCAAAGAAATCAGAAAATGGCAGTATTTTTAGTTATTCAAGATCCATATATTGTAAATGCTTATTTATCCTGTATTCTACTTAACAGAGTGTTTATTAACTGTCCTTTCTATATTTGGCAGTGTTATTAATAAGTCCAAAAATGTGAACAAACTGTGTTTCCACAAGCATCAAAATAATACTTATGTGAGACATCATTTTAATGTTAAGTATCTTTTGTATTTCTGTTTCTTAAAGGATTTTAATCCACATACGACAGTGAAAACACTCTCAGCCAAAATATTTGGTATATATACTTTATTTTCTTTCAAGACTAAAGATTTTATATAGTGTAATGCCAGTGGTTGAGGCCAGGCAGGTTCACATTGAATTCCAGCAGTTGGTAAAGGAACTGTGGAGCCAGAAGGCATTGGGCCATTATCCATTTACTGGAGGCTTGCAGAAACAGGCGAGTGAATAAACAAAAGAAAACTGAATTTGCCTGACTTGTGGTGGCTCAGTAGATAAAGCATTGACCTGGAACGCTGATGTCACTGATTTGAAACCCTGGGCTTGTCCTGTCAAAGCACATAAGACAAACAAGCAATATACAACTCAAGTGAAGCAACTATGAGTTGATATTTCCCACTTCTCCCACCCCTCTATGTAAAATCAATAAATAAAATCTTAAAAACAAAAGAAAAAGAAAACTGCTTTTCTTAGGAGAGGGCAAAGGATCAGGAAAACTGCCCCTCACAGTGGCAGCCGAGGCAATCAGGGAACTGCCCCTCCAGGGGTGGGAGCGTGATCTGGGAAAATCGCCACTGAGGGAAAACACCCATAGCTTTTCATAGAGACACACATGTGGCTTTCTGCCACGTGCTCACACACTAATCTCGCAAAGTGCTTGCAGCCAGGAAACCAGTGAGCAAGCCTAACGCAGCTGTTTTTCCCACGTATAGTGTATTTCAATGTATATTGGTTTATTCAGAAATCTGTTGTATGTGCAGATTAGACAAATAAATGTTTTATTTTAGCTAAACTAATTTTTAAACTTAAATTGATTTTGTTAGAATATGTTCATACAATAAAGTGATAGTCTCTTTTATCAGCTTTCCCACTCTCTATTGGATCATGGTTCAAAGGCAGATATGTTTAATGTTGAGCTTCATGTGGCTTGTCATGATGGAGGAGGTGAGGTGAAGCTGCTTGCTTGCAGTGAGCCCCAGGGCTTTTCCCTGCTTGCTCAAGTCCAAATGAACAAGCGAGAAGTAAAGCTCTTATAATTACAGATCAACTGGTAATGACACACCCAGAAGCTTTTCATAACTTACTGTATTTTTCACTACATAAGATGCACTTTTTTTTTCTCCCAAAATTGAAGGGAAAAATGCCCGTGCATCTTATGGAGCAAATGTTCATTTTTTTTTTAGCTGCTGCGAGGCACTGAGCCGGTAAACATAGATATGTAGAATGAGTGCCAGCAGGAGCATAATCATACCCGCCATGGTGGCCTGCTGAACCCCAGCATCTGCTGAGTGATTTTCTGGTTCCGGTTCCCACAGTTGCATGCAGCACAGGAGGGAAGGCGAGTGAAGTTGTGTGGGCGCATTCATCTGGCATCATCGAGGGCAGACCTGAGAGGCGTGCTGCAGTGACGGAGGGCTGCGCTGCAACTGCTGGAGCTCTGTATGCAGTGCTGACCTCACTTGTTGCCAGCCCAATAGCATTTCATTGGCTGGCTGGCAGATAGGGGAGGGGCCAAAAGTGCAAGGCAAGTGCAGTGAGCTGGGAAGCCAGAGCCAGCACAGGCACAGCAATGGCAGACGGAGCAGGCTATGCTGCTCATTTCCATCAGTTTATTTCAGTTGTAATCCAGGTAGTTTACCCATGTAATCACATTAAAGTAAAAAATAACTGGGCTTTCCCTAGTGCACCAACAGGGGGGTATCCTGAATTAAAGAGAACAACAACCTGAATGGCTGGTCCTGGAGTCTAAAAGACTCTAGGGCCAGCAGATTTACTATCCCTTAGATCGCCCAGAAACACTCATCTTTTCCGGGAGTTTCATGTCGCATCTTCACAGATAAATTGCGCTCCCCCACCCAGCCCTTCAGATTGGCTGGATGCCTGAGCATGCCGCAGACCACAGTGGTACCAGGGATGTGGCTGTTCCCTCCATATACTGGAGCTGTCTGATACAGGGCCTTAAGTGCTGATTGGACCAGAGCATGCATATGTGCCATGGGAACATAGGAAAGGTGTTTTATGAGCAATCCAGGGAGTTTCATATGGCAGAGCCCCAACTGGATGAATGAAGAGACCCACTATCACTCAAGTTTGTGAATGAGTGAAAATATCATGATAGTAAAGAATGAAACCGTGGTACAGTCATTCAAAAAATGTGGCATTAGCAATGCCCTTAGATGGCACTGAAGATGGTATCATATATGAAAATAGCGAAGAAAGTGGTAACAGTGATTGTGAGCAACTGAGCTTCTTAAATTCTGACACTAGCAATGATGAGTTTCTGGGGTTCCTGGACAACTAGAAGAGTATTTGAACATTAAAAGTCTCTTCTCATTTGTTAATAACAGTGCTACTCATTGTTAATACTGCTGTTAAGTTTACATTGTTGAAATATTATTGTGGTATATTTTATTAAATATTTTAACACACCATTTGATTCAGAATTTTTTTTTTCTTATTTTCCTCCTTAAAACCCTAGGTGCGTCTTATGGTCGGGTGCATCTTAGGGAGCGAAAAATACGGTACTTCTCTTTAATGGAAAATGGATTAATGTGATTTACTTTCACCAAGTACTCAATAGTATTCCTTTGATTATAATGGATTTTCTTCTTTAAGATCTTGTGAATTCCTACTCTCTTGTAAATTGGCACCACGCTCTTCTGTAAATGACCAAAACTAAATATTTTTGCTTATAAAAGATTTATGATTGGAGTTAAGTATTTTTATTGAATTCATTGGGGTGACATTGGTTAATAAAATTATACAGGTTTCAAGTGTACAGTTCCATGATACATCATCTGTATATTGCATTGTATGACAAAATCTTGGTATACTGAAAGATCACTGGGATCACTGTAATGCCCATGGTTGAGGCCAGGCAGGTTCACATTGGATTCAGGCAGAGGGCAGAACTGCAGAGCCGTAAAATCTTCGGTCATTCTCGTTTATCACATTCTCCCAATGACGGGCAAACAAACCGGCAAACTGCCCCTCATGGTGGTAGATAAATCATCCGCCCTGAGGGAAGGTATTTGTTGCCTTATGTAAGCTACATACATGTGGCTCTGCCACATGCTCATGCATTAGCCCTGCCAAGTTGAAGCAAGCAAGCCTAACACAGCTGTCTTCCCTCCAGTCACCCACAATGCTGAGCAGATTTTCCACACAGGTTGAAGGTTCCAAAATTTATTACTATTTTATTATGGAGAGAAATGACCATTTATGAATTTTTCTCAGGCTTGCATACTATAAGTCTGCTAAATTCTGAGAGGCCCTGAACCCAGATTTCTAAGCCTTTGGCAAAATAATTCTAGGACCTACATATGTCCTCTCTTTCATTTCAATGTCAGTTTTCCTTTGCTTTTATTTGAGAGACATATACTTCTTTTGAATGACAACTTTTTCTTCTATCAGGATGGAGAGATTTTCTTATCAAAAAAATCTCCCTCAGTGTTACATGTATCACTTGCTATTTATTTAATGAGAGTCATTAACAAAGAACATACAGATGGAGAATTTGTGTTTTATTTTACATTCTGCAGGCAGAAATTATACTTATTCTTACATGCACAGTAATAAAAAATAATTTAGGATTTTGAGAAAAATACATTATACAACTAATGATTTGAGGAACTTCACAGACTCAATTAGTGTAACTGAGGCAAAAACCTAAAATCAAAATTGCAAACTGTGTCCTTTGATTGAATTATTTGGATTGCAAAACTGATCTTTCCAAATAATCCTATATCTCACTACTTTGTTACTTTGTAAGTAAGGTCCTAGCAATGCTCATGGACCTGTATTAAAAATAATGTGGATGCTAAGGCTGGTGTAGCAGTGAAATAAGATGGTTAATGTACATCTCCAGATGGTACATACATGGAATAACTTATAAAACTGCTACTCATGTTCTTTCTATACACATATGTAAAAATTGGATCTCAAGAAATAAGAGGTAAGATCTTAAAAAAAAACAATAGCTAATCAAGTCTTTTATAGGCAGCACCCTCTAAACCTTTAACAAAAACAGTGCAGTCAGATTCATATTCTTCATTTTATTTTATTTTATTATTAATTTTAAAGGGGTTACATAGATCAATCAGGGTACATAGGTTCAGAGAAAACATCTCCAGGTTATTTTGACATTTGACTATGTTGCATACCCATCACCCAAAGTCAAATTGTCTTCCATCACCTTCTATCTGGTTTTCTTTGTGCCCCTCCCCTCCCCCCACCCCTCCCTCTCTGTTCCATATTCTAATGAAACTACACAATTAAAGACAGTGCTTCTGCAACCCTAACTGGTATTTCATGTGGATCTTGTGAGAAGATGTGTGGGTCCATCACCTTCTATGTGGTTTTTTTTGTGCCCATCCCCTCCCCCACCCCTCCCTCTCAGATCCATATTCTAATGAAACTACACAATTAAAGACAGTGCTTCTGCAACCCTAACTGGTATTTCATGTGGATCTTGTGAGAAGATGTGTGAGTTTTTTTCATTCTCACACTTTGTGGAATACAGTGATATTTTGTAAGAAAGAATTGTTAGGTTAAAAACTGCAGGTGGCTGGTTTACTGGGGGAAGGAGAAAGCCTCCTTTCAGCTTCTCTTGGCAACTGGCAGGTTGGTATAAACCCTTGACTAGGTCTGACCTGGAGAGAACTCCAGGTCTGAACTGCTTTATCCTGTATGAGATAGCTGACAGGCTAAGCCCATCCCCAGATCTATGGGTGGGCATTAGGAAGAGCCAAACTATAAACAGAAGGCTAGTGTATTCTAAAAGGATTGTTTATTTAAAACACTTGAGTGCAAGCATGCTGAGATGGACCCTATTGGTCAAATAAGTTTGTAAATATGATATACAGTGGTACCTTGAGATATGAACAGACCAACATAAGAATTTTTTAAGATACAAGCTGCGACTAGGTCCATATTTTTGTTCAAGATCTGAGCAAAATTCTGAGATATGAGTTGTGATTTTTAAGCTGCCGCTAGTTGGCGCATTGGTGCATGGATCCAGTATCAGCAGTTTGATATACAAGTTGACTGACTTACGAGCTCGGTTATAGAATGAATTAAATTCATATCTCAAGGTACCACTGTATATGTTTGCTCGCTTATAGTTTACATTGGCTGTGGGAGACAGGGTTTGAGTAAGCAGGCAGAGTCATTATAGCCTAAGGCTTAGTTTTAAGACTAAACCTTTCCCACCCTTTTAATGAATGCTAAGATCTTTTCAAAACTAAGCTTTTCTCATACCCTTGACTGTTGCATGATGTGAGGCACTCTCATGAGAAATCCTGCTTTGCCTCAGATAAGTGACTTTGTATCAGAGACTTCTTTGTTTGTATATTGGATTAAAGGTTTTGATTTCTACACTATAAAATGGGGCAGAGGAGCTCATGTTGGAGAAGAGCAGAGAAAGACCACGTGGAGGAGAGGAGAAGCAGCCAAGATGGCAGAGAGCTAAAGGAGAAGCCAGTTTGAGCAGAGTTTGTGCAGAGAGAAGGAGATAGGGAACAGAGGTGAATAGGCTGATGAGGTACAAACCTTTGATTCTAGGAAACTCGGATAAGTCAGTGGCTTTGGGAGCCCTGAATGGAAAGGGAAGTGTTTTCCCAGTGTGTGTATTTCTTGCCCACCAGGTGCAAGCTAGGATTAAAGCTAATGGCCCATCAATTCTTGGCTCTGTTGTTTCATTACGTTCTTTCTGAAACAAATGCGAAACTGCATGGGCCAGGCGGCTGTGATAGTGGCCATGGCTACTGGCTCTACAGACCCAAATGCCATGTCACCCCCCAGGGAGGGTTGGAGTAGGGTATTTATAGTTTACTCAGGGGTCTTGGAAAAAGTGGCTGACAATGCTGCCTCTATAGGTACAAAGTAATATATTTTTTTTGTATGTGGTTTGGATAGGTGCCACAGTTTTTCCAAATTGTTTATCTCCCAGCTCAACTGTCCCAATTCAAAAGGTCCTGAGTTGGCCAGGCAGGTTGAGGCTTTATGCAAGCCAGTACCCCCTCCTCCCACTGGTTTGCACTGCCCTTGAAATGGGAGGGAGTCTTATCTGCTATCAGAAGATAGTTCCTCTGGGCCTGTGTCCT
Organism: Saccopteryx leptura; assembly: GCF_036850995.1. Classification (NCBI taxonomy): domain Eukaryota; kingdom Metazoa; phylum Chordata; class Mammalia; order Chiroptera; family Emballonuridae; genus Saccopteryx; species Saccopteryx leptura. The sequence goes on along the minus strand of NC_089505.1, from coordinate 323,410,015 downwards.
GGCTTTTATTGTTTTATTTAAACTCCTCTAATTGTCAAATTCCTTCCCAATGTAAGCTTTTGCTGACTTTTGTAAAGATAAACTTTTTTGTTATATTTCAAAAGTGAAGGCCAGGAAGCCATTAAGTTAGAGAATAGCAAGCCAATTCACTACAACCTTACAGTGAGGGAGAAAAATGTGCTGCATTGAGCCTGGCTAAGAAATTGGGTGAGGGGAATTTTAGTTTTAAAGGGGGCTCTGGCTTTAAAAGCTGCCCTGAATCCAAATCTTACAAGAATGGAACAACAAAATCAGCAAAATGTGATTTCCTGAGTTAATTTTAGTTAAGGCTGTTCTATCTATAGTATATCTTTTTATTGTAATTGAATACATAATATAAAGTCAGTAGCCGTGGCCACCATCACAACTGCCTGGCTCTTGCAGGTTCCCAACTGATGGTAAAGAAATTGTGAAGCCAAAAATTAATGATTCATTTTCCTTTATTCTAGACTCTTACTCGGCAAGCGAGTAGAAACACACAGTGGGAAACACTTCCCTTTCAATTTAGGGCCCCCAAAGCCACTGACTCGTACGAATTTTCCTAGAATCAAAGGTTCCCACCTCACCATTCCGCCATTTTGGCTGCCTCCTCCACCTGGCCTCCCTGCCCTGCTACCCCATGGGCTCTTCCTCTCTGCAAGAACGTGATCATTCTCCTCAGAATGGCCTCCTAGCTCCTCCTTTTAAAACTTTTCAGCAGGATAACCCCCTCCTCCAGCACACATTAGCATAACTAAGCCTCTTTCCAAGCAAGAAGGGCAATTAGCTGTTATCACATGAGAGCATCACCATGTGAGAGCAGCAGCCATCTTTAACAGAATGAACAGAAATTAATCTGCCCAACACATTTATTTTAAAAATGTGAATATTACTAACTATGTTGTCATTTATCTTTATGTTTTTCCCTTTATTATTACTCTATTTTAAATGAAATAGTTATCAGCAATTGGAATTGTAGTAGAGTGAGAGTGTCCTGATTTGTACATCCCCACACATAAGGCAGAATGACAGGTGAGGAAAATGCCTGGCAAGGATAGGCTGGCAAGAAGAAATGTTTTGCAGAAGACCAAGTTCTCCCAATTACTTTTTCCACAGATAACCAGCTAAAAATAAAAACTAGAATATCAGCAGAATCTAAAAGAGGTTACTTAATCACATCATTATTTTCATCTTTTTTATTGTGGTTGAATTTTTAAAAGTTGGCTGAAAGGGGTGGTGGTTGCTATAAGATTATGTAGATGGTATAGGGCCTAGGAAGTATGATATTAGAAGTCTTATCTCTGCTGTTATATATCTAACACTGAACTTCCACAATGAGAGATTTAACTCTGGTTTTAGTAAGAGTTAAGGGATTCAAATATAAGTAAAGACCATGAAAGGAAAGAAAATGAGAGATAAATCAATTAGTAAGGTCCAAAACAGACACTAGCCAGCAAAAGGGCCTGTGCATTGCTGATAACAACACAAATCAACACTTATACATTGTGGGACAAACAAATCATACTGTCAGTACAGAGGCTTGTGGCACTGACAAGATGATAGAGAGTTGATGTCTATTGATAGAGAGACTGACATCTAAGAAAGAAGCAATTCTACAACTCAGTAATGATTTGCTTGTTAATATTTTTTTTTCTATACCAAGAATTTACCACTGTGAAACCTAATTCAGGTCATTGTTAGGTGAAACAGTGAAGCATACAATCACAGGTGAATCATCCTGGTCATAGACTAGAAAGAAGATGTTTATTAGAGAACTATTTCTCCATTTAGGTCTGTATGGCAGAGATTACAGCCTTCAAAAGTGAAAATATTGCTTCAACCAGAGTTTAAATTAACTCATGTTTGAAAATGTGCTTCTAAACATCCAATGGCATGGTTCCTGGTATTTTAATTAATATGGAAAATATGATTCTACTTGCAATATGATAATTTAATTAGCACTGTTTATTAACTATTAAAAATAAGGGGGGCACTTCTTTGTATTTTAATGAGAAAATCACATTGTCAATATTTTTTTTTAATTTAAAATTTATTGCTTGATTTTAGAGAGGGAAAAGAGAGAGAAAGAAAGGGAGAGAAAGAGAAACATCAATTTGTTCCACTTATTGGTTGCTTCTATACTGTGCCCTGACCAGGGATCAAACCAGCAACTTGACATATGGGAATGACTCTCCAGCCTACTGAACTACCTAGCTAGGGCAGGGGAAAACAGTTTCTGACTTATGGAAATTATGCTTACACAAAAATTATCTATAATACAGATGTGCCAAGGTTTCACTCCCTCATGTACTTCTGAGATGAGGCTTTGTGGTGAATAGTAAGATAGGAGAGAAAAGGGCAAAAAGTCCTATCTATTATTCATTATTATTATTATCATTGACAAATAGGACATTATTGACCCAAAATCGCTAATTCTTACTGACCAAAGATTAAGATTTTAATGAACATGTGAGTTTATATATTCCTGCCATCAGAACAATCAGACATCTGTCTTGTTTTTCTAGAGATATCTTAGCACACTACATTTTTATACCAACTTTATTTAAATATAATTAACATAACATAGTATTTCCCTTTTTGAATTGTTCATATCATTTTTTAATATATAAACAGAGTTTTTCAATCATCATAATGTAATTTTGTGACATTTCATCACCCCTCAGAGAAACCTCATATTCATTAGCAGTTGCTCTGAGTTTCCCTTGCTCCCAGCTCTAAGCAACCACTAATGTATTTTCTGTCTCTATACATTGCTGATTTTTGACATTTTATATAACGGAATCATACAATATGCATTTTTTTTGTGACTGGCAATTTCATTTAGTATATGTTTTCCATGGCACATTCATCTTGTAGCATGTATTTTATTTATTTCTTTTGTTTTGTTTTGTTTTGTTTTGGTATTTTTCTGAACTGAGAAGCGGGGAGGCAGACAGACAGACTCCCACATGCACCAGACCAGGATCCACCCAACATGCCCACTAGGGAGTGATGCTCTGCCCATCTGGGGCATTGCTCCATTGTAGCTGGAGCCATTCTAGCACTTGAGGTGGAGGCCATGGAGGCGTCCTAAGCACCCAGGCCAAGTTTGCTCTAATGGAGTCTTGGCTGCAGGAGGAGAAGAGAGAGACAGAGAGAAGGGACAAGGGAAAGGGTGGAGAAGCATATGGGTGCTTCTCCTGTGTGCCCTGGCCAGGCATCAAACCCTGGACTTCCAAATGCTAGGCCGACGCTCTACCACTGAGCCAACCGGCCAGGGCGTTATTTATTTCTTTTTATAGTCAAATAATATTCTGTTGTATGGAGATATCATATTTTGTTTATCCATTCATCAGTTGATGGAAATTTTAATTGTCTCTACTCTTTGGCTATTAAAAATAATGTTGTTATTGACATTTGTGTCAGTGTTTTTGTGTGGAATAACATTAGAGCTTAAATTTAGCTTCTAGAGTACAAATTGCAACCTCTGGTCTGCAAAACACACCTGCTCACTCACATATAATATTAAATTCCTTCAGTCTTTTTGTGTTAAAGTAAATGAGGATTTCTTGTTTAACACCTTCACTTTTGAGATAAGAAAACTGGGTCCTGTGAATTTAGTAAATAACCCACAATCTTACAGCTAGAAAAAATCAATACTGAAACTCAAAAGCTGCTTAAGACTTAGTCCAGCATTCTTCACATTGTGCATTATAGAGCTAAACCTGGTCCAGTTAAACTGAACTGGAATCATGAGAGCTGACCTCTAAAACTAATTTTTATATTATTTTTTTTGACAGAATATATTTGTTTTATAATTTCTATATATAATTTAACTTTTGTTAAGCACTATATTCAATGTTTTAAAGAGTGTGTGTATGTAGTATGTTATATATTAACTGTCCATATTCATATGCACATTACATTTTAATGATGTCTTCAAAAATGTTATAACAAAGTCAATTTATGTTTTTTTCAAAATTTGTTAAAAAACAACATTTTAAAGAGTGTCATATATGACAATTATTTCTCAATAAAGCTGGAAAAATGTATCTTGACTTTCAATTTGTATGGTTTTAATATAACAGCACATTATCTATTGAGCATAAATAATAGATTTAATATTGGATGCTTTGAAATGCAAAAGAAGTTACAATTATTTAAGGAGTCAAGATAACACAACTAATGAACAAAGAATTGGATAATGCATGATTAAATTGCATGATTTAAGGCCAATTATGGTAAATATACAGATTTGACTGTTACTTTATAGGTTTTTATCATATATACTTTTTATACTTATTAGAACTGTGATTTTTGAAAAAAATAACTTTCTTTTAGTCTAAGTTTCATTATCTTTGAGTGGATTGAATATGTTGATAGCATTTCACAGTTATAAAATGGTATGGTATGGTGCTAATAGCACCATGAGTTATTATAAAAAATACACACATAGACACACACAAGTATAGTGGCAAGATGTTTATATATATTATATTTAAGTGAATGAATTGGGGCAAAGTCACATTGTGGACAGAGCTTTAGAAGGAACTGGCTTCTGTTCCAGCCCTGTTCTGCTACTAAAGTCTTGTGTGGCTCTCAGGGGTTTGTATCTTTTAAGTTAAAGACAATAGGTATGCATAGATGCCCCCTTTGCCCTTTGTGGGATGCAATAATATAATGGCTCTTCTATTTCTGGGTGGAAAGATGAAACTCTTTCCTCAATTAGGGAAATGTGAAGGATCTATAGCCTAGATTTGGCTGGGAGCTCTAACAGATGCAGTAATATATTAAAGGAAAAGGATTACATGTTTAGGAAAATATACTTTAATTAAAAGACTATCTTGGACACTGGTTTTTTTTTTTTTTTTTTTGGTTTTTTTTGTTTGTTTGTTTGTTTGTTATTAGGACACTCACTTTCCATAATGTTAGCTGCTGGCTTGCTTAAGAATAAATCAACTACAGAAGTAGGAAGCTGACCTACCGTTTTAGCTAAAAGCTTAATTATATAGGATTGTGTGGTTCCTGTTTTCTGCTGACTCTACTTTAGAAACACAGCTGCCCTTTTTTCTCTCATCTTCAGAACTGTTTTCTCTCTAAAAGAAATATATATCCTCTGTTGTTTGCAAGGCAATAAAAACAGTTTTCAGCAACATAAATATTAAATAATTTATTTAAGATTTACCAGTATTATCAACAATAAAAAAGATAGTCTTTCCTCTATAAAGATGTTCATTCCCCACTGTCTTTTATAGATTCAGGTTCCCTATGGATAGAAAACTTCTGGCTCTGGTAACTAGTGTGAGTAGAGAAACATGGATCTCTGTTGGGGCCACTTGTCATTCCTGCATCTTGACCCACTTAATTTTGTAACTGTTATCCTGGTAAATGAAAAACCTGAGATAAAGAATACCTATATCACTTCTAATACCATTCTTTTAGTGAGCTTCCTTGGATTAAGACTTTCTCTGATAAATTATTGTTATACAGTGTGCTCACTCTATGTGAAAGAAAGTAATAATAATAGCTCATGTTGATTAAACTTTTATGCTGAGTCATCTCCCTGTTGCAATGCTTTTGCTGTGGATCACATGGTTCTTGCACATTTATCTCTTGAGCTTGAAACTCCTTTCATCTTCTAATAGAGGAAGAGATTGAGGTTTAGGATAATCTGGTGGCTTGTTAGAATTGCATATTTAATTAATACTAAGGTCAACTCTGGATTTTCTGTCAACCTGTAGGATAGATGACATTGTTTCTACTCATTTTACAAAATAATTTATAATTGACTTTGAGGGAATCTGGGGATTACAGCCAAAGACACACCAGTGGCAAATGGGCAAACATCAGTTCTGCTTTACTTCTCTGGCCCTTTCTGAGGCTCTGCTTGTCCAGTTCATGTCAAAGGGATGTTCATAAACAGATATGAACCTCTGTGGTAGTGTTGATATCAGAGGTGCAAAAAACCACATATGGTAAAAATGGCACTGGTGACTGAGTCTATAATTACTGGATGACCAGACATTGAATGGTAACATAGATGGATAGTGTAGATGAGATACAAGTTTATAAGATGAGAGGCAGGCGGGGTCAGTCTTGGGGCTTTCAAAGAGCTAGTGATTGGTTCTAAGAATAGGATTCTTGAGATCTATGTGGTGATAAGACAGGCAGTGTTCTAGCAGAAAGAGAGCTAGTCTGAAAGGAGCAGAAGTAAACTTTGAGGTTCCAAGAACCCTAGTTAGGCAGTGCTTGGGCCAGAAGAGGACATTACATATAAGAAGCTGCTGACTTTTCTTGGTTTCATTACAGCACCTACCATAGTTGTAGTAGATAAAAACTAAATACATTAATTAAAAGACTATATGAGATGAGTGAATAAAGTATAAATGGATGAATGAATTATCCAACCCAAAATTAGCGAGCCCTATCTGTTCTTAGCCATTTTTACCTCCTTGGCTTTGCCTACCTCAGGATGGAAAGGGGCCCAAGACATGTGCTTGTAGCACTTGCTGTTTGAGTATTTCTCTCCAAATACTCTCCCAGGGGTCAAAAAACAAGAGATTAGAGACTGGTGTTTGAAAGTCCCTTTAGCACACTGCCCAATTCTTATCTTGGCAGGACTGATTTTATTTCAGCATTTAGTATTTGTTTGCATGCTAGTTTCACATTATTATTATTAGTAGTATTATTTTAAGTGAGAAAAGGGGAGATAGACAAACTCCTGCATGTGCCCCAACCCGATTCTACTCAGCAACCCCCATCTGGGGCCAATGCTCAAATCAACTGAGCTATCTTCAGTACCTGAGGCCAACACTTGGACCAACTGAGCTGTTCTCAGCACCCAGGGCTGATACTCAAACCAACTGAGCCACTGGCTATCAGAGGAGATGAGATAGAGAGGGGAAAAAGGAAGGGAAGAGAAGCAGATGGTTGTTTCTCATGTGTGCCCTGACTAAGCATAGAACCCAGAATGTTTGCACACCAGGCCCATGTTCTACCCACTGAGCAAACTGGCCAGGGGGGTTTATTATCTTTTTTGAGTGATAGTTTGTAAGGATTTGATTTACATTACCATTCCACTACAATAGTGTTTTTTAAAAATATTTACTGTGCTTTCCAAAAATTTTAGGGATCATTTATTTTGCTTCTTTGCTTTGTGAGAAACATTTCTAACCAAGCAGGCATTGCCTCTATACTCTGCTTCTTTAAATTCTGTAAGCCAGGTAGAATTTAAGTCTAAAGGTTATAAGCTGGAATTATATACGCTAAACTACTGTTCTTTGTATTCACCTTTGCATCACTATTTGAGCTAGAGTCCATGAAGAAATGCTATAAATAGGTCCCAGTTTATTTCAGTGTGTTATAAAACATTAAATATAGGAGCTTGCAGAGACTTAAATTTCTTCCATTTTCCGTAGTTGATATGAAAAAACAAGTCTTTGTAAATTTTTTCAGTTTGAAAGAATTTTGCTTTACCTCCCCACAAATGTCTGATTTTTAAAACTTATTTCTAAAGTTCAAAATTAGAAAAAATGTTTGAATCAAATCTTTTACATCCCAACAGTTTATTTTCAAGTTAACACAAGTTTAAATGAACATATATTTCATACATGACACAGTGCTTTTTAAAAAAATATATAGATTTGAGAGAGAGAGAGAAGAAACACATCAATTTGTTGTTCTACCTGTTCATGCACCCTAGTTTGCTTCCTGTATCTGTCCTGACCAGGGATTGAACCTGCAACCCTGGTGTATTCAGACAATGCTCCAACAAACTGAGCCACTGGACAGGGCCACAGTGTTTTTTTCATAGTAGCTCTTCAGTATGATCATTCATTTTTATCTGTCAAAACCAAAGTACCTGGATAACTGGGCAACCATTATTCTTGATGTTTCTATAAAGATATTATTTAGATGACATTCACTTTCTAATCCACAGACTTTGAGAAAGCAGATTGACCTCTTTAATATAAGTGCATCTACCTAGTTATTTGAAGACCCTAAGATTAAAAGACTAACCTCTGTTGAGCAAGAGGAAATCTGCCAGCCAACAACTCCAACTATAGCATCAACTCTTCCTTAGGTTTCTGGTCTGTCCACCTACTCTGCAGGTTTTAGACTTGACAGACTTTACAGATCTTTCCCTCTCTCTATATGTACACATACACACACACACACTCACACACACACACACACCACATTCTATTCTATTGGCTCTGTTTCTCTGGAGAATCCTGACTAATAAACTGAGTTACAATGGGTTTAGTTCTTCTTTCTTTTTATAATTTTAATCATTTTTTTTTAATTTTTTACAACAGTTGTCATACAATATTATATTAGTTTCAGGTATACAACCCAATGATTAAATACTATATAGCTTACTAAGTGATCATTCTGATTAGTCTTGTACCTATCTGACACCATGCATAGTTATTAGAATGTTATTGACTTTATTCTCTAGTCTGTATTTTACATCTTCATGATTATTCTGTAACATTCAATTTGTACTTAATTTCTTCATCTTTTTCATCCATCCTTCCAACTCCCTTCCCCTGAGGCAACCATCAAAATGTTTTCTGTATCTGTTAGTCTGTTTTTGTTCTGCTTATTAATTTATTATTATTATTTTTAGATTTAGTTGTTGATAGATATGTAGTTATTGCCATTTCATTGTTTATATTTTATACCTTTTTTTTTCTTATTCTTCAAGAAAACTCTTTAACATTTCATGTAATACTGTTTTGATGTTGACAATCCCTTTAGATTTTTCTTGCCTGGGAAGTTCTTTATCTGTCCTTCCATTTTAAATGCTAGATATGCCAGGTAGAGTAATCTTGGTTGTCTTTTCTTTTCATCACTTTATTTCTTTCCAATCCCTTCTAGCTTGCAAAGTTTCTGTTGAGAAATCTACTGATAGTCTTATGGAAGATCCCCTGTAAGTGACTGGTTTTTCTCTTGTGAAAGATGCTCTCCTTGTCTTTAACCTTTTGCATTTTAATTATAATGTGGTTGGTATGGGCCTCTTAGAGTTCATCTGGTTTGGAATTCACTGTGTTTTCCAGACTTGTATGTCTATTTCCTTCACCAGGATAAGAAAGTTTTCTGTCATAAAATTTTCAAATAGATATTCAATTTCTTGCTCTCTTCTCGTTATGACACTCCCATGATGCAAATGTTTTTATGCTTGAAGTTCTCCCAGAGGCTCCTTACACTATCTTCATATTTTTGGATTTTTTTTCTGTTCTATTTGGGTGTTTTTTTGCTTCCTTGTACTCCAAATTACTGATCTCATTCCCAACTTTATCTACTCTACTGTTGATTTCCTGTAAATTATTCTTCGTTTCAATTAGTGTATTCTTCAGTTCTGACTGGTTCTTGTTTATGGTTTCTGTGTTCTTTTTCATGCTGTTAAAGTTCTCACTAATTTCTTTGAAGTTATCATTAAGTTTCTTCAACATCCTTATAACCAGTATTTTGAATTTTGTATCTGCTAGTTTGCTTGCATCCATTTTATTTAGTTCGTTTTCTGGAGATTTATCCTGTCCTTTCATTTGGGACCTTATTGTCTTTGCATTTTGGCTGCTTTCCTATGTTTGTTTCTATGTATTAGGTAGAGCTACTATATCTCCCAGATTTGGTAGAGTGGCATTGTGTAGTAGGTGCCACAATCTCCCCAGTCAACTGAGCTGGGCACTCCAGGTGCAACACTGTGCCAGCTGTGTGTACAGCCCTACTATAATTGATTGTCATTGGTGTCATTGGGAGGAATTGACCAGCCCACACCCCCCACCCCTGGCCAACTGGCTGTGGGGACCAGCTGCAACTACAGCAAAAAAGCTGTTCTACAGGATTCAGCCCTACAGAATAAGACTTGCTTCAGTTGGGCTTTGGTGCTCACTGAGTCTGCTTCTTGAATATGTTAGTTGAAGTGGTATAGTTGTAACCTGGTGTGGTCTGAAGCTGTCCATTTGGTACTCTGGCTTTGTGGCTTTCCTGCAATAATAAGGTCAGCCACTGCCAGTGTCCTGCCTGGCTTTACCTAGCACAAGCTACAGAGCAGGGGTCCCCAAACTTTTTACACAGGGGGCCAGTTCACTGTCTCTCAGACCGTTGGAGGGCTGGACTATAAAAAAAAAACTATGAACAAATCCCTATGCACACTGCACATATCTTATTTTAAAGTAAAAAAACAAAATGGGAACAAATACAATATTTACAATAAAGAAAAGTAAATTTAAATCAACAAACTGACCAGTATTTCAATGGGAACTATGGGCCTGCTTTTGGCTAATGAGATGGTCAATGTGCTCCTCTCACTGACCACCAATGAAAGAGGTGCTCCTTCTGGAAATGCGGCGGGGGCCAGATAAATGGCCTCAGGGGGCTGCATGTGGCCTGCAGGCCATAGTTTGGGGACCCCTGCTACAGAGCAATGTGCAGATGACTGCTACTAGTGCTGTGCTTGGAGGTGCCCAGAAGAGACCAAGCTGTGAACCAAGGATGGCTGCCATTACTTATTTGCATATGGAGCAGAATAAAACATGTCATTTCTGCCCCTTATTTTCAGTTAAAACAGGAAACATTAAACCAATTCTCTTTTTGTAAAATGTCCAGTGACACACACTTTTTTGTTGATGAATATCTGTGTTGTGTTTGTAAGTGTAATTTTGGTAAATTCAAAACCTGAGGTAAAGAGTCATCCTATCACTGCTAATGGAATTCTTTGTCTGAGATTTTGACTGTGCTTTCTCATATATTAAAATGGCATGGGTTTTCTATTATTAGCAGTATTTACCTTGAATATTTGTTACAACTGTGGGAGTAATAGATTTGCATTAAGAAAATGGTGACAGGCTACACATTATTAGTTGTAAGAATATAGTTTTCTACTGCAGATAATAGTAGATCTAGTTAGAGAGAGGAAGGTATTTAATAGGTGATGATGATGATGATAATAATGATGATGGAGGAATCAAATGGCCCTTTTCATTTTTCTTTTTTCCTGAACAGATGAATATATACATAGTAATTGATAGTATATTTGCCAATACCACAACATGCTGTTTAATCAGTCTCTTCCCAAGAACGTCTTGCTCTGATTTTCATCCTTACTCGTACCTTAACAGAGAATGAATTTAGAAAATGAATAATTGAGTTTATCAGTAAGAGCTCAAAAAATTTATTACTAGAGACACTAGGAAATGGCTCCTAGAGAAATTTAAAATCTAGGTAATCAGACACTTGACTTATATTTCTTTAAAGTGAATTTTTGTCAGGGATCTTGATTAGCCAATGTTCCTCATCTCCACCAGATTTATTTCATTTTTAGATGACAAAGACTTTTTTAATGAGAATAATATAAATTGGTATTACTTAGGGTTTTGTAATTTCAAAAATATTTAAAATCAAACATTATATTAAACTTTAGTTTTTTCCAATCTCTTTATCTTTTTAAATGTTTTTTAAAATAATTCACTTAGTTTATTTCTTTGTCCTGAGATTTTTATTTCTTTTATTTTGTTTACATTAATGTTAAATTTAGTTAATTTATTTTTTTTGTTGTTGTTTCAAACTTCTATGTCAGGCTCTTTTTCTTCCCCTTAATATACTCATTTAAATTTTTGTGCATCTTCTGGACTATATTTTTCAATATTTTTAGAATGTAATATTTATATCTAAATAATTTTTTAGAATTATTTATATCTAAATAATTTTTTATTTTTGATTTAATTATTATTTAGTGAGAAAGAAAATAAGCTTTAGAATCTGACCACCTGGGTTTAAATTTTTGGTCCAGTTGCTTCTTTAATGTCTCAGTTTTATAACTGTAAAATGGATAATATATAGTCCTTAGTTCATAGAGTTTTTGTAAATTGTAGATTTGCACTTGAAATATAGTTAGTAATTTAGATATGTTAGTTACCACTCCTACTTTTGCTTTTTAAAAGTCCATTGCTTATTCTAGTTCTTTTTTACTAAAATATAGATTGTTACCTCTGAAAATAATTTATTTTTTATTTTTATTTTGCTTTTATTTCAGTGGTAGTTAATATGTGATATAAAAAGGTATGATGACTTGTTAAGTCATTTTCTTTATTTTATAGTCAATATCTTATATGTACTATATCTGTGCATAACACATAATAAATGCTTGGAAAATATTTGTTTTATGATTATATTGCATTGTTAACAGCTATATTACAATTTATGTAAATTTAGTGTCATAACTTGGCCAAAAATATGTTTTTGGTTTTTCTTCAAACAATGGCAATAAGTATGTTTTGTGTTCCATTTATTATTCAGAGAGCCTGATGTTACACACTATCATGAATAATAGTAGCAGCTTACATTTTCATAATAGTCAGTATTGGCTAGAGTTGTTCCAAGTGCATTATCATACTATAATCCTTATAAAGCTGGACCTGTTTTGATTTTACTTTACAGATTAATAGACTAACTCACAGAAGAATTAAATGACTTGTCAGAAGCCATATGGTTAGTAAAGTATCATAGCAGGGCTTTTAACAATGACTGTCTGGTTTTGGATTTTGTTCTTTTAATAATTACTCTATATTTTCACCCAGAGTCCAAACCCCTGTTCTCAGGGAACTTATAGTCTATCATCACACTATAGTGTTTATATACAACATAACTATTTGTTTTAACTCAGTTAGTCTATTATAAAATCTACTTTTATAAATATGAGCCTATAAAGTTTGCTGTGTTGGTTTACTTTCCACTTTACTATATAAATTTACTCAGTGAATCTACAGTAATAAAAGTTTTTCATTTAATCAAATATTCACTATTCATCAATTTTTTTTTCATATTTAAAAATTTATTCTAGTCTATACACAGTGTTTGAGTACTAATGGGTTTATTTGGGCAAAAATCAAAAGTTCAGTAAATGTAATCATTAGACTTTTCTCAATCTACATTTACCAGGGCAGTGCTGGGTCTTTTGAGTTCAGTCCTTTCTCTGAAATATCTCTATTATTTTCAGTGAGAATTGATAAGTGTTAATTATCAGTGAAAGTGAGATTAAAGCAACACAAGTCCCATTAAAGAAAATTAATTACTAGATTTTAACCTTAAGTTTTTAAGCAAATGATAAAATACCACAAACATGTACTATATGTCTTACCATTGAAATTTATAGTTTAAGATACTGATTATTAGAATAATCTGTTTGTCCAGCATCTCCACTGTCCCCAAGACATGAGTGTGTGCCTGTTTATGTAAATACAAGATTGAGGGTATTCTCTCCCCTACTGATAGTCCCATCCTTTTCCTACACAATAACAAAGAATTGTATTACTCATTTTGCAAGAAAAGATATATTTCTTCTATATCTGGTAAACATTCTTTTTTTTTCTGCAAAGAAATACAATGGTAACTGTTCAGTGTGTGTGTGTGTGTGTGTGTGTGTGTGTGTGTGTGTGTGTGTGTATATATATATATATATATATATATTATTTCATAAGGGAGCAAAGATTTTTTGCAGAGAAGCCTAGGTATGTTTTCTGTTCTTACAATCTTTCTGTATCCAAAACCACTGCTCATATACTTTGTTGACTTTGATGATTATAAATGTGCCTCAAATATCATATGTTAGTGTCATCATAAAAGATATCTAATCCTGTTGAGAATTTTTATGTTTATTTGAGCCAAACTGATGACAGTTGCCAGGAAACACAATCTCAATGTATTGAGAAAATGCTCCAGAGAATGACAGTTTTGCAACCGATGTTATACATTATAATCAAAGAAGGAGATGTAAGGGTATAGGGGAGTGACATGAAATCCACTGGTGGTAGATTAGGAAGGCAGGAGAAAGCAAAGCAGGGAAATCTCCGACATTGGATACAGAGTAAAATGAGAAACAAACACTTCTTTAACATTGGTGAATACATGATAGTTAATATTTACAGCACAAAGAGATGCTATTCAGGGAATAATATTAACAATAAAGGGTTCTGGGTTTTCCTGCTCTAGTGCTGTGGATATAAAGGATTCTGGAAAAGAGGATTACTCTGATATTCAAAGAGTATGTTATTTTACATGCAAAAAGACAATAGACAGGTTTACTTAAGATAAAGATTGAACTTTGTCAAGGAAGCTATATAGGCCAATAATATGACTACCTACCATAACTTGCTTTTATTTAGGAATTTTTATGTTCAGACCATTCTATGTGGTTACTTCTGGTGTCTGTAACCCATGTAGGGCCCACCATGCAGGCCTTCTCTGAGATTGTCACCTTTAGTATGTGACCCTTTTTGTCTACATTAGCTTAGGCAATTTTAACACCCTCTTCCCCCTCCTAGTCATTCTGTATTTTGTCTTGAGGATAGGTGGGGTGGTTAATTTTATATGTAAACTTGAATGGCTACCGGATGTATAGAATAAACATTATCCCTGTTTGTGTCTGAGGCTGTTTTGAGGTGATATTAGCTTTTGGATCATTAGACTTATAAAGTGGTTTGCCTTTACCTACACTGGCTGGGCCAGTATTATCCTAATCCAGGGGGCCTGAATAGAACAGAAGACCTAGAAAGGAGAAATTAGCTCCTTTATTCTGATTAAACCATACCCTATGGATAATACTTACTAATACAATAGATTGTAACTCTTTTACTTTGCTTCTTATGACTTAAAAGATAACAGGAAAAGAATACATTCAAATATATAAATATGTGTGTGTGTGTGTATTTTCCTAGCAAGTTGACTCAGTGCCTGACTTTAAGTTAATCTTTTAGCCCTTGAATTTTCAGAAGTATCTAAAGTGGAATGGTTACTGGATGAGGATGTAAAATGCATGACATGATCCTTATCCCAAAAGGACTTACAATCAAGTCCCCAGGTTCCTATGAGCAGGTATCTTCTTATTTAGAAGAGAAAATATAAATCTGGTATGGTCAAACATAGTTTCATGATGAAGATAAAATACTTAAGGTAGATTTTAAAGAATGATAAAGACTTTCCCATCTTTGAGAGAACATCCCAGGCAGATGAGAATGCATTTGTTTAACTCAGTTCTATCACAGATATTTATAGTATGTTTTAGGGTTATAAAAAACTGGAAGACAAGGCCTTTCAGAATACAACTGGGGATTATAATGGATCTTTTCATCCATTTGGTGTTTACTCTAGGGAAAAGTCAATGTTGAGAGGAAAGAATAAAAACGAGAAATGGATTGGTGACAGAATGAGAGAAAAATTAAGTGATAGTGTATGGCCAGTAGCCGCTGCCATCATGGTCATTCACATGCAGTTTGTCATTGTATTTGGGCAGATGGTAAAGAAACAGTGGAACCAAAAGCTGGTGGGCCATTCCTTTATTCTAGCCTCACATTGGCCAGCAAGTAAATACACACAGGGCTTCAAAGCCCTGACACATTCTATGGTTCCACAACCAGGAAAATCTTCTCTGGTTTTCCTAGAATCAAAGACCCCCACCAGCTCAGTCACCTCTGGTTCCCCATCTGCACACCTTCTCCCTTCTCCTCTTTGCACAAACTGGCTTCTCCTTCAGCACCCTGTCATCTTTGCTTCCTTCCTCCTCCTTTTTCTTTTTAAAACTTTTTGGTGTGAAACCTCTCCTCCAGCAAACATTAATATAACAATGACCCTTCCCTAGCAGGAAGGTAATCCACAATTTGCAATCAACTGCCATGCTCTGAGGCCAAGCACACACATAATTGCCTAGCACCATTTTTAACAATAAAAGTGAGCAAACTCAAAAACCACAAATTTTACAAATGCATTTGTCCAACAGATAGCATATCCAGATCAAGGTAGATAATGTATTGGTGGCTTGTGTACATACTGCTTAATTCAATTAAAAACTTATATTTCTATTTTTTTGAAGAGTTTAATTCTATTTTTTCAAAAGGCTTAGTGTACTTTTAAGATTTTCTTTTTTTGAATTATTATGAATCTGATTGAATATAATTATGAGTAAAAAATTAGAGGTCTTGTTGCAGACACAATAATTACTCAGAGACCAGATGGAGTGCACCAAGTATATGGGAGCCTGCCACACAATCCCCCATACAGGTTTCATCAGAATGGCCTGACCCCCAGCCCCTACAGGTATTTATTGGTACACATAGATAGAAGCAGAGACAAGAATGAAGAAGTCAGGAAGGAGAACTTCTTTAGAGCAGACAGAAGGGCCAGGGAAGTAGCTCACTTTTAGATATCTACCCTTCCTATTGATTAATCAGAATTGCTAATTCTTTCTGTCAGTGACACCACTGTGCCTTTTGCCTCAGGGCACTGAACTGTGTTTCTGTTCTATGTTCCTATTCAGGGCTGCTACAGAGAGGCATTAATACAATGAAACCTTGGATTTCTTTCACCACAGGATCCATAAATTATTTTATGAAGAACTGTAAAATTTAAGAAAAATACTCAATAGCAAATTTCTTTTAATTCACTTGATTTTTCAAACTACATTTATGACATATTGTACTTGGCATTGAAAAAAGTTAAGGAAGAGAGAGTTGCATTATCAAAACAAAAATGATGTAGATATGTAAGTTCAAAGTTTACAGGCCTTAAAAATAGCTATTTCTTTACCCCTTCACTACTAAACCAAATTTCAAATACTGCTAATGATGCATGTATGAATACATGCCACTTTTTAATGATGAAATTAAGGACTATGTGTTTTTCAGCCTGGTATACTACTGAATTCTAATAAAACCATCTCTTCTTGCTTTTATTATTTATTTTGATCAAATTGCCATGGTGCACCAACATTTAGACAAATCCTCAATGATTACTAAGGCTTGGTTGGAGAATGCAACTTTTAGTCTGGCTGACATCTAACTTTTACATGGTTTCAAGTGATTTGAAATTCCAGTAATGTTTTCATATTTCATCATCTTACAAAAATTTTCAGTGCTTATATGATGAGAAAGAATATCTACAAGGCTTTTGCTAGGCAACTTTCAGCACCAACAGTTTCAACAACTATTTATGCTTAGTGAGTAGTGCTGCAACCAGAGTATGCTTTGAGATAAGTTAATAAAATTATATAGGTTTCAGGTGTACAATTCCATAGTATACCTTCTATATATTGTATATATTGTATTATGCATTCACCACCCCAAGTCACTTTCTATCACCATTTATCACCCCTTTACCCATGTTAATCCTAATCTGGAAGGACCCGAAACATTGAAGACACGAACAAAGTCCGTCGATTACACATCAAACTTTATTGTCTAGCTTGGCCAAGCGGCGGCAACTCCAACAGTGGTCTGAGGGAGCACGCGCGCCGGCATTTTGTTCTACTTAGTTTTTATAGTTTTGTAAGTGGGAAGTACAGAAGCAAAAATTGTAATTAGGAGCCCCTTACCACTACTGGTTATAGTCATATGTCCTTTAACATGATAGGACCACGTTCAATTTGCAAGCCATACATTATTTTGGAGAAAACAAAATTTACAAGTCAACAAACACAATGGCAGAAAGATGTCTTTTTACATATTAAAAGGCATTCCTATATTATCTAGTGTTTATCTGCTATCTCTCTGTCCAGAGTCACATGTGTTAACCACACGCATTTACATAGGAGAGGTAGTTTCTGTGGGGACAAATGCTCGCAAATGGCTCATTGCTATAAGAAAAAGTTTATTTTGGCTTTTCTCTCCCTGCACCTGGCTAGCCATTCACCCCTTTTCATTTACAATACAATGCCAAGGGCCATCCTGGTCATGCCAATCACACAGTACAGAGACTATTTCTCACAATTTCTCTGCACACCTTAATCCAAATTAATAAAATGTTCTTCAAACCTCCCAAAATATTAATATTAATTCTGTAGCTTTTGGTACTTTACAACACCTGCGGGTGAGGTGGCGCAGTGGCTCCTCACCCTCTCCTCCCAACTCCCAACCCCTTTCCCTCTTGTAATCCCCATACTGTTTGTGTCTTTGAGTTTGATTTTTCTTTGCTTAATCCTTTTCATCTTTTTTTATTTAGTCCCCCAAATCCCATTCCCTCTGACAACTGTCAATCTGTTCTCCATCTATGAGTCTATTTATATTTTGTTTGCTAGTTTATTTTGTTCATTAGATTCCACATATAAATGAAATTATATGTTCAACCTCTAGTATTTAATGACCTTGCCTG
Organism: Saccopteryx leptura; assembly: GCF_036850995.1. Taxonomy (NCBI): domain Eukaryota; kingdom Metazoa; phylum Chordata; class Mammalia; order Chiroptera; family Emballonuridae; genus Saccopteryx; species Saccopteryx leptura. The sequence continues at coordinate 323,391,853 of NC_089505.1, read as the reverse complement.
ACCTGAGTAATGACTGTCTTCCCAGGACACATGCAGGTATGTTTAGATGACTGTTACTGCTCTGGACCTCCCAAAATAATCAATAGCAATTGTATGGCCAGTGGTCCTTGCCATTGTGGCCTTGCAGGTTCCCTTTGGATTTGGACAGATGGCAAATGAACAATGAAGCCAGATAATGGTGGACCATTCCATTTATTAAAGTCTCATAATGCCAGATGAGCAAACAGGCCGGGCTCCCAAGCCCCTCAGCATTCCAGACTCACCCAGACTCACGGGCCCCACTGTCAGCCTCAGCAGGGCTTCCAAAGCCTCTCAGCACTCCCCCTCTCACTCTGCACTCTCTTTAGACTCTCCTGCAGGAAGGCAATCTGCAATTTGCAATCTGCCGCTCTGAGTGCAAGCAGCCTTCCATAGATGGTGCTGCCCCAATATAAGTGAAGAAACATAAAAGACATTTGTTTACCCAACATTCCACCCCTTTTGCTCACTTCACAATCTACATCACAGGTATGCCAGTGTGAGGAATGAGGCACATTACATAAACAGACAAACTATAGAAAACAGCACAAGTTATACAAGTGCAGCAATTACAAAGGAGCCCTTCACAATGTCTTCCTGAGCACTCTGCCCAAGGTGCACACTGATGTCCCGTCTCTAGCTCCCTACTCCATGGTAGGTGGTAGGGCCTCAGGGCTGTGTCTGTGGAAACCTTAAAGTGTCCTTGGTACATATCTGCAAATGAATGGGAGCAGCTTTCTGGTGCAGGAGGGCCTCCACTATAGTCACCCCCCCACACATCAGGGTCTCATACTGTCCAAAAGCGGCTTGTACATCCAACAAGGGAGCTGGTACCCCCCTCTGGTTGCAGTCCAATAGTCAATCCATGATAGACAACCCAGCTGTCTGTGCAAATCACCAAGGTAAAGGTGCATTACAGACAACTAGGATCTCACAGGGCCTTAAGACTCCCCCTTCATCCCTGCCATCATGGCAGCTCTGAAGACACTGACCCAAGGAAGGGTATGTGGCAACAGTGGTCAACCTCTCCATCTCTGCTCCAGAAAGCATGATGCCATCCACCACTATATTCCACAATCACAGCAAACTTATCAGGGTCTCAGTAGGTACTCTTTGCTGCTGGGTTTTTATCTTCTGGATGACCACTGGTCAAGCTTTGATTGTGCGAATGGTAGCTTCAGCCCAAGCCTCCTGATCTTCAGAAGAGGAGCTGGAAGCACCTGCTCTCACTGACTCAGAGCCACTCCACTGGCAGAGCTCCATTTGTAGTTACTGTGGCTGCCAACTCTCTGCCTGAAATTAAACCCACAGTTATTCCTCCAACAACTGCTGCTGCCAACGTTGAACTTCCAGGGCAAACTGCCACTCGCGAACCTGTTTGACCTTCTTCTTCAGAGACTGTTCCAGTTCCAGGTGCTGTACCTGCAGTTCTGTTTGCACACTTTGGGTGGCCTCTTGCACAGATCTCTCAGTTTCTCTCATAGGGTTTTAAGTAAAAGCCAGTCCACAGTCCCCAAAAAGACAGCCATGGGAAACCATAACAACTATCACTCCTCTACCACACCCCTCAAAGGTGGCTGTGGCTCCATACCAACCTGACCCGAATCCTACTGACTGTGCCAAATATAAGGCCAGGGCCACCACCGTGACCATGCAGATACAAGTTCCCATTGGATTTGGGCAGATGGTAAAGGAACAATGGAGCCAGAAAATGGTGGACCATTCCATTTATTCAAGTCCCGTAATGGCAAATGAGCAAACAGGCGGGGCTCCCAAGCCCTCCCTTCAGCCTTCTGGACTCACCTGGACTCTGACCCCCACCATCTGCCTCAGCAGGGTTCCCAAAGTCCCTCAGCACTCCCTCTCTCTCTCTCTGTACTCTCTCTAGAGTCTCCTGCTAAACCAACTGGGGGAAAAAAACCCTTTTCCAGCAAACAATAACAAACAATGGCCCATCCCAAACAGGAAGGCAATCTGCATTTTGCAATCTGTCACCCTGAAGGCAAGCAGCCGCAGCCTTCCATAAACTATACACACATGGTGCTGCCCCAATACAAGCATGCAAACTTAAAAAACATTAGTTTACCCAACATTTATCTATTTCAATAGAGATAGGCATTTACTACCCAAACTCTAATTGTAGTCAGATGCTTTCATTTTTTATTATTCTATTAGATTTCTGCTTGAGATGAGGGTCAGAAATATAACTTATGCAGTTCTAGTCACCATGTTGCTATAGAACAATTCGGCTTAAACATACTCCTATACCTAGTGAGAATGTCGAACAGCTTATTATTATTATTTTTAATTCTAGAGACCCCTTTTAACTCTAATAGTTGGCTGTTGTGGTTAGAGCATGACACGAAGTCTAAGAAATATTGACATAAAGGTTGGCTCAGTGGTAGAGCGTCGGCCTGGCGTGCAGAAGTCCCGGGTTCAATTCCCGGCCAGGGCATACAGGAGAAGCGCCCATTTGCTTCTCCACCCCTCCCCCTCTCCTTCCTCTCTGTCTCTCTCTTCCCGCAGCCAAGGCTCCATTGGAGCAAAGATGGCCTGGGCGCTGGGGATGGCTCCTTGGCCTCTGCCCCAGGCACTAGAGTGGCTCTGGTCACAGCAGAGCGACGCCCGGAGGGGCAGAGCATCGCCCCCTGGTGGGCAGAGCGTTGCCCCCTGGTGGGCGTGCCGGGTGGATCCCGGTGGGGCGCATGCGGGAGACTGTCAGTCTCTCCGTTTCCAGCTTCAGAAAAATACAAAAAAAAAAAAAAAAAAAAAAAGGTATAGGGGGTGTGGAAGAACTAGTGGCACTATGAATACACAAGAGACTCGCCTCCAAGTTGGCTTTGGATATAAAAGAATACGTCTGTTTTGCAGATTAAGTAAAATTCACTACTTCAATTTGATTTGATGAGTTTCAGCTTTTATCACAAGTGCACCAGTGTGTTTTAAAAAATTAAAAATAATTCAAACATGATATAAAGATGTGTACAAAAGGTATATACTAAAATAAAAAATTTCAATATATCAATATTTACTATTCTTTTTCTATATTTTAATTTATAGGTCATCAATAGAACTTAAGACTTTAAAATAAAATTAGAAGTACAAAGTAGGAGAAAAGAATATGAGGAGAAAATTTAAAAAATAATAAATTAAATACTACTTGATAACATGACAATTCATTTCAACAAAACAATATTTCTACAATTACTCTAGCAACTGTATTAGATTCTGTATTTTTATTTAAATTAAATAAGAGCAGATTTTTGGTGTTATCATATTACCATCAAAGAAAAGAGGAAAGCATGGCAGTATTTTAGTAGAAATTACAATTTTCTTGTTGCTTCACTATTGTTGTTTCCTCTTTAAATATGTTAGATTATCTATTAGTAAGTTTTTATTTTGCTATACTAGGACATATGCCATTTTCCAAAGTGAATGAATGTAGCTTCCAAAATTTCAAATCATTCAGCAGTCTTATTGTTCCCATTTAAAAGCATAGGCCATAACTCCATTCACAAGCCATAAAAACCATGGAGGGTAATATTAATTACCAAAAATCACCTTAGATTTACAAATGGCGGTTACTAAAGAAAAACAACCACCAGAACAATATTGATTAATGAGCACTAATACTTACTTAGCCTTTCATATTGTACAGAGTGCTTTTATATATTTTGTCAGTTTATTTGAACATCTCTACAATTCTATAAGTTTGATGGATAAATCAGTATTAAAATACAACTTTTCTAGGAGAGACTTCTCTATTTCTAAGGACATATAATTAAAAAGTTATCAGGATTTTATTTCAAATTTCTTTCTGTTTTAACCATTTTCTAGGATGACATGTAAAGAATTTTTTTTTCTTTTGGTATTGGTAAGAGAGAATCCTGTCCAGGTAATCCTGTAAACACAAGCCTTACATGCAAGATTAGTGATTTAATAGATGCAAGATCTTGTGGTTCTTTATATTAAATGCAAATTGAAGGCTTTGAACTTGATAATTTCAAGTACTTTCATCTATAAAATGGGTGATAATTCTATTTAAAATAATTTAAGATGTTTCAGAAAAAAATACATCTGTAATAGTATATATATTTACATTTTTTATTATATTGGAGTGACATTGGTTAATAAAATTATACAGTTTTCAAATGCACAATTCTGCATCATCTGTATATTATATTGTGTGTTCACTACTCCAAGTTAAGTCTCCCTCAATCACCACCTCCTCTTACTCTTTCTTCCACCTCTCTTCACCCCCCTTTCTCTTTCCCTTCCTGCTATCCCCACAGTGTTGTCTGCGTCTATGATTTTTTTCCTCTGCTTAATCCATTTACCTTTGAACTCTTCAATGATATATTTTATTGCTGAGAGTTTCCCAGAATGTTTTCTGAAAAGGTTAATTTTATGTACGTTAATATATATTATGACATAAAAGTGTGTATTGGAGAAGTTAGTTTTGAAAATTTTAAGATAAAACAAAATTAGACATACATCTCTTAAAGGCAGGAATTCTCAGTAATTTAAAATATTGAGTACAGAATGAAACGAGAAGAGAAAGCATGTAGAATGAACATCCGCAGGGATGCATTTCAGGCACACTTCTGGGAAGTGATGTACAAAGACTGCTTCCTGGGAAAACTCATCATAGTCCAGTCAGAGAAGGTTCTAAATCAACAAGTCATCATTGTGTCTTATCTATACCCTGTCTTTTTCAAAATGATTTTGATGTGGCTATGGGCTCTGTGTTTAATAACTTATCTGGTGAAATAAAATAAAATTCTTGCTAAATATAACTACTAACATAAAACTTAGAATATCTTAATTCATTGTCACCTCTCCTTCTGAGATAATGTTAATTCTTCTTTATGATAGTATAGGGCTCTTCGTATTAAGAATCCTTGACTTAGTTTACCTCAGTATGCTATTGAGGTGGACTTTGTGATATGAAATCATTCGATTAAATGTTTTAAGGTGAAAATTTTAGTCACCACAAAATACATAGCAGCCATTGCCTTCAAGATCATTGTAATTGTGCTGGGCTGCAGAGTTGGAACTATCTTTACAACTCCTGATAGTATTTTTTCATATTATTGTGTTCAGGATAAGAAACACACCACGCTGATCTGAATGCTTTTGGCAGCCATAGGCCTTGCAAGATAGCTCTACAGTAACTATAACAGACAGATTCTCTATGCACATAAATCATAGGTATTCCACAAGAAGTGGACTATTACTTTTAGTCTGGGGAAAGACTTATGCTATTTTAAAACAGCATCATCATGTGCCTACAATACATACAGAAGCATATTTACAAATGTAAAGGCTACATTTGTTGATATGTAATTCAGACATTTTTCTTTTTTTCTGACAAATTTATGGTTTTGGGAATTTATTATATTGCTGTTTTTTAGCATTTTTTTCTTTTGCTTTTTTTTCTTGTGTTGGTGGTGAGTTCCATGGAATTGTTTCATTTATTTTCAATTAACATGTTCTTTTACAAATTATATTTGCTCCTAGTGTTATTAATTCTTTCTATTTTATTTCAGAAATTGGGATGGCGAGAGAATCTATTTTTAAGATTTTATTTATTCATTTTAGAGAGGATAGAGAGAGAAGGGGGAAGAGCAGGAAGCATCAACTCCCATATGTGCCTTGACCAGGAAAGCCCAGGGTTTTAAAATGGTGACTTCAGCATTCCAGGTTGATGCTTTATCCACTGTGCCACCACAGGTCAGGCAAGGTGAGAGAATTAAAAAGAAGATGTACTTCCATTTTTGCCACCTATTCATTTTCAAGGTTCATATCCCAATTTACTATATAGCAAAGATTCATCCTAATATATCTTGTAATCAGTGGCAAATTTAATTACTTTATGTCTTATTTTGGGGAAATCAAGGCCTTTGAATCCTCATTTATGTGAAAAAGAGAAAGGAATGGGTAGAGAAGCCTTCCTTATTTTCATAGAGTGAGGTATATATGACATTTTATTTTGGTGTCTTTGCTGCAGACAGGAAGAGTTGCAAGACAAGCCACTCACTTTCTATTTTTGCATATTTTTTTTTTGTAATTTCAAAATATAACTTGATCGTTTCCCAGGCCATGAGACTAAGGCATACACTTTCCAGTTTTTGTGAAACTTGCATCCAGTGTATGTGTTTGGGAGGGATAGGGGAGCTAGAAATGAACAAACAAAGAAATAAACATAATCCTAATGGGTGATATGCAGAGAATTTTACAATGTCATGAAAAAAGAAAAGTGACTTAATCTTGTCCAGGAAAGCATTTCTGGCAGAGGTAAAATTCAACCCGAAAATAATCAACATAACCAAGCCAACTATATATGTGAAGATGAGGGGAAGAGTTCAAAAACTAGTGAGAGAGGAGGTGCCTGTCTGGGAAAAGGGGAGGGTGCCCTGGGTCCTGACCATGTGGAGAAGTTTAAAGCCAAGACAGGAGTTAGCAACTAAATTATAAGTACAAAAGAAAGCCACCAGCAGGTTTTAAGCAAGGTTGAATGATGCAATCCATTTGTTTTTTAAGAGATTACTCTGTATATCATGTTCAAAAAGGAATTGTAATGACAAAAGGACAGCTTAGAGACCAAGAGGTAGATTTTGTTCTGGTGACACCCAGAGCAGATGCTGATGCTTTGGACACAGGATGTGCTGGTGATGAACAACAGAAGTATTTTGAGCTTTGAGCCATGATTTAATTTTGAGGCGTGGGACAGCATAGTCATTTTAATCCACTTAATTCAAAAGGAAGGAAAACCAAGCTAAAAGAGAAGGTCAATGGGAAGTGGAGAGTTTAGGTAGGCAATTCAAGAGCAGCAGTTTTCAACCCTTTTCATCTCAAGGCACACATAAACCAATTACTAAAATTCTGTGACATACCAAAAAATGTATTTTTGCTGATCTGACAAAAAATAAGTATAATTTTATTCATTCACACTAGATGGCTATTTTTGTATTAGATGTTGTCATTTTTTATTCGAACAGTTAAGAAAAAGAGGTATCTCGACTAAATGTTTAGGTATTGCTTATTTTAAAAATTCTTGTGGCACACTGGCTAAAAATCACTGTTCTAGAAGATAAACTATGGATGGACCTGGATAACATTATATGGAGTGAAATAAGTGAATCAGAAAAAACTAAGAACTATATGAATCCATACATAAATGGGACATAAAAGTAAGACTCAGAGACATGGACTAGAATGTGATGGTAACGGGGGGGGGGGGGGGGGGAAGGGCGGGAGGGGGCGAGGAAGGAGAGGGGAGGGGGGGGAGGGGAGGGGCACAAAGAAAACCAGATAGAAGGCAACAGAAGACTATATGACTTTGGGTGATGAGTATGCAACATAATCAAATGTCAAAATAATCTGGAGATGTTTTCTCTGAACATTGTACCCTGATTTATCAATGTCACTGCATTAAAATTAATAATAAAAAAATGTAAAAAAAAAAAAGAAAAAAACTAAGAATGAATTTCAAATCCTCTCAGCAATCCTAATCATCAGATTCATTATATAAAAACAGGCATACCTATAGCCAATTGTAAAATATTTTTAACTCCTTGTCCTATGTTCATAAGGATTTTAAATGATTTTTTTCAGAAATAAATATCAGTCAAATAAAACAAACAACTAAGAAAATGCTTAGACTGTACTTTTCTTCATTCTAACTTTGAATATAGAATCTTACATTTGAAGCTAGAAAAGATTTTGAAAGCTATTTAAATGTAACCTTTAATTTTGGCAAATGACTTGCTCAGACCCAAGAGAGTTTATAGCATGCATGTATGGCCACTTAGCCAACAGTGTGTGGGTTGGGCCTAGGACCTAATCCTTCTGATGCTCAGTCCAATCAATATTAATTATCAGATTTTATACTTAATTAATAATTTTTATAATTTGAAATAAGACTTTTTTTCAAAAAAATATTAGGTAGGAAAACAGAAGAATAATGGGTGCAGACAGAAAGCTTCGAGGTCAATAGGCTGGGCTTTTGGTCTGGCAGGGCACTCTGAAGGTAGAAATGTTCATGAGGATTCTGCTATGGATCACTTACCTTTCCTCAAAGGAAGACCAAAAATGGATATAGCTTCTCCTTTTTGTCATCACTTCATTATGGTTTCTACCACCACCGTGAACTTCTCACTATCATCCTTTACTTTCATGCATAGCCTATATGACCTGCTCATGATTCAGTGACTGTGACACCAAATCTTTGTTTCTTCCATCCCTATCTGCTAAAGGTCAGGATCTCTCTGGGAATATAGTTAGGTATGCTGGTCTGTGCAGTGCTGTGACTTGGGTGTGCACTTGTTTCTATAGCTTTGCCTCCGCTGTTAGATGGTAAATTGCTCGAAGGCAGAGCTATCTTGCAATAAACTCAGAAGAGTATTCTAGAAAAATTGTTGAGACAGTGGCAAAGAAGAGATCATGCCTAGGGTATGAAGCCTCCTCTCTCCCTATTGCAAGTCTTTAAAATTTGAAGCCTGACTTACTTTCCCCATTCCCCATTTCCCCATTTCCTAAGACATGTTTGTCATGTCTTAGGTAAAAAATGGAAAAGGTACAGTTCACAGCAAGGATTACTAAAAGATAAAGTTTGAAGACAAGAAAACAAATGTAGCTTCTGAGGTAGAGAGAGTAGAAAGAACACTGCTTTAGAGTTTAGAAGGTTCTAAATTTGTTTCCTTGGAAGGTGGCTTGCTAGTTCTGTGACCATTGACAGGTGAACTTGTTTGAACCTTAGTTTTAATATATCATAATGGGTAATAATAATAGATTATGTTACTGAGATGCTGAGATTTGTGTTAATATATGCACGCTGCTCCACACAGACCAGCTCAGAAACTATTCATTCCCTTCATGTATAAGTTGCTCATTACGAAGATTCTGTGGTTTTGATGACAATGTTTCTCTTGCTCCCGGTCATTTACATATGCTGCTTCTTCTGCCTAACCATTATTTTTCCTTCTGGCTTCTGTCCCTTTACTCATTTGTCTATACACATACCTCCTTGGCAGTCATGCTTGGGTTCTTGGTTTGGTTTGGCTAGGAACCTAGCCCTTATCTTGTCTTCGTGATACTTCACAGCTGTAACATCATGGACTGTATAAATCCCTGTCTCACCAGATTACAGGCTCTGCATGGGCAGAGACCAAACTTGTCCAGTTAATTACTGCCCTACACATGGAGGCTGCTTAGTACCTATTGGCTGAATATGCAATAAGAGACCCACGCAGTGTCTGTACTCAAACCTCATGAGTGTGTAAATAGCAATATGCATCAGTTATTTATAGCTTGTGTTTGTGTGAAGAGAGACAGCCAGGTAGATACACAGGGTTATTTATAGCTATTTATAGCTGCAGATTATATCTTTGGGGAAATTTCTATCTTAGTAAAAAAGCTTGCTGTTAAAAAAACAATCACTGAACCCATACAGAGGCACTAAATTTGCTAAATGTTGCTTGATAGACATACTTCATACTGTAAGAGTAGAAGGAAGCCATGAGCCTCTTGCAATGCAGGGAACAACTTTAAAGAAAAACAAACCAGAAAATTTTCTGGTTTTTTTGACCAATTGTTTGGATAAATGCATTTTGCATCTGTACTTTCTAAATAATCAGCTAAAATTTCCATGTCTTTGCTGATGAACTGTGAACATCACATCAGATTGTAAATAACCCTCATATATTTTTAAAAATTTAACTCTTGTACCATAAAACATACATAACAAAATTTACCACCTTAACTATTTTTAAGCACAGTTCTGTAATGTTAAGCATATTCATATTGTTGTGTAACCAATCTTCAGAAGTCTTTCATTTTGTAAAACTAACACTCTATACCAATTAAACAACTCCTCGTTCCTTCTCCCACAGCTGCTAGCAGCTGGTTTCCTACATTCTGTTTGAATTTAGCCACTTTAGATACCTCTTTCTATTTTAATTATGGCCCCCATCACATGTTAAGAAATTGTATTAATATCTCTGGCTTGTTTGCTCAGTGGTAGAGCATCGCCCAGCATATGGATGTCCCAGGTTCGATTCCTAGTCCAGGCACACAAGAGAAGTGCCCATCTGCTATCTGCTTCTTCACCCCTTCCCCTCTCACTTCTCTCTCTCTCTCTGTCTCTCTATTCCCCTCCTGCAGCCAGTTTTCTGAGCCACCAAGCAATGCCCAAGATGGGCAGAGAATCGCCCCCTAGTGAACTTGCCAAGTGTATCCTGGTCAGGGGCATGCAGGAGTCTCTCTCTGCCTCCTCTCCTCTCACTGATAAAAAAAATAAATAAATGTTTGTAGCAATGACCATTCTCCTACACTCTAGATCCAGTCACCCTGAAATTCTCATCATTGCCTATACCCCAAGCAGACTGAGCCCTTTGCTCTTCCAATTTATACGGAGGCTTATACTCACACAAAATGCTCAGCCCCAGTTTCTGTCTTTGCTAATTCTTCTATATCCAGCCCCCAGTGCCCTTACATCTCCAGCAGCAGATGCCTTTGCCTCCCAGGTTCTGCTCTACAGTTCCGTCAACTCTCTGTTGCCTAGCATTGTTGTCTCACGCAGCTCAGCTTGTGTTTCTTAATTTATCTTCCATAAAATACATCTTACAAATTATACTTGGGTGTAGTTAAAATAATTTAATTTCAGGTACTTACTAGTAAAGTGGTTTGGTGGTTTAGATTGGGAAATTAAAATTTTAATATAAAACATTCTTTAGGAAAATGTGTTCCTAAACCTTTAGAAACATTAAACTTAATTTTTGGTAAATATTTAATCCCAAATTACACTCTTAAAGTTTCTATTGTGTATTTTTTCTTGTTTGAGAATTTTTTTTCTTAGAAAAGAACTGCATTTACAATAAAAATGGAGTGAATCCCTGATACATCAGCTTGGTTTCTTTAACTGCCCACATGGAGCTGGCTTTTTACATATACAATAGTGAAGTGCAATGTTTTAATGTTTAGGGAGCTAAAGACTATATGACCTGATGTGTCTAACATTTATCTAGGCTAGGTCCCTGATAAACACTGAATTCAGTATCTTGGTATACCAGGGTATTAATCTGGGGAGAAGGAAAAGCCATGAGTTGAAAGAGAAAGTATCAGCCCTGGCTGGATAGCACAGCTGATTAGAATGTCCTCCCCAATGCGAAGGTTTGGGCATCAATCCTCCATCAGGGAACATACAAGAATCACTAACAAATGCATAAATAAGTGGAACAACTAATTGATGTTTCTCTCTTTCTTCCTTCTATCTCTCTAAAATCAATAAATTAAAAAAAGAAATAAAAAAGAAAATATCACCAAAAGCAAATAATTGTATTTAAAGATAACTTAAGAATAATGCCAGAAAAGAATAGGAAGAGAAAGGAGAGGAACAAATAAATTGACACTAGAGACTCCTGTGCAAGAGTCACAATTAGAAGTGCTGAATAATACAAATGTAAATAGGAAACACTTTAGTCTCATCTGGCTTCACTCTCCGAAACTTTGCTCACTGCTTTGCTAGATCAGAAAAGTCATTGTTTTCTTCAGGCAGGTGTGACTGTGTGGTAAGGTACCAAAGAATAGAAATATTAATATTTTAGGAGAGGAAAGAGGGAATTTTTCTGGCTTGCAGAGACATACTGTGTAGAAAACCTTCTTTTTACTAGGAAACTTAAAAAAGCATTTTATAATTTGGGCTAAGCATACAGAGAGATTTTGTAAATACAATTTTTATACTTGTGTGTGATTTGCACCAACTCAGGATAGACAACAACATTGTATTGTAAAGGGATTTTGTGCTGGGAGACTTAGATTTCCCCTTCCCTCACCTCTGTGAGAAACAGGGTAAACACCTAGCCAGGTGTAGGGAAGGGAGGGAGAGATTAAGCAAATCTTTTCCTCTCTACATTTTCCTTCTTTAATGGGCCATTCAAGGACGCTTAACCCCTGGTGCCATGTAGACTCCCCTCCCCTCCTGAAAATGTGTAATCAATGTATTACCTCTAGACTAAGAAATGGCAAATGAACCCTAGAAAATTTAGGAATATCTTTTTATATATAGAACGACATTTTCCACTATTGTATTGCCTTGTAAGTTTTAATGTGTAGAAATATTTTTATAATCCTATAGACGAATGTGATAAACTTGCTAATGAATTGTGTCATCTCTCCCCCTCCTCCTTTTCCCGCCAACCTGTGTGTGATCAAAGGTATATAACCTGCCTCAGGGCTATACTCGGTGCGCACGATTTGGGTCAGCTATGCCCCATTTTAGTCATATGTGGCTGGCATATTATTAAATCTCTTCTTTTAATAAAACTCCTTAAAATTCATTTGGACTTCGTGTCTCTACGTAAACCCGGCAGAACATTACAACAACTGGAATGATAAAATGTCTGGACTTTAAAAAATTTAGGTTTACAGTGTTACAATATAGTTTTATAAGGGCATTATTGATTAGAATAGGGCAAAAAGATGGACAAATATAATTTGTTTTTGTCTCTCCTGTATTATAGTTAGTTGTTTACTTGTCTACCACCATGTAAATGCAGTTTGAAGAAAGAAAATATACCACCTTACCACTAGATCTTGTTATATCAATGAATTCAATTGAATAGCTTTATTTTCTTAAGGTGATCAAGAATAATTGAAATAATGTATTTAATTATTATGTACTCTATATATGCATTTTATGAAATGTTTTTATTTCTTAAAGCTACATATAAATATATTGCTTTCAATTAAGAAACTAAATGTTATATACTTCCCTCATTAAGCTTTCAGAGGATATAAACTTTCTAAAGCAATCTTTGTAGTGAAATCAGTGTATTAAAAAATGGCATGCTATTTTCATATTTGTGCTTTAGTTTATCTTTATTATTTGGGATGTAGATGGTATTAATTTTTTATTGCAGGTTTTTGTTAAAATAATTAAAGATAACATAATCTGTATGGACAATAATAGCTTTAAAAGTAAAATTCTCTGGATAAAAATAAGTTTAGTTTTTAAAATGACCTGATCAAATCAAAGTTTCATGTCTCCTTTAAGTTAAAGAACACATTTTTTTCTAGTTCCAAATGAAATCATTTACAAAAACAAAAGTATGTCTATGCTCTAGAGAGTTACCTGATGAATATATGAGCTTGTTTCAATTATAATATGAATGGAAACCCCAATGTTATTCAACTGCTCAAATGATCAGTATTTGAATCCTTCTTTTGAGATTTAAAAATATTTTGTGGAATCAAGTGATTTTGATTCATTCAGAAAATATTATTTTTGCACACCTGCTATTAGTAGACACTAAATTCCAGGACTATAGAAATGTATAAGAAATTTTGATAGCTGAAAAAATTTTAATTAAAAAGTATATACACACGGTAGATAAAGTAATACGTATATATAATGCTTGTGTTTATAAGTACAAAATTATATATAACTGACAAAAGACAAAATTATACCTTATCTTTTATTTACCTGAAGGAAATAGATACCTTGATCAAGTTTAGTTTAGATTATATCTTGTTTTATTTTTAGAAAAATAATCAAATGAATATTTATCTAATAGATTTTATATTCACATATTTTCTACAATTAATATTTAGGTCTACAAGTTTAATACTTCACAGTTAGTATTAAACCATGAGAGGTTAAAAATATGGTTCAATAAATGTAACTCCATTCAATTAAGTTATAAAGCACTAATTTTTAAATAACATAAATTAGTATGTATTTTGTGTACATTTAATGCAGTTATTTCAAAGGCTAAAAAGCTTTCTAGACTAAAACCACTAAATTAGTATGTATTTTGTGTACTTTTAATGCAGTTATTTCAAAGGCTAAAAAGCTTTCTAGACTAAAACCACTGAACCTTTATAAAGACAGAGTAATCTCATATTGAACAAAGAGATGAAACAGAAATAAGAGAATTTATATCAGAAACTGGCCCATAAAGCTTTATACATAGCTACAGTTATGTAATCACTTTGATGATTAGCAAATTGTCTTTGATAGACAGTTATATTTCATGGAATTTAACTTTAACAAAGGAAAAAAATAATATTAGAACTTTCTGAATTATTTTTGTTAAGATACAGTTGTCAATACATCAGGTATAAAAATCAGATGATTTGGAATTCAGATTTCAAATAACCAGTTTAGAAAATCAGACTTTTTTTTTTTTTTACAGATACAAGGAGAGAGGGATAGATAGGAATAGACAGACAGGAAGGGAGAGAGAATTGAGAAGCATCAATTCTTTGTTGTGGCACCTTAGTTGTTCATTTATTGCTTTCTCATATGTACCTTGACGGGGGAGTGCAGCAAACCTAATGTCCCCTTGCTCAAGCCAGTGACCTTGGGCTCAAGCTGATGAGACTTGCTCAAACCACATGAGACCATGCTCAAGCTGGCAATCTCAGGGTTTCAAACCTGAGTCCTCTGCGTCCCAGTCCCATGCTCTATCCATTGCGCCACCACCTGGTCAAGCTAGAAAATCAGACATGTAATGTAACTTCATACATATGGTATAGATCAATGAAAAGACCAAATTCAGTCATTTAATAAATAATATGAACTTTATATACTTAAATAATCTTTTATAATCTCTTTGAAATTTCTAAATACATTATAAATAATCTTGTTTGGCTTTTATAACTGATAAATTTATGATATATGAACTTAAATAAGCAAATGAGATACCATATTTAAGAGCACTCAGTTTTAACTGAATGGCCAATAACTTACTGTCCTTGCTCTTCTACCCTTAACTTATCTGCTGAAGACCCACATTGAACCCTTTTCATGCAGAAGAAATACTTATAATTAAGCCATATGAGCCAACAAAGTCACCAGGATTATGTTCTCTTTGTTCTGATGCTTTACGAGGGATTGCTGGAAAGTGATGTAGAAATAAACCACTTGTTAGTATATTTTCATTTCTTTGCCACCCCTTCATAGTATACAAGGAATACTGCCTTACTGAATATTTGGAATTTTATGTTTAATTTTATTTATGAGAATGGTTGATCATATTGAGATGAATGGGTAAGAATGTTGTCCTGAGGCCCTGCTGAGATTAGATTTGGGGGCATGTGCAAATTAAATCCATTAGTGGGAAATGCAGTTCTGTATATTCTGACTTGTTCTGTCCTGTATTCATCATTTCTCTGATTCTCCATAACACTAGTTTCATTTTGAGGCATTTTAGTTTTCACGTCATAGATCTGAAAACAAATTGATTTAGAATAAAGCGCAAACACTTTAAAATACAATTCTGTAAATCACCTTTTGTTTTTATTATTTCTAAACCACGTATTTCTCTTGGATTGGAAGAAAGTCAAATATAGGTTATTTTTAAGAACATTAAATGAATGTGTGAAGGATAAAATTGTCCCTCATGTCTTAGACCTAAATGTATAACTTATCTTGTTAAATTACTTATTTTTATTTTTTTTTCAAAACTATCACAAAATTCCATGGGAAGTAAATTAAAGAATTGACACCTTTATAATACAAAGATATTATCTTGCTAAGCATAGTACAGTTTAAGAATTTCTGCCTATCTGATTTCATTAATGAAATGGCAAACTTTCCACACAATACTATTAAAAGTTTTTGCTACAGGAGTTTTATGAAAGGGAAGTTGCCTTCATACTATGTAATTATCATATTAAGCATCTGTAAGAGATAGCAATTTGTTTTCCTCTTGAAGTACATTTCTAACCTCTGCCTTATCAATTTGCAAAAGATAAATTACCTCAAAGAAATTACTGATTAACTTCTAATTAATCAGCTCTTGTGTGTTTTCCCATATTAGATTCCTAAGGAATTAAAACTTTATAATCAGAAATTGAGAATGAAGGTTAAAGAGGAACAAATTGATGATTGAAATATATTGTAAATGTTATAAAAGTGGAAACAAATATAATGCTTTTATTCTACTAAAATGAATATTGAGGTGATAATTCTTATTATATTCCTAGAGAAAATAAATTTTATTAAGTTGTCATAAAATTTTCTGTGGAAAGTTTGGGTGTTTATTTAGAGGTAGAAGTCAAACTTTTTATCTCAGACTTAGAAGTTGAAAGAGTTAATGACTCAAAATATTTTACATAAATCATATAGCATGCAGTAAATATAGTTAATAAAAGACTCATTTTTGTCAAAATCAAGATTTGACAATCAAATTAGCTTATTTCAAATAACTCAACAATTCGGTTCTTCATGGTGTTATAGTTTCTCACCACAGGTGGTAACAATTGCACTTGATTGTTTTTTTCGTTTTTATTCAGTAAGAGGAAAGGGGACAGAGGGACAGATTCCCACATGCTCCCTGATGGGGACCTACCTGGCAAGCCCATTAAGAGGCAATGCTCTATCTGAGGTCTTGCTCTGTTGCTCAGCAACCAAATTCATTTTAGTGCCTGAGATAGAGGTCTTGGAGTCATCTTCAGCA
This sequence comes from Saccopteryx leptura, assembly GCF_036850995.1. NCBI lineage: Eukaryota > Metazoa > Chordata > Mammalia > Chiroptera > Emballonuridae > Saccopteryx > Saccopteryx leptura. The sequence continues at coordinate 323,375,372 of NC_089505.1, read as the reverse complement.
CCTGGGGCAAACTTGCTCCAATCAAGCCATGGCTGCGGAAGGGAAAGACAATGAGAGAGAGGAAGGGGAGAGAGAGAGAGAGAAAGAGAGAGAGAGAGAGAGAGAGAGAAACAAGAAAGGGAAGGGTGGAGAAGCAGATGGTTGCGTCTCCTGTGTGCCCTGACTGGGAAGCGAACCCAAGACATCCACACACCAGGCCGATGCTTTACCACTGAGCCAACCAGCCAGGGCCAACTTTGATTTTATAAAGTTTTTTGTTTATTATTGCAAAAGACAATTATTTTTGCTGGTACACTTGATATAATATTTCCATTTTATAAGTGAAATTTTATGAGAGGTTTCATAAAATTCTCCTCATTAAAATTCAAATAACTAATTTTAATAATAAAGGCCTATGTAAGATGGCTTCTATAAGAGTGCTCTCGGCCCTGGCCGGTTGCCTCAGCGGTAGAGCGTCGGCCTGGCATGCAGGGGACCCAGGCTCGATTCCTGGCCAGGGCACATAGGAGAAGTGCCCATTTGCTTCTCCACCCCACCCCCTCCTTCCTCTCTGTCTCTCTCTTCCCCTCCCGCAGCCGAGGCTCCATTGGAGCAAATATGGCCTGGGCGCTGGGGATGGCTCCTTGGCCTCGCCCCAGGTGCTAGAGTGGCTCTGGTCGCGGCAGAGCGAGGCCCCGGAGGGGCAGAGCATCGCCCCCTAGTGGGCAGAGCTGCCCCCCTGGTGGGCGTGCCGGGTGGATCCCGGTTGGGCGCATGCGGGAGTCTGTCTGACTGTCTCTCTCCGTTTCCAGCTTCAGAAAAATACAAAAAAAAAAAAAAAAAAAGAGTGCTCTATTGGTTTAGCTGGTGTTGAATTGGTGCTAATTGATTCATCTGGTCCTCAAACATTGAAGTGTTCTGATTATTGGAGAAGTGCTTTTTTAAAACACTTTCTCACTCTGTTCAAGCTGCTGTAACAAAATACTTTTTATTTACATTTTAGAAACACTTCATTAAGAAATGAAGTTTTATATTCATTAACAAAATAGCATAAGTACTTAAATGTAACCAAATAAATAATGAGAATAAAAAAATAAAAATAACATACCAGAAGGCCAGTGTTTATAATAGAACAAAACTATAAATATTTTTAAAATAATATTAGAGTAGATGCTAATATAAACCATTCCTTACTTTCTGCTTCAATATGAATATAACCAGTACCCAAACATAAAAGAGTTCACAGTGGTAATTGCTTTGAATTTTTCTTCAAATGATTGACCATTTAAATGTTTCATTTATTTCTTCATATTAAGTATCTTTCAATTCATATTCTTTGAAATCTTTTTACATTTTTTATTAGGTAGAATTAAAAATTTAGCTTTACAATGAAATTAGTAAATTTTAAACAAAATTTTCCAAAAATATAAAAGAATAAAACACTTTACAGTTTAAAAAGTTATGGAATTCATTGAGGTGATACTGGTTAATAAAATTATACAGGTTTCAGGTGCTCAGTTCTACAATACATCATCTGTATATTATATTTTGTGTTCACCACCCCAGGTTTTCCTTTGGCACCACCTATCACCTGTTCTCCTCCACCTCCCCCATACCCCCTTTCCCTCTTGTAACCCCTACACTGTTGTCTGTTTCTGTACATTTTTTTTTTTTGCTTAATCCCTTCATTTTTTTCACCCAGTTCCTCAAACCCCATCCATTCTGACAGGTGCCAGTTTGTTTTCCATACCTATGAGTCTGCTTCTATTTTGTTTGTTAGTTCATTTTGTTCATTAGATTCCACAAATGAGTGAAATGATATGCTACTTGGTCTTTCTCGGAGTGGCTATTTTCACTTAGCATAATAATCTCCAATACCATCTATGCTGTCACAAAGGTTAGATTTTTCTTGTTGTTGTTTTTTTACAGCTAAATAGTAATGTGCCACAGCTTTTTATCCTCATCTACTGATGGGCACTTGGGCTGTGTTCAAATCTTGGCTATTGTAAATAATGCTGCAATGAACATAGGGGTATATATATTGTTTTAAATTGATTTTTTAGTTTCTTTGGATATATTTCCAGATGTGGAGTTGCTGAGTCATAAGGTAGTTCCATTTTTAATTTTTGGAAATAATTTTATACTGCTTTCCACAGTGGCTGCACCAATATGCATTCCTATGCACTCATGAGACTGATTTCAAGAATACAAGGTTAGTTTCACATCTGAAAATCAATCAAGATAATATACCATAGAGGAGAATAATAGATAAAAATGCATGATCATAGCAATATACACAGAAAAAACATATAAAAAACTAGAAAGCTCGGCGGTCATACAAAATGACCGCTGTTCTAGATATTATAAATTGTAATTAAAATGATTTGTGCAAAGGTGTCTGCTAATTCAAACTGAATTACCCAGGGCAGGCAGCGAGGATGCCCCTTTGCTTACTGCCCCATGGGGTTTCCCCCTTCTATTTGCTTAATTGCTTAAAGTAGAGTGCAATGAAGGAAACCACTGGTGGTACATTTCTTAAGAGCCACCGCTAGCTCAATAAATAAAGGTGATTTAAATAATAAAATGTTAATTCACATGTCAAAGATCTCTTTGTACACAACATTTCTTGTGTAGATATTTCCATCATTTTTAAGCTCCTCTTGCAGAGGACCATCAATTATTTTTAATTTTACGTCCGTTCTTTCACGAACTCTTGAACAGGCAACATAAAGTTGACCGTGTCCAAATGCAGGCTCAGGTAAAAAAATGCCAACACGCTTAAGCGTTTAGCCCTGAGACTTATTGATGGTCATTGCAAAGGCAAGTTTTACAGGAAATTGTCTACGTCTCAATTGAAACGGCAACCCTGTTTGAGATGGAGCCAAATCAATTCTTGGAATGACATGTATTTCACCTTTAGAGGAGCCAGTCAAAGACTTAGCTATTATGACATTATTTTTCAATTGGAGAACCTCTAGTCTTGTACCATTGCAAAGACCCCTTCTGGTGTTAAGATTTCTTAACAGCATAATAATTGCTCCAATCTTTAACCTCAATTTGTGAGGTGGCATGCCAGAAAGCGACAGATTACTTAAAAATTCCGTTGGAAAGTTGTTGGCACTCGCTTTATTATCAGCTACAACGGAATCAACACTTAAATATGTCGTGTCATTCCCTTCTATGATATTTAAGACATCATCATTTAGTTTGTCTACATCAGAATTTTTAGGACACAATATTGCCCTTTCACTAATTTCACTGATGTTTCCAGGCTGGATTTTATTACCAAAAACCCAATCCACTAAACTATCTTTGCATATCATTGACAAAGGAATCTTGACAACGTCTTCACTCAATCCATTATCATCAGAAAGAGTTCCATTTCCAAGTTTTAAAGGCCACTCACTATATTCGGGGTCATTTGATGTACTGTTTGCTATTTGGATGCTGATTGGTCAATAATTTATTCAAGAGTGGTGGATAATTCTCAATTAGTGGAACTACAATGTTTCCGTACTTGCAACATTGAGAAAATCCTTTCTTGCCACGGTCAAATCATTAGTTTCTAACTTGAAGTTTAAGGACTGACAGTGTTCACATTTAATATTCATGTCACCAGAGGAATGCTCAAAAATTAAAGTTTCTCCGTTTGAAACTGTTTTAATCCTTTTTGCGTTTCAGTCAGCATTACTCTGTCGTTTTTTTTTTTTTTTTTGCATTTCTCTCGTGCCTTTGTTCAAGGGACTCATTTTGTCGAGACAGGCTTTTTTGTTTTGCATCTGAGGCAAGCCTTGTTTCTCTATGCTCATCAGTCTCATTTTGCCTAGAAAGACGCATTTGCTCTGCGACTGAAGCAAGCCTTGTCTTTCTCTGCTCAGTGGTTTCTTTTTGTCGAGAAAGCTGTTTTTGTGCAGCTTTAACTCCTTTTCTTTCCTCTTCAGTGCTGTATTTTCTAGGAGGCATTCTTAAAAGAAATTACGTTAAGACATAGTTTTTATGTAAAACAGATGATTGCCAATGCAAACAAATGTTCACCTTCCCCCTGACCCACTTAATTTGCGTTCAGCCATGGCAACTTCACCCCATTGGCTAGTACAGTTACGCAAGCAACCAATAAGCTATCAGCAACAAACAGATACAAGCCGCATATAATAAAGATATATATATATAATTTATATATATAGAAATTATATATATATATAATTTCACTAATCTCTTTCCTTTCTCTGATCCCATAATCTCCTTCCCTTTCCCTCTGACTGCTTTTCCTCTGGTCCCTTTGATCCTGCCTCTACCTCTATTCCATTTTTCAGGTCACATTGCTCATTAAATTCCTCATATGAGAGAGGTGATATGATATTTTTCTTTCTCTGCCTGGCTTGTTTTACTTAGCATAATAGTCTCCAGGTCCATCCTTGTAGTTGCAAAGGTAAGATTTCCTTCTTTTTCATGGCCGCATAGTTTTCCATTGTGTATATGTACCACTGCTTTTAATCCACTCATCCAATGAAGAACACTTTGGCTGTTTCCAGATCTTAGTTATTGTAAACAATGCTGCAATAAACATGGGGGTGCATTTCTTCTTTTTAATCAGTGATTTGATATTCATAGCATATATTCCTAAAAGTGGGATAGTGGATGAAAAGGCAGATCCATTTTTAATTTTTTGAGGAATCTCCATACTGTTTTCCACAGTGGCTGCACCAAGTCTGCATTCTCACCAGTAGTGCAGGAGGGTTCCCTTTTCTCCACACCCTCGCCAGCACTTATTATGTTTTGTTTTGTTAATGAGCGCCATTCTATCAGGTGTGAGGTGGTATCTAATTGTGGTTTTAATTTGCATTTCTCTAATGATTAGTGATGTTGAACATTTTTTCATATGCCTATTGACCATCTTTATGTCCTTTTTGGAGAAGTGTTTATTCAGTTCTTTTGCCCATTTTTGGATTGGGTTGTTTACCTTCCTGGTGTTGAGTTTTAATTTACAAGTTCTTTATAAATTTTGGTTATTAACCCCTTATCAGACTTATTTTTGGATATGTTCTCCCATTGTGTAGTTTGTCTTTTTATTCTGTTCATATTGTCTTTAGCTGTGCAAAAGCTTTTTAGCTTGATATAGTCCCATTTGTTCATCTTGTCCTTTATGTCATTTGCCCGTGGAGATAAATCAGCAAATATATTGCTGTGAGAGATGTCAGAAAGCTTACTTCCTATGTTTTCTTCCAAGATGATTATGGTTTTATGACTTACATTTAAATCTTTTATCCGTTTTGAGTTTATTTTTCTGCATAGTGTAAGTTGGTGGTCTAATTTCATTTCCTTGCAAGTATCTGTCCAATTTTTCCAACACCCTTTGTTAAAGAGACTGTCTTTATACCATTGTATGATTTTACCTCCTTTGTCATATATCAATTATCCATATAGGTGTGGGTTAATTTATGGGTTCTCTGTTCTGTTCCATTGATCTATATGCCTTTTCTTCTTTCAGTACCAAGACGTTTTGAGTACAATAGCCTCGTAGTATAACTTGATATCAGGATAACCTCCCACTTTATTCTTCCTTTTCAAGATTGCTGAGGCTATTCGTGTTCTATTTTGGTTCCATATAAATTTTTGGAATATGTGTTCTATATCTTTGAAGTATGTCATTGGTATTTTAATTGGTATTGCATTGAATTTATAAATTGCTTTGGGTAATACAGACATTTTAATGATGTTTATTCTTCATGTCCATGAACACAGTATATGCTTCTATTTGTTTGTATCTTTCTTGACTTCTTTTATCATTCTTTTATAATTTCTGAGTACAAGTATTCAACCTCCTTGGTTAAATTTATTTTTAGGTATTTTATTTTCTTTGTTGTTGCAATAGTGAAGGGTTTTGTTTTCTTAAATTCTCTTTCAGACAGTTCATTGTTGGTGTATAAAAATACCACTGATTACTGAATATTCATTTTATATCCTGCCAGCTTGCCTAATTCATTTACCAGGTCCAGTAAGTAGTTTTTTGACTAAGACTTTAGGGTTTCCTATGTACAGTATCATGTCATGAGGTTTCCTGTGTACAGTATCATGTCATGAGCATTCCAATTTAATGCCTTTTATTTTTTCTTCTTGTCTGATTACTATGGCTAGGACTTTCAGAACAATATTGAATATGGGTAGCAAAAGGGGGCACCCCTTCCTTGTTCCTGATCTTAGGGGGATTGCTTTTAATTTTTGCCCATTGTGTATAATGTTGTTCCATGGGTTTGTCATAGATGGCCTTTATTATGTTGAAGTATGTTCCCTGTATTACCACTTTCCTGAGAGTTTTGATAATAAATGGGTGCTGGATTTTAACAAATGCTGTTTCTGTCTCTATTGATATTATCATGTGGTTTTTCTCCTTCCTTTTTTTATGTGATGAATCACAATGATTGTTTTGCAAATATTGTACCAGACTTGCCTCCCCAGAATAAATCCCACTTGATCATAATGTATGATTTTATTCATGTATTGCTGGATCTGGTTTGCTAATATTTTGTTGAGAATTTTTGCATCTATGTTCATCAGGGATATTGGCCTATAGTTCCCTTTCTTTGTAGTATCTTTGCCTGGTTTTGAAAGGAGGATTATGCTTGCCTCTTAAAAGGAGCTTGGACGTCTTCTCTCCTCTTGAACTTTTTGAAAAAGCTTGAGAAGGATAGGAGTTAGTTCTTTTTTGAATATTTGGTAAAATTAGCCTGTGAAGCAATCTGGCCCAGGGCCTTTGTATGTCGGGAGTTTTTTGATAACTGTTTCAATCTCATTTGATGTAATTGGTCTATTTAGATTTTCTGATTCTTCCAGATTGATTTTTGAAAGATTATATGTTTTGAGGAATTTGTCCATTTTATCTAGGTTGTCTAATTTTTTGGTATACAATTCTTCATAGTATGTTTTTACAATTCTTTGTATTCCTACTGTCAGTTGTTACTTCTCCACTTTCATTTCTAATTTTATTTATTTGAGTTTTCTTTGTTTTTTTCTTGATGAGTCTGGTTAAAGGTTCATTGACCTTGTTTACCTATTCAAAGAACCAGCTCTTCGTTTCATTGATCTTCTGGGGGGGGGGGTTTGTTTGTTTGTTGTTTGTTTTTTGCCTCTATGTCATTTATTTCTGCTCTGATCTTTATTATTTTCTTCCTTCTACTTTCTCTTTACTTTATTTGTTGTTTTTTTTTCTAGCACTTTTGGATGTCAGGTTTGGTTGTTTACTTGGGCTTTTATTGTTTATTAAGGTATGCCTGTAATGCTATAAACTTCCCTCTTAGGACAGCTTTTGCTGTGTCCCATAAATTTTGAGTTATTGTATGTTCATTTCACTTTTTCAAGGAAATTTTTTATTTCTTCATTGATCTCATTGTTTACCCATTTGTTATTTAATAACATGCTGTTTATTCTCCAAGTGTTTGAATGTTTTTCCAGTTTTTCTATTGTGGTTGATTTCTAGTTTCATGCCATTGTGATCAGAGAAGATGCTTGATATGATTTCAATCATCCTAAATTTATTGAGACTCATTTTGTGTCAGAGCGTGTGGTCTATCCAAGAGAATGTACCATTAGCACTTTAAAACAATGTGTATTTTGCTGCTTTAGGTGAAAGGTTCTGAAGATATCTATTAAATCCAGTTGATCTAGTATGTCCTTTAAGGCTGCTATTTCTTTGTTAATTTTCTTTTTTGAGGATCCACCCATTGATGTTAATGGAGTATTAAAATCCCCTACTATTATAATATTGTTTTGGATCTCATCCTTTATTTCCATCAAAATCTGCTGTATAAATTTGTTTGCTCCTGTATTAGGCACATAGATATTTGTAATGGTTATATCTTTCTGTTGAATTGCTTCATTTATTATTATGTATTGACTTTCTTTATCCCTTACCTTTGTTTTAAAGTCTATTTTGTCAGATATAAATATTGCTACCCCAGCTTTTTTCTTTATTTCCATTTGCATGCAATATTTTTTCCATTCCTTCACTTTCATTCTGTGTGTCTCTTTTGTTTTGAGGTGTGTCTCTTGTAGACAGCATATGTATGGGTCCTGTTTTCTTATCCAGGTAGCTACCCTATGTCTTTTGATTAGAGCAGTTAATTCATTTACATTTAAGGTTATTATTGATATATAGTTTTTTCTGCCATTTTATTCTTTAAATCTACATTCTTCTTTTTCTGGATTTTTCCCCCTTTGTTCTGTTTACATCAGGCCCCTTAACATTATAGCCTTGCTGGATAAAGAAGTCTTGGTTGTAGGCTCTTGTGTATTACTTCAAATATTTCTTGCCATTCCCTTCTGGCCTCTAATGTTTCCATTGAGAAGCCAGATGTCATCCTTATGGGAGCTCCTCTGTAGGTAATTAACTGCTTTTCTCTTGCAGCTTTTAGTATTCTTTCTTTATCTTTTAATTTTGACATTTTACTTATCATTTGTCTTGGTGTAGGCTTCTTTGGATTTCTCTTTAATGGAATTTTCTGTGCTTCTTGAACTTGTGTGACTTTTTCCTTCATCAATTTAGGGATATTTTTAGCTATGATTTTTTCAATCAGGTTCTCTATTTCTTATTCTTTCTCTTCTCCTTTAGAAACCTGTATGATGAAGATATTGTTTTCTTAATATTCCAGAGCTCTCTTAGAGTTTCCTCAGACTTTTTGAGCCTCTTTTCTTTTTGTTGCTTAGCTTCCATGCTTTCATTTATCTTGTCCTCTATATTGCTGATTTTATCCTCTGCTTCATCCAGTCTACTTTTAATTTGTTCTAGTGTAGTCTTTATTTCTGATATTGTATTTTTTATTTCTGACTGGTTCTTTTTTATTATTTCAATGTCCTTTTTGCTGCTTGCTATCTCTTTATTTATGTGCTCATTATGTTCATCCATTGTTGCTCTAAGATATTTGAGCATCCTAACAATCATTATTTTATGTTCTGCATCCAGTAATTTGGTTATTTCCATCTTATTCAGTTATTTTTCTGGGGATTTCTCTTGTTGATTCATTTGGATTGCATTTCTCTGTCTTCCCATTGTGTCTGGGTATAGACTCCTCCTTTGGGTGTGTTGTTTGTGTAGCTAGCCGAGTTTAGTACTGGTATTGTCTGATTCCAATTTCCAGTTTTGTTGTTTCTAGATCTTCTTGGGCTGGCATCAACTGCTGTTTGTAATTGCTGTGGGCTACTTGTCTGCTGTCACTGTTCTTTTTGCTATTTCTGTTGGCATTTTCTATGTCTTAGCTGAGTAAGGTGTGTGGAGCCCTTCCTTAAGATACCACTATATCACTGGTTGTTAGGTCCTGAACTGATGCTCTCTCTGTATCTGGCCACTGGATGTGCCCTCCTTGGACCTCCCTGGTCAGAGCCTGGTGTAGATCAATGGGGGGGTCACTGCCGATGACTGGCCATTATTGACCTTTTTTGGGCTACAGGTGATCCAGGTCTTGTGGTCACCTCTGCTAGGCCCAGGTGCCATTGTAAATATCAGTTGCACTCCTAGGCTATCTTTTATCTACTGTTGGCCTGGGGGAAGTTTGTTTAAAAGTTCAAGTTCCCCTGAGATCTGCTTTCTGCCTCCCATTATTGCTGGCTACTTGTTGGGCTCACTACTGTAATTCAGAGATTAGGTATGGTATTGGGTGTAACTTGCCCCTTAGCCTCAGGTGTCATTCTACCCAGACCTTTTTTATTTTATTAAATTTTTTTCTTGTTTTTCAACCCTCAGGAGGGTGTGACCACTGAAGTCCAGTGGGTGTGGCCTCTGTGATCTGGATGTGTGGTCTGTCCACCAGCCTGCTGCCACTGCTGCTGCTGCCTCAGGCATTCAGGCTCATGTGCTGCCAGTGCCAGCTCACTGCTGCAGCTGCTACGGCTTCCTTCACCATTGGCGGGCTTTTCGCTTGTGCTTGGGCTGCTTCCATGGGTGGGCTTGCATGTGCCCGCTCCGGTCACCTCTGTGGCCACCCTAGTTTCTGCTGCTGTGGGTGGGCTTGCACATGTGAACTCCAGCTGCAGCTGTGGCCAGTGAAATGGGTGGGCTTGCACATACTCAAACCACTGCACCCACTACCACTGGCCCACCTGCCCTCTGGCAAGTACTCAGCAGTGTGTGTGGGGGGCAGTGTAGCTCAGACCTCAGCACTCACTACCTGTGGCTCTGACATGCTCCCTGCTTCTAAGAGCCTCTTTGCTCTGATTGGAGCAGGAGAACTTCTGGTGTGTGGAATAATTTCTTCCCTTTGCTGTTGTTGTTGCCCCAGGATAAATGGTCACTTTAGATTTTGGGAGTGACTCAGCCCAGGGGTTAGGGTGGCTATCCCTCAAAGTGTCTCTTTCTGTGCCTCCAAGATTATACTCTCTTCTGGCAACTCCAGTCCTATCAGTGCTCTCTGCTCCTGGATCCCTAAGTGGCTATGAATGAGGTTTTCTGCATGATCCCTTTCAGATGAATCCTGGGTCTGAGAGTTCTATTTCTTTCTCGCAAACAGTATCCCGGCTCTTTTCTCAGCTAAATACTGTCTGTACACCTTTTCTAGGCTCTGGGGCTCTAGGCTGAGGCTCCAGTCCTGGGGCTGAGGACCCACACCTATCTAGGCAGCCCACCCTGCTGCAAGAGTCCCTCCAGGCTGCTGCTTGCTCCTGAGAGCAGGGCAGCCCTTTCTGCATCTTTGCCTTTCCTCCCAGTCTCAGTGTAGTTTCTTTAGTGGTCCTTGATTATAGAAACATCTTAGTTTAGTCCAAAGTTGGTTTTTCAAGATGATTGTTCATAAAAATTAAGTTGTAATCCAATCCACTTTGGATCTGGGAGATGGGAGTTGGAATGTTTGCCTACTCCATCGCCATCTTGCAGCCTTGACCTAATACATTGTTAGTGGAACTGGAAATTGCTGCAGACACTTTTTTAAAACAGTCTGGCAGTTTCTCAGTGTTATGCAGAGTTACCATAAGATCTGGAAATTCTACTCCTAAGTGATGTACCCAAGAGAATATAAACTTATTTCCACCTAAAACCTTATACACAAATACTTACAGCACTATTATTCATAATAGTCAAAAGGTAGAAAAAAAAAACACCAAATACCTAGTTAATAAAGGCATAAACAAAATGTAACATATATGTATTACTCAAGAATATTTGACAATAAAAAGGAATGAATTAATGATACATACTACAACATGGGTGGACCTTGAAAACATTATTTTAAGTAAAATAATACAGTAAAGAAAGCACATAGTTTATCATCTCATTTATATATAATGTCTAGAATAGGCAAATTCATAGAGAGAGAGAACAGATATGTAATTGCCAGGAAATAGAGAAGGGGAGACTAGGATATGACTGCTAATGGGTATTTTGTTTCTTTTTGGCTTGATTAAATGTTCTAAAATTAGACAATGGTGATGTTTGAACAACTCTAGAAATTCTATGCATTAGTGAATTGTAAAGTTTAAATAGGGGAATAAAATGGTATGTAAATTATATATCATTAAATCTATAAAAATCTTAAGAATACCCTAAAGAAGAATTCTTCCCTTTTTTTCTCCTACTTCTTTTTTTTTTTTTTTTTTTTTTTTAATGTATTGATTGATTTTAGCAAAAGAGGAATGGAGAGAGAGAGAGAGACAGGAATATCAATCTGTTCCTGTATGTGCTCTGGACCAGGGATCAAACTTGCAACCTCTGTGGTTTGGGACAACACTCAAACCAGTTGAGCCGTTCAGCCAGGGCTCTCCTACTATTCTTCTACAATATTACACTGCCTACTATGCCTCCTCTTACAGTCTGAATTCCTATTATGGGACAGAATTTGATAACCCTGAAACTTATACTACATGTATTTTTAGAGTTACATAATTTAAATTTCCAATGGTCAAGGAAGAGAACTTTCTTTTTTTCTTTTTTTTTTAAATTTTACTTAAAAATTTAAACTTAACAGGATGACATTAATCAATGGCCTTCAAATTATATTGTAATACTTACAAAATTAAGACTGTAACAAAGTAAGGAATTTTCAGAAATGGTATTATATTGTAGTGTAGACAAGTATGTGTGGGTAAAAGAGGCTTGAGAGTTGCAAATGAGGAAGGACTACTATGCCCACTCAATTTCAGCAAGTCAACCAACTATAGCATGCTGAATTTTAATCATTTTACATATTAGATTTTGACTTTTGACAACTCTGACCCCAATTATAGTGCTTTTGTTTATTTGTTTGTTTGTTTTTATACTACTGAACAAATCTCCAATTCTCAGCAGACACTGACCTGGTATACATTAATTTAACTTAATTTTGATACTTCCTGGAGATTTTCAGATCTCATAAGTTAAGGGTTTGTTCTCATAAAATGCTCCCCACTTCAGATGCCCAATGGAAGTCTAGGTGTCTATGATTCTGTCACACTGGCTATAAATTGGAGGTTCCACAACCCCCTCATCAGGTTTAACTGATTTGCTAGAATGGCTCACAGAACTCAGAAAACCAGTTTACTTATTAGATTACCAGTTTATTACAAAAGGCTACATAACTCATGAAGAGCCAGATGGGAGAGATGAATAGGTTAAGCCAATGGGAAGTGGTAAAGAACTTCCACGGTTTCTGGGCATGTCACTTCCAGAACCTTCATGTGTTCACTAACTTGGAATTTCTCTGATCCCAGTTCTTTAAGATTTTTACAGAAGCTTTTTTACATAGGCATTGTTGATTAAATCAAGGGCCACTGGTGATTGATTCAAACTTCAGCACTTTCCCCACTCAGGTGATTGGACTGAAAGTTCCAATTATGAAATCAAATAGTTGATTTCTCTGGCAGCAAGCCCAATCCTTAGGTGCTTTCCAAAATCATTTCATGAATGTAAACTTAGAGGGCTTGCTTGAAAGAGAGATTCCTTATGACTATCAGGACACCGTTATTGCTCTTATCACATGAAATGAAATACCAAGGGTTTTAGAAACGTTATGACAGAAACAAGAACAAAGACCAATTATATATTGCTTATTATAAATCACAATATCACAATGTAATTTGGAAGGGATCATGTTTATTTCTCATATAGTTTTTTAAAACTATCATTTCATTATGTGTAGTTTTCTACAGAGATTTCCACAACAGTGGTTTAAAGCATGTTGACTTTTTCATTACTTTAAGCACTTAATGGTAAAGGGAAATTTGATGAACAAAAGTCTTAAGTGCACACAGAGAGCCTCAAAAAACTAGTTATCTGGAATCTCCCACAGATTTGCACTGACAAATGGGTAATGTTGGAAGAAATTTTATACTGGCTCTCATGATAGTGGTTAACTGGCAAAAAAGTGGAATTCTAAATAGTTTATTTTACCTGATTAAAATACTTTACTATTCCTGTAGGGTAAAAGTAGATTTTTATCTAGTAATAGACTTCTTTAGACCAATTGTCTGTGTGTTTTAGTTGTTTTAAACATTAATTTACAGAAACAATTTAAGATATAATGCTAAAATTTTATTCTTAGTAAATAAAATGCCTATGGAAATACTAAAATCAGCTTTTTGTGAATGCAACCAGTAGTATTTATTTTGTGGTTATGCATTTATTGACTTTCTTGGTGAGATCTTAAATATATAAGATATTGAAAACTTGAAAGCAGAGTATTATTTTTATAAGAATATGTTATTCATATCTAAGTTTTACATAATCTAAGTGTTCTTCTTTGTGGAGAAAAAAAATTAAGTCATTATATGTATGATATATATTTATACACATAAAGTTATTATATCTTTTAAAATATCAAGGGGAATTATATGTCAAAGTTTTTTTTTTATCCTAAAATGAACATACTACTTTTCCATGGGCTCAGTGTTAAAAAGAGTAGGGTATTGATTATCTAAATTGAAATATCAGATGAGGGTGTAGAGACAGACAAATATATGGTGACAAAAAATGATTTGACTTTGGGTGATGGGCACACAATACAATCAATAGTTCAAATGCTATAGAAATATATTTACCTAAAATATGTGTATTCTTATTGATCAATGTCACACTATTAAATTTAATTTCCTAAATAATATTTAAAAAAATAAAAAAGAAATATCAGATGAATCATTCTATTCCTATTGAAAGCATCTTTAAATTTTTATACCTATAAATTTGTGAGAAAAATTTTTTCCATCTATATAACCTTTTCTACTCTTTATCAATTACAGTGTAGAATACTAGTCCATTAATATAGCCATTATATAGGCTATAGTTTGTTGAATTTTATTATATAACTTTTTAGTGTTTAAACTATTATAAATGTATACATATGTAATCATATTCATTATACAAATATATAAAATTATTTTGTCATTGTATAAAAGTGCTTTGTCTTAAACAATAAAAAGATTTGAAAAAGTAAAATTTTTTTAGTCTCTAATTTAATATTAGGTATAATTCTCAAGATTATTATTTTTTACAAAGGAACATTATAAAGAGCTGTGTATTGAATTGTGATAGTGTATTGAATTGTGATAACCCAATGAAATAATATCTTAAATCTGAAAGAACTGTTAAATCTTATCTAATATTAGCCACTCAATTTTGAATATGAATACAAGACACTGAATGGGTTAGAGGAGACCTCAAAGACAAGGTTTCAATATAATAATACCTACTCTTTTATTTCTTTTGGAATCATTCTAGATCTTAAGATGCTGTAATGGACACTTTATTATCTCAAAGTACCATAGGTCTTTAAATTAATAAAATGTAAATGCTAGAAAATACAATAATTACCTAGTCATATTACCTCCTAATTTAAATATGAATGCTGAGATCCAATAATAGGTTGATTTCAATTTTTTTTTTAATTAAGCGAGAGGCAGGGAAGCAGAGACAGACTCCCTCATGCACCCCTACTGGGATCCAACTGGCAAGCCTCCTACCCAGCGAAGCCCCCAGTGAGGCGATGGTCTGTGCATCTGGGGCTGCTGCTCCATTGGTTGGCAACCAAACTATTTTAGAACCTGAGGCAAGGCCATAAAGCCATCCTCAGTGCCCTGGGCCAACTTGCTCAAATGGAACCATGGCTGTGGGAAGAAAAAAGAAAGAAAGGAAATAGACAGAGAGTGGGGAGGGGAAAGGGTGGAGAAGCAGATGGTCACATCTCCTATGTGACCTGAGCAAGAATGGAACCCAGGACTTCCACACATCTGGCCAAAGCTCTGCCACTGGGGCAACCAGCCAGGGCCAGTTTCTGTTTTAAGATAGAAGAACTCAGAGATTGAGAAACACCAATTGAGAGAAAGATACTAATGAAACAAGAGGAAAGAAAATAATGAATTAATGGGATTTTAAAAATTTTAGAATATCCCAAAGTCTGTGAGATTTCGACTTTAAATTGAACAGGGGCCACTCAATATACTGTGAAATAGAAATAAATTAATAAATAAAAAAGGTAGATGCAGATATAGGTATATTTCTTGAATTTTGGTTAAATTTTGAAGATATTTTAAAACTTTTTAAAGAAAAATGGGAAAGCCTGACCAGGTGGTGGCACAGGGGATAGAGCATTGAACTGGAACGTGGAGGACCCAAGTTTGAGACTCTGAGGTCACCAGCTTGAGTGTGGGATCATCTGGTTTAAGCAAAGCTCACCAGGTTGAGCCCAAGGTCACTGGCTCAAGCAAGGGGTCACCGGTCTGCTGTAGCCCCCTGGTCAAGGCACATATGAGAAAGCAATCAATGAGCAACTAAGGTGCCACAATGAAGAATTGATGCTTCTTATCTCTCTCCCTTCTTGTCTGTGTGTCCCTCTCTCTGACTCTCTCTGTCTCTGTCATAAAAAGAAAAGAAAAAGGAAAAGAAAAATTGGAAATAAAATTGTTTTCTGAAAATAAATTTGGTGGCCACAGTCTATGTTTAAAGAATAATAATAAACCAACCTCTAGAATAGACCATTCTCTTTAGTGACCTCACAACTCATTAGCCAGTCCTGTACACTCAAACTACTTTTTCAATAAATCACTGTTTTTCTCTATTATTGGAATACCATCTAGTTGGTTTCTTATTAGTGGGGATTAAGATGCACTTCTAAAGTTTAAATGTTTTTTAATCTAAAAGTCCATTTCTTTCTCAGTTTTTTACTTTTTTATTCAGTATGGGAAAGGGAGAAAGAGACAGACTCCTGCATGTGCCCTGACCAGGATCCACCCAGCAAGCCCACTAGGGGGCGATGCTCTGCCCATCTAGAGTGTTGTTTCATTGCTCAACAACTCTGTTCTTCTTAGCACCTGTGGAGGAGGCTATGGAGCTATCCTTAATGCTAGAGGCCAACTTGCTCTAATCAAGCCATGGCTGCAAGAGGGGAAGAAGGAGAGAAAGAGAGAGGGAGAAGTGAGAGGGGGAGGGGTAGAGAAGCAGAAGGGTATTTCCCCTGTGTGCCCTGACCAAGAATTGAACTCAAGATATTCACACACCAGTCTGACACTCTACCACTGAGCCAACCAACCAGGGCCTCCTAAAAGTCCATTTCTTTAAGCATCAATATATTCTATGTTTCACGAAATCTAAAAACTCACGTTGACAGTGAGGTAGTATAAATGTGTCAACCCAAAATCTTGTGAGATGAACACTTGACTCTTCCAATTTGCCATTACCTTCTATTTTTACTTTCTGTTTTATTTTCTCCATAGCACTTATCATCAACTGGATACTAAATACACTAAATTATCTGATTAAATTTATTTGTCTCCCCCCACTAAAATATTGATATAAACTGCAAAAGAACTAGGATGAAGAACAAAACTTAGAATTTTTTTTTTAACAGTGACAGAGAGTCAGAGAGAGGAACAGATAGGGACAGAGAGGAAGGGAAAGAGATGAGAAGCATTAGTTCTTTGTTGTAGCTCCTTATTTGTTCATTGATTGCTTTCTCATATGTGCCTTGATGGGGGGGGGGGGTACAGCAGAGCTAGTGACTCCTTGCTCAAGCCAGCAACCTTGGGCTCAAGTCAGTGACCTTGGGCTTCAAACCAGCAACTTTTGGGCTGAAGCCAGCAACCATGGGGTCATGTCTATGATCCCACACTCAAGTCAGTGACCTCATGCTCAAGCCAAATGAGCCCGTGCTCAAGTGACCTCAGGGTTTCTAACCTGGGTCCTCAGCATCCAAGTCTGATGCTTTATCCACTGCACCACCGCCTGGTCAGACAAAAACTTAAAAAATCAAAAGAGATCACTGGAAAAATCTATACTATTAAATTTAATGTTTTAATTAGCATTTTTTACTTGTTTTGTTTTTGCCATTTTAGGACACAAACCTGTTAATGCTTTTTATTTCATTTCTTTATTTCCTCATATTTGTCTATAACACTAAAGAAAACAAGAATATAGTTAATATTTTACAATTGCTTTATGTCTTCTAATGTTATGATTTTTCATGGGAATAGGCATATGACAAATTACCTGCAGTACTACAAATTTTGGAAATAAGACTTGTATTTCTGATTATTCTTGGTTAAATGTGAAAAGTTAAAAAGCAGAAACAATATGTTTTTTGTCACAATGTATGATGTAATTTTTTTTAAGAAAGAGCACTTCATTCTTCATGATTTTGTTCTCCTTTTCCTTTAGTTCTATTTTTATCTAAGAGTTTCACGTTACATATCGGTGAGAATTGTTTTGTCACAATCCAGCTTGGAAATAATGATAAACTTAAAATACAGAATATACCTTCTAAAAGAATAAAACCTCTGTAAATAAATTGCTATACTTTTAAAAATAACCATTAAATATACTATTTTATTTGAAGAAATAACAATGATAATCAAAATATTTATTTATGCTCTCTGGAAGTGAACTAGATCTACTGTCATGCTTTTAACTACTCAATGCCATCAGAAGGGTTATTATTTTAATAACTAGAATTTTCTATAACTCTTGAATTTTTAATATCTGGGACCCTGATACTAGCAGAGATTTAAGAGAAATTTTCTTTTTCTGATCTAAATTTCAAGATGCAAGCCAGTACTGTATAACAGTTTTGTATAGTCTTCTGTGACCTACTTATAATTTGTGAATATAAAATTTAATTGAATTTACCTGAACTATGCAAATATGTGAGTTCATGAAGCTGCTCTCTATATATAGACTATGATTGTAGAATGAGAACTATATGTGTTTTAAATTTATTTAAACTTAAATTATATATATACACATAATATATGTGTGTGTGTATATATATATATATATTTGTCCATAGATGCATCAAAACTCAAACCATCCATGTATTAAACTAGTCATTGGCATCAGTCCAGAAATTCTTTCTTCTCGTCTCTCTAGGGCATGCTTAATCTTCATACCTTAATGGATTATCCCCATAAGCATATATACATATTGTTATTTTTTCCATCAAAATTAAAAAACAACAACAACTATGTTTACTGCAGCATCATTATTCACAGTGGCCAAGACATGGAAACAACCAAAGTGTCCATCAATAAAAAATTAGATAAGGAAGATGTGATATATATATACATGTATATATATATCTATATATATATCTATATCTATATCTATATATATATATATATATATATATATATAATGGAATACTGCTCAGCCATAAAAAATGATGACAGTGACATTTATGATAACATGGATGGATCTTGAGAACATTATACTGAGTGAAATAAGTAAATCAGGAAAAGCTAAGAACTGTGTGATTTCACACATTGGTGTGATTTAAAACTGAGGCTTATAGACATTTATAAATGTGAAGTGGTTACCAGCGGTAGGGCATCATGGGTGAGGGAGTGCAGGAGGGGAGTAAAGAGAGACAAATAGAAGGTGATGGAAAAGGATTTGACTTTGGGTGATGGCATTCAACATAATCAGCAGTTCAAATGCTATAGAAATGGTTACCTAAAATCTACATACTCTTACTGATCAATGTCACTGTGTTAAAGTTAATTTTCTAAATAAAATGTAAAAATTAAGAAAAAGTTAAAAAATAACTTTATTGATTTTCATAACTACCACTTTACTTTTCACCTTTCCATTGCTCTTTAATAGAATTGCCTATATCCTGTCTTCATTTTTTCCCACCTATTTCACTATGAATCTATTTATCATACTTCTCCCTCATCTCATTACTGAAACTTTTCAAGGTCACCATTGAAATTTATATTGTCAAAAACAATAACCAATTTTTAGATGTCATCTTAGTAAGTGTCAGTGAATTAAGTATTAGCATATATATCCAAGTTGATTATACCTTTACTCTAGAAATATTTTATTACTTGACTTTCAGAAAAAAAGAAAAGTGTCCTAGATTTCCTCCAATTTCACCAGTTATGCATTCTTAGATATTTTTCAGAAGAAGGAAGTCCTTCTTAGCTTCTTGATTTTGAGATCTTGGATATCCCAGGATTTAATCCTTGGACATCTGTTACTTCTTCCAGTGTTAGGACTTTACAAACTATGCTAATTCTGAAATTCGTATCTTCAATAAAGCCTTCTCTCCTGAAGTTCAATCTTACAACCCAGTATAGCTATTTGAATGTCCAAAAGCCATATTAAAGTTAAGTCCTAAGTTAATTCTTGATTCTTTTTCTCGCAAACCTTTTCTTTTGCATTTTAAACCATTTGCACCCATTATTTCAGTTACTTGAGCCAAAATCTTTCTTCCTTCTCTCATTGTACATTTAGTCCCCTAAGACAATCTGTGTCCTCTCAAAATATATTAGAATCTAACCATGTCATACTAACTCTTCTATTTCTATTTTATCCATGTCAACACTATCTTCTGTCTGGATTATAATTATAGCCTTCTGACTGGGTATTAGTCACTTTGTTATATCTGTCTTTGTCTACCCCTCTCCAGTCTACTCTCAACATAATAGCCAAAGTGACTATATTAAAATAAAGTTAAATCAATTCTGATAAATTTCAGTCAGTGAATTTCCATCTCATTCTAATAAAAAATAAAATCGTCTGAATGGACCAGGAATGACTCTGACTACTCACTCCCCCTTCCTTTTTTGAGCACTACTGCCCACCTTTCACTCCTTCCATAGAGCCACTCAGGCCTCTTTACAGAGGGCTGTACACTTGCTGTTTCATCTGGCATGAACATTTTTTCCTCAGATATTTGCATAGCTCTCTCCTTCACTTCCTTTAGTACTGTCTCAAATATCACCTTCATAGCCATGTCTTCCAAGCCACCTCTTGTGAGATCAACACTTAACTCTACCAATACTGCCACTACTTTCTATTTCCATTTTCTGCTTTATTTTTCTCCATAGCATTTGTCATCAGCTGGCATACTAAATAATACTAAATTATTTGCTTACCTTTATTTGTCTCCCCCCATGAGAATATAAGCTGCAAAAAAACTAGAATAATTATATTTCTATTTTGTTTCTTGCTGTTTACTAAGTGCTTAATTCAGTTCCTGGCTTAATAAATATTGTTGAATTGGTCAGTGGTCACTAAATTTTAGCAGTTATTAATGTCTAATCATTCCTAACTTCAAAGAAAGTAAGCTCTGGCCAGTTGGCTCAGCAGTAGAGTAGAGTGTCAACCTAATGTGTGGATGTCCTGGGTTTGATTACTGGTCAGGGCACATAGAAGAAATAACATCTGCTTCTCCACCCCTCCTCCTCTCCCTTCTTTCTATCTCTCTCTTCCTCTTTCCCTACCACAGCCATGGTTCGCTTGGAGCAAGTGGGCTCTAGGTGCTGAACATGGCTCCATGGCCTTGCCTCAGGCATTAAAATGAGCTTGGTTGTTGAGCAATAGAGCAAAGGCCTCAGATGGGCAGAGAATCACCCTATAGGGGGCTTGCTGGTTGATTCCCAATTGGGGTGCATGTGAGAGTCTGTCTCTCTGCCTCCCTGCTTATGTAAGAAGAAAAAAAAAACCTAAAAGCTTAATCTGGTGTGGCCAGGAAAAAATCTGTTTATTCACTTAACATTTTTTTTTTCATTTAGTTTTGACTGTAATACAGTAACTAGCATTGTGCCGAACCAGTTGAGATATCATTGTTTCTTATTTGAAGTTCCATGATCTGCTTCTATTCCCTTTGACATTCATGTTGAAATGATTGATTACTTATAGTCCAGTTTTTAATGTCTACAGCAAAGAGGTTTTGGTCTTCTTCTCACTGCTATTATTAAGCCTGATTTTAAGTCTAGTCTCAAGTATATTTCTAAAAATCTATCAATTTCAATTCTCCCAAAGTTTTAAATTATAGAAATTTTGAAAGATCTCTGTGTACTCTGAAAATACCTGCTTCTTCCCTCTCATCTTGGAATTTGTTTTTTCTTTTTCTCATGTTGTGTATTAGCTCTGTATGTCTTTATCTCTCTATATGCTTCTTTTCGCTGTGCTAAAAAGATGACACCATGAAAAGCCTTACATTTCCATAAAAACAAACTTCAATGTTGAGTCTGGTCTGAGAAAACAGCCTATAATGCAAATATTGCAGATTCTAAGCTATTTCTCATAAGCAACATCAAATATTCTCCTTAGCTACAATAATCTAAACTTTTTACTCTTTCCTGCTCCTAATGTCATATAGATATACAAGAGACCAGAGTTTGTTATTAATATAGTCAGAAATTACTGATTCCTGCAAGTACTTCATTCTGTTATTGTCTGCTGTAGATTTGGTTATCCTCAGGTCAGTCAAACACAAATTTGTTTATCTAATTTGACTGAGGGAAACCATTTCACCTTGGTTGAACTTCAGCTCTTTAAAAGCATCAGAGCATGGTTTCTAAGCAATACAGTTGTTAAAGTGTTTTTTTTGTTTGTTTGTTTTCTTTGTTTTAGTTTTTGCCTTTCATTTTCTTTCTAGATAGCTTATCATCTAATTTAGTTGACAATTCTGCCTCATTATTACTTTGAGACATCAACAACTCTCAGAATTTTGTGGATTGTCAACTCATCTGTACACATAAAGCAGACCTCCTATTGCATGCTCAAAACAGAATATAAGTGAGATAATATAAAACCAGTGTTAGGTCCTCTTTCTGTCTGAACTTCTGTGAATTAATTATTGTTTGTTGGAGGGCACTGAAAACTTCACTGTCAATGTCAAGAAGAAGTATTGTGTGCCCGGTCATGTGGTTTCTTCAAGGTTAAATGGCTAGTTTGCAGCAAAACATATGATTTATAAAGTAATTTCTTCTTGTTAATTTATTTTGCTTTTTATATTCAATTGTTGATACATAAATTTATTGCCATTTTATTGTTTATATTTTATATCTCCCCCCCGCCGCCTTCTTCTCCTTAAAGAAAACCATTTGATGTTTCAAGTAATACTTGTTTGGTGATGATACACTCTTAACTTTTCCATGTCTGGGAAGATATTTATATGTTCTTTGACTCTAAATGGTAGCTTTGCTGGGTAATTTGTTGTAGGTCCCTGTTTTTTCATCAGTTTGAATATTTTTTTAAATTTTATGTTACTAGGAAGACACTAGTTAACATAATTACATAGGTTTCAGGTGCCCAATTCTACAACACATCTCTGGTATACTTTACTGTGTCTTCACTCTGCCAAGTCAAGTCTTTATTCATCACTGTTTATCACCCACATAATTCTCCAATTTCCCCACTCTGCAATCACTGCACTGCTGTTCTGTCCCTGAGTTGTTTTTCTTTTTTGTTCTATCCTTCTACCTCTCTCACCCAACACTGCCCACTCTTCCTCCAACAGCTGCTAGCCTGCTCTCTATGTATGAGTGTTTCAGTTTTGCTTGTTAGTTCATTTTGTTCATTAGTTCCCAGTATGAAATCATATGATACTTGTATTTAACTGGCTAGCTTATTTCACTTAGCATAAAGATTTTATCTATTCATCTACTACTGATGGGCACTTGGGCTATTTCCAGATCCTGGCTATTGTAAATATTGCTGCAGTGAACATAGGGCTACATATATGTTTTTTTGAATTAGTGTTTTGGGATTCTTAGGATAAATTCTCAGAGGTGGTATCACTGGATTAAAAGAAAGTTTTATTTTTAAATTTATGAGATAGCTCCTTACTGCTTTCATGCTGGCTGTATTAATCTGCATTCCCACCAACGGTGCACAAGCTTTCCACACCCTAGCCACACCCTAGCCAAATACTTGTTGTTTATTGATTTATTGATGATAGACATTGACAGCTGTGAGGTGATATCTCATTGTGGTTTTAATTTGCATTGCTCTGATGACTAGTGACATTGAACATCTTTTAATATGGTTATTGACCATCTGTATGCCCTCTTTAGAAAAATGTTTATTTAGGTGCTTTGTCCTTTTTTAAATTGGGTTGCTTGTTTTTTGGTGTTGAGTTTTATAAGATTCTTATAAATTTTGGATATTAATCCCTTAATAAATGTATTGGAGAATATGTTCTTCTATTCAATGGGTTATTTTTTTTATTTGATGGTTTACTTTGCTGTGTAAACATTTTAGTTTGATGTAGACCCATTTATCTTTTCTCTCATTTCCCTTGTCCCAGGAGATATACTTGAAAAATATATTGGTATGAGAAATGTATGAGATTTTAATACCTATGTTCACTTCTAGGATTTTTATAGTTTTATATCTAATATTTAAGTCTTTAACCCATTTTGAGTTTTTTCTTGTGCGGTGTAAGTTTTACTTTTTGCTTCATCTGTCAACTTTTTCCAATACCATTTATTGAACAGACTGTTTTTACCCAATTGTATGTTCTGGCATCCTTTGTTAAATATTAATTGACCATAAAGGTGTGGGTTGATTTCTGGGCTTTCTGTTCCATTGATCTAAATATCTGTTTTTATGCTGGTACCATACTGTTTTGGTTAGTATGGTCTTGTAGTATACTTTGATATCAGGTAGTATGATTCCTTCAACTTCACTTTTTCTCAAGATTGTGGTGGCTATTTGGGGTCTTTTGTGGTTCCATATAAAGTTCTGTAATATTTGTTCTATGTAAAATATGCCATTGGTATCTTGATAGGAATTACATTGAATCTATAGATTGCTTTGGGTAATATGGACATTTTAAAGATGTTAATTCTCCCATCTATGATCATGGTATATGCTTCCACTTGTTTGTATATACTTTAATTTCTTTCTTTGGAGTCTTATAATTTTCTCTTACAGGTCTTTTACATTCTTGGTTTAATTTATTCCTAGGTGTTTTATTCTTTTCTGAAGCAGTTATGAATGGTACTGTTTTCTTGGTTTCCCTTTTTGATAGTTAATTATTGGTGTATAAAAAGGCAATTAATTTCTAGATATTTATTTTGTATCCTGCTACTTCACTGAATTCATTTTTCAGTTCTACTAGATTTTTGGTGGTATCTTTAGGGTTCTTTATATACAGTATCATGGCACTTTTTGGCTCCACTGTTTCTTTACCATCTGCCCGAATCCAAAGGGAACCTGCATGTGCATGGCCACAACAGCAACAACTACTGGCCATACACTTTGGATTTTTCATTTATGGCCTTTATTATGGTGAGGCATTGTTACTCTGTTTCTACTTTGCTTAGAGTTTTTATCACAAATGAATGTTGGATTTTACCAAGTGCTTTTTCTGCAACTATTGATATAATCATCTGATTTTATCCTTTATTTTGTTTATGTAGTATATTATGTTGGTTGAGTTGCAGATGTTGTACCAACATTGTATCCCTGAAATAAATCCTACTTGGTCTTGGTGTATGACCTTCTTAATGTATCTGAGTTACTAATATTTTGTTGAGAATATTTAACATCTACCATATTTTCCTATGTATAAGATGCACTCTTTTCTGAAAAATTTGGGGTCTAAAAACTGGGTGCATCTTATACAGTGGTTGTAGTTTTTTTACCTGCATTTCCTGCTTTTTTTGTACTTATTTTTGTGCTTATTGTTGTAGTTTTTTAAATTGCATTTCCTGGGCCCTGGCCAGTTGGCTCAGTGGTAGAGTGTCAGCCTGGCATGCAGGAGTCCCGGGTTCGACTCCTGGGCAAGGACACAGGAGAAGCACCCATCTACTTCTCCACCCCTCCCCCTCTCCTTCCTCTCTTTCTCTTCCCCTCATGCAGCCAAGGCTCCATTGGAGAAAGTTGGCCCGGGCGCTGAGGATGGCTCCATGGCCTCTGCCTCAGGCACTAGAATGGCCCTGGTTGCAACAGAGCAACGCCCCAGATGGACAGAGCATTGCCCCCCGGTGGGCATGCCAGGTGGATCCTGGTCAGGCGCATGCGGGAGTCTGTCTGACTGCCTCCCCATTTTCAACTTCAGAAAAATACAAAAAAAAAATTGCATTTCCCACTTTCTTGCACTTTTTGTCTTTGTGCTCATTGTTTCACACTTGTTACTAGTATATTACAGTAGGTTATGTTTTTGCCATGTTCAGCCCAGAAATGCCTCAGGAAAGATTTTTGTACAGTGCTGAATTCAAGTGAAAACGATCCATTTTGCAAAAGTGAATAGAAATTGTACTGCTGAATGTAAGTTTGGTCCTCCCCTAACTGAGAAATCATTGCAAGACTGACTATGGGAAGAATAAATCCTACTAAAATGCCACAGCAGAAGAAGGCCATGAGAGGCAAGTCAGCAAAATGACCTGATTTAGAGAGGGAATTGAAGATATGCATTGAAGAGCAAAGGACAACTGAAATTCATCTGTCCAAAAAGATGGTTCAGCATGAAGCAAGAGGAATTACTGATGAGAAAGAAGTTACTAGTTTCAAAGAAGGAAAAAATTGGTGCTTCAAGTTCATGAAATGGAATAGACTAAGTATGTGTACATGTACCATACTTGCCCAAAAGATTCCTGAAAGCTATGCACAGAAGGTCCTTGAATTTCATTGTTTTGTAATTCAATGTCAGAAGACACATCAGTTTGAGTTGGGACAGATGGCAAATATGAATGAAGTCCCTCTTCAATTTGATGTCCCAAGTAACAGAACTGTTGAGAAGAAGACGGTGAATATTGTAATTGTGAAGACAAGTGGATATGAAAAGAGCCATTATATAGTTGTTCTAGCTTGTTGTGCCAACAAAACCAAGCTGCCTCCTATGCTCATTTTCAAGTGCAAAACAATGCCTAAAGAAGACATTCCTTGAGGAATGATTGTCCATGTTCATGGCAAGGGTTGGATGAATCAGGATGGGATAAAGATCTGGTTCAAGAAAGTTTGGAGAAGAAGACCAGGTGGGCTCTTATCAAACCTGCCCTATTGGTGCTTCATCAGTCCAGGGCACACATAACAAAAACCCAGAGAAGATTGCTGCAGAGCAAAAAATAAAACTTGCTGCCATACCTGGAGGCTTGACATCCCAGCTTCAACCACTTGGTGTCAGAATTAACAAACCCTTTAAAACTGCCATGATAGATGAATGGAACCAATGGATAAAGTCTTTGGGAGACAGTTTGACACCATCAGGAAGAGTGAAGAAACCAACTAGAGGAGAAGTTTGTACCTGAGTGAAAAATCCTTGGATAGTATCAATATTTAGACTGTTGTCAAGTCATTTAAGAAGTGTGACATTTCAAATGTCACAGATGAAACTGAGTATGAGGCAGTATATGAAGACAGTGATTCGTCATCAAACATAGATGAGGACAAGCTAATGGGTGGGAGTTTTGACAGTAATGAGGAGTTGTGTGAATTTTATGATGAATAAAACTTGAGTTCAACAACTTTATATAATACATTTTTTTCTCAAATTTCAGGCCCCCAAAATTAAGGTGTGTCTTATACATGAGAGCATCTTATACATGGGGAAATATGGTATATGTTCATCAGAGATATTGGCCTATATAAATTTTTTCTTTCTATTGTCTTTATCTGGTTTTGAAATTAGGATAATGCTAGCCTTGCAAAATGATCCTAGGAGGCTTTCATCTTCTTGAAATTTTTGGAATAGTTTCAGTAAGATGGTGTTAGTTCTTCTTTGAATGTTTTGTAAAATTTACCTGTGAAGCCATTCAGCCCAGAAATTTGGTGTGTTGGGAGTTTCTTTTTGTTTGTTTTGTTTTTGGGTTTTCCCCTCTGCTTCAATTTTACTGGCTATAATCTGTCTTTTCAGATTCTCTGATTCTTCCTGATTCAGTTTTCGAAGATTTTATGTCTCTAGGAATTTAATTTTATCCATATTATCCTATTTGTTGGCCTGTAGTTGTTTGTAATATTTTCTTAATATGTATTATATTGCTTTGGTGTCTGTTGATACTCTCTTCTTTGATTTTTGATTTTATTTCTTTGGGTCCTCTCTCTTTTTTCTTGATGAATATAGTTAAAAGTTTGTACATCTTGTTTATTTTTTCAAGGAACCAGCTCTTGGTTTCATTATCAGTTTTTTTTTTTTTAGTTATATTGTGTTTATATCTGTTCTTATCATTATTATTTCCTTTCTTCTACTCACTTTGTGCTGTTTGTTGTTCTTTTTCAAGTATTTTTTAAGTGTAAGGTTGAATTGCTTATTTGAGATTTTTCTTGTTTCTTAAGATATGCCTATAAAACTAATTTTTTCTCTTAGGAGTGTTTTTGCTATGTCCCATAATTTTTTGGTTATTGTGTACTTATTTTCATTTGTTTCAAGTATCTTTTGATTTTTTTCTTGATCTCACTTTTAACCCATTTACTTTTTAGTAATATATTGTTTATTCTCCATATCTTTGTTTGTTTTTTTATTTTTTTCTTTTGATTGATTTCTAGTTTCATGCAATTATGGTCAGAGAAGATGCTTGATATGGTTTCAGTCTTCTTAAATTTATTGACATGTTTTGTGTTTTAACATGTGGTCTAATCTAGAAAATATTGCATGTGCACTTACAAAAATGTATATTCTGCTGCACTGTGGTGAAATGATCAAAAAGTATCAATTAAGTTTACCTGATCTAACATGTCATTTAAGGCTGCCATTTCCTTGTTGATTTTCTGTCTGGAAGCTATCTCATTGGTATCAATTGGGTGTTAAGTCCTGTACTATAACTAGATTGCTGTCAGTGTATCCCTTTATGTCTATCAAGAGTTTCTTTAAGGCCCTGGCCGGTTGGCTCAGTGGTAGAGCGTTGGCCTGGCTGCAGGGGTCCCTGGTTCGATTCCCTGCCAGGGCACACAGGAGAAGCACCCATCTGCTTCTCCACCACTCCCCCTCTCCTTCTGCTCTGTCTCTCTCTTCCCCTCCCACAGCCGAGGCTCCATTGGAGGAAAGATGGCCCGGGTGCTGGGGATAGCTCCTTGGCCTCTGCCCCAGGCGCTAGAGTGGCTCTGGTCGCGGCAGAGCGACGCCCCGGAGGGGCAGAGCGTCGTCCCCTGGTGGACGTGCCGGGTGGATCCCGGTCGAGCGCATGTGGGAGTCTGTCTGACTGTCTCCCCTCATTTCTAGCTTCAGAAAAATACAAAAAAAAAAAAAAAGTTTCTTTAAGCCTGACCTGTGGTGGTACAATGGATAAAGCGTCAACCTGAAAAACTGAGGTTTCCAGTTCAAGACCCCAAGGTTGCCTGGTCAAGGCACATTTGGAAGATGATGCTTCCTGTTCCTCCCCCCTTCACTCTCTCTTTCCTCTCTCTTTAAAAAGACGAATAAATAAAAAAATAATTTTTAAAAAAGATTTGCTTTACATTTCTAGGTGCTTCTACATTGAGTTCATAAGTGTTTACAATGGTTATATTCAATATATATTTCGTTGTTGGATTGGTTCATTTATTATTATGTAGTGTCCTTCTTTATTGCTTACTATAGTCTTTTTTAAAAAATCTTTTTTATCTAATATAAGTATTTCTACCTCAACTTTTTTTCATATTTATTGGCATAAAATATCTATTTTCATCCCTTTAATTTTAGTCTGTGTGAATTTTTCATTCTGAGGTGGTTCTCTTATAGACAGTATATATATATATATATATACACACACACACACACACATACATATATATGTGTAAATATATACATATAATGGTATATATATAATGGTCTTTTTCTCTTATCCATTCAGCTATCCTATTTCTTTTTCTTTTTTTTTCTTTTTTCTTTTTTTTTTTTTTTTTTTTTGCATTTTTCCGAAGCTGGAAATGGGGAGGCAGTCAGACAGACTCCCGCATGCGCCCGACCAGGATCCACCCGGCATGCCCACCAGGGGGCAATGCTTTGCCCATCTAAGGCGTTGCTCTGTTGCATCCAGAGTCTTCCTAGCGCCTGAGGCAGAGGCCACAGAGCCATCCTCAGTGCCCAGGCCATCTTTGCTCCAATGGAGCCTCGGCTGCGGGAGGGGAAGAGAGAGACAGAGAAGAAGGAGGGGGGGGTGGCGAAGCAGATGGGCGCTTCTCCTGTGTGCCCTGGCCGGGAATCGAACCCGGGACTCCTGCATGTCAGGCCGACACTCTACCACTGAGCCAACCGGTCAGGGCCTATCCTATTTCTTTTGATTGAAGCATTTAAACCATTTATATTTTAAGTGATTATTATTAGCTCCATATTTATTGGCATTTGATTCTTTTCACTATGTTCCTCTGTTTTGTTTTGTTTTTTCTTCTTAATGCAGGTCCTTCTTGTAATACTGGTTCGATGGTAACATTCTCCTTTAGCTTTTTGTTCTCTGGTAAGTTCTTTATTTCTTTTTCAATTTTAAATGATAGCCTTGATGGGTAAATAGTCTTGGTTATTGGCCCTTGCTTTTCATCACTTTCAATATTTTAGGCCAATCCCTACTGGCCTGAAATGTTTATGTTAAGAAATCAACTTATAGTATACTGAGAGCTTCCTTTTAAGTAACTAACTGCTTTTCTCTTGCTGCTTTCAGGGTTTTCTTTTTGTCTTTAACATTTGCTATTTTAATTATGATGTGTCTTGGCATGGGCCTCTTTGTTCCCTCTTGTTTGAGACTCTCTGTGCTTTCTGGAGTTGTGTGTCTTTTTCTGTCACCAGGATAGAGATATTTTAGTCATTAGTTCTTCAAATAAGTTCTCAATACTTTGCTTTCTGACTTCTCTTTCTGTTACCCTTATGATACAGGTGTCGTTAAGTTTCATGTTGTTCCAAAGAGCTCTTAGATTAGTTATTTTCAAACCTTTTTACTTGGGTACCAGTGAAACTGGGAGAATTATTTTAGGCACTGCAAAGGAAGAAATCGCCCTGAACATAAACACGTTCTACTAAGATTATTGAGTCTATAATATCTATACAACATCAGGGTGGTTAACTCTTTCACAGACTGGCACAAAATTTCTGGTGAACTGGTCCATGGACCTGCCATTGAAAACACTGCCTTAAACTATCTTCATTCTTTATAATTTTTTTTTTTTTTTTGCTGCTTTTATTGGGTATTATTTTCTTCTGCTTTGTCCAAACTACTCTTTATTCCAGTATATTTTCAATGCCAGATATTGTATCCTGACTGATTCCTTTTTATAGTTTCTATGTCCTTTTTTATGCTGGCTATTTGTTCAAATTCTCACTTAGTTCCTTGAGCATCTGTATAACCATTACTTTGAACTCTATATCTTTTAATTGCTTATCTCCATTTCTGTTAGCTCTTTTTCTGAAAAATTCTTCTGCTCTGTAATTTGGGGCCTATTTGTTTTTCTCCCCATTTTGTTTGCCTCTTTGTGTTTGTTTCCAAGAACTAGATAGATCTACTCTGCTTCCTAATCTTTGTAGGGTGACCCTATGTAGTAGGTGTCCTTTTGGTTCCATTGGTGTGGATTCCTCACCTGAGCTTTGTGCATCAGGAATGCCCCTTGTATGTAGTATGTGGGCCCTTCTATTGTAATTGAGTCTTGATTGCTATTGGCCTGTTGCTCATGGGATCAACCTACAGGCTAGCTGACTGAGGCTCTACCTTGACTAATGCAGATGAGCTGTTCTGCAGATGCTGACTACAGATAGAAGATGTGTGTCAGCTGGTTTTGGTGCCTGATGAGCTCTCTCTTTGGGTATGCTTCTTATAATGCTACGTGGATCTTGCTCTGATATTGTTTGTAGCTGACCACTGGGTGTGTTGGTTTTTGGTCTCATGGGAGGGAGTCTGATGTAGGCCAATATAAGAGATTGCCTGTGACTAGCCCTTAGCAACCTGTTCGGATTTATAAATGATCCACAGTTTGCCACAGACTTTGCTGGGCTTAGGTGCACATGGGAAGGACCAAGTTGCACACAAATGCCAGGTTTTTACAAGCACATGGCCCAGAAGTATGTCAGCAAAAATCTCAAGGCACCGTGAGATCTGCCTCCAGCTGCCTCTGCCTCCTAGCTACCTATTAGACTCTGCCAGTAAAAGATCCTATGGGAGTCAGGTGGATAGGGCTATTGGATATCCCCTGAGGGGGAGATGCCAGTCAGGTTTATGGTAAGATGTCAGGTGTAGCCCCCACCCCAGAGTCACAAGTCTCAGTCTGCCCCAACCTTAAATCTTTCACTGATTGGCACAAAGTTTCTGGTGGACTGCTCCATGGGCCAGCAGTTGAAAACATTGCCTTAAACTATCTTCATTCTTCATAATTTTTTTTTCTTTTTGCTGTTTTGATTGGGTATTTTTTTTCTTTTGCTTTGTCCAAACTACTCTCTATTTCATGGCCCTGGCCAATTGGCTCAGTGGTAGAGTGTCAGCCTGTTGTGTGGACATCCTGTGTTCAATTCTCAGTCAGGGGACACAGAAGTGACCATCTGTTTCTCCTCCCCTCCCCCTCTACATCTCTCTTTTTCGCTCTCTCTCTCTCCCTCTCTTGCTTGCTCTCTCTTGTTCCCTCCTGCAGCCATGGCTTGAATGAGCAAGTTGGTCCTCCGTGCTGAAGATAGTTCCATGGCCTCACCTCAGGTGCTAAAATAGCTCAGATGCCGAGCAATAGAGAAGTGGCCACTGATGGGATCCACTGGCATCTCCCCCTCAGGGAGATATCCAATAGCCCTATCCACCTGACTCCCATAGGATCTTTTACTGGCAGAGTCTAATAGGTAGCTAGGAGGCAGAGGCAGCTGGAGGCAGATCTCACGGTGCCTTGAGATTTTTGCTGACATACTTCTGGGCCATGTGCTTGTAAAAACCTGGCATTTGTGTGCAACTTGGTCCTTCCCATGTGCACCTAAGCCCAGCAAAGTCTGTGGCAAACTGTGGATCATTTATAAATCCGAACAGGTTGCTAAGGGCTAGTCACAGGCAATCTCTTATATTGGCCTACATCAGACTCCCTCCCATGAGACCAAAAACCAACACACCCAGTGGTCAGCTACAAACAATATCAGAGCAAGATCCACGTAGCATTATAAGAAGCATACCCAAAGAGAGAGCTCATCAGGCACCAAAACCAGCTGACACACATCTTCTATCTGTAGTCAGCATCTGCAGAACAGCTCATCTGCATTAGTCAAGGTAGAGCCTCAGTCAGCTAGCCTGTAGGTGGCTTGCCAGGTGGATCCTGGTCAGGGCACATGAGAGAGTCTGTATCTCTGCCTACCCACCTCACACTTAATAAAAAACAAAACAAAACCCTACTCTTTATTCCAGTATCTTTTGATGCTGGATATTGTATTATTAATTCCTGACTGGTTTCTTTTTATGGTTTTTATGTGCTTTTTTATGCTTGCTGTCTCTTTGTTGCAGTTATGATTTTGCCCCCAAAATGAGAAGAGTTGAGCCACTAAGAGTGTGGCAGGTGGGGCTTTGAAGCTCATAGTATGTGTCTGCCAGCACTCAGGAGGATAGTTCTATTACATCTCCTGTGAGGGGGAAGCACCAGTCAGATTTATGAAAATGTGAGGGGATTGGCTCCCACCTCAATGTCACACAACTGAATTCTTATCACTCCCTGAGTCTGCCCAGACCTCTACTCCTTAGCCAGGCAGCTGAATCCTCAGCAGATCCTTATTTCTGCAATGTGGGGCATTTTTCCCCCCAGGCTGATGCCACACAGAGGAAAGTGCTCCATCCAAAAATCATGCAACTTTAGTATAGGAGAATTACTCAGAACAGGGATTTGGGTAGCTGTTCCCCTTTGATTCTCTCTAGAGATACATAGCACAGACTCTCTTTATGGAACTCTAGTCTGCTTAGTCCTCCTTCTGCTAGAGTCCAGGGTAAATGGCTAGGCATGAGATTTTTGTGTTTGCTCTATAAGAGGGTGTCTAATTCTCTAAAGACTCCCATTTTTTTTCTGGCAGATGGAAACATCACTACTTTTCATAGCTGATTGCTATGTTAGTGCCTCTTCTCAGTTCTGGTGCTTTGAGCTGGGGAGCCTGTCTTGGGACTTAGTGCCCTCCCTTCTCAGGGGAATTCCTCCCACAGCTGAGACATCCCTCTAGAATCTCAGCTGTAGGTTATGGGAGCAGGAGCAGCACTTTCCACATCTCTGCTCTTCATAGTCTTGATGTGGCTTGTTTTGTGTATACTTGGTTATAAGATACCTCTTCATTTAGTCTTGAGTTGTTTTTTCAGTATAATTGTTACATTTAGTTATAACTACAGTTTGATTCCTGGGAAATGTGAGTGTATTATCCACCTACTACACTATCATTTTAAGATTTCTGAATATTTCTTGCTAATCCCTTCTGGCCTACAAAATTTCTGTTGAGAAATCAACTGACAGTCTTATAAGAGCTCCCTTATAGGTAACTAACTGCTTTTCTCTTGCTGCTTTTAAGATTCTCTTTTTGTCTTTAACCTTATGAACTTTAATTATGATATGTATTGATGTGGTTCTCTTTAGGTTTTGTTTGGGACTCTCTGCACTTCCTGGACTTATATGTCTAGTTTCTTCACCAGGTTATACAAATTTTCTGTTATTATTTTTTTAAACAGATTTTCAATTTCTTGCTCCTGCTCTACTCCTACTGGTATCCCCATGATGTGAATGTTCATAAACTTGAAATTGTTATAGATGCTAATTACACTATCCTTATTTTTTTGGATTCTTTTAACATGGTAGCATGGATTAATAAGAGTACATAGCTTTCAGGTAAACATTTTCATAGCATTTGAAATGTTGATTATGTTGTATACCCATCACCTAAAGTTAAATCCTTTTTTATCACTGTATATTTGTTCCTCTTTATACCTTTCCCCCATGCTCTGCCCATTCCCCTCCCCCATGTCCCTTTCCCCCTGATAACCACTTCACTTTCATCTATATCCATGAGTCTCAATTTTATATCCTACCTATGTGTGAAATTATACAGTTCTTAGCTTTTTCTGATTAACTCATTTCTCAGTATTAATGTCTCAAGGTCCATTCATATTGTCATTAATGTCACTATGTTATCATTTCTTATGACTGAGTAGTATTCCATGTATCACATCTTCTTTATTCAGTCCTCTATTCAGATATTTTGGTTGTTTCCATGTCTTGGCCAATGTAAATAATATTGTGATGAACATGGGGTTGCATATATCTTTATATACCAATGTTTTTGAGGTAGATACCAGTAGAGGGTTCGCTGAGTCATATGGTAGTTCAATTTTTAATTTTTTAAGGAATTACCATAATTTCTTTTATGATGGTTGTACTACTTTGCATTTCTTCCAGCAGTGAATGAGGGTTCCTTTCTATTCATAGCAACTCCAACACTTGTTTATAATTTTCTCGTTGATATAGCTGACAAGTATGAGGTGATATCTCATTGTAATTTGATTTGCATTTCTCAAAAAGCCAGTAAAAATGAGCACCTTTTTATATATCTGCTGGCCATTTGTATGTCCTGTTGGGAGAAATGTCTGTCCAGGACCTCTCCATATTTTTTTTTTCTGAAGCTGGAAACGGGGAGAGACAGTCAGACAGACTCCCGTATGCGCCGGACCAGGATCCACCCAGCATGCCCACCAGGGGCGACGCTCTGTCCACCAGGGGGCGATGCTCTGCCCCTCCGGGGCATCGCTCTGCCACAACCAGAGCCACTCTAGCGCCTGGGGCAGAGGCCAAGGAGCCATCCCCAGTGCCCGGGCCATCTTTGCTCCAATGGAGCTTTGGCTGCGGGAAGGGAAGAGAGAGACAGAGAGGAAGGAGGGGGGGTGGAGAAGCAAATGTGCGCCTCTCCTATGTGCCCTGGCCGGGAATCGAACCTGGGTCCCCCACACGTCAGGCCGACGCTCTACCGCTGAGCCAACCAGCCAGGGCCCTCTCCACATTTTTTAATGGCATTTTTTGCTTGTTTTTTGCTGAGCTTTGTGAGTTCTTTCTATATTTTGGATTTTAACTCCCTATCAAAATTGTTGTTTGCAGATATCATTTGCCATTTATTTGGCTGCCTATTTGTTTTTTAGTAATTTCTTTTGCTGTGCAAAAGCTATTTACTTTGACATAGTCTCAGCATTTATTCTTGCTTTACTTTTCTTGCCTTTGGGGCAAATTCATAAATTGTTCTCTACAGCCAAGGTCCATGAGTTCAGTACCTATGTTTTCTTCTCTGTAATTTCTTGTTTCAGATCTTATATATAGGTCTTTGATTTATTTTAAAATAATTTTTTTTGTTTGTTTTGCAGAGAGACAAACTGTAGTCAAGTTTCATTCTTTTGCATGTGGCTTTTCAATTTTTCCAGCATGATTTATTGAAGAAGCTTTTTTTCCCCCCTCCATTGTGTGTTTTTGGTTCCTTTGTCAAATATGATTTGGCCATATATATATGTGGTTTTATTTCTAGGCTATTGATTCTATTCCATTGGTCTGTATATCTGTTTTTCTGCCAATACCATGCTGTTTTGATTATCATGGCTCTATAGTATAAAGTCAGGTTTGAAGTCAGAAAGTGTGACACTTCCCGCTTTATTCTTTTTCCTTAGCATTGCTTTGGCAATTTTGGGTTTTTTATGATTTCACACAAACCTGGTAATTTTCCTTTTATTTCTTTAAAAAATGATAATGAGATCTTGATTGGAATTGCATTAAATTTGTAGATTGCTTTGGGTGATATAGCCATTTTAACTATGTTGATTTTCCAATCCGTGATCATGGAATATTTTTCCATTTCGTTGAGTCTTTTTCAATTTCTTTCAATAATATTTTGTAGTTTTTAGTGTATAAGTTCATTGGGTTGTCTTTGGTTTTTTTTCCTCTAATTCCTTAAAATGTGATGTTAGGTGTTTACTTGAGATCTCTCTTGTTTCTTAATATAAGTTTGTAATGATATAAACTTCTTTCTTATTACTGCTTTCACTTAATCCCAGAAGTTTTGATATGTTGTGTTATCATTTTCATTTGTCTGTATATATCTTTTCATCTCTTCTTTTATTTCTTCTTTGATCCAGTCATTTTGTAGAAGAATGTGGTTTAATTTCTACATTTTTGTGGGTTTCTTTACATTCTTTTTGCTGTTGAATTCTAACTTCAAAGCCTTATGATCAGAAAATATGCTTGGTATAATTTCAATCTTCCTGAATTTGTTTTGTGGCCCAAAATACAGTATATCCTTGAGAATATTCCATGCACACTGGAGAAGGATGTACCATCTGACGTTTTGTGATGAGATGTCCTATAAATGTTTATTGTGTTCATTTGGTCTAGTGTGTCAATTAAGGCTGTTATTTCTTTATTGATTTTCTGTTTGGATGATCTATTTAAGCTGTCGATGGTGTGTTAAAAATCTCCAAGTATGACTGTGTTTTTGTCTGCTTCTGTTTTTAGATCAGTTAAGGGATGTCTTATATGTTTTAGTGCTTCCTGGTTCAATGCTTATATATTAAGAGTGTTATGTCTTCTTGATACAATGCCTCCTTTATCATTATGAAATGTCTATCTTTGTTTCTGGTTACCTTTATTGTTTTGAAGTCAGAATTGTCAGACATGGCTACACCTGCTTTTTTTTTTTTGGATATTATTTGCTTGGAGAATCATTTTCCAAACTTTCATTTTGAATCTACTTTTGACCTTGTATTTTAGATGTCTCTTGAAGACAGCATGTTTGGGTTTTGCTTTTTGATCCAATCTGCTACTCTGTGCCTCTTTATGCTGAGTTTAGTGCATTGACATTTATGGTAATTAGTGCTACTTGAGGATTTCCTATAGCTATTTTATGTTTTGTTTTCTGGTAGCTCAGTTTCTTATTTTGTTTTTCTCTTTTTTGTTTCTCTCAGTTGTTTTTGTTTGGTGGTGCTTCATATTTCAATCCCCTGTTTTTTCTTTTTCTAAGCTGTGTGTTTCAATAATGGCTTTTTCATGGTTGCTTACCTTTAGGTTATTAAGAGAACAATGTTTATATGTACAAGAGTCATTTGTCTTATGAGTGCTTCTGTATTCCATGGTCCTTCACTAATGCAAATGTTTATCATCTCCCCTTTTATGTTATTGTTGTCACATATTATTTGTTTCTCTTGTGACCTTGGTGGAGCTTTTACTTGTTATTTTGATTTATTTTGTTCTTTGTATCTGGTTGTTTAACCCTGTTGAGTATTTCCTTCAGTGTGGTTTTCTGGTGATAAATTCCCTCAGCTTTTGTATGTCTAAAAGTTTTTATTTTTCCTTCATATTTGAAGGATAACTTTGATGGATATAGTATTCTTGGCTGGTTTCCTCTCTTTTAGCATTTTGAATGTTTGTGTCCACTCTCTTCTGGCTTATAGATTTTCTGCTGAGAAGTCTGATGATAATCTAATGGGCTTTTTAAAATATATATTATGTTCTTCTTTTTCTAAGCTACCTTGACAATTCTTTCTTTTCTATTGATTTTTTTGACAGAGACAGAGAGACAGAGAGAGGGACAGATAGGGACAGGCGGACAGAAGGGGAGAGAGATGAGAGGCATAAATTCTTTGTTGCAGTTTCTTAGTTTTCATTGATTGCTTTTTCATATATATCTTGATGGGGGGGGGGGTTACAGCAGAGTGATTAACCCCTTGCTCAAGCCAGTGACCTTGGGCTTCAAGCCAGCAACCTTTGGATTCAAGCCAGAAACCATGGAGTCATATCTATGATCTCATGCTCAAGCCAGCGACCCTGCACAGAAGCTGGTGAGTCTATGCTCATGCCAAGTGAGCTGGTGCTCAAGCCGGTGACCTTGGAGTTTCAAACTTGGGTCCTCCTTGTGCTAGTCCAATGCTCTGTTTACTGCACCACTACCTGGTCAGGCTCTTTGCCAATGGTTTTTGACAATTTTATTATGATGTGCCTTGGAGTAGGTCTGTTTGGGTTGCAATAACTTGGCATATTGTTTGCTTCTTGGATTCAAGGCTCTAACTCATTCTATGGGCTTGAGAAATTCTCATCAATTACTTGTTTGAAAAAGCTCTCCATTCGCTTCTTTCTCTCTTCTTCTTTTGGTATACCCATTATTTTTATATTGCTCTTTCTGTGGGATTCAGACAATTCTTGTTGAGCTCCCTTGATTTTTTTAATTCATAAGTTTCTCTCTGCTTCTCTCTATAGCATCTCTAGTTACCTGTCTTCAGGTAATTCGTTTCTCTATCTGGCTTGTTCTATTAGCTAAAGGTGCTACCTAAGTCTTCAATACATGTATTGAATTCTTTACCTCTGTTTTTAAAATTTTAATCTTGGTGAGCTATTCATTTTGTTTGTTAATTTGTTTTCTGAGCTCATTAAGTTGCCTATTGTGTCTTCTCTCATCTTGGTCAATATTATCAGAACTTCCTTGCTGACATTTGAATATGGTTTTGTTAAGAACTCTAACTAAGCCTAGGCTGGTTGGCTCCGTGGTAGAACGTTGGCCTGGCATGCAGGAGTCCCGGGTTCCATTCCCGACCAGGGCACACAGGAGAAACACCCATCTGCTTCTCCACCCCTCCCCCTCTCCTTCCTCTCTGTCTCTCTCTTTTCCTTCCACAGCCAAGGCTCTATTGGAGCAAAGTTGGCCTGGGTGCTGAGGATGGCTCTATGGCCTCTGCCTCAGGAGCTAGAATGGCTCTGGTTGCAATAGAGCAACGCCCTAGATGGGCAGAGCATAGCCCCCTGGTGGGCATGCCTGGTGGATCCTGGTCAGGTGCATGTGGGAGTCTGTCTGACTGCCTACCCATTTCCAACTTCAGAAAAATACAAAAAAAAAACCCCAAAACTCTAACTAAAAAGTACAAAAAATGAAAAATTAAAATAAAAAATACAATAGAAATATAAAAATTTAAAACATTATGACAAGAAGAAAAAGCACAGAAAAAATGATCAAAGGGAAACAGAAAAATCAAAACAACACACACAAAAAAGTAAGAATGAAAAATATAAAAATTAAAGAAAATGATATTCAAAAAAGAAAAAGAGAATAACAAGGAAAAAAGGGAATAACAGGAAAAATAAATTTTGGTTTTTAGAGGTTTCTTCCAGTGGGTGTTGATGTATTACAACTTTTAGCTCTGTGAAGTTCCTGGGCTGTCCTCTGCTGAGATTTTTCTGATGCAGTGATGTAGGCAGAGCTGCAGTCATGTTGGCAGTTGGAGGTGTGTTGTGAGGGCTTTGCAGCTTCATCCTTCTGGCTTTGGCTTTATAGCTTCAGATTTGTAGCTTTATGACTCCCTTCATGGCAACCTCAGGATTTTAGGTGCTACTTCTCACATGTCAACAGACTTTGGGGCCAGATATGGAGCACCTCCATTCTTCAGGTGAGAGAGTGGCTCTGGAGAGCTAGCTGTGGGGTTTGTCTCTGTCACTTTTCATAGCACAAGTTGAGGGACGTGGGATCTGGCAGGCTCGGGCCCCCCTTTAGATTTCTCTGTCTCTGCCAAGTGCAAGCTGCAGGCAGTCTGAGGGATTACTGGCCATGGCCCTGCACCCTGGCCACTTTGGTTTATTTTCTCCTCTGCCCCTCTATCGCACTGCTCCTCCTGACAGAATGACACCCAACCACTCTGAGTTTTCCTCTCCATACCCTGCAGACAATATTCAGAATCTGAGCTTCCCTCCCCCCTATAGTCCAGCAGAGAAAATAAAACCCAGTCACTACAAGTTTGTCTCCTCTCTTCTCCAAAGTTCACCAGGAATGCATTTTATCTTCTGCCCCTCTTTTCACCCTGTCCCACTTTTAGTCCATTTGGTGCATGGATCTTTCAGGCATACCTGCAAGCCCAGTTTGGGTTCCTTTTCTTTGTTATAGTTGTTCAATTTGTTGATATTTAAAGGGAGAGATTAGGAGTATCTTTTAGGCTGCCATTACTCTGATGTCATCTCTTTTGATTTTCTGATTGAACTTTTTTTTTTACTTCCAAGTTGTTGTTTTGGTTCTGAGCTTTATCTACTCTACTGTGGATTTTCTGTAAATAATTCTTAGTTTTAGTTAGTTTATTATTTATTTATTACTTGTTTTTTTTATGGTTTACTCTTTTTACCCACAAGAGGAGCTATTCTTATATATTTTGGAAAATTGTGCTAATGACTCCAAGAAGGATAAAAATAATTTGGTAATTTTCTTTTAGAAAAACACTCAAATTAAATTGCTTGCTCTCTTGGCATTATCAGTTAGAATTAAGTCACTGCTTCTAGGTGTGTCCATTCTGTTTTCCAGAGTCAGATCCTCCTTCACATACTTTGGGGAGGTAAATTTAATTATGGGTGACCTAGGGTTATAGCTCCATTTAAAAAGCTTTGCCAAGGAGCCAAAATTTTGTTAGGCATTTTATTCCTGTGTCAATGTAAAAAAACTTCCAAACTGTAAGGCTGGTGGCTATGGCCATGCAGGTTCACATTGGATTTGGGAAGATGGTAACTGAACTGTGGAGCCTGAAAATACGGGCCATTTTGTTTACTAGAGTCTCGCAACAGTGAATGAACAAGCAGGCAGGAAAACTCGTTTTCCTCTCTCTCTCTCAGTACTCGTTAGCCAAACCAGGCTGGGGGGAGAAAAAAAACCCTTCTCCAGCAACAATAACAAGCAATATCCCCTCCCAATCATGGCAGCAATCTGCAATTTAGAATCTGCTGCCCTTAGGGCAAGCACCTACAGCCTTATATAGACTATACACCCATGGGGCTGTCCTATGCTCATGCACCAATCAGGCAAAGTACAAGGTGAGCAAGCCTAACACACTTGTAAGGCACTTGTTTGCCCAATATTCCACCCCTGCAGGGTTGCTTACTTCACAATCTTCATGACAGGTATCTACGATGGTCCCTGTGCAAGGAATGAGGTACATTACATAAACAAACAGATTATAGCAATAGCACAAGTTATATAATTACAAAAATTATGAAGGTGCCTTTCACAATGTCTTCCTGAGCACTCTGCCCAAGGTGCTAAATGGAGGCCCATCTTTAGCCCCCTACCCCATGGTATGGGGGAGGGCCTGTATAGGCCAGGGCTGTGTCCATGGAAACCATAAAGTGTCTTTTGTACCTCTCTACAACTGGATGAGAGCAGATTTCTGGTGCAGGAAGTCCTCCACCAGAGCTGGGCCCTCACATCAGGGTCTCTTATAGTGTTCAAAAGTAGCATGTCCATTCAACAAGGGAGCCAGTGCTCCCCTCTAGTTGAAGTTCAAGAGTCCATTACACCACTCAATGATCAGTCCATGATAAGACAGCCCAGCTGTCTGTGCAAATCAGCAAGGCAAAGGTCCATTATAGGCAACTAGGCATGCAGCTTTTTATTAATGGACCTCATCACCTTTCCATAAGCACTCTGTCCATTGCCACAATCCCCATCCAAACCCCTTAGCAAGCTTAC
Source organism: Saccopteryx leptura (assembly GCF_036850995.1). Lineage (NCBI taxonomy): Eukaryota > Metazoa > Chordata > Mammalia > Chiroptera > Emballonuridae > Saccopteryx > Saccopteryx leptura. Next base: position 323,333,862 of record NC_089505.1, on the reverse strand, counting down.
AGGGCCTGGCAGGGTCAAACACAGTCAAGGCCTGTGCTGCCTTGATAGTTCTTTTATCTGTTGCTGTTGCCACTGCAAAAAAAAAAAATAAAATAAAATAAAGGCATCTATTATCTTCTAATGCCAACACCTGTTGCACATTACAAGGTGATCGATTGCCAGTTCTACTTGGGCCCTCAGGCCTCCCCAGTCATCCCTGTTAAGTGGGTATCTCAGCCTTCCCCCTATTCAAACAAGAAAAATGGGTCTTGGGGAGGATCCTCCTCTCCCATAACTGTCTCCAATAAGTAATCTTGCAACTGTGCAACCTGAACATCAGCCATTTTCTTGTCAGCTGCTGGGGCCACCCAACTTTTTCAGTGGCTGGAACATCTGCTCTGGCTCAAGTTGCCACCAAAATTCTAACAGTACTCTATTAGACTTGCCATTCAATTTCTCTCTATTTGCCCCAGCTGCAGTCAACTCTACCCACATCTGTGTTTGGGTAACCTTTACAGGTTCGTTCCCCCTTGTTAATCAGTGGGCAGCACAGGCAGCAGCCCACACAGCCTTATGATCCCATGCTGTCTCCAGCTCCCCCAAATCGGCCAACCTCCCCATCCTTAAAAGAGGAGGAAGTCAAAATGCCTGCTCCCACCAACTCAAAGCTGTTCCACTAGCATGATGCTGCTCTGTCCTTGGAAATCATTTCGGCTCCTGCAGTTGCTTGCTCTTTGCCTGAAACCGAGACTCAAACTCTTGAACCCACAATTGTTTCTTTACCAACAGTCAGTGCCAGCATTTAGCTTCCAGGGCAAACTGGAGCTCATGAACCTATAATTCCTTCTCCAGAGATTGCTCCAGTTCCAGGCGCCGTGAGTGCTCAGCCTGTATCTCACACTGCAGCTCTTTAGAAGAGTTGGCCTACTTCCCCAGCACTAGTGCAGTTCACGCCATTGCTGGTTCTCAACCTGTTACCTCACCTGCAGTTCTCAGACCTGCAGCTATTTCTCCCATGACCATTTCAACTCATGCTATTTTTGCCACTGGGTTTGTAGCTCACCTTGGAGCTTTTAACCTCAGGCAGCTTTTTGCATAGAAGTCTTGTTTTTCTATTGCAGAGTTGAAAAAACACCCAGCCCAAAGCCCCCAAAAGAAGAATCATGGGGAACAATACACTGGAGGACAACAACCACTCCTCTACCCTACCCTTCCAGGGTGCTGGCAGTTCCATAACAATATGATCTGAATCCTGGCAGCTACACAAGATATATCACCATGGCCTTGCAGGTTCACATTGGATTTGGGCAAATGGTAAAGGAACTGTGGAGCCAGAAAATGGTGGGCCATTCCATTTGTTAGATTCTTGCAACAGTGTATGAGTAAGCAGGCAGGGAAATCCCCTTCCCTCTCTCTCTCTCAGGACTCATTAGCCAAACCAGGCTAGGGGAACAAAACCTTCGCTAGCAAAGAATAGCAAGCAGTGGCCCCTCCCAATGGCAGCAAGCAATCTGCAATTTAGAATCTGCTGCCCTGAGGTCAAGCACCTACAGCCTTACATAGACTATACACCCAAGATGTTGCCATATGCTTATGCACCATTCAAGCAAGCTACAAGGCAAGCAAGCCTAATATACTTGTAACACACCTGTTTGCCCAAGACAAACCTATAAAATTTTTTAATGAGTTTATTTGAGCCAAACTGTCAAAAATGATGGAAAGTAGTCTCAGTGGTTTGAGAAAGTGCTCCAGAATATGGCAGTTTTACCACTTGGTGTATACATCAGAATCAAAGAGAAAGACATAAAGGAATTACATGATATTTATTGGTGATAACTTAAGGAGACAGCACAAAGCAAAGCTGGGAAATCTCTGTGACTGGATAAAAAGTAAAAACGTACATGCTAAACCTCCTTATACATAAGCAGGAGCAAGAGAGTAAACAGTTAACAATTCACATGATAACAATAACAATGAAGGGGTTGTTGGTTCCTGCTCTGGTGGGATGCTTGCCCTGAGGGGGCAGGAAAAATAGATGATCCTTACAGTTTAAAGACATGTTATCAGGTACTTTATCGTATATGCAAAAAGACAACAGACAGTCTTGATTAAGGTAAGCATTGATCTTTGTTTAGAGCAAAATACCACTCTAGGACATGACTAATGTTGGGCAAATAAATTTGCAAAATCTGTAGTTTTGGAGTTTGCTCACTTTTATTGTTAAAAATGGCCACTGCCCATGTGAATGGCACTGCCAGGTGAAACTGCTAATTACCTTCCTGGTTGGGAAGGGCTATTGTTATGCTAATGTTGAGAAGAAGAAGGGAGAAAGCATCCTGGTTGTGGAACCAGAGAATGTGTAAATGGGTTTTGGAGCCGTGTGTGTGTGTGTGTGTGTGTGTGTGTGTGTGTGTGTGTGTGTGTGTGTGTGTGTTTACTTGCCTGCTGGGTGTGAGGCTAGAATAAAGGAATGGCCCACCAGTGTTTGGCTCCGTTGTTTCTTTACCATCTGTCTGACTTTAATGTGACTGCATATGCCTGGCTGTGATGGCTGTGACTACTGTCCATACAACTAACCACCATGAATTGCTTTTTTAGTTAGAAAGTTTTAACTTTTGACCATCTTGTGTGGTTACTCTAGGTCTCTGAGTCTGCAAGGCTTTCACTGAGCTTCTCAAATTCAGCATGTGGCCCCTTTTTCATCCACACCTGTTTGATTTTCAAAGTTTGCAAAAGGGTACATATACATTGTGGAAGTGATTAGCAGCATATGCACTGAGATCATGTGATCCTAGGGACATTATTTAATCTTATTTAATCTAATTTTTAATCTTATATTATAATAATATGTATCTAACATTAATAATTTTCTAAGGGTTAGATATAACATTGAATATAAAGCTTTAGCATAATTAGTAGTTTTCATAGAGATAATAAAACTGCTTAAATTCTATGCTATCTTTTCTCCCTGAATTTTATCTATGGTAGTCCAAATCACTTCACATAAATTGTGAAATACTAAGTTCCAAAAGATGTTTATTCTGAAATTCCCAGTACATTTTGGAAACATAGTCACTTTAAATATTTATAACAAAAGCTGGTGGTGTACCAAATCTCAGCAGGGGGAGAACAGTGGAAAGTCATGGCTACTAAGAATTAAGATTGTTGTCAAAATCCAGAAGATCGGCACTTCATGTAATTCTGCCGTGGATATTGCACTTGTCTGCCCAACACCTCCTCCATTCCCTTTCACACTCCCTTTCACTCAACATTTTCACACTTCCCCTGCACAGCCAATTTACTTTTAAATTAAAAGTAAAGCTAACTTACCTTGACTATAGAAAAAGACAAATTGCTTAGGAGTAACATCTCATCCACTGGCAATATTTACTGTTGTAGTGATTGGCATATGACCCCATGCAGTCTCATAATGTCTATATAGAGATGTATGGAGTCTTTAAAGAAACAAATAAACACAATTACTTAGTCTCCCAAAATAATCTACAGAAGAAATCCTCTTGTGAGGACAGGAAGGAGCAAGTAGAACTAAAAAAAAAAACAACCCAGCATTAGAGTGAACCTAATATTACACAGAATACAGCAGAGAAAATGAATGAAACTGGAGTCCTTATAACACTACTGTACTGGTGAATTAAATCATGCATGAAGTCTCCCTGCCTATTGACTTTCCATTATTTTAGCTAACAAATCCCCTTTATTGCGTTAAATCATATTGAATTATATTTTATTTGTTTTGTTTCGTCACAAAAAATATACTGAAATACCAGATATCTATACATACTTTTCTATTGATTCTGATGCTAATACTTAGAAAGATATAGTCTAGTAAGCTTCTAAATCTATTGATATATTGTGTTAATCATAATTAAAATATTTATATATTAGGCAATAAAGAAAAATTTACATGCTAAACTGTGCAACAATTAAAAAATATCATTGGTTTATTGTGGCTTACATGAGCATTAGAAAAATAAAAAGAAAGTCTTACTTTACTTTGTAAAATGCAATGGCTTATTCCAATGGTAATAAAAAATGATAATCTTTTATAAGAGATTGTATAGTTTGTCATCATAACTTTACCTATATATTACCTTTAATATATGCATAATAAAGAATTTTAAGGCCCTGGCTGGTGACTCAGTGGCTAGAGTGTCAGCTTGGCATATGGACATCCTGGGTTTGAGTTCCAGTCAGGACACACAGGAAAAGTGACCATCTGCTTCTTTCCCTCTCCCTCTTCCCTTTCCTACCGTCTTCCCTTTCCCTCCTGCTTCCCCTCCCACAGCCAGTTGTTCATCTGGTGAGAATGTGGCCCTGAGAACTGAGGGTGGCTTGTTGGTCTAAGTGCATCAGCCTCTGGTGTTAAAAATATCCCAGTACTTGAGCATTGGACTCAGATGGGGTTGTGGGGTGAAACCTGGTTGTAGTTCATGCAGGAGTCTGCCTCACTATCTCCCCTCCTCTTACCTATAAAACAAAGTTTAAAAATTTCTTGCTGTTTTTCATCTTTGAAAAAACCACAAGATTATTTAAATACAATGACATAGTCTACAAATATTGCTGTAAAATGGAAAGGACCATTTGAATGTATATTTAACACAGTACATATTTGTTAAATATAGTTCAAGTGGATTTTTACCCCAAATAAACTTAAAAGGTGACATACATAGGATTGTGATATAGTACCTAGCAATATATCTAATTTATTGCATTATTTTTGAAGTAGGATAAAAGTGTTGATTCACATATAATACTTGAACACTCTTGAGTTCAAGTATTATAAAGGAATATTTGAAATTCAGATATAAACACTCCATGATATAAAATCAGATCTCATTGTCTCCCCTTTTTTTTTTATTTGGACATTTTCTTTCTGTTGTTAAGTCTAGATTAAGCCTTTTGATGTGTCCTTCAGATCACTAGTTCTATTGTCTTTCATTCTCCTTCTTAATTGAGCTCCTCTGGCAGGTTGTTCTTATTTGTATTCCATTTTTTTTATCATAACTTTCATTTTTAAATAACTTTATTTAAATTTTCTATTTTTTATTTGTTTCAAAAGATTTAAATTTGTGTATTGAAACATTTTTGTGATGATTGCTTTAAAATTTGTCAGGTTTTAATATGTAATTTTCCTAAGTGTTGGTGTGAGATGATCTGTCAAATTATAATCTTATTGGTTCTTGCTGTGACATAAAATTTTTTTATTGAATCCTCTATTTTTGTTTATTATGTCATGAGACTGAGTAATATTTAAAATTTTTTTCTTTATTAGGAATTTACCCTATTTAGATTTAGCACACAGGGAGACAATTGAAACACACATTATAAGGACAGAGAAGCATGTGTGGCACCCCCAATTGCCTGTGTCAAACTCCATGGTCAACTGGCTGTCATGTTTTTTTCTTGACATCCCCCAATAATTTACCTTATGTGATTGGCTATTGCAGTGTCATATGCCCCTCTTTTCCATAATGTGTCCAGAGTATTCAGCAAGGGGTTTCTCTAGCAGGGAGGTGGCGCACTTGACAGCCCTCTGGCTGCATTGTAGGCAAATGCTATTGAAACATACAGGCACTTAAAAGAGAAAACTCAGGTTAAGACAATAATTTTTAAAATTCATGACAACTTTTGAAATTTTATACCAAGAGTGCCATATCAGAACTGTTAATTTAGTACATTTAGTTTGGGATTCGGATCACTTAAGGTGTTTACTTGTGTTTTTGTGTGGTTTAATAAAGATGATATATTAGCGGACTCATTAAATACCAACACACAACATTCTATTTAGCAGAGGTACCTCCTTGCAAGGCAGTAATAATTTCCAAAGCCATTCTATTTTGGAAGATAGATAGCCTTTTTGTCAGAGGTATTTGTGGTACCAGAAAGGTGATGAATTTTTTCCATCACTAACAAGTTATAAATCTTTAGATGACAAAGGCCCCTTGTGTGCAGAAGCCCCTTATGACAAACTGCCCTGAAACCTGAAACAGCCAGACAAAGAGACACTTGGAACCCTGGTCTATTCAACTGGCTAACAGCTGTATGTTGGTAAGTGTACCTTCCAGAAAGTAGAAACCAGAGAATATATGTTAACTTGTCACAAGCTAAGCTCTTAGGACATATCAATAGAACAAGACAGAAGGGGAAAAAAGTTATCTGGTTTTTATATACTCATAACAACATTTTTCTGGAAAGATGCCAGTCTGGAGAGAACTGTCTAACTCCCCAGCCTCTGAGGCTGGCTCAAATACCAGACTTATAAGGAGTCTATGCTTGTGCTCTATATCTATGGTATTTTTTTCTTATGGAAAAACAGCATAAAAGACATAGACTATTGTTGGACAAATAAGTTTGTAAAATATAATTTTTATATTTGCTCACTTATAGTTTGCATTGGGAGCTAGGCAGCGCCAGGTATATGTGGTCTGTGAAATTGCAAGTTACCTTCCTGCTTGGAAGGGGCCGTTGTTTTGGTAATGTTTGCTGGAAGTGGGGTCTTCATGGGCCCAGAAAGTTTTGCAAAGAGAGTGGAGAAAACTCAGAATGCTGAAGGAGAAGCCATATTGACAGGGAAAGAGAAGGTGTGCAGATGGGGAACCAGGGATGAGGGGCTTTGGGAGTCCTACTGAGGCTTATGGGGGCATTTGATTCTAGAAGGAACCAGAGAAGATTCTCCTGGTTGTGGAACTGGAGTATGTGTCAGGGCTTTGAGAGTCACTGAGACTGTCTATTTGCTCAGAAAATCTTAAATTATTGGCTGGTGCGAGACTTTAATAAAGGAATGGCCCACCATTTTTTGGCTCCACTGTTTCTTTACCATATGCCCGAATCCAATAAGAACCTGCATGTTCATAGCCACATTGGCATCAGCCCCTGGCCACACAACTGTGAAGAACAAGGTAATCTCTGGAGCAAAGGATCAATAAAAAAATAAAATAAATAAAAAAAACAAGATTCACCCCAAGAAGCTAACTTCAGAAATATTTTCTCCTGCCAATATAAATTTAGAAGTGAGAAAAAGACTCATTGTTTCCAACTTCCACTGAGCAATGCAGACAAGAGATCAAAGAGATTAAAGGGGTAAAACACTTACACCTCTGCTGACTGTGGTCAGATGTCCATGATCTCTCAGCTGTCTCAGTCCAGAGAGTTAGCAGTGTCTTAGCCAGTAATTTTCCCTTCCTTGTTGCCAAATTGTGGTAGATAAAAAAAATAATAATACTTTTTCTTCCACCTACCAAATTATTCTCTCTGAACTAATAACCACGTTAGTAGATAGATTAACAGGAGAAAAATCAAAGTTTAATACATCTGCATGGGGAGTTCACATAGACATGATAAACCCATGAAAATTCCCAGACAGGCAGCATTGGGTATATAAGACATTTGGGACAGTGGAGAAAAGGAGAGGATGGGATCTTTGATTGTGTAAGTTAGTATGCGCACTTTAGAAGCAGTTTTGAAAAAGCAGAACACACATGGCAATAACATCTCCCTAGGTGTTGGGCAGATAAAATGTATTATGCTCACTTTGTTAAAGATGGCGCTGCCCACGTGGAAGCTGTTGCCAGGTGATATTAATGTTTGTCTCTGTGGGCTGTGGGCAGGCAGGATCCTTGTAGCCTGGGGCTTTGTTGGGCAGATAAAATGTATTATGCTCACTTTGTTAAAAATGACGCTGCCCACGTGGAGGCCATTGCCCAGGTGATATTAATGTGTGTTGGGGGCAGTCAGTGGGCAGGCAGAATCCTTGCAGCCTGGGGCTTGGTTTTAGGACTAAGCCTTTCCCACCATTTTTGATGTGGGGCGGTGCAATCCAATCATGCCTCAGAGAAATGACTTTGTATCAGAGACTTCCCTATTTTGTATATTGGATTAAAGATTATGAATCTACACTATAAAATGGGGACAGAACAGGAGCTTGTGCTCTTGGTTCCTGAGATTAATAGAGGAGAGAGCAGAGAGGAGAGCAGAAAGAGGCCACGTGGAGGAGGCCAGGAGAAGCAGCCAAGATAGCGGAGTGTTGAGTAAGAAGCCAGTTTGTGCAGAGTTTGTGCAGGGAGAAGGAAGGAGATGGGGAACAGAGGTGAATAAGTCTGGTGAGTTAGGAAACTCAGGTAAGTCAGTAGTGTTGTGAGCACTGAATGTGAGTGAGTTTTGGAGCCCAGTGTGTGTTTTTTGCTTGCCCACTGGGTGCAAGCTAGGATTAAAGATGATGGCCCATCAGTTTTTGGCTCCGTTGTTTCTTTACCGACTGTCCGAATCCAATGCGAACCTGCATGGGCCAGGCTGCTGTGATGGCAGCCCTGGCTACTGGCTTTACACTAGGCAACTCAGGAACAATGGGACTAGGGTATCCAGCCAACAAGAATCTTCCTGGGGCCCTCTCATTTCCCTCACTTAATTCAAATTAGGCTAAGGAGAATATCCTAAGATCTTCCTGAAACAGGTTTCTGTTGAAATCTCTTGGGCAGGAAAGTGGAAAGGAATAAGAGTTCTTTCTGAATCCTTTGTTTCTTAATAAACAGCTTGAAATCAATATCCCAAGAAAGGACTTCAGAGTGGCAGAATTTTGGTCCTTGCACCAGTGTAAGGCCAGTAGCCATGTCTAGCATCACAGCTGCCTGGCCCTTGCGGGTTTGCATTTAATTCAGACAGAAAGTAATGAGACAATGGAGTCAAGAACTGATGGGCCATTACCTTTAATCCTAGCTTGCTCCCAGCGGGCAAGAAATACACACAGTGGGAAAATACTTCCCTTTCCATTCAGGACTCCCAAAGCCACTGAATTTCCAAGTATTCCTAGAATCAAAGATTTTTACCTCACCAGCCTTATTCATCTCTGTTCCTCATCTCCTTCTCTTTGCAAAACTCACTGCTCCTTCCGCACTCCACCATCTTGGCTGCCTCTCCTATGCAATGCTAATTTCAGGAACCAAGAGAGAAAGAGAGAGCCTCTGGTCTGCTGCTCCATTTTATACTGTAGCAATGAAAACCTTTAAGCCAATATACAAAGTCACTTATCTGAAGCATAAATGGGATTTCTCATAAGAGTGCACCATCCCACATCATGCAACAGTCAAGGGTGTGGGGAAAAGCTTAGTGTTGAGAAGATTTTAGGATTAAAAGGGTGGGAAAGGCATAGTCTTAAAACTAAGCCTTAGACTATAAGGACCCTTCCTGCTTACAGCCTGTCCCCCACACCCAATGTAAAATATATGCGAGCAAAGATATACATCATATTTGCAAACTTATTTGACCCACAACCAGTATTAGATTTCTATTTGCCTGTCTTCTATAGGAAAGTGCAACTGAGGCTTGGGTTTTACTGTTTGTGTTTTAATGGAATATGGGATTTGAAGGTGGATTGTTGTATGTTCTTGATGGAAATTTGGTTCTATGGCACATATAAAATACTTTTTCTATCTCATACATGTACAATATTGTGGATAAAGGACTGCCAAAAGTAGTGAACCACAAAAATATTAGAAATACAGGATCATGATAATATAAAGATCTTAATCTTTTATATTTAGACAGGTAATAAGTTGGTTATTGTAAAGCCAGTGGCTAGGGCCAAGGCCACCACTACAGCTGCCTGGCCCATGCAGGTTTGCATTGGATTCGGACAGTCGGTAAAGAAACAACGGAGCCAAGAACTGGTGGGCCATTAGCTTTAATTCTAGCTTGCACCCGGTGGGCAAGTAAAAAATACACACTGGCCTCCAAAACCCACTCACATTCAGTGCTCACAAAGCTACTGACTTATCCGAGTTTTCTAGAATCAAAGTTTCTAGCTCACCAGACTTATTCACCTCTGTTCCCCATCTCCTTCCTTCTCCCTGCACAAACTGCACAAACTGGCCTCTCACTCAACACTCCGCCATCTTGGCTGCTTCTCCTGGCCTCCTCCACGTGGCCTTTCTCTGCTCTCTGCTGTGATCTCTCTGCTCTCTCATGCTAATCTCAGAAACCAAGCAAGCAAGCTCCCGTTTTGTCCCCATTTTATAGTGTAGAAATCCAAACCTTTAATCCAATATACAAAATAGGGAAGTCTCTAATACAAAGTCACTTCTCTGAGGCATGATTGGATTGTACCACCCCACATCAAAAAGGGTGGGAAAGGCTTAATCCCAAAACCAAGCCCCAGGCTACAAGGATTCTGCCTGCCTTTAGCTCACCCCTAACACACATTAATATCACCTGGGCAAGGGCCTCCACGTGGGCAGCAGCATCTTTAACAAAGTGAGCATAATATATTTTATCTGCCCAACAGTTATTGTCTCATATAGCATTGTATTATATTTTGCCAAATTAGAGCTTTATTTATGTTTTCACCCTTTCTACTTTGTCAGAAACACTGAACAGAGTTTTTTCTAATCCTTGTTAGACTACTGACTTTAAGAGAGAAAAAAACCCAACTCTGTAGACACCTTCAGAATTTAATTTTATAATAAAAACTGTTTGAATAATTAGACCTTTACATTCCTGAAGATAAAATAATCATGTAATCTTTTATCTTATTTTGCGCAGTGTAAAGCCAGCAGCCAGGGCTACCATCACAGTCGCCTGGCCCATGCAGGTTCACATTGGATTTGGACAGTCAGTAAAGAAACAACGGAGCCAAAAACTGATAGGCCATTTTTTTTTAATTCTAGCTTGCACCCGGTGGGCAAGTAAAAACATACACTGGGCTCCAAAACCCACTCACATTCAGTGCTCACAAAGCCACTGACTTATCCGAGTTTCCTAGAATCAAAGGTTTCTAGCTCACCAGCCTTATTCTCCTCAGTTCCCCATCTCCTTCTGTAAAGCCAGGAGGCAAGGCCAGGGCCACTATCACAGCCGCCTGGCCCATGCAGGTTCGCACTGGATTCGGACAGTCGGTAAAGAAACCATGGAGCCAAAAACTGGTGGGCCATAGCCTTTAATCCTACCTTGCACCCGGCGGGCAAGTAAAAATACACACTGGGCTCCAAAACCCAGTCACACTCAGTGCTCACAAAGCCACTGACTTATCCGAGTTTCCTAGAATCAAAGGTTTCTAGCTCACCAGCCTTCTTCTCCTCAGTTCCCCATCTCCTCCCTTATCCCAGATACAAACTCTACACAAACTGGCATCTCACTCAGCACTCCGCCATCTTGGCTGCTTCTCCTGGCCTCCTCCACGTGGCCTCCTTTAGCTGCTGGCTCTACTCTCTCCGCTCTCTCATGCTAACCTCAGGAACCAAGAGCCAAACTCCCGCTCCATTCCCATTTTATAGTGTAGAAATCCAAACCCTTAATCCAATATACATAATAGGGAAGTCTCTTAATACAAAGTCACTTCTCTGAGGCATGATAGGATTGTACCGCCCTACATCAAAAAGGGTAGGAAAGGCTTAATCCCAAAACCAAGCCCCAGGCTAAAGGATTCTGCCTGCCTTTAGCCCACCCCAACACACATTAATATCACCTGGGCAACGGCCTCTTTAACAAAGTGAGCATAATACATTTTATCTGCCCAACACCTTCCTTATCCCAGATACAAACTCTGCACAAATTGGCATCTCACTCAGCACTCCGCCATCTTGGCTGCTTCTCCTGGCCACATGGCCTCCTTCTGCTCTCTGCTCTGCTCCCTCTGCTCTCTCATGCTAATCATCCCAGGAATCAAGAGAGCAAACTCCCTTTCTGCCCCCACTTTATATTGTAGCTTCACAACCTTTAATCCAATATACGAAATAGGGAAGTCTCTAATACAAAGTTACTTCTCTGAGGCATGATTGGATTGTACCACCCCACATCAAAAAGGATGGGAAAGGCTTAATCCCACAACCAAGCCCCAGGCTACAATGATTCTGCCTGCCCCCAACACACATTAATATCACCTGAGCAACGGCCTCCACGTGGGCAGCGCCATCTTTAACAAAGTGAGCATAATATATTTTATCTGCCCAACACGCAGTAAAACTGAAAAAATATTATTGCAATGACTCTAAATTTGGGAAGTCAGATTGTTAAACTGACTGGAATGTTTGGCCACATTTTAAAATGTAAATTGTATTATTATTCAAATTTGGTGAGGCCAACAGATCAGGAAAGATTGTCTTTGAAAAGATAGTTTGCTATTTGCACTTACCAAGCAGAGTAGACACAAAGGGGTGTATGGGGTTTATTTAGAAAGTAGAGCTAGAGGGGACAAGAGTGGGTAAGAGCTTTTTTGTTGCTTATGGAAATGACTATGTTATGTTTGCTAAAGAGATTTATGGTTGAAACCTGAAAATCTTACACTGGAGAATGAATTCCTAAATTGCAGAGTGATAAACTCAGTTAATTCAGACTTTCTCCAAAGCAACAAAAATATAAGAAAACCTCTAAAATTAACCATTTCAGAACTTGGGGAATTAACAAAGGCCACAAAATGAGCTGAAGATCTTTAATCCAAGAGAAATAATTGAGCCACAGTATGATAGTAGGCTCTAGACTCTGTGATATTTAACTTGGATCTATTTCCATCCTCCCCCCTCCCCCACAAACTGAATAGCATAGTAACCAAAAGCCAACACATTTGCAAACAATGAAAAGATGTGACCATTTTCAGAGCTCTATTAACAGTATTACCCTGAAAAACAGTCAATATTTTGTCCAAATCTGTAAATCCCTGGGAATTCTCAGGATATGGTGGTTGTTCGAGTTGACGCAGAACTCAGCTCAGGGTGGCAGCAAATATAAGTCTATACCACATTATTACAGAAAAAAAAGACAAGAACAGAAAACTGCTTTCACCCTTTTAAGTATATAAATATGCAATTTTAGATGGGACAAACAAGAGGCTATCTTGGAGTTCAAAGAAAATCATAATAACTACAAATGATAGGGACTTCAGAAAAGCTCTGAGGTATCTGTAAGGATTTGCCAAAGGCCAGTGGCTTCTACCGTCATGGCCATGCAGGTTCTCATTGGATTCAGGCAGATGGTAAAGAAACAATGGAGCCAAAATATGGTGGGCCATTCCTTTATTAAAGTCTCATACACTGGCTGGTGAGCAAACACACAGGGAAAACACTTCCCTTTCATTTAGGGCTCCCAAAGCCTTGATGTATTCTCTGGTTCCACAACCAGGAGAATCTTCTCTGGTTTCTCCTAGAAGCAAACATGTCCCCAGTCTCAGTGGGGCTCCCAAAGCCCCTCACCTCTGGTTCTCCATCTGCACACCTTCTTCACCCCTGCCAAAACTGGCTTCTTCTTTAGCACTCTGCATTCTCTCTGCTCTCCCTGCAAAACTACGTGGGCCCACAAAGACCCCTCCTTCAGTGAACATCAGCAAAACAATGGTCCCTCCCAAGTAGGAATGCAATCTGCAATTTGCAATCAGCTGCCCTTCTCTGAAGGCAAGCATACATGTGGCTGCCCAGAACCATTTTTTAACGATAAAAGTGAGTGTATGGCCAGTAGCCACCATCATCCTGGCCATTCACAGGCAGTTTCCCATTGAATTAGGGCAGATGGTAAAGAAAGAGTGGAGCCAAAAAATGGTGAGCCATTCCTTTATTAAAGTCTCGCACTGGCCGATGAGCATACAGGCAGAGAAAACACTTCCTTTTCACTCAGAGCTTCCAAAGCCACTGACACATTCTCTGGTTCCACAACCAGGAGAATCTTCTCTGGTTTCTCCTAGAAGTAAAGGCCTCACCAGTCTCAGTAGGGCTCTGTTGGGCAGATAAAATATATTATGCTCACTTTGTTAAAGATGGCGCTGCCCACATGGAAGCCCATCACCCAGGTGATATTAGTTGCCCTTCTTGCTTGGAATGGGTGTGATTATATTAATGTGTGTTTGGGCGGGCTGTGGGCAGGCAGGATCCTTGTAGCCTGGGGCTTAGTTTTAGGACTAAGCCTTTCTCACCCTTTTTGATGTAGGGTGGTGCACTCTTATGAGGAATCCCATTATGCTTCAGATAACTGACTTTGTATCAGAGACTTCCTTGTTTGTATATTGGTTTAAAGGTTTCGATTTCTGCACTATAAAGTGGGGCAGACCAGGAGCTTCCTCACTCTCAGTTCCTGAGATTAGCATTAGAGGGGAGAGCAGAGAAAGGCCACATGGAGGAGGCGAGGAGAGAGGCAGCCAAGATGGCGGAGTGCTAAAGGAGAAGCCAGGTCGTGCAGAGTTTGTGTAGGGAGAAGGAAAGAGATGGGGAACAGAGGTGAATAAGTCTGGTGAGCTAGAAATCTTTGATTCTAGGAAACTCGAATAAGTCAGTAGCTTTGTGAGCACTGAATGAGTGGGTTTTGGAGCCCAGTGTGAATTTTTACTTGCCCACCAGGTGCAAGCTAGGATTAAAGATGATGGCCCACCAGTTTTTGACTCTGTTGTTTCTTTACCAACTGTCCAAATCCAATGCAAACCTGCATGGGCCAGATGGCTGTGATGGTGGCCTTGACTACTGGCTTTACAGGCTCCCAAAACACTTCACCTCTGGTTCCCCATCTGCTCACCTTCTCTTTCCCTGCCAATATGGTTTATTCTTCAACACTCTGCATTCTCTTCTCTCTCACTCTGCAAACATGGCTTCTTTCTCCTTCTCCTTCTGTTCTCTCTTTTTAAAACTTTCTGGTGTAAAAACCTCTCCTCCAGCAAACATTAGCAAAACAGTGGCCCCTCTAAAGCAGGAAGGTAATTTGCAATTTCATAGACCACATATACCTGGTGCTGCCCAGCCCCCAATGCAAACTATAAGTGAGCAAACATAAAAATCATATTTTACAAAACTTATTTGACCAACGGTGAGCAAACTAAAAAAATACAAACTTTTTAAAGTCATTTGTATGTGTGTAAGAAAGATCTGAGGAAGAAACAAGCACTAGACATGTCTTTTTGCTAACTTTGATGCCCTGGACAAATCATGAATTGAGAGTTGTAGTTGTCCTGTAAACTGAAGTTAGAAGGTATACCATTATATACAAATCCTTTTGCCAAAAGATAAAATATATACAAAAAAGGCACTTAAGGATATTTTTTCACCAATCAGTGTCTTACCACTAAATGATAATAACCAAAGTATGACTCTTAAACTTAAAAATATAAGAATTTTTTAAAAACAATGTTAGAAGAGATTTCAATGGCAACAAACTGTTGGAAATACAAATTATATATGATTAGTCCAAGAAAACTGCCATAGAAATAAGTAACAAGAACAATAAGTGATCTTGGGTGGGGAGGAGTGGAAAAATCTAATACCAGAAAAGTCATTTTTATTATATAAAATATCCAAATTTTAGAAAAACAAAACAAATTATGAGACATGCAAAGAAACAGAAGAGTTTACCATATACAGAGAGAAAAGAAAGGAGCCAATAAAAAATGTCTTGAAAAAGTCTAGATTTTGGATTTGGTAGAAAAGAAAATTTAAATCAACAAATATAAATATATTTAAAGAGATAAATATACTGCTCACAAAAATTAAGAAATATTTCAAAATGTATATGACGTGATAAAATATCCCCTAATTTTTGTGAGAAGTATATGTTTAAAGCATTTAAGAAAAGTATAGAGCAAAGATGGCCCGGGCACTGGGTATGGCTCCTTGGCCTCTGCCCCAGGCGCTAGAGTGGCTCTGGTCATGGCAGAGTGACCCCCCGGAGGGGCAGAGCATCACCCCCTGGTGGACAGAGCGTCGTCCCTGGTGGGCGTGCCGGGTGGATCCCGGTCCAGCGCTTGCGGGAGTCTGTCTGACTGTCTCTCCCCGTTTCCAGCTTCAGAAAAATACAAAAATAAATAAATAAATAAATAAAAAGAAAAGTATAAAAAAGAATGTCTTACTTAGTACAGAATATTAATAAAGAAATTATTTTAAAAGAACTAAGAAAAAATTTTGGTGATGTCATGTAAAATAAGTGAAATAAAAATGATTTGCTATAAGATTTTAATAACAGATTTGAGCAAGTAGAAAAAAGAACCAGGTAATTTGAAGATAGGTAAACAGAAATTAAGGAATTTGAGGTACAGAAAAAATAAGCAATGAATAAAAATGGACAGAGTTTCAGAGATGCTTGAAACAACATGCTAGATATATACTGCTCACAAAAATTAAGGGATATTTCAAAATGAATAGGAAGTGATAAAAAAGAAGCATTTGATTTTTTTTATTAAACAAGAACATCAGAAAAGCAAACGACATGTCAAAGAAAGTTGTTTGATTATGCAAATAAGATGCAAAACCAACTTTTTTTTTAAAGATTTTATTTATTCATTATAGAGAGGGGAGAGAGAGAGAGAGAGAGAGAGAGAGAGAGAGAGAAGGGTGGAGGAGCAGAAAGCATCAACTCCCATATGTGCCTTGACCAGGCAAGCCCAGGGTTTTGAACTGGCAACCTCAGCATTTCCAGGTTGACACTTTATCCACTGTGCCACCACAGGTCAGGCCCAACTTTTATTTCATTGGTGAAAATACACTAAACAAAAGGCTGAAAGTACTGGAGTATCTGCATGTTCCCTGACCCCCTAATTTTTGTGAGAATGTACATATAGTCATAGAATGAAAAGAGGAAAAAGAACATCAAATTATTTTTTTAAAAATAGTGGCTGTTAACTTCCAAAATTTAATTTTAAAGATGTTAGTTTTCAATTTTTAATATTTTCAACAATCTTCAAAAAGAATAAAGTAAAGAGATCTACTCCTTCTGCCTGACCAGGCAGTGGCACAGTGAATAGAGCATTCGACTGGGATGCAAAGGACCCAAATTCAAAACTCCAAGGTTGCTGGCTTGAGCATGGGCTCACCAGCTTGAGTGTGGGGTCCCTGGCTTGAGTGTGGCATCATAGACATGATCCTATGGTCACTGGCTTGAGTCCAAAGGTCACTGGCTTAAAGCCCAAGGTTGTTGTCTAGAGCCCAAGGTCGCTGGCTTGAGCAAGGAGTTACTTGCTTTGTTGTAGCCCCCTCTCAAGGCACATATGAGAAAGCAGTCAATAAACAACTAAGGTGCTGCAACAAAGAATTGATGTGTTTGTTTGTTTGGTTTTTTAAAAAAGAGAATTGATGTTTTTCATCTCTCTCTCTTCCTGTCTGTCTGTCCCTATCTGTCCTTCTCTCTGTCTCGGTCTCTCTCTCTCTCTCTGTCCCTGTCACACAAAAAAAGAGATCTACTCCTTGACAGATCAGAAATAATTTATCAAGTATAAGGAATCTTTCATAATATTAACAGCTAATTTATCATTAGAAATTCTGAAAACCAGAAGGCAACAAGATGACATTTGCAAAGTGCTGGGAGAAAAAAGGTTATTGACGAAGAATTTTATATGTAGCTAAAATCATCTTCAATAACAAAGAAAAAATATAGGATTTCTATAAAAACAAAAACTAAGAGACCAGCAAAATGCCATACAAGAAATATTGAAGTGAAATTTCAGGCTAAATGAAAAGACAATAGAGTTTTTGTATAAATATATGTATATACAAATAAGTAAAGACCACCGGTAAAAGTAACTACAATGGTATTAAGAAAGATAATATAAGTGTACTTTTGATGTTATGCTATTCTTGTCATCTGTTTTATATACAGCTTCATAAAGCAATAATTGTAAATGTTTGGTGACCTTATAATATATAGCAATGTAATATGCTTGATAATAATACAAAACAGCAGAAAAGAAACAGAAGTATGTTGGAGCAAAGCTTTTATGTATAATTTAAACTATTATTAATCTGAAATAGATAATTATAAATTGACACATTAGTTGTCTTCTGGGTACCCAATGTGCTTATAATTGAAAAAGTATATAATAAATAACCAAAAAGAAAATTTTATAAAGTATTTTAGAATATATTTACTTTAAAAGAAAAAAAAAAAGAATAATGGATAAATAAAGAAATTAAGGGACAGCTTGACCGGGTGGTGGCGCAGTGGATAGAGCATCTGACTGGGATGCGGAAGACCCAGGTTCGAGACCCTGAGGTCGCCAGCTTGAGCGAGGGCTTATCTGGTTTGAGCAAAAGCTCACCAGCTTGAGCCCAAGGTCTCTGGCTCGAGCAAGGGGTTACTCAGTCTGCTGAAGGCCCGCGGTCAAGGCACATATGAGAAAGCAATCAATGAACAATTAAGGTGTTGCAACGTGCAACGAAAAACTAATGATTAATGCTTCTCATCTCTTCGTTCCTGTCTGTCTGTCCCTGTCTATCCCTCTCTCTGACTCTCTCTCTGTCTCTGTAAAAAAAAAAAAAAGAAAGAAAGGAAGAAATTAAAGGACATAAATATATAAAAAAGAAATAGCAAAATGACAAATATAAAAATGAAACTGGAAAAATATCTGCATTCATATTGCCTGTCACCACTCAACCAAATTAGTAGAGACAAGGATTGACTCTTTATGGGTGCCTAATTCAGATGGCTGGTAATCAGAGAAAATGGGGGTTTTATACCCCCAAATCATCTTAACATGTTTTTTCAGCCAATCATTTTATAGAGGGAAAAAAAGGGTAGGTAAGGGTTTTGGAATTTAGGGAAAAGTTAATTAAAGTTCCAGTCCAGAGATTCTTACAGCATTTTTTCATCTGTCAATCAGTATTCTTTCTCTGTGTCCTTGTCAGGTGTTCTGCCCTTGGAGAATCAGGGCTTCAATTCAATTTTTTTTGTGTGTAAATCCTAGACCTGCAGCATAAAGGTGGATTACTTACAGCCTCATGAAGTCATGTAGGCCATTATGTATCCAACACCTGGAACAAAGTTTCTTACTTGCATTAATCATTAATCAATATGATTACAACTAAATGCTACTATTACTAAAGTTACATTTCAAACTTTTAAGTTCCCCTATCATAAATACTATCTTATCAGTACACCAACAATAAATTTAAATAATTAAACACTGCACTGAAAAGGTAGAGATTGGCAGATAGAGTAAAATATAAATTTGATTTAACAATATGCTGTTTATATTGAGAAACAATTTATATTTAAAGACACAACTAAGTTGAAAAGTAATAAAGTTGGAAAAATACACAATGAAAAGTTTAATATAGAGATGTAATACCAGAACTAATGTCAGATAATCCAGAATATCAATAAAGATAGACTTGAATAACACTACAAATCAACAAGGGTTAACAGACATCTATAGAGCACAACACTTTTGAACAGCAGGACATATATTTTTCTGACATGCACATGACACAGTGAAAGATACATAACTTTTAGAAGAAACAGAAATTTCTAAATACTTGAAAGAAATAAAAGTATTTCTAAATACATGGACAAACAACCTATTTTATCAATCATAACACTTAACATTATTAAGATGGCAATATTCTTACATCAACCCACAGATTCACTTTAATTCTCATTTAAAAATGCTATCAAGTTTTTGTAGAAAGTGACAAGCTGCTTATAAAATTCATATGAAAATGAATTTTATACAAATATGCAATGATTCAGATAGTCAAAATAATAAGAGAATTTTGTTGGAGGATTTATTCATTCCAATTTTAAATACTACTGCAAAGCTACACTAAATAAATTGAAGTATTTACTCATTTTAGACATATAAACCACTGGAATATAATAGAGTGTCTAGAACTCAGCTTCAACATTTGTGCTTAATTGATTTATGATGAAATTGCCAAAATTTCTCAATGAGGAAAGAATAGCCTTATTAACATATTGAGGTGGCAAAACTGAATATCCAATGCAATAAATAAATTAAAAATAAATTAGTTTGGAACCCTGCATCTTAACATAGTAAAATTAGGCCTTGATATAATAGCTAAAAGAATAAAACTTAATTTAAAACTTCTAGAAGGAAGCATAGGAGTAAACCCCCATGACTCGGTTTTAGGCAAAGGTCCTTTACATATGACACCAGAAGCAAAAACAACAGAAAAATAAATAAAGTGGACATGATCAAATTTAAGAACTTTCATGCCAAATAAAACCACCAAGAAAGTAAAAACAATGCATAGATGGGAGGTTATATTTTCAAATAATATTGTAAGGTTTGAATATACAGAATATAAAGAACAGTTACAACTTAACAACAAACAAATGATCCATTTTTTAATGGGCTAAGAATTTTGCTACATATATTTCAAAAGAACATATATGAAATACCAATTAGCACATAAAAAGGCCCTTAACAGTAAATACATGAGAATTAGAGCCATGATGAGATACCCGGTCACATCCAGTAGGATGAGTGTAATAAAAAAAGACAGAAAATAACAACTGTTGGTCTGCATGCGGAGGAATTAAAACCCTTGTACATTACTGTTAAGAATGCAACCTGGTACAAGCCACTGTGGAAACAGTGAATATCCCTTGCAAATGTAAATGTGGAATACAAAAGTTCCACTGTTAGTTTTATAGACAAGAAAAATGAAAACCTACTTTCATACAAAAAGGTATACCCAAAGGTTCATAGCAGCATTAATATATTCAAAAGTGAACACATAATAAATGTTCATCAGCCAATTAATAGATTTAAAAAAATTATGAGTGGTATTATACAATGGAATAATATTCAGCAATATACATGAATGGAAGTACTGACACATGCTACAATATTGATTAAACTTGAAAACTTTATGGTATAAGGAGTCATATAAAAGTAAATATTGTATCATTTTATTTGTTTTAAATACCAAGAATAGGCAAATACTTAGAGATAGAAAGTAGATTACTAGTTGATAAATCTAGGTCTGGGAGAAGGGTAAGGGAAAAGCAGGAAAAAAGAATACCTGCTAATATATATGGGATTATTTTTTGAGGTGCTGAAAAAGTTCTAAATTATTTTATGGTGATGTTGCACAACCTTTTAAATAAACAAAAAAGGTGAAGTGAATACTTTAAATGGTGAAATTTTATGGTTTGTGAGCTAGTTCTCATAAGGATGTAGAATATGTTTCCATTGTCTTTTTGATAGAGTTGAAGAAAATTATTTAAGTTCTCTTGTTTAATAAAATAACTAGTTTTCAGGAACAGTGTGTAAAGCTAGGCTTATAAACCCTATAAATACAAATATGTGTGCAGAGGTATGTAAAGTGTGTTATATACTTTAAGATGAAGTAAGGACAGTTTGTTAGCTATGTAAAATTAATTCAAAGAAACTCTTTTTTATACTTTCTACTTACTATCAACAAAGTCTCTTAATTTATTTTTCAGTGAAAAATTTATCTGCACATATACTGTATCTCTTCATTATTTATTTATGCATCACTTTATTCATCCTTCCATTCATGGATCCTTTCAATATACCTTGTAAACTTCTGTTTTTGATGGAGACAGAGAGAGTCAGTGAGAGAAATAGATAGGGACAGAGGAAGGAAAGGAGAGAGATAGGGACCATCAATTCTTAGTTGCTGCACTTTAGTTGTTCATTGATTGCTTTCTAGTATGTGCATTGGGCTACAGCAGATCGAATAGCCCCTTGCTCAAGCCAGTGACCCAACCGCACTCAAGTTGGAGACTTCAGGGTTTCAAACCTGGGTCCTCCACGTCCCAGTCCGATGCTCTATCCACTGCACCACTGCCTGGTCAGGCTACTTTATGAACTTTATAATGCAAAAGAAGAGAGTCATAATAAAAGTGTGGCTCATACATTCAATGAAAACAACAACAAAACCTACCCAAATACACAAGGATATGTTTAGAGGAGAGAGCAATATGATGAGAACATGATTTTAAGGCATGGGAGCTTGGAATAAAATATAAAAACTGATATTTGATTAAGTTTTATTCATGTTGAGATCCCAATGTGTATAAAGTATTATACATAGGGGTGCCGTGTATTCTAAGAAAGAGAAATGTGTTCTCTAAACATGGATGTCATTTTGCCACACTATCAAATTGAAATACTATTAAAATAATGTGATTAAAATAATAAAGTAGATGAACATTTAGTGGTAGACTCTGTAATCAGGATATTGTGAATCTATACAAAAGCTCAGAAAGCAATCATGCCTTGGTGCCACTGCACTCTATCATACCATGCGAGATTTTCCTTTTGCATTGGTATTAAACAACAGTTGTGCTGCTTATCTCTTACTGCTGTTTGACAAATCTAAAATCCAAAAGGAAAGTATTTTGCTTTGAAGAAAACCTTTTATCCTCCTCTTTTATCTTATTTTCATTTGATCAGGCAAGGTAAATTTTTTTATGATACAGAGTGTATCAAATACTTCCTTCCACTTTCTTGGGGTGGTTTTTTATATATTTTTACTAGGTCTCATTTTGCAGGAGGAAGAAACAAGTCTTCCTACACAGATAGTTGCCAGCTTACTACTCTTTTCACTTTTAAATCATTGGGTTTAAAGCAAACAAAACTGACTCCAATTTATTAATTACCTGAATAAATTTGCCATGTACCATGTAATCACTTGGAGGTAATAAACTTTCGATTGTATTTCCTCTGAAATACAGGGTGTCCTCGGGTTACGTCACTCTCAACATACAATGTTTTAAGTTTACGACACTCACATAAAAACTTAAAAATATTGAGGTGTGAATGTTTCAGGTTATGCTGTTAGCATTGTACTAATGGACTACATGGGCTAACTATTGTAGTTTGGATGCGCGCAGTGGAATAACGTGCAGTAACGCGACATGTGTGAGGGAGATAGAAACCCCAGAACCCAAGGGATTTACTACCAAGGGTTTGGCAGAAGGTTTTTCTATGATAGATGATGGGTTGGAAAATTTCAGGCTGAAGACCCCATTGATGAGAGATTTAGTAAGGTCTACAGAGCTATTATTGATGTCTTGCAATTCTATAGGCAGATTTTGGAAGAGAAGTCATCAACCTTCCAGACTAGCCTGGCACAATTCTTTAAGAAGGTAGAGAGGTCTGCAACAGATCCTTTATCCTCAACTGTTTCTCAAGATGAAACACCTGTAGTACAGGTAGAATCATTTCCAGGATCTCCTGCATGTCCCTTAGACAATCCTGATTCACCTGTCCCAGCATCTCCAGCACCTTCTACAGGTTCTCCTGCCTCTCCAGATTCCCCCTCCCAATAGGTCACTCTCTCCCACCTTGCAATGCCCCTTCCAGTGTGCAAACCAATCACAGGAATAAAGGTAGGAATTTTGTTTTACCCTCATTTCGGGGGTCATTTTTTCTGTTACTATAATATAGTATACAGTTCAGTATATTTATGTCCTTTTCCTTTTTTTGTGTCTTAGTTGTCTTTTTTTTTAAGTTTTTTTTTAAATTTTATTTATTCATTTTTAGAGAGGAGAGAGAGAGAGAGGGAGAGAGAGAGAGAAGGGGGGGAGGAGCTGGAAGCATCAATTCCCATATGTGCCTTGACCAGGCAAGCCCAGGGTTTAGAACCGGCGACCTCAGCATTTCCAGGTCAACGCTTTTATCCACTGCGCCACCACAGGTCAGGCATCTTAGTTGTCTTTTAATGTTCTACCTTTTGATTTTACAACTGTGTTAGAATAGGTAAGTGACTTAGGCTAGGGTGTGTTTCGACTTACACAAAAAATTAGGGTTACATCACTGCATAGGAACAGAACTGTGTTGTAACTTGAGGACTCTTTGTATATTTTATCTGTAAAATACTTTTTTTGTAAATTTTTTTTGGTAATGGTTATCTAATTTACTTAGGCATATCTTTACCCTGTAGGGAGTTTATTTGTTTGGAGTTTTTTTAATTTATATATCTTTTCAGAAAGGGACATTTTATGGAATGCAGATGGTGAAATTATATACAAATGATATTCCTTTTATAGATCAATGATTTGTGTTCAGATAAGCTATGATGGGCAGTATACCATAAATACTTCTTTTTCTCAAGTTATACATGGAATATTTAATATATCTGTGAGTTTCACTTCCTTCTTTATGTAGGACTAAGAAAAGTTTTCTTTTGAAGATTCTAAGAAATTTAGTGGAAAAAAGAACTATGTATGGCTGGGATAAACTATTTGGAGGAAATAAACTTTATTATAAATCCTTATTCTTTTCTAAAATTTTACATACAGGCAAAATCCAGAGTTTCTCAAATTATGGCTAAAGGTCTATTAACTGAGAGTCACCCAGAATGCCTTTGGCAGTGGATATGGATAAAGGCCACCCCTAATCTCTGCAATAGAATCTTTCTGGTGGAGTCAGAGGAGGCTGCATTTAAACACATTTTTAAGTATCCCTTATGCCCACTAAAGCCTGAGAACTACAAAGGCCTTGAGCAGACTTTTATCAGAGTTGAACCTATAGAGAAAACGAGCTGTGATAAATCTCCATAATTCCAGAATTTATTTTCAGGGAAAAGAGCTGTCAATTCTATCTAAAATCTTCTAATCTGAAAATGCCCTTCCTATTGACTTTCTTAATTCTGTCATACAGGACTTGAGTTATCCTTTCCAAATTCTAGACTCTTTTCCAAAGTCATGTATATAGTCAATGATACATTTCTTCACATCCTTCTTAGATAAGATCATTTAATTTGATGAATTAATTTCTCAGATGAACTTAATGAATCTAATGACATTTTCTATAGGTGGAAACTCTGGCAACGTCTATAGGCCTGGAAAGTCAATCTTATAGTCAGGGTGCAGGTAAGTTTCATGGCTTTATGTTCATTATGATACTGATCAAGCACCTTCATAAATGCTGAGTTACAAGAAGGAATATAGCATAGTTCAAGAAAATTAATTCTAAGAGGCCCAATAAGAGGAAAGTGAATCTAAAGAAGCATTGTAATATAACAAACACCGTAGTGTAATTCCAAACTCCATCACTTTCTTGTTGTGTCACAATTAGCAAGAAATAGCATCTCTATTGGACTTACTGATGGGTATAAGTCCCTATTATGAATATAATAATAACCTCTTGAGGCTACCCTGCAGATAAACCAGATAATAATGCTGGTAAGTGCTATAACAGAAATTTGCACAAAATGCTTTTGGTTCCACTGGGTAAAACACCCAATTACGTATTTAGATGGGTGGAAAATCATCCTGGACAGGCTTTATCTAGCCAGCTGGGTCAATATACAGTACTGCCATAGGAAGCATGTAAATACTCTAGTAGTATAGGACAAAAGCAATTATTATCAAACTGTGGTAAGCCACAGATACTAAAACAAGACAGATAATTAAACAAATCCATGAGAGCTGCATGTTCCTCCTAGCATTGATGGATTGCCTCTAAGGAGGCCTGAAACTTGGTCAATACCATTTATATATATATAAAATTAAATTGACTGAAACTGAATTTAATTAAGTCGAATAAAAGAATAGATTACTTCTAACCGGCCTAGGAGTTTTTCAGTTATTATTTATTTTATATTACTATTTTATTTTATATTGTATTAATTTTATATTTATTATATTAATTTTATTTTATTTTATTTACCTGTTCAGGACTATTTAATGTTAACTGTCAGTGTTTTCAGGAAGAGTTATGGTGCATATAATCAGTTCAGAAATAAAGTCTATGACTTAGACTCTATGTCACCCATGTTCCAATTGGAAATAATTTAAAACATGCAGTTCCTGGTGAATTACAGAGATGTGGGAGTAGATCTTGATATTTTAGTCATTGCCACACTGTATACATGCTAATGAGAAGCAAAAGAAGGAACTCCAAATTCTTCAGATTAAGGGATAATTAGTAATTTTTCTAATGGGATTTCAGTGCATAATCAATGTGATTTTATTGGCACCAATGGGAAATCCTCAATTAGTTCATGTTTTCTGTAAATATATGGTAAGTAAATTATCTCAACATCAGGTTAAGAAATCAAGCCACTAATGGAAAATGAACATGATTAAAAGTATATGAATAGTAAAGTGAAAGTTTTATTTAAGCCTGGGAAGAATTCCAGTTGTTTGATATCCATCAGAAAGGAGCCTGTGTAAAAGGTCAGATCAAAGATTTGAGAGGGAGCAATGAATCTTATGAGTGATTGTAGTAATATTAATAATTAGAATTGGAATGAGCCAGAATTCCGTTACTTAATCACCTTTCTCATCCAAGTTTCGAAAGACTCATAAGTATGAATTAGAGTAGGCAAAGGTAGGGGGTACCTTTTTATATTCTCATCAAGAATGGCCGGTTTATTTTTTATTTTTTTTAAGTCAAGTTACCACTTGAGATGGCACTATTTTTTTAGATGATAGCTTCCCAAATGTAGTACAATTGTTTAGCTAGCCAGTATGAGGTTCAGAGGACAAAGATTAAAGTAGGCTTGATATTTGTTGCAAGAAACTTATTAATATATGCAAAGTTGTTTTCAGAATATTTTATTTTATCCATGGAATTTCTTTCTAGAGATTTTCTCTAGTGTTTTAACCATGAAACTGTTCTGGTAGCCTCTTCTCTGTCCTTTTCAACATCATCATGGATTCCTTTAAACACTCCTACTGCCTGCCCCAAAGCAAAGAAAATGCAGTTTCATTAATGTCCGCTATCTTCAGTGAGACAATTTTTCCTAAACTAAAAGAGTGAATGGCAATAATAATAGCAATAAAATACATTTAATCATAAACTTTCATGAAAGCCAAATAATCATTAAGATGAACAGGAGGCTACAGTAAGTGTTCAAGTCTGCTCCTTCATGACCACCAGTGTAAACCTTGGTTGGGTTCAGGCTACAAAACTCAGCTCAACTAGGACATCTCTGAGTTATGTTAACTCAGGGAATGTGTTTATGTGGGTGGGGAGGCAATGTACGTCAATTCTAAACTGATTCTATATTAAGGTTGTATAAGGAAGGTGTTTTCATTTATTGCCCCATGCGTTCTTCACATGGGATCCCTGGGCTAATTCATCAGCATCACCCAATAACTTGCTAGAAATTCAAAATTGGGGTCCACCCTAAAGCTACTGAGTCTCTAAACTTTTGAATCACTAAAACTTGACACTAGAGCCCGGGGATCTGTATTTTAGTGAAGCATCCAGGTGATTTTGTTGTACAATAAGTTTTGAGAACTACTCTTCTATGCAAATATATATAGTAGTATCCAGATCTAGGAAAAGAATGAGAATATAATATCAAGCAAGATAATATAAGACATGAAAAAAAAAACCTTGCAAAAGTCTGCATATCAGATTTTCTTTAGGAAAGCTTACTTTTAATTACGTAAAAATAACTCACCTCCTTTTAGTTATAGTCATTGACACTTTACTATGTTTTCTACCCCCAAATCAATAAAGTACTTTGTTACCTTAGTAAAACTAGTTACCTTTATCAAAACATAATGTTTTACACATATTTTTATTATTTCTTCTTTTTAATTTTTTAAAATTTATTTATGAGAGAGAGAGAGAAGGAGAGAGAGAAGCATCAGTTTCTTGTTCCACTTACTGATGCATTCATTGGCTGATTCTTGTATATGCACTGACCGGGATTAGCCCGCAACTTTGGTCTATCCGGAGGACACTCTAACCAACTGAACTACCTGGCCAGAACTTGTTAATATTTCTTTAAAGCAACCAATCTGAAAGATATGAAAAACTGAAAAAAATATGTTTGATGAGCATTTTTAAATATAAAAATATATTTAATCTGCGGCTTCCCTGGCACAAAGTAGAATAGTGTTTCAAATTAAAAAGAGGTATATTCATTAATTTCTGTCGTGTATTATAAGCTATTTTATCATTTGCTTACTCCTAATTTAGCACAAATTCTAATTGCTAGGTATTTTTGTTTCTACTAACTTTATCACACATTCAACTGTGTCTGTCAAACTATTAATTAGTTTAGAGTGGCCATGATGGGGTAGCTCACTTGGTTAGAGCATCTTCCCTATATGCCAAAGTTGTGGATTTAATCCCTGGTAAGGACACATGCAAGAGTCAACCAATGAATGCATAAATTGGCAGAAAAAAAGAATGGTGTTTCTCTCACTCTCTAAAATAAATAAATTTTAAAAAATGAAATTTATGGTGATAAATTTGTCCCAAAATTCATGAAAGGTGAGTTTAGTTTTACATAATGTAATATCAAAAGTATAAGAAGTTTATTTTAAAAGTGATACTCACTTGAACCTGAGAACCCAGGTTCGAAACCCTGAGGTCACTGGCTTAACTGTGGGTTCACCAGCTTGAGTGTGGGATCAAAGTGTTACCCCATGGTTGCTGGCTTGACAAGGGGTCACTGGCTTAGCTAGAGTCCCCCAAGTCAAGGCACATATGAGAAAGCAATCAGTGAACAACTAAGGTGCCTCAACAAAGAATTGATCCTTCTCATCTCTCTCCCTTCCTGTTTGTCTCTCTTTCTCTCTCACTAAAAAATAAAAAAAGTGATACTCACAGATATAATAAATCAAAGAGAATGACTATTAAATAAGAACATTTAAGGATGATATATGGGCAAACAAATGACTATGGTAACTCTTACAGTAAGAAAAAGCATTGTTATTTTTTAAGCCTTTTAATACTAACATAAGATTTTAGATATTGAGGAAAAATCACATTTTTAGTAAAACTATTCTTATTTGAAAAAATGTGTGAAAATGTCAGCATTCTAAAAACATTAGAACCATTCTTTCACTTTGCTTTAAAAATAACTTCCTAATTGATACATTGCAATTTTTTTCTTTCATTGTTGTATATTGGTATACAGGTTGCATTCCACTAGCTGCAGTGAAACAAATTACCTTTTCCTCACATTGATAAAATACTAGACCAGTGGTTACATAAGTGAGCTTGCATCAGCCAGCAATTTTCCCGGGAGCTCTGTATTTAGGTCTCTGGCCTAGATTTTCTCAACCTTTTAGGCTGCTGTATATTTATAGTAAAATACAAATGAGTTTCAGAAGAACATAAATTATCTAAAATGTTTTCTTACTGCAAAAAAGAAATTCAAATGTTTGTAAAAATTTTCTTTGATCACCTGTGTACGGTTTGTTTATTTATTTATTTATCTATTTATTTATTTATATAAGTGAGAGGTGGGGAGGCAGAGAGACAAACTCTCCCTTGCACCCCAACTGGGATTCACACAGCAAGCCCCCTATAGGGTGATGCTCTGCCCATCTGAGGACGTTGCTCTGTTGCTAGGCAACTGAACTATTTCAGCTCCTGAGGCAGGCCATGGTGCCATCCTTAGTGCTCAGGACCAACTCACTGAGCACTTTCTTGTTCAGCACTTGCTGAACTTCCTTCTGAGCCATGGCTGCAGATGGGGGGAGGGAGAGAGAGAGAGAAGGTAAAGGGGCGGGGTAAAGAAGCAGATGGCCACTTCTCTTGTGTGCCCTGATCAGGAATCAAACCTGGGAGTCCCACACTCCAGGCTGATGCTCTACTGCTGAGCCTACCAGCCAGGGCCACCTGTGTACTGTTTTGATAAACATGCATTCTGCTTCTGATATAGTGCAAAAGTGGTATTATATTTTTACCAAGTCCGGGTTTTAGATTATTTTTTCAGCCCATATGTAGTATATATCTTTTCAATAATAATTTAGCTCTATTTGTAAGATCTTTGAGGATGTATAGAGTATAGTGGTTATACATTTGTTTTAGGCCTATTGTTCCAGAAAAGCTTTGCTATCTAAATTCTATAGTCTTGGACTACTTAGTATGTGTATATGCATAATAACAATGAATATTTCCTGCTCTAATTGTAATACACTTGTTCAGTTAGTTAGTTAGTTAATCTAGTTAAAGGGAGTTGATAATGAGATAAAAGGTAATTTTTTTTTCAAGAATAGTGAAAACCAGTAGGTTTTTGTTTTTTTTTAAATTTTATTTATTTTTTACAGAGACAGAGAGTGAGTCAGAGAGAGGGATAGACAGGGACAGACAGACAGGAACGGAGAGAGATGAGAAGCATCAATCATTAGTTTTTCATTGTGCATTGCAACACCTTAGTTGACCATTGATTGCTTTCTCATATGTGTCTTGACCACGGGCCTTCAGCAGACCAAGTAACCCCTTGCTGGAGCCAGTGCCCTTGGGTTCAAGCTGGTGGGCTTTTGCTCAAACCAGATGAGCCCGCGCTCAAGCCGGTGACCTTGGGGTCTTGAACCTGGGTCTTCCGCATCCCAGTCAGACACTCTATCCACTGCGCCACCGCCTGGTCAGGCTGGTAATTGTATTTTTATCCTTTTAATATGATATTTTGTAAAACAAAAATTTTAAAATGTGGATAAAGTCCAATTTATTACACTTTTTTTTCTTTGTGTGTGCTTTTGGTTTCATGCCTAAGAATTCTTTACCTATTTGTAGTTCTCTCAAAGTCCTTGGTTTTTTTCTTAAGTTTTATTCTAAAACATATAGTTATAACATCAGAATTTAATCTATGATTCAATTAGTATTATTTTTTATATATGGTGTAAGTTTCAGTTATAGGTCCATATTTTTGCATATGGATGGACAATTGCTCCAACAATTAATTAAATAGACTGTACTGTATCCATTGAATTGCTTTTTTTTCCTTTTCCAAACATCATTTATCAATACTTGTTTGGGCCTATTTCTGGGTACTCTATTTAGCTCCATTGACCTGTATATTAATTTCTCCACCAACACCATCCAGTCTTGATCAGTACATAATAATTCTTGAAATTGAATGGAATGGTTTCTCCCATTTCATTCTTTATGAATTGTTAGATATTTTGGTTTCTTTGTTTTTCCACATATATTTTAGAAATATTTTTCTCCTATCTTCTTTAAAAGAAAGGTAAGATCTTGGTAGAATTGTTAATCTGTATATAAATTAGTGGAGAATTGGTATGTTTACTATGTTAAATATTCCAGTCAAAAGACATTGCATTTTTGTATTTAGATCTTTTTGTTTTATATTCAGCAGACTTGTAGTTTTATCACATAACTTCTATACAAGTTTTGTCCGATTTACACCTAAACATTCTTTTAACAACTGTAAAGGTATTGTGTTTTACATTTGTTTACATGTATTCATTGATAATGTATAGAAATGAAATTGATTTTTGTATGTGTTCATCACTAATGTATAGAAATAAAATTGATTTTTGTATATCGATCATTTATCTTGTGACCTTGCTGAACTCAGTGAGTGTTATGTCTTTTTGAGTAGACTTCTGAGGATTTTCTACATAGACCATTGTGTCACTTACAAATAAGGATCATTACATTGCTTGCCTTATTGCACTGGCTATAACTTACAGTACTCTGTTGAATAGTGGTGAGAGTTAATTTTCTTGTCTTGGTCTCAGTATTATAGTGAAAACAAATATTATTTTACCATATTAGATGTAATGCTTTTTAGGTAGACTTTATAAAATTGAGAAAGTTATAACCCTATTTCTGGTTTACTGAGAGTTTTCTTATAAATAAGTATTGAATTTTTGCAAGTGCTTTTTCTGCATCAGTTGCTATAATCATTTACTTTTTATTGGTAGCCTGTAAAATGTTGAAGTATATTGATTGATATTCAGTTGCTGAACCATGTTTCTATGTAAACTACCCTTGGTTGTAGTGTGTATTTCTTTTTATATATTGATGAATTTTATTCACTGTTATTTTATTAAGAATATTTACATCTATATTTATGAATAATATTGGTAGTTTCATTTTCTTTGCCTAGTTTTGAATGAGAATAATATTGGCTTCATAGAGTGAGTTGGGAAGTGCTGCATTCTTTATTTTTAGGAACAAAATATATGTTAATCTTGGAATAGTTGGAAGCATCCCCATAAGAACATTTTAGAGGTTTTTAATTATAAATTTTATTTCCTTAACAGTTAGAGGCTATTGAAATTATCCATTTCATCTTAATTGAATTTGTAATGTAACTTTCCAAGAATTTTCTATTAGCCTAATTTGTCTAATGTAAGTGTTTGGAGTTATTCATAGTAATTTTGTTTTAACCTTTCAATGTCTACAGTGTTTGCAGTGATGTCTCTTACATTATTTCTACTGTTAGTACCTTATGTCTTATTTTATTTTTTTCTTTGTCAGTCTTGTTAGAGATATGCTAATTTTATATTGTTCAAAGAAACATCATTTGTTCAATTATTTACTGTTTTTTAGTTTTCAATTTTTTTGTTTTGTGCACATTTTCTTTTCCTTTCTTTTTTTTTTTAAAGTGAGAGTCAGGGAGGCAAAGACAGACTCCTGCATGTGCCCCAGCCAGGATACACCAGCAAGCTCCCTACTGGGTGATGCTCTGCCCATTTAGGGAGCTCTCCCTTGCTCAGCAAATGAGCTATTGTAGCACCTGAGGTGAGGCCATGGAGCCCTCCTCAGTGCATGGGGCCAACTTGCTCAAAAAGTTTGAGCCATGACTGTGGAAGAGGAAGAAAGAGAAAGAGGAGGGAGAGAGAGAGAGAGAAAGAGAGAGAGAAAGAAAGAGAAAGGGTAAGGGTGAAGAAGCAGATGGTTGCTTCTCCTGTGTGCCCTGACCAGGAATTGAACCTGGGATTGCCACATGCCTGGGCTGACTCTACCTCTAAGCAAACTGGCCAGGGCATTTTGAGCACTTTATTTCTTTTTGCCTGCTTGGAGTTTATTTTGCTCTTCTTTTTCTCATTGCTTACAATGGAAGCTTAGATGACCAAGTTGTGACCTGTTCTTTTTTTTTTTTTAATATAAATATTTAGCACTATAAATTTTTCTCGGCACCTCTTTAGCTATGCCTCACAAGTTTTTTGTTTATTATTATTATTATTATTATTATTATTATTATTCAGTTTGCCCTATGAATTGTTTAGATGTATATGTTTAGTTTCAAAGTGGTGGAGATTTTCCAATCGCTTTTGTTATTGATTTATACTTTGATTCTATTCTAGTCAAATAACATACTCTAGCTTTCATTTTTTTAAAGTTTGTAATTTAAAAAGAATTCTAAATGTGATCTATGTTCTACAGGGACTTCAAAGAGTATTGTTTGTTGGAATATTTTATATATGTAGATTAGCTGCTTTTATTTGATGTTATTGATGAGTTCTTTTGCTTTTTGTCTGTCAATAGGTGAAGAGGTGTGCTTCAGTCTTCATGCATAATTTTGGATATGTCATTCTATCAGTTTTTGCTTCACATATTTTAGAGCTCTGCTATTTGTACTCACTTAAAATGCTATGTTGTCTTGACTCTTATTTAATGTCTTTTGTCACTGGCAATTTTATATGCTCTAAGGTCTGCTTTATCTGATATCAACATATTTATTGCTGCTTATTTGGACTAAATTTTGTATGATACATATTTTTCATTTGTTTACCTATGTAATGATATTTAAGGTTTTTTGTAATCAGAGTATGGTTTTGTAAATGTATTATTTTAATCCACACTGCCAAACTTTATCTTCTAATGAATATTATGAGAAATTTACATTTAATATTAGTACTGATATTTTGAATCTTAAGCCTTCCATTTAACTTGAGTTTTCATTTTTCTGTTTATTTTTGTAACTTCCTGTCAAATATTTGAGCAATATTAATATTTATTATATTGCTTGGAACTATTTTTAAATTTCTCTATATCCATGGTCATTTTTAGGTGACTAACTTTCTCAGTGTCAGTATTCTAGTCATTCTCAGATTACTAGAAGGACTGCTTTGCAGTGTTTTCTTTATCATTTTTTTAAATAAAATGTGTGGAGTTCTTAGTTGTACTAATACTTAGAAAAAGAAAAAGTACATGTACTCCATTTTCTAAGAAGCAGAGTTGATATTTGATTAATTTATTGATACTGCATTTTCATATTGCTTATCAGCTAAAAATCCCAGGTACCTACCACTGATTAAATGACAATCAAAATTTATTAGCCTGTTATTTCATACTAGTAATCTACTCTTATTCTACAAAATCATATTTCAAAAATGTTCATTCTTCTTTAGACAATTACTCAAAACAAATATTCCTTATAAATATTTTACTGGATCACAGTTTATTCTTTCATCTGCTTAAATCATGTGTTTGTTTTAGACAACTAAATGAGATATTACAGATAAAACCTTTTTTTTTTTTTTGTATTTTTTTTTAAGTAAGAAGCAGGAAGGTAGAGAGACAGACTCCCACATGTGCCTGACCCAGGATCCACCTGGCAAACCCACTAGGGGGCAATGGGCTGTAGCTCCATTGCTACTGAGCTATTTTAGTGCCTGAGGTGAGGCCATGGTGCCATCCTCAGTGCCAAGGCCAACTTGCTCCAGCGGAGCCTTGGCTGCGGGAAGGGAAGAGAGAGAAGGGAGAGGTGGAAGGGTAGAGAAATAGATGGTTGCTTCTGCTGTGTGCCCTGACCCAGAATTGAACCTGGGACATCCACACACCAGGCCGATGGTCTACCACTGAGCCAACCGGCCAGGACCAGATAAAACTTTAAAAAAAAAACTGTCTTGCATAGTGCTGGGTAAACTGATTTTCTTTTCTTTTTAGTGAGAGAGAGACAGACAGAAAGGGAAAGAAATGAGAAATATCAATTCATAGTTGCAGCATTTTAATTGTTCATTGATTGCTTTATTGTATATGCCTTGACGTGGGGCTCCAGCCGAGCTAGTGACCTCTTGCTCCAGCCAGCAACCTTGGGCTTCAAGCCACCAACCATGAGAGTATGTCTGTGGTCTCATGCGCAAGCTGGCTACCCCACTCAAGCTGGTGAGCCTGCACTCAAACCAGATGAGCCCATACTCAAGACTGCAACTTCACGGTTTTGAACCTGGGTCTTCAGCTCTATCCACTGCACCCCAACTACTTGGGCAAAAACTAATTTTTCTTAATAATCATAGTTATTATATTAATTCTTATAGTATTTGGATTATTGAAGATGCTATATAATCTCTCGAATTGATTTTTAAAAGTTGTGGATGGGAATGGGTGAGCAGTAAAAAAGGAAAATAAACTTTCAGTAATAGCTCTTTTGGTTGTATTAAATATATTTAACTAATTGCATTGTTTCCTGATGGAAGTTATAGCTCAATAAAGTAGAGTGTGGTTAGGATGAAAACTGTTCTGTTAAAGACTTAGTATATATCTGGAACAATTGGACACATATTTCCTTAAGAATCTGGACTTTGGGAGAAATTAAAGTGTTTTCCTTTTCAACTTAAATAAATGCAACAATGGAACTATCACACTTGTTACCAGAATGCTAACAAAGAATTAGAAGGAAGCTTCAAAGCAGTCATGAGGAGTCACAAAAATCACACTTCTATATATATATTCGTTTCGTTAGAAGAAAAAGGAAGTGATGCAATGTAGAGGAAACTTTTCTTAGACTTGCTATCTACTCTATTTAGGAAACAGACAGATTTGTTCAAACTACTAGAAGTACTGACTAATTTTCTGTTTATAATGTGTTAAATACAAGACTTATCAGGATGGTCGTTTAATACTGGCTTGTACACCTGAAACTAATTCAACATTGTATGTCAACTGTAACTGAAAAATAAAATAATGATTGATTTAAAAGTGGTTTTAAATACAAGCCTAGTACTTGCATTTTTTATAGCAAAAAGAATTGTTTTATTTGAAATTGCCATAACAGTAAGAGCATAGGTAACTGAATGGGTGAAGTTGAAGGAGGGGAGATCTCAACTGTCACTTGATAAGAGATTCTGACCATAGTTTGGAATTTTATGTTATCCAGAACAATCTAGTGTTTTAGAAATTAGTTTTATTCTCTGAAAATAATGTTTTTTGTAAGTCTTAGATCAGTGGTCCCCAACCTTTTTTGGGCCACGGACCGGTTTAATGTCAGAAAATATTTTCACAGACCGGCCTTTAGGGTGGGACGGATAAATGCACAAAATAAAATTATGCGACCGGTGTAAAAACTGTGGTATTTTTAAATATATTTGTCAAACTTACGAGACAAGCATCAAGAGTAAGTCTTAGATGGATGTAACAGAGGGAATCTGGTCATTTTTAAAAAATAAAACATGGTTCAGACTTAAATATAAATAAAACGGAAATAATGTAAGTTATTTATTCTTTCTCTGCGGACCGGTACCAAATGGCCCATGGACCAGTACCAGTTCATGGCCCAGGGGTTGGGGACCACTATCTTAGATTACCATTATAAGTTTAAAATGTGTCATCCATCAGCATGCCAGCACTCATCAACCCAATTTCCAATGACTGAGGGTGTCTTCCTTGTTTAGAACCACCTACACTTCTGGCTGTGTAATGCTCCCATTGTGTCTACTAGAAGTGATTTATTTTTCTTTACTATTTTGCTGATTCAGGATTTGTTCTGTCCTTGCTCCTTTCTTAGCACTCAGTGTGCCAAAAGTCTAAGGGTAGCCTCCCTCAGGTGAAGCCTTGTTAACCCCGATAAGCAGTGCTGTGCTTTCTGCAAGGTTTCCTCTTGAAGTATAGCTACTCTCACAGAGTTGATTTTATTATTTTAAATAAATTAAGAAAATTTCCCCTTCTCCTTCCTCTTGCAAACCTTGGGAACAATTTTTCACTAACATTTTTCACATCTGTGGCCTCCCTTTATTCTTTTTTAAAACTTCTCATGCTATCTTCTCTCTAAGATGAAACTGCTTATCTTTTTATTTTCTTGCTCTCTGACAGTCCTTTTCTATTTTTATGATGTATATGTTTAGATCTGTATAGTCATTTTACCCAAAAGTAGCACATGAATAAAAGTGTGAAGCTTTTAGAAAGATACAAGTAACATATATTGGGAGTTGTCAAAATTCTTCCCTTATTAATATAAAAATATACACTGTATCTCTAAGAAAAGTGCTGGCATGTCCTCTTATGTTTCGCATGATTCAACTCTGAGTTCTTTGTCAGTTGGAATTACAGAATTCAGTCAAAGAAAATCACTTTGGTCTCTGCCCAGTATCACAGGTTTTCACAGAAAGTTGTCCAATGTAGACAGTCTCACAAGGTTCTACATAAGCCACTTAAGGCACAGTGAAATAAAAATGGACTTCTGTGACTAGACATACAAAATCTGCCTTGAACACACACAAAAGAGTAGATAAACATTATTTTCTTAATGGGAAAAATAAAAACCTGATATTTTATGCAGCTTTGGTACAATCTTTTTGGTTCTATTAGTGTGCCATGCCCAGTATCACTCAACTCTGGGCATGTTCATTCCTTTGCCTAAAAACAAAACAAAACAAAACAACCTAGGCCTGACCTGTGGTGGTGCAGTGGATAAAGCATCGACCTGGAAATGCTGAGGTCACCGGTTCGAAACCCTGGGCTTGCCTGGTCAAGGCACATATGGGAGTTGATGCTTCCAACTCCTCCCCCCTTCTCTCTCTGTCTCTCTCTCCTCTCTAAAAATGAATAAAAAACCCACCCTGTTTTATACCGACTTTTATTAGTTTCATGCTTACTCATTCATTAAGCTTCTTGTTAGATTTAATTTCTCCATGCCCTGGATGTGTTACTCTCAAAATATATACTTCCCTTATCATCATGCTTATATTCTATGTTCATAGCCTATTTTATTGTCCACATCCTCACTTTGGACAGAGAAATATATAACTTGTTAAGGAATTTCCAGCTTCTAAAACTGCGACTAGTCCATCACAGGCAGATAATAACAGTTGTAGAATAAATGAATAACATAACTGATTATTATGTGTTTTTAACACGCTGAAACCCAAGTTCCTTTTCTTCAGCCATAGCAAGCATTCTCTACCAGTTTAAAAGAACTTGGTTTTATTTACTCAGAAGTATTATATCATCCTTTATTTTGCCAAAAATTGTGTCTAACAATAAGTATTGTTTGTTAGCAAAAACTTTTCTGGGACTACATACTTATGGAATATACAAGAAGTTATGTAAGAACAAAAAGTTGAGATTATATAACCTGCAATCTAGAGAATTGAATAGATATGTAAATTTCAATTATACAAGTTTATCTGTGTACTGGATATTTATAGCTGCTTCATTTAGATATTTAGAATATTCATTAGATATATAACCATTGCATAACTCGAGCTTTTCAGCATTAGTGGTCCTGACTCTTTTTCTAATTAAGTTCATGTGACAACTGGGTTGCACAGTAAGCAAATTTATTTTGAAGTTTAAGAAATCATTAGTATTGTGTGTGTTTTCACATGTTAACTTATTAGTTTTGTTAAATTACAGATAGTTTCAAAGTTATTTTAAAAAAGAGTATTTTCTATAGTTTTTTATGAGTGTATAATAAATCAGTGCCTCTCAAACTTTATTTTATATGAAGCATCCTGAGATTTTGTTAAATGGAGATTCACATTCAGCAAGTCTGGGATGAGACCTGAGATTCTGCATTTTTAACCAGCTTTCTGTGATGGTCTGTGTCCAGCCTATGGTCCAGGACCTCAAAATAGGAACACTTATCTGTTTTGTTCAAGCTTCTTATACTCAAATAGAATTAATATTAAGTTTAGTAATAATAATACAATAGTTTGAATATCAATGATTTATGTTTTTATTAATATAAATTAATTTTATTTTGTTTTTCCTAATACTCATTTGTATCTTAAAAGAGCCTATGTTGTGTGAGTTTTAAAGCAAAATTTTCATTATGTGACTTCTGGGTCACCCCTTGGTTGTAGTTGTTTTGGAAAAATTCATTAATTATTTATCAAGTTACTAACATTAGGGTAGGTACCAAACCTAACATTCCATATTTGGTTGTTCTTTTGAGGAAACTGTGTAAACTCACATATAATGGTAAAATGCATGGAATATGTTCATTATAAGAGTAATAATCTTCAGTTTGAAACTAATAAAGTAATTACCAAATTTCAAGGATGCAAATGATTTTATGGTCATCTAACTCAAAACAAATTTTCATCTGATATTTGAATCCCCTGATTATATGACAAACATCCTCAAAGAAGAGGTTGAGAATCAATTGCACTTGTCATTAATTTAATCATAGACACTACTACATTCCTTGAACTTCTATCTCTATGCCTCATTCTTTCCTATAAATTTACACAGAAATGATCTCATCAATTTTCCATGTGCTGACAGCAAACTCTGAAAAAGCACAACATCTACTTTTGTTTCTCATGAGCTCCCTGGCTATAAGCACTCACATCTCAGTTTTGTTTATGACTAAGAAGGCACCCCCACCTTTAGATTCATGCAGAAATTCACAAGGTCTTTTGTATTCCAAATAAAATGTAATCACATTTACCTCTACATCTTTTGTTTTCTTAAAATTGTATTTGTCAAATATTAGAAATAAGTGGATCATGTAAGTCTTTTTTACCATGAAACTTATTATAACCCTTTTTTTTGTTATTGGACATTGTCTTATCACCATTTATAATTTCTATAAATTAGTTTTGCTATAGGTCTTAATTTGTTAGTGGTCAGTTGGAATGCATTTAAGTTATAATATTTAAAATCTATCCAAGAAGGGGAATTTGTGATTAAGCTAATCCAGGGATTATTAAGTATTTATAAGGTAGCAATCAGGCAAATTCAGATTGTGAGATATTCTGTTTCTTCAGCTAATAAATGACATGGACGATAAAGAGGAGACAGTTATAAATAAAGAGATTAAGAGACAAGAAGATGAATGCAACATGTTAACCTTTTTTTTAGATCATGAAAACAAAGCAATGATTAAAAATAAACATATGAGACTTTTAGGAAAATGTTCAAAATGAATTGGGAATTACATGATATTAAGCAGTTACTACTAATTTGGTCGGTGTTTTCATGGCAATTTTGTTGTTCAAAAATCTTATCTCTTAGATATTCAGAAAGATATTGACTAGTGAAATATGACATTACTGGCCCTGGCCGGTTGGCTCAGTGGTAGAGCTTCGGCCTGGTGTGCAGGAGTCTCAGGTTTGATTCCCAGCCAGGGCACACGGGAGAAGCACCCATCTGCTTCTCCACCCCCCCCTCCTTCCTCTCTGACTCTCTCTTCCCCTCCCGCAGCCAAGTCTCCATTGGAGCAAAGTTGGCCCAGACACTGAGGATGGCTCTGTGGCCTCTGCCTTAGGCGCTAGAATGGCTCTGGTTGCAACAGAGCGACACCCCAGATGGGCAGAGCATCGCCCCCTGGTGGGCGTGCCGGGTGGATCCCAGTCGGGCGCATGCGGGAGTCTTGTCTGCCTCCCTGTTTCCAACTTTGGAAAAATACAAAAAGAAATTTTAATAAAAAGAAATAAAAAAAAGAAATATGACATTATTGAATTGCTTTAAAATTCAGAATAAAAATAACATAAAAAGATTGATAGAAAAAGTGGACTATGTTGTAAGTGAATAGTGTGTATTGGCATGATCGTTACATCACCCTTTCTAATTTTATAAATTTTTGGAAATTTTTATAATAAAACATTTATGATAAATAAACAGAAAGAATATTATTAAAGGCTTTAGATGATAAATAGGTCAGCAAGTCTCCATAAATTTAGCAAGATAATGAGACAAGAATGAGAATTGTATTCAATGTACAGTATAAAATAGGTGTTGATTTGGTATTAAAAGAGAATAAGATTAGTAGGAGCTTTAATGCCAAGATGTATTTATATCTCTATTAAATCATGATTACTAATGAATTTTAAGATATTTATAATTCTTTTATGGATTATGCCTTTCTTCTTTAGGCCCAGAAAAGTTTATTAAGGGACTGTGAAACCATATTTGTTTTCCAACTGAAAAGCAACAGCTTTTTCTCTTGATTCATACTTTTCTGTTATGAGATTAGTTCCTGGTTTAGTATTTTATAATTTTTCTTATCCAAAAGATGTGAGTTTACTTTTCCTCCTAATGAGTTTGACTACGTTCTGGTAAAATAATCAGTCATCATTCCTTTTTGCATGAAGAGATTTTGCTTCTAAAAGAGGTGCCTTTGAACTTCATATCTTATCCTACACACTTTTGAATACCTATACTTTGTCCTCTATTTTCAATCTTTTTCTCTAGTTCTTTGTTATCAGCATTTATACATGACTTAATTATTCTAATCCAATTTTCTTTGTCTTCAAAGAAATATCAAAACATGATTACAACAAAATGAAATTTTATCACCTAACTCTTTGAGATATATTGTCCTCTGTAGCTACTCCTCTCGCCCCTTTTATCTTTTCCCTGGGTGACTGCTACCATATCACAAGTCTTACAGCTTCCAAACATTTTTTTTTATATAGAGTGCTATTTCTCTAGGTTTACTAGGAGATAATTGACAAATACCACTGAATAAGATTAAGGCATACAGCATCATGGTTTGATATACATATATTGTGAAATGATTAAATACATTTCCCTGAAATCAGTAACTAAACAAGGATGCATGTTCTCCTCATTTATAGTCAACATTGTAATAGAATTCTAGTCATGGCAATAAAAGCAGAAAAATAAATACATTTATTTTGGAAAGAAATAAAATACAGTCATCCCTCACCATATAGCGGTTCACTTTTTGCGGTTTCACTTTATCGTGAATTTTTAAATTGTATTTATCTAATTTTACATTGTGGATTTTCAC
Organism: Saccopteryx leptura; assembly: GCF_036850995.1. Classification (NCBI taxonomy): domain Eukaryota; kingdom Metazoa; phylum Chordata; class Mammalia; order Chiroptera; family Emballonuridae; genus Saccopteryx; species Saccopteryx leptura. The sequence continues at coordinate 323,292,550 of NC_089505.1, read as the reverse complement.
TATATTGCAGGATTTTGTGGTATGTAGGTATTTTTATGTATTTATTATTTTAATAATTTTTGTGGTAAAATAAGCAAAACAAGTGCGAAAAAGGTTAATAACAGTATGGGAAAGGTTTATAGGAGTGTGGGAGGGTTTATAAAGCCACAAAATATATATAAATAATAAAATAAATATAAAGTTGCTGCTTTGAGGATTTCCACTTTCCCCAGAGGGTTCTGGAACCTAACCCCTGCGATAAACAAAGGACCACTGTAAAACTATATTCCAGAGTGTCATGGATACAATAACTACTTAGAGACTAGATAGAGTGTACCAGGGGACCTGGGGGAGACCAATTCACAGTCCTCTTTACAGGTTTCAAGAGAACAGCCCTGACCCCCAGTCCCTATGGATATTTATTGGTACACACAAATAGAAGCAGAGATAAGAATGAGGAAGTCAGAAATCAGAGACAAGAATGAAGAATTCAGAAGGGGAACTTTTTTAGAGCAGACAAAAGAGTAAGAGAAGTAGCTAACTTTGAAATATCTACCCTGCCTATTGATTAACCAGAATTGCTAATTCTATTCCTATTGTGCTGTATCCAGCCCAGTACTGTGGTCAGTATTTTCCATGTGACACCATTGTTACTTTTGCCTGAGGGCACTAAACTCTGTCCTTGCTCTGTGTTCCTATTCAGGGCCTCTATACCAGAGAATATTATCCTTTTTTTTTTCTTATTTTCTTAAAATTAATTTTAATTTATTGTGTTAACATGTATTCAAGTGTCCCACTCAATATAATAGCCACAACTTCCAACCATGTGCCCCATTACACCCCCTTTGAACCCTTTCCGCTAACTCCCTTCCCTCCTTCCCTCTGGAATTTGCTGTCCTGTTATCTGTATTTATGTGCTATGTATTTAATTCCACTAATCCCTTCACCTTCTCTGATCCCATCACTTCATCTTCCTTCCCTCTGACAACTGTCCCTCTGCTGTCTGTGACCCCGCTTCTGCCTCTATTCTGTTCCTCAGTTCACTTTGTTCATTAGATTCCACATGTAAGTGAGATCATATGATATTTGTCTTTCTCTGCCTGGCTTATTTCACTTAGCATAATAAACTCTAGGTCCATCCATGCCATCACAAAATGTAAGAGTTCCTTCCTTTTTCACAGCCATGTATTATTTCATTGTGTGTATGTACCATAGCTTTTTAATCTACTTGTCCACTGACGGACTCTTGGGCTGTTTCCAGATCTTGGCTATTGTAAACCATGCTGCAATAAACATAGGAGTACATGCCTTCTTTTGAATCAGTGATTTGGTATTCTTAGAATATATTAACAAAAGTAGGATAGCTGGGTCAAAAGGCAGTTCCATTTTTAACTTTTGAGAAAATGCCATACTGTTTTCCACAGTGGCTGCACAAGTCTGCATTCCCACCAGCAGTGCAGGAGGGCTCCCTTTTCTCCACATCCTCATCAGCACTTATTGTGTGTTGAGTTTTAATGAGTGCCATTCTGACAGGTGTGAGATGGCATCTCATTGTGGTTCTAATTTGCATTTCTCTGATGATTAGTGACATTGAACATTTTTTCATATGCCTATTGGACACATCTTTATGTCTTCTTTGAAAAAGTGTCTATTTAGTTCCTATAGCTGAGTTTAACTGTATCATATTCCCACATTATAAAATTGGTTTATCTACACATTAAAAATTCACCTAAGACCTGTAAAGCTTAATTATCTCTCTTTTCAGGAACAGCAAAACTAGGAAACAAATTCACTTTCTTAAATTAACTCTATGACAATTTAAGGACCTATACTTTCATCCACCAAGGAACATGTATGTTGCAGCACTGAGCACTACAATCATTTTCATCAACATACAGTATCTTTTATGTAAAGTTCTAATTCCTATGTGAAAAGTGGAAAATTGGGTGTTTTGATGAATTCTATGAATTCTTAGAAGTATATATAGCTACTGGCCTCATCAAAGTGGCTCCCATGAATGCAGCAGTGTCTCTGAGACCCTTGATTAGCCCACAGAGGTTACTTCCAATGATATTAACCTGAATGCTTTCCTGAAATGTTTAAAATTGCAACCAAAGCCCTGGCCAGTTGGCTCAGCGGTAGAGCGTCGGCCTGGCGTGCGGGGGACCCGGGTTCGATTCCCGGCCAGGGCACACAGGAGAAGCGCCCATTTGCTTCTCCACCCCCCTTCCTTCCTCTCTGTCTCTCTCTTCCCCTCCTGCAGCGAGGCTCCATTGGAGCAAAGATGGCCCGGGCGCTGAGGATGGCTCCTTGGCCTCTGCCCCAGGTGCTAGAGTGGCTCTGGTGGCGGCAGAGCATCCCCCCTGGTGGGCAGAGCTTCGCCCCTGGTGGGCGTGCCGGGTGGATCCCGGTCGGGCGCATGCGGGAATCTGTCCGACTGTCTCTCCCCATTTCTAGCTTCAGAAAAAAAAAACCAAACAAACAAAAAAAAGAAATAAAAAATTGCAACCAAAGAAGAAAATTATATTATGATTTCACATATAAATGGGATATAAAACTGAGACTCATGAACATCGATGAAAGTGAAGTTATCAGAGGGAGAAAAGTAGTAAAGTGGGGGGGGGAGTAAGCAGGACAAATATATGGTGATGAAAAATGACTTGACTTTCGGTGATGGACTCACAACACAATCAACAGTTCAAATGTTATAGAGATGTTTATCTGAAACCTAGGTACTCTTATTGATCAATGTCACTCTGTTGAATTTAATTTCTAAGTTTAAAAAAATCAGCCTTTTCCCAATGGTCACTGTGATAAAATATAAAATTGGGCACTTTCACTGGTTATATTTTTCCACAATGTAGAGAAAGCTAATGAGAGAGAAAAAAAGGCCAATCCAAGAGTAAAACTAGCAATAATAAATTTTAAAAAACAGTTTCTATAAGTCTTTTTTAATTTGTTCCAGATGTCTCTGAGGCCCAGCTTTTGGGGGCTTTAAATACTCATTAGTTTCTATGAGGCAATAAAACCCCTTCTATATTCCTGAAATAGTTACATGTAGAATTTTGTCCCTTATCCAAAACATAATAACTGGATTACAAATTCCTTCTGGTATGTACTTGCCTGCATTTCACATAAAGTATCTTATTTTCGCCTGACCTGTGGTGGTGCAGTGGATAAAGCATCGACCTGGAATGCTGAGGTCGCCGGTTCAAAACCCTGGGCTTGCCCAGTCAAGGCACATATGGGAGTTGATGCTTCCTGCTCCTCCCCCACTTCTCTCTCTTTCTCTTCTCTAAAAAATGAATAAATAAAAATAATTTTAAAAAAAGTATCTTATTTTCATGTTTTATGACCTCATGAATAATATTAAAAATAATTATCTACTGATATAGCTGAAAGTGCTCAGACTGCTATTGTCACTATATATGAGTTCATCTGCTTCTTTGGAAGTTCATATTTTGGTTTTGGCTTAACATTTAAAAAAGGATCATGTGGATAAGAAGTAAAAAATAGAGTGTTCATTGGCATGTGAGGTGAACCAGTAAATGACCTTTTTTTTTTTTTTTTTTTTTTTGTATTTTTCCAAAGCTGGAAATGGGGAGAGACAGTCAGACAGACTCCCGCATGCGCCCGACCGGGATCCACCCAGCATGCCCACCAGGGAGCGATGCTCTGCCCATCTGGGGTGTCGCTCTGTTGCATCCAGAGCCACTCTAGTGCCTGAGGCAGAGGCCACAGAGCCATCCTCAGTGCCCGGGCCATCTCTGCTCCAATGGAGCCTCGGCTGCGGGAGGGGAAGAGAGAGACAGAGAAGAAGGGGGGAGGGTGGAGAAGCAAATGGGCGCTTCTCCTATGTGCCCTGGCCGGGAATCGAACTCGGGTCCCCCGCACGCCAGGCCGACGCTCTACCGCTGAGCCAACCGACCAGGGCCTGACCATATGTATTTTAAATGTCAGGAAATCAGTTATTAATTTCTGAAATTAAATCCTAAGGAACTAAGCCCTCATTTGAAGTAATTATATGTAAAATTTTAAATATAGATGTCATCATCTTTTATTTTTTTCACCCTTTAAACAATCTTAAAATGGTATACTTATTACTGTAAAATAGTATATTAATTAAACTGAAAAAGAAAGGTAATTTCATCTGGTTTTATTATACTATGTTTTTTGTTTCTTTAAGTAAGTAACAGGTTATTTCTTTATTTTTGAGTGTGTCCCATATAGTCATTACTAAAATATTAATTTAATTAGTGTCTAGTAAGTTTAAATATGTAGAATTAGAATATGTACTTTTTAGTGGAAAATACATAAAAATAAAGATTTACTTTTCAATTTTCTAAAACAACAATTATACTAAATATTCCATTATTTAATTTACCCTTTGAAGTGTATGCAGTGGACAGGAAGTGAAAATGTAAAGTTGCTGTCATTGGGCTCATATGTGGTCTAACAGAAAGGTACCGTTATTGGTATACTGTATCTTCAGTGCCAACATACAATGTAATATGTACATATGGTAATGTGTGCTAAATGTTAATTGTATGAACACAAAATATCCATCATGTGATATGCAAGTAACCACTGTATAGCATACTAATAATTGTTCATCCTGTGCTGTGCTATGCCCACCATGCAGCATGAATAATACAAATACTTATTCTGTGGTGTCTTAAATTCTTTGTGCTCCATGCTCAGTGCCCGTTATATGACATACTAAATGTCTATCATAAAGTGTATTAAGTGCAACACATAGTGTGCCAAGTGATGATTATAATGCTTACTAAATGCTCACCATATGGTGTGCTAACAAGCTATTACATAGCTTGGGAAGTGACTTTCATATGGTGTGCTATTTATAGAGTTCTGTGAAAGATGAAGTGTATTAATGCTTGGGGGATTAAGAAATGTTTCAAAGAGGATGTACTTTTTAGCTTTCACTTGGAATGTAAAATAAAGGGCACAGGCTTAATTTCAGACAAACCCAAGTTGACTCTCAGCTCTCCATTTCAATGGCTGTGATATTGCTAAAATTATTTAATATCTATGAAACACCATTTCTTGATCTGTGAAATGAATATTGTGAGAATAAAATTCCTTAAAATTATGGCTCTAGCTTTAAGCCACGGTTTGATTTTGAGTTAATATCCTCCATCTACAAGATGGTAACCTAGGATGGATGATGTAAATTCTCATTGCAAATTATTTTTTCTTTTGTTTTTTAAATTTTATTTAGAAAATAAAATTTAACAGGGTAACATTAATCAATAAGTGTACACAAGTTTCAGGTAAACATTTCTATGTAGACTGTTGATTATGTTATATACCCATCACCCAAAGTCAGATGATTTTCTGTCACTGTATATTTATCACTCTTTACATCCTTCCTCCCACTGCCTCCCCCTCATTCTTCTCCCCCTAGTAATCACTTCACTTTTATATATGTCCATGAGTCTGTTTTGTATCCTACCTATGTGTGAAATCATACAATTCTTAGCTTTTTCTAATTTACTTATTTCACTCAGTATAATGTTCTTAAGGTCCATCCATGTTGTCATAAATGGCACTATGTCACCATTTCTTATGGCTGAGTAGTATTCCATTGTATGTGTGTGTGTGTGTGTGTGTGTGTGTGTGTGTATATATATATACATATCACATCTTTTATATCCAATTCTCTATCAAGGGACACTTTGATTGTTTTCATGTCTTGTCCACTGTGAATAATGCTATGATGAACATGAGGGTACATGTGTCTTTATATAACAATGTTTTCGAGTTTTGGGGGTAGATATCTAGTAAAGGGATTTCTGGGTCATATGGTAGTTCTATTATTAATTTTTTGAGGAACCACCATATTTTCTTCCATAATGGTTGTACTAATTTTTATTCCCAGCAGCAGTGAGTAACGGTTCCTTTTTCTCCACAGCCTTTCCAACACTTGTGATATCTGTCTTGTAAATAACAGCCAAATTAACTGGTGTGAGGTGGTATCTCATTGTAGTTTTGACTTGCATTTCCCAAATAGCTAGTGAAGATGAGCATCTTTTCATATAGTTGTTGACCATTTGTATGTTCTCTTGGGATAAGTGTCTGTTTAGGTCCTCTCCCCATTTTTAATTGGATTGTTTTCTTGTTTGTTGCTGAGTTTGTTAGTTCTTTATATATTTTGAATATTAACACCTTATCAAAGCTGTTGTTTGCAAATACAATCTTCCATTTTGTTGGCTATTGGTTTTGTTGTCAGTTTCTTTTGCTATGAAGAAGTTATTTGCTTTGATATAGTCCCATTCATTTATTTTTGCCTTTATTTCCCTTGCCTTTGGGGTCAAATTTATAAATTGTTCCCTATGGCCAAGGTCCATAAATTTAGTACCTATGTTTTATTCTATGTAATTTATTGTTTAAGATCTTATTTTTAGGTCTTTGATCCATTTTGAATTAATGTTTGTACAGGGGGACAAACTGTAGTCAAGTTTTATTCTTTTGCATATGGCTTTCCAATTTTCCCAGCACCATTTATTGAAGAGGCTTTCTTTACTCTATTGTGTGTTTTTGGCTTCTTTGTGGATGATTATTTGTCTGTATATATATATGTGGTTTTATTCCTGGGCTCTTGATTCTGTTCCATTGGTTTATGTAGAGGCCCTGAATAGGAACATAAAACAAGGACAGAGTTCAGTGGCTCGAGGCAAAGGCCACAGCGACTTTACTGACAAAGAGTACTGAACTGCCTTACCAGAAAGGCAGCACAATAGGAACAGAATTAGCAATTCTGATTAATCAATATGTGGGGATATTTGAGGTACAATACTTCACTTGCCCTTTAATCTTCTCTAAAGAAGTTCCCCTTTCTGACTTCTTCATTCTCTCTCATTCTATTATCTGCTTCCTGAGTTCCTCAATCTTGTCACTGCTTCGGTTTTGTGTGTATCAATAAATACCTGTTGTAAAGTACCTTAGCTCATTTCCACAGGTTTATGTAGAGACACCAAGTACAGATGAATTTTAAAGGGTTTTATTAAAAGGAGGAGATTTATTAATATGCTGGCCTCATATGACTAACACAGGGCATATCTGACCCAAATCCGGTAGCCCCAAGTATATCTCAGAGGCTGGTTATATACCCTTGATTACATACAGATTGGAGGGGAGCATGACATCATGACACAATCATTAACAAGCTTATAACATTTGTCTAGGGCAGTGGTCCCCAATCCCCAGTCCATGGGCCATTTGGTACTTTTCTTCAGAGAAAGAATAAATAACTTACATTGTTGGGCAGATAAAGTGTATTATGCTCACTTTGTTGAGGATGGCACTGCCCACAAGGAGGCCGTCGCCCAGGTGATATAAATGTGTGTTGGGGGCAGGCTGTGGGCAGGCAGGATCCTTGGAGCCTGGGGCTTGGTTTTGGGATTAAGCCTTTCCCACCCTTTTTGATGTGGGGTGGTACAATCCTATCATGCCTCAGAAAGTGACTTTGTATTAGAGACTTCCCTATTTTGTATATTGGATTAAAGGTTTGGATTTCTACACTATAAAATAGGGGCAGAGCGGGAGCTTGCTCTCTTGGTTCCTGAGATTATCATTAGAGGAGAGAGCAGAGGAGAGAGCAGAAGGAGGCCACGTGGAGTAGGCCAGGAGAAGCAGCCAAGATGGCGGAGTGCTGAGTGAAAAGAGAGTTGGTGTAGAGTTTGTACAGGGAGAAGGAAGGAGATGGGGAACAGAGGTGAATAAGGCTGGTGAGCTAGAAACCTTTGATTCTAGGAAACTCGGATAAGTCAGTAGCTTTGTGAGCACTGAGTGTGAGTGGCTTTTGGAGCCCAGTGTGTGTTTTTACTTGCCCGCCGGGTGCAAGCTAGAATTAAAGACTATGGCCCACCAGATTGTGGCTCCGTTGTTTCTTTACCGACTGTCCGAATCCAATGCAAACCTGCATAGGCCAGAAGGCGGCTGTGATAGTAGTGGCCCTGGCCCTGTATACTGGCTTTACATACATTATTTCTGTTTTATTTATATTTAAGTCTGAACGATGTTTTATTTTTAAAAAATGACCAGATTCCCTCTGTTACATCAGTATAAGACTCTTGATGCTTATCTCAGTCTTGTGATAATTTATCTGTCCCACCCTAAAGGCCGGCTCGTGAAAATATTTTTTGACATTAAAACAGTCCATGGCCCAAAAAAGTTTGGGGACCACTGGTCTAGGGGATCCATTAAAAACATTAAAACTTTCGAGGTAATACAATCAAAGACATTTATAAATCTTTTAGTGTCTAGCTCCCTTCCTTTGCCTAAAGGTACACATTAATTTCAGGATTCGGGGAAGAGAGGGAGAGCTAAAAATTAGTGTAGGATAGTATGTAAATTTTGTCTCTTATTGAATGGGAGAGGAAGTTCTTCAGATAACCTTAATCCTTTCAAAGTACTAAAACTAAAATGACTCAGTTGTCCTTGTAAGTCAGGAGACTTTTATATCCTTCTCTCTCCATTTTCCAAAGAAAGGACGGGACAGAAAGCCTGACTTTTTCTCTTTAAAATGGCATTGCCAATACAAAGTTTTACAGTTCTCTGGCACCTTACCACATACCCTTAAGGACTGGGGTTCAGGCCTGTCTCATGAAAACAGTATAGGGGATTTTGAGGCAGTTTTTCCTAGATCCCTCAGTGCATGCCATGTGGTCTTCAAGTAGTCATTGTCTCTGTGACATATACTTGAGAATGTTTCACGCACACTGCAAAAAATATATATCTGATGTTCTGGGATGAAATGTTTTGTAAGTGCCTGTTGGGCAGATAAAATATATTATGCTCACTTTGTTAAAGATGGTGCTGCCCATGTGGTAGCCCATCATCCAGGTGATGGTATTGGTTGCCCTTCTTGCTTGAGATGGGCATGATTATATTAATGTGTGTTGGGAGTGGGCTGTGAGCAGACAGGATCCTTGTAGCCTGGGGCTTGGTTTTGGGACTAAGCCTTTCCTACCCTTTTTGATGTAGGGTGGTGCACTCTCATGAGGAATCCCATTTATGCCTCAGATAAGTGACTTTGTATCAGAGACTTCCTTGTTTGTATATTGCCTTAAAGGTTTTGATTTTCTACACTATAAAATGAGACAGACCAGGGGCTTTCTCTGTGGGTTCCTGAAATTAGCATTGCAGAACAGAAGCAGCCATGATGGCAGAGTGCTGAAGGAGATACCAGTTTGTGCGGATTTTGTGCAGAGAGAAGGAAATGGGAAACAGAGGTGAATAAGGCTGGTGAGGTAGAAACCTTTGATCCTAGGAAACTCAGTAAAGGCAGTGGCTTTGGGAGCCCTGAATGGAAAGGGAAGTGTTTTCCCACTGTGTGTATTTCTCGCCCACCAGGTGCGAGCTAGGATTAAATGAAATGGCCCACCAGTTCTTGGCTCTGTTGTTTCATTACTGTCTGTTGGGCAGATAAAATGTATCATGCTCACTTTGTTAAAGATGGTGCTGCTCACGTGGAGGCCATTGCCTAGGTGATATTAATGTGTGTTGGGGGCGGGCTATGGGCAGGCAGGATCCTTGGAGCCTGGGGCTTGGTTTTGGGATTAAGCCTTTCCCACCCTTTTTGCTGTGGGGTGGTACAATCCCATCATGCCCCAGATAAGTGACTTTGTATTAGAGACTTCCCTATTTTGTATATTGGATTAAAGGTTTGGATTTCTACACTATAAAATAGGGGCAGAACGGGAGCTTGCTCTCTTGGTTCCTGAGATTAATATTAGAGGAGAGAGCAGAGCAGAGAGCAGAAGGAGGCCACGTGGAGTAGGCCAGGAGAAGCAGCCAAGATGGCGGAGTGTTGAGTGAGAAGCCAGTTTGTGCAGAGTTTGTGCAGGGAGAAGGAAGAAGATGGGGAACAGAGGTGAATAAGTCTGGTGAGCTAGAAACCTTTGATTCTAGGAAACTCGGATAAGTCAGTAGCTTTGTGAGCACTGAATGTGAGTGGGTTTTGGAGCCCAGTGTGTGTTTTTACTTGCCCGCTGGGTGCAAGCTAAGATTAAAGAAGATGGCCCATCAGTTTTTGGCTCCGTTGTTTCTTTACTGACTGTCCAAATCCAATGCAAACCTGCATGGGCCAGGCTGCTGTGAAAGTAGCCCTGCCTACTGGCTTTACACTGTCTGTCCGAATTTAATGAGAACCTACATGTGAGTGGCCACAATGGTGGCCCCTGGCCATACCACAACCTTTCACTTAGAGCCTATTTTCTTTCATCTTATATGTTTCTCTTGAAGGCAGCATATGGTTGGGGTTTGCTTTTTGATCCAATGTGCCACTCTGTGCCTCTTTATTGGTGAGTTCACTCTATTTACATTAAAGGTAATTATTGACCTTTGAGGATTTCCTGTAGACATTTTATGTTTTGTTTTCTGGTAGTTCTGTCTCTTCTTTGGTTCTTCTCTTTTGTATTACTGTCAGATGTTTTGTTTAAAGGTATTTTATACTTTTTCCCCCCATTTGTTTTTTTTTTAATTTATTTTTCTTTGAGAGTGATGATGAACATCAACATTTAGGTGTAGCACTTTAGTTGTTTATTGTTTACTTTAATATATGTGCCTTGCTAAGGGCAAATGGGCTCCAGCTGCACCAGTGACCCCATGCTCAAGCCAGCACCTGAGCTCCAACCAGTAACCAGAGGATCATGTCATGATCTCATGCTCAAGTTGGCAACCTTCATGCTCAGGCTGGTGAGTGCACACACAAACCAGATGAAACCATGTACAAAGTGGTGACACTGAGGTTTGAATCTGGGTCCTCAACATCCCAGGCTGATGTTCTATCCACTTGCCACTGCCTGGACATACCCCCATTTCTTCCTTTTTAATCTGTGCTTTACTGGTGGTTTATTTTGGGTGGTTACTATTAAGTTATTAAGAGAAAAATTTTCATATGTCCAGGAGTCTTTGTCTTATAAGTGCTTTTACACTCTATTCTCCTTTCCTACTGCAGATCTTGATCCTCTCCCCTTTCATGCCATTGTCACAGATTATCCTTGTTTTTGTTGTAACCTTGTTGGAGCTTTTACTTGTAATTTTGTATGGTTATGTTCTTTGTATTTGGTAGAATAACCCCCTTGAGTATTTCCTGAAGAGGGGATTTTCTGATGATAAATTCCCTCAACTACTGTATGTCTGGAAAGGTTTTTATTTCACCTTCATATTTGATAGATAGCTTTGATAGATATAATATTCTTGACTGGTAATTCTTCTCTTTCACTACTTTGAATGTTTGGGTCCAGTATCTTCTGGCTTATTAAGTTTCTTCTGAGAAGTCCGATTATAACTGAAAAGGCCTTCCTTTTTATATTATGTTCTTTTTTTCCCTAGCTGCCTTGAGGATTTTCCTCATCATTGATTTTTGACAATTTTATTATGACGTGCCTTACAAAAAACCTGTTTGGGTTGAGATGCCTCAGCATTTTGTTTGCTTCTTGTACTCAAGGCTCTCTTTCCACATGCTTGGGGAGTGTTGGGCAGATAAAATGTATTATGCTCACTTTGTTAAAGATGGAGGCCGTTGCCCAGGTGATATTAATGTGTGTTGAGAATCCTTGTAGCCTGGGGCTTGGTTTTGGGATTAAGCCTTTCCCACCCTTTTTGATGTGGGGCGGTACAATCCAATCATGCCTCAGAAAGTGACTTTGTATTAAAGACTTCCCTATTTTGTATATTGGATTAAGGGTTTTGAATCTACACTATAAAATAGGGGTAGAACGGGAGCTTGGGCTCTTGGTTCCTGGGATGATTAGAGGAGAGAATAGAGCCAGCAGCGGAAGGAGGCCACGTGGAGGAGGCCAGGAGAAGCAGCCAAGATGGCGGAGTGCTGAGTGAGATGCCAGTTTGTGTAGAGTTTGTATCTGGGATAAGGAAGGAGATGGGGAACTGAGGAGAATAAGGCTGGTGAGCTAGAAACCTTTGATTCTAAGAAACTCGGATAAGTCAGTGGCTTTGTGAGCACTGAGTGTGATTGGGTTTTGGAGCCCAGTGTGTATTTTTACTTGCCCGCCGGTGCAAGCTAGAATTAAAGACTATGGCCCACCAGTTTTTGGCTCCGTTGTTTCTTTACCGACTGTCCGAATCCAATGCAAACCTGCAAGGGCCGGGCTGCTGTGATAGTGGCCCTGGCCGTGCCTTCTGGCTTTACAGGGAGTCCTCATCAATTATTTGTTTGAATAGACTCTCCATTCTTTTCTCCCTCTCTTGTTCTTCTTATATATCCATTATTCTTATATTGCTCTTTCTAATGGAGTCAGACAATTCTTGTAGAGCCCTATCATTTTATTTTATTTTTTAATTTGTGAGTCTTTTTATTCTTCTCTCTGTATCATCTCTAGCTGCCTATTTTCAGTGTCACTGATTCTCTCCTTTATCTGGCCTGTTCTATTAGCTACACATCTTACCTAATTTTCAATTTATGTATTAAGTTTTTCATCTCTGATTCTTTTTTAAAGTTTCAGTTTCCTTATAAAGTACTAATTTTGTTCATTAATTTGTTCTCTGAATTTATTAAATTACCTATCAGTGTTTTCTTGTATTTTATTGAGTATTTTTAGAACTTCAATTTTGAATTCTCTATTGTTTAACTCCAAAGTTTCCATGTGATTGAGATTGCTTTATGGAGATTTTGCATTTTTTTTTCCTGTACTACAATTCTTTCCTGTGTAACTGTGGTATTAATTTTCTTCTTCCTTCATGGTATTTTAGAGTGGTATTGGTAAGAAATTTAATAAAAATCAACTAAATAAATAATAATAACCCTGGCTTGTTGGTTCACTGGTAGAGCATTAGCCTGGTGTGTAGAAGTCCCAGGCTGATTCCCAGTCAGGGCACACAGGAAAAGTGACCATCTGCTTTCTACCCCTCCTCCTTCCTTCCCCTATTTTCTTTCTCGCTCTCTTCTTCTCCTGCAACCATGGCTCCATTGGTTTGAGTGAGTTGGCCTGGTGGCTGAGGATGGCTCCACGATCTTCATTTCAGGTGCTAAAAAATGGGTTGGTTACTGAGCAATGGAGCAACAGCCCAATATGGGCAGAACATCACCTCCTAGTGGGCTTGCCAGGTGGATCCCAATTGGAGCACATGGAGAATCTGTCTCTCCGCCTCCTCCACTGTCACTAAAAATAAATAAATAAAATTAAAAATTAAAAAATAATAATACAATGTGAAATAGAACATTTACAAAAATTATGAAAAGAAAAGAAAAACTATAAAAAACAAAAAATCTAAATCAAACTAAACATCCACACAAAAATGTATAAAAAATATAAAAATTTTAAAAATTAATTTCAAATAAAAAAGAAATTTCAGTTTTGAGTGGTTCTCTTGTTTTCTTCTAATAGGTGGTATTATATTGGTAAATTATTCATTTTTGACACACCATTGTTCATTATACCCTCTTTTACTCTTTCTTAGTGCTATAGATTTGGCAAGTTCAGCTCTGTGAAATTCCTGGGCAAACCTCTGCTGGAATTTTGCTGTCACAATGATGTAGGTGGGGATTCAGTCATAATGTTGGGTGGGGTGTATTTTGAGTGCTTTATGGCTTTAGTAATGATGGTCTCAGGCCTCCAAGAGATCCTCCCCATGTTTCAGTAGACCTGGGGAGCAGACACAGAGCACCTCTGTTTTTCACGGATGAGAGTGGCTCTGCAGAGCTAGCTGTGAGTTATGTCTCTCCCATTCTCCATACTTCATAATGTGAGGGAAGTGGGATCTGAGAAGCTGGGGGGCTTTCCTTTGTTTTTCTCTGTCTCTGTGCTGAATGTGGGGTGTCAGCAGGCCATGAAAACATTGACCATGACCACTTGTTTTGCTACTGATTTGGTTAAGGAATTCCTCTACTGACCTTCAATATTACCACTCCTCTTGTTAGAAGACCCAGACACTCCAGGTTTCTCCTCTCTCTGGAGCATCAGCATAGGAAAACCTAAAAAGTACAAGCTACTCTGCTTTCTAGAGCTGACTACATGTGCATCTTCTGCCTCCCTTCTCAACCCTTCCCATGTTTAGTTGATTCTGTGCATGTATCTTTTCAGGCAAGCCTGCCAGTTCATCTGGCATTCTTTTGCTGCACTATAGGTGTTCAATTTGTTAAAATTTCAAGGGTAGAGATCCAGAGTATCTGTCATGCCACCATTACTCTTGAGATTCCACACTTGCTTTTAGTACCACATTTAAAAAATCATTGCCAAGACTTATGCTAAGAAGTTTTGTTTTGTTTTTTTCTGAAGTGAGAAGCAGGGAGGCAGAGAGACAGACTCCTGCATGTACTTGACCAGGATCCACCCAGCATGCCCACCAGGGGATGATGCTCTGCCCATCTGGGGCATTGCTCCATTGCAACTGGAGCTATTCTAGTGTGCCTGAAATGGAGGCCGTGGAGCCATTCTTAGCACCTGAGCCCACTTGGCTCCAATGAAGCCTTGGCTGTGAAAGGGAAAGAGAGAGATAGAGAGAAAGGAGAGGGAGAAGGGTAGAGAAGCAGATGGGCACTACTCCTGTGTGCCTTGGCTGGGAATTGAACCCGGGACTTCCACATGCTGGGCCGATGCTCTACTACTGAGCCAGCCAGCCAGGGATCCTATGCTAAGAAGTTTATCATATATATTCTTTAGTAGGAATTTTATGGTTAAGTCTCAAATTCTAGTGTTTAATCCACTTTTAGCTAATTTTTTGGAATGGTGTAAGATAATGGTTCAATAATGTTCATTTGAGATTTTTGGGGTTTTTTTAATGTAAGAGTTACAACTATTATCTTATTTCCCCTGCTTTTTGGAAAACATGTATGACTAAATAATATGATGTTTAATTTCTTCTGTTTTACCTTTATAAAAATGGTATTATAACACATTATTTTCAGGTACTTAATTTTTATTTATTTAGCATTTTATTTCAACAACTTAAACTTGCTCCTTTTGAGAAACTTTATTAACACATAAAATAGGAGATAACTCATACAATCATTTTACCTTGAGAAACTACCAAACTGTTTTTCAAATTGTTGTTTTCCAAATAAATTCCAAAAAACCAGAGATGACTTTATGTGGATATTATTGAGGATATTGTCCATGACTTTTCATTTTTGTAAAAATTTTATACAGGTTTATTTTGTCATCACAGTAATAGAAACAGAAGACAGAAGAATATCTGATAATCCACAGACAAATGCCATGCCCAGAGCTTCTGTCAGAACAAGTAGTCTCTTCTCCATGTGAGTGCTCGTCATTCAGTAGGCTATCTGGACATGTTTTTCTACTAGAAATGTTCTGAATAAAAGTGGAAATATGCAGATTTTCTTGAGCTTAGTTGCAGTACTATCATATGTTTATTTCTGCTGCAAGCTACTGACTATGTCCTGTATAGATTTAAATTATATGACACTAGACACTTGTACTGGTAATGATATGATGTTCAATTGTGAAGGGGTCTGGATACAGATAAGTTAAAGCTTATGACTCTTGTTATGAATTTCTGTAGTTGTTTTGAAAGATGTGATTTCTCCCTATTTCTATTATGCTGAGCTAATTCTGACAAATCAGCTCAGTGTGCTGACACAGTCATCTTCTAAAATGTATTTTGAAATGTAAGGAAGGCAATAAAACATCACTAGTTTATTACTTTTCTATAAATATTATAAAAATAATTAATGAAAATTTATTTTTGGCATCCTTGTAAAAAAACTCTTAAAGTAGCACTAATAATATCTTGATTGTACTCTTATATAACAATGTTTTTTATTTAAATAGCTTACAAAGCTTGACCCCTATGTTTATGCACACTGCTATGTGCATATTTTTAGCTACTGCTGGGAAATCTAATTTGAGGTATCACTGTTACAAAACACTTTATTTTATAACAAAAGGTTGAAGTTTGGAGTACAAAACATATTTTGTCTTAAGTATAACGTGTGCTGGAGTGATTTTGGGCAATGTGAAAGCTTACTGTGGTTTATTACAAATAAATTATGTAAGAGCTATTTTTTTATTGATTGATTGATTTTAGATATACAGAAACATCAGTTTGTTCCTGTCTGTACCCTGATTGGTGATTAAACCAGTAACCTCTACACATTGGGATTATGCTCTAGCAAACTGACCTATCTGGCCAGAGCAGAACTATTTGTGTTCTTTGTTGTTGTTGTTACATCAAAGCTGATAACGTTTTTCAAATAATGACAAAAATTCCCATTTAGAAAGATCAGCTTATGGAATTCTATTGTTTATGAAAAGAAAAAAAATTGTTTGAAAACACATCAAAAAACATGATACGAAGCACAATAAGTAAATCAGAAAAAAACAGGAACTGCATTATTCCATACATAGGTGGGACATAAAAGTGAAACTAAGAGACATTGATAAGAGTGTGGTGGTTATGGGGGGGAGGGAGCAATGGGAGAGGGAAAGGGGGAGGGGGAGGGGCACAAAGAAAACAAGATAGAAGGTGACAGAGGACAATCTGACTTTGGGTGATGGGTATGCAACATAATTGAAAGACAAGATAACCTGGACTTGTTATCTTTGAATATATGTATCCTGATTTATTGATGTCACCCCATTAAAAAAATAAAATTATTAAAATTAAAAAAAAAAAAGAAATGGGAATACAAAGATACTAAAAAAGAACCATCTGCTGTAAATCCCAATAGGCTGATGTTTTAAAAAAAATGGTTGCATTACATTAAAAAATTTTAAAGTTTAAAAAAAAAAAATCAAAATTTACTCTTCAGTTGAAAAATTATGATTTTTTCTCACAAAGTCTATGCTAAAACCCTATGTTAAGACATTAATATTTTAATAATGTCTTGTCTCTAAATAAAAAGGTTGGCAGAGTGATTATTTTCAATTTTATATACTATGGTTAAATACTATCCAAAATACTTTAAATTTTTTTAATTTAATTTTTACATATTTATGCTTGAATTGGTTTTATTTTTTTTATTTTTATTTTTTTTCATTTTTCTGAAGCTGGAAACAGGGAGAGACAGTCAGACAGACTCCCGCATGCGCCCGACTGGGATCCACCCGCACGCCCACCAGGGGCGACGCTCTGCCCACCAGGGGGCGATGCTCTGCCCATCCTGGGCGTCGCCATGTTGCGACCAGAGCCACTCTAGCGCCTGAGGCAGAGGCCACAGAGCCATCCCCAGCGCCTGGGCCATCTTTGCTCCAATGGAGCCTTGGCTGCGGGAGGGGAAGAGAGAGACAGAGAGGAAAGCGCGGCGGAGGGGTGGAGAAGCAAATGGGCGCTTCTCCTGTGTGCCCTGGCCAGGAATCGAACCTGGGTCCTCCGCACGCTAGGCCGACGCTCTACCGCTGAGCCAACCAGCCAGGGCTGAATTGGTTTTTATGAGTGATGTTTTTGATATAGTATTTTCAATGAGTAATTTTATGAAAATCCAAAATAGGGCATACATATTAGGTATCTATATTAAATTACTTACCCTGAATAATTGAAGTCAAGAATGTATCTTTAAGTCATGTGTGTGTGTCTGTATATATATATACATATATATACATATATATACATAATATATACATATATATTAATAATATAATAATATATACATTTACATACATACATACATATATATACATATATATACATAATATATACATATATATTAATTCAGTGAGAGGAGGGGAAGTAGACAGACTCCAGCATGCATCTCCACTAGGATACACCTTGTAAACTCCTTACAGGGAGATGTTCTGCCCATCTGGGGCATTGCTCTTTTGCTCAGTAACTGAGCTCTTCTTATTGCCTGAGGCTGAGGCCATCGAGCCATCTTCAGTGTCCTGGATGAACTCACTCCAATCAAACCATGTATGCAGTAGGGGGAGAAAGAGAGAGAGAGAGAAGTGAGGGAAAATATGAGGGGAAGCAGATGGGTGCTTCTCCTTTGTGCCCTGACCAGGAACTGAAACCAGGACAAACACAAGCTGGGCTGACACTCTACCACTGAGCAAACTGGCCAGGGACATATTCTTAAATTTGATTTAAAAACTTCTTATTAAATTGCTAAGATAAATAATTGAGTTAGATTTCTGATTCTGAACAAACTGAAGTAGAATCAGTTTTGTGTACTTATCCCAATTAGGAACAGCTTAACACACTGGACATTACATCTAAAACATCCATATTAAGACCCAAAAAGGAAGAAGTAAGAAGACAGATTAGCCAGGGAACTTAGAGCATGAAGAAGGACAAGGTAGTGAGAGTCTTGGAATATCTTTTTGTCCTCACATATTCTGGTTTATGAACACTTTGAATCCTACCTATCTTCTATTTTTTTTAATTAATTAATCAATCAACCTTCTTTTGGTGTCTCTATTATAGTTCTAGCAAACTTTTTTGAGTTGTCTTTTGTTTTTGGCATTTAGTTTTTAATTGGCTTCTTTGTTTTTCTCACAGTGTTATATTAAAGTCTTTGCCTAGAAACCACCTATTATTTGAAGGTTAAAAATTAATGAATGGTTGTGAAATTAAAGCTGGTAATAAGTATGTGAACAAAAGACATAAACACAGACATCTAGCCATCAAGTGTCCTTTATCTTTTTTACTTTGCATACTTATTATTACTTTCTCTTGGGAATGTGAGAATGCTCACTTTGGGATTTGTTGTAAATTTTTAAAAATTTGTTCCACTCTGGTGGAAGAGGTAAGATGGTGATAGAGTAGGCAGACATACCAACTTCCACCTTCAAGAACCAAAGTGGATTACAACTTAATTTTAAGAACCATTATCTGGAAAAACCAACTTTGGACTAAACTAAGAGGGCTCTTTAAACAAGGAACACTGAAGAAGCCACACTGAGACTGGTAGGAAAAGTGGTAATGCAGAGAGGGCTGCCCAGCTCCCAAGAGTGAATGGCAGCCCAGAGGGACTCACGTGGCAGGAAGTGAGTTAAGCGGAGAGGGGAGGGTTCTGGGCCCCAAAACAAAGCCCCAGCCTGCAGCCCTAGAGTGTAGAAGAGGAATATGGAGAGTATTTAGCTGCAAAACAAGTCAGGATACTGTTTGTGAGAAAGAGAAAGATTTCTCAGACCCAGGAATCTTCTTAAAGGTACCACACAAAAAGAAACCCTTTCACAACCACTCACCCAGGACTCTGGGAGAGTTGAGAGGACCTAAGCAGCAGGAAGAGAGTGTACTCTATGAGGCACAGGGAGAAACACTTTGAGGGACAGCTACCCTAAACCCTGGGCTGAGTTAATCCCCAAATCTAAAGTGAATATTTACCCTGGAACAAGCAATACCAGCAAAGGGAAGCAGGACACCAGCCAAATAAGCTCTCCTGCGGCACTCAGAGCAGAGTCACTTAGAAGGAGGGAGCTTTCAGGAATACAATGTTGAGTGCTAATCTCTGAGCTGCAGTGCCCCCACCCACACTGCTGAGAGCTTGCTGGAGGGGAGGCAGGATGTGGAAACATGGTCCCATAAGTGGGAGTGGAGGTCAGGCTGGCCATGACTGAAAACCAGCATTAGCTCAGTCCCAACCTGCAAGGGCAGAAGGGGCTCATAAAAGCTGTCTGACCAGGCTGTGGTCTGGGTGAGCAAGGACAGTTCCACCTGCAATCCTGCCCACAGGGGAAAGGCAAATGCTGGGGAACCTCAGAAACCTGTGGAGGAGCGAGTGCACAGCCTTGCCCCTGGAGCCAGGGCTTGCAGCCCAACCAGTGGGGGTGGAGTGAAGGCCAAGGCTGGCAAGGGCTTGTAGACCCAGCACATGAACACAGCCTTGCCTGTGGAAGAGAGGTGGAAACCGCAGTAACTGTTGCAGTGGGCCACTGCTGGCCATACACATACATGAACACCCAAGGCAGTGGAAGAAGGGTTGGTGGGCCTGAAGACAGGCCACACCTACGGAACACAGAGGCTACACCCATTGGACTCCAGTGGCCACATGCTTCTTATTCTCAGACAAAAGGGGAAGGCAGAGACATGCAACCCAAGTGAATCAAGAGAAATCCCCAGAAAAGGACTTGAATGAGTCAGATTTAACCAAATTACTGGATGCAGACTTTAAAATAATGATTGTTAGAATGCTCAAAATCTTAGAACAACAATTGATGGACATAAGAAACACCTAAATAAAGAGATAGCAAGTGTAAAAAAGGACATTGAAATAATGAAAAGTACCAGTCCAAAATGACAAATACAATATCAGAAATGAAGACCATAATGGAAGATATAAAAGCAGGATGGATGAAGCTGAGGATCAAATCAGCAAATTAGATGACAAGATAAACAAAGGCATGGAAGCAGAGCAGCAAAAAGAAAATAGATTCAAAAAGTCTGAGGAAACTCTAAGAGAGCTCTGTGACAACATGAAGAGAAATAACATCTGTATCATAGGGGTTCCTGAAAAAGAAGAGAAAGAACAAGGGATAGAGTCTTTGTTCAATGAAATCATAGCTGAAAACTTCCCTAAATTGATGCAGGAAAAAGTCACAAGCTCAGGAAGCACAGAGAATTCCATTAAAGAGAAACCCAAAGAAATCAACACCAAGACACATCATAATTAAAATACCAAAGCTAAGAGATAAAGAGAAAATACCAAAGCTACGAGAGAAAAAAAAATATTAAAAGCTGCTAGAGAAAGAAAGGCTATCACCTACAAAGGAGCCCACATACAGATGACATCCAACTTCTCAACAGAAACACTTGAGGCCAGAAAGGAATGGAAAGAAATATTCAAAGTAATGCAGAACAGGAGCTTACAACAAAGACTACTTTATCCAGCAAGGCAATCATTTAATATTGAAGGAGAAATAAAAATCTTCCTAGACAAAAAAACAAACAAACAACAACAACAAAAAAAACACCTCAAGGAATTCATTACAAGCAAACGATGCTGCAAGAAATGTTAAGGGGCCTGTTGTAAACAGATCAAATGGGGGGGGGGGAAATGTAGTAAAAGAGAAAGATAGCTTTAAAGAATAAAATGGCAATAAACAACTACATATCAATAATAACCTTAAATGTAAATTGATTATATGATCCAATCAAAAGGGTAGCTGCTTGGATAGAAACACAGGACCCATACATATGTTGTCCACAAGAGACACACCTCAAAACAAAAAATGCACATAGACTGAAGGTAAAAAAATAGAAAAAATATTTCATGCAAATGGAAATGAAAAAAAAAAGCTGGGGTAGCAATACTTATATTAGACAAATGGACTTTAAAACAAAGGCTATAGTAAGAGATAAAGAAGGTCACTACATAATAATAAAGAGTGCAATCCAACAGGAAAATATAACCATTATAAATATCTACACACCTAATATAGGAGCACCTAAATATATAAAGCAGATTTTGATGGACATAAAGGGCGAGATCAACAGCAATACTATAATAGTAGGGGATTTCAATACTCCACTAACATCACTAGATAGATCCTCAAGAAAGAAAATTAACAAAGAAACACCAGACTTAAAGGACACACCAGATCAACTCGATTTAATAGATATCTTCAGAACCTTTCACCCTAAAGCAGCAGAACATACATTCTTTCCAAGTGTTCATGGTACATTCTTTAGGATAGACCACATGTTAGGGCACAAAAGCAATCTCAACAAATTTAAGAAGATTGAAAATGTATCAAGCATTTTCTCTGATCACAATGACATGAAACTAAAAATCAACCACAACTGAAAAACTGAAAAATACTCAAACACTTGGAAACTAAATAGCATGTTATTAAATAACAAATGGTTTAACAATGAGAACAAATAAGAAATAAAAAAATTACTAGAAATAAATAATAATGAGCATACAACAACTCAAAATTTATGGGACACAGCAAAAGCAGTACTGAGAAAGAAGTTCATAGCATTATAGGGATACCTTAGGAAGGTAGAAAAAGCTCAAATAAACAACTTAACCCTGCATCTAAAAAAACTGGAAAAAGATCCACAAATAAAGCCCAGAGGTGGTAGAAGGAAGGAAATAATAAAAATAAGAGCAGAAAGAAATGACATAGAGGCTAAATAAACAATACAGAGGATCAATTAAACCAAGAGCTGGTTATTTGAAAAGGTAAATAAGATGAATGAACCTTTAACCAGACTCACCAAGAAAAAAAGAGAGAGGACTCAAATAAATAAAATTAGAAATGAGAGTGGAGTAATAACTGACTCAACAGAAATACAAAGCATTGTAAGAAAATACTATAAGAACTGTATGCAAAAAAATAAGACAACCTAAATAAAATGGACAAATTTCTAGAAATATATAATCTTTTAAATATTAATCAGGAGGAATCAGAAAATCTAAACAGACCGATTACAGCAAACAAGATTGAAACAATTATCAAAAAACTCTCAACCAACAAAAGTCCTGTGCTGGATGACTTCACAAGTGAATTCTACCAAATATTCAATGAAGAACTAACTCCTATCCTTCTCAAGCTATTTCAAAAAATTCAAGAGAAAGGTAGACTTCCAAGCTTCTTTTATGAGGCGAGCATAATTCAGATTCCAAAACCAAGCAAAGAGAACACAAAGAAAGAAAATTATAGACCAATATCCCTGATGAATTTAGATGCTAAAATTGTCAACAAAATATTAGCAAACTGGATCCAGCAATATTTGAAAAAAATCATACATCATGATCAAGTGGGGTTTATTCTGGGGAGGCAAGGCTAGTACAATATTGGCAAATCAATCCATGTGTTTCATCATACAAACAAAAAGAAGGAGAAAAATCACATGATAATTTCAATAGATACAGAAAATGCATTTAATAAAATCTAGCACCCATTCATGATCAAAACTCTCAGCAAAGTGGGAATACAGGGAAAATAACATACAACACGATAAAGGCCATCTTTGACAAACCCACAGCCAATATCATACTCAATGGGCAAAAATTAAAAGCAATCTTCTTAAGATCAGGAAAAAAAGCAGGATCTTTTTTCTGCACTCCTTTCTACACTCTTATACAACAAAGTTCAGAAAGTCTTAGCCACAGCAATCAGACAAGAAAAAGAAATTAAAGGCATCCAAATTGGAAAAGAAGAAGTAAAACTATCATTATTTGCAGATGATATGATATTGTATATAGAAAACTCTAAAGTCTCAGTCAAAAAACTGCTGGACCTGATAAATGAATTCAGCAAGTGGCAGGGTATAAAATCAATATTCAGAAATCAGAGGCATTTTTATACACCAACAATGAAGTGTCTGAAAGAGAAATTAAGGAAACAATCCCCTTCACTATTGCAACAACAACTACAACAAAAAATAAAATACCTAGGAATAAATTTAACTAAGGAGATTATGGATTGTACTCAGAAAATTATAAAACACTGATAAAAAAAATCAAGGAAGATACAAACAAGAGAAAGTATATTCTGTGTTCATGGATAAGAAGAATAAACATCATTAAAATGTCTATATTACCCAAAGCAATTTAGAAATTTAATGCAACACCAATTAAAATACAATGACATACTTCAAAGATATAGAATGAATATTTCAAAAATTTATATGGAACCAAAAAAAAAAAAAAAAAACCCACAACAACAATGAATAACCTCAGCAATCTTGAAAAGGAAGAATAAAGTGGGAGGTATCACACTTCCTGATATCAAGTTATAGTACAAGGCCATTGTACTCAAAACATCTTGGTACTGGCATAAGAACAGGCATATAGATCAATGGAACAGAACAGAACCCAGAAATAAACCCACACCTTTATGGACAACTGATATTTGACAAAGGAGGTAAGAGCATACATTGTAATAAAGGCAGCCACTTTAACAAATGGTGTTGGGAAAATTGGACATCTGTCTTCAAAAAAATGAAACTAGACCACCAACTTACACCATTCACAAAAATAAACTCAAAATTGGTAGACTTAAATGTAAGCCATGAAACCATAAGCATCTTAGAAGAAAACATAGGCAGTAAGCTCTCTGACATCTCTCGCAGCAATATATTTGCTGAATTATCTCCACGGGCAAGTGAAATAAAAGACAGGATAAAGTAATGAGACTATATCAAACTAATAAGCTTTTTCACAGCTTAAGACAATAAGAACAGAATAAAAAGACAAACTACACAATAGGAAAATGTTTTCGACAATATGTCCGATAAAGGGTTAATAACCAAAATTTATAAAGATCTTGTAAAAGTCAACACCAGAAGACAAACCATCCAATCAAAAAATGAGCAAAAGAAATGAATATACACTTCTCTGAAGAGGACATACAAAAGGCCAATAGGCATATGAAAAATTGCTCAACATCACTAATCATTAGGGAAATGCAAATTAAAACCAAAATGAAATATCACTTCACACCAGTCAGAATGGCACTCATCAACAAAACAACCCAGAATAATGGCTGGCAAGGATGTGGAGAAAAGGGAACTCTCCTGCACTGCTGGTGGGAATGCAGACTGGTGAAGCCACTGTGGAAAACAGTATGGAGATTCCTCAGAAAATTAGAAATGGATCTGCGTTTTGACCCAGTCATCCCACTTTTAGGAATATATCCCAAGAACACCATATCACTGATTCAAAAGGAGAAATGCACCCCCATGTTTATTGCGGCATTGTTCATATATCTTCAATAACGAAGATCTGGAAACATCTCAAGTGTCCATCAGTGGATGAGTTGATTAAAAAGCAGTGGTACATATATGCAATAGAATACTATGAGGCCATGAAAAAGAAGGAAATCTTACTGTTTGGGACAATGTCGATGGACATAGAAACTATTATGTTAAGTGAAATAAGCCAGGCAGAAAAAGAAAAATATCATATGACCTCACTCATTTGAGGAATCCAATGAACAATATGAACCAAGGAACAGAATTGAGACAGAGGAGAGATCAAAGGGACCAGTGGAAAAGAGGACAGAGGGAAAGGGAATGATAGGATGGGATAAACCTGAAGGTAAGGTGGGAGGGCGCTATGGGAGGGGGACAAGAAAGATGTTGAGGGGAATATGGGGAAGAGGGGATACATTCGGGGCAACACTAGAATCTATGTAAACACAATAAATTAAAATCAATAATAAAAAAAAATTGTTCCACTCTGTACCCAGAAAGAACAGATGTGAGCTAGTCTGAGTGTGGAAAGCAACTGCTCTATGGAATAGCTTACTCTCACATGTTTATAGTGGTCCTATGGAACATAAAGATGTTCTTTGTTTCTTAATTGGAAAGATTTAATGTATATTTACTGTTTGAAAAATAAAGCCTATAGAATATTTTTATAGAACCAAATAAATGGAGAAACTGATATTGTTATATAATTAGTTCATAAAAAGCAACTAAAGGAACAACAAAAACACATTAAATTTTATATATGAAACAAAAAGTCTTAAATTTTATTTATCTTGAGATACAATGTTGATCATTACAGCTCAGGTAATATTATTTCTGATTGATACATAATTCTGAATTCTTAAACTTATAAATTAAAAACAACCTTATTCACATGCAGGGTCTCCCAAGGCTGTAATCAGAGTGTTGGCCAGGCTGCGTTTTTATACAGAGCTCAAAATCTTTTCCAGTTTCATTTAAGTCACTGGCACAATCCAGTTATTTTTGTTTGTGGTACTGATTTCTCCATTTTCATGTTGTATGTCAGCCACTATTTGTTCTGATCTACTAGAAGCCACTTTCTAAAGAACTTAAGCATGTGGCCATCTCCCATCAAAGCAGCTTCCTCAAAACCAGCATGAACATCTGTATTAGCTTGAATCTCCTAACTTTGTAAGAGCTCTCGCTTGACCATGTCTGAGTGCCCAAAACAATCTCCCTCATATTGGTTAGCTAAAAATTAACTGGTTTGAGAGGTTACAGCTTCAAGATCCCTTCACCTTTGCCATTTAATGGAAACTCACCATGGGAGTAAAATACTTCATAGTGACAAGTTCAGTTTACAATCACAGAAAGGGACAATACAGAGTGTTCACCAAAAGTCAGGAAACCAGGAGCCATTCTTGAATTTTCTATTATGGTCCAGAAGCTTATTTTCTAGTTTAGGGTTCCCAACTTGGCTAACTTTCAGATTTCTCTGAGGAGCTTATTAAAAAGTCATATTGAAAAACCTCTGAATAAATCCAAATCAGATTCAGAATTAGAATGTACCTACTGAATCTAAAATGCGCTTTGCTTAGCTATGCAGATAACTGCTATGGAGCCAGCTGTGTTCCCCTGGAAATTCTCTTGATAATCACTGTTGTCTTAAATATGACTTCTTACTTGATTATTATTTTATTTAAATGTTAAAGTAGTTTTAAAACTATGTTTAAATTCATAACACAGATAACATAAATGTGATCATTAAAAATTAAGTGGCAAAAAGAGAAACATCATTCTAACATATATAATTTTCAATCTGTTACTCAGGCTTGATTTATATAGGTGTCAAACCCCTCTTCTTTCAGCATAAAGCTGAGTTAATAGGTATGTCTCATTAAAAATAATAATTGCTACTTGGCATCAAGTCAATACATGATTCCTCACAAGGAAGGCTTTTTTTATTTTTTAATTCTTTTTCTTTTAAGATTTTTTATTTATTCATTTTAGAGAAGAGAGAGAGAGAGAGATAAGGAGGAGAAGCAGGAAGCATCAACTCCCATATGTGCCTTGACAGGTTAAGCCCAGGGTTTTGAACTGGTGACCTCAACATTCCAGATGGCGCTTTATCCACTGTGCCACCACAGATCAGGCACAAGGAAGGTTTTTAAATATATATTATTGATAATTTAAACTTGGAATTCTTCTAAAAGCTAAAGTATTGCCAATTTAGATTGGAATGTCAACACTACCAATAACAATTCTGGGCAAACTATCAAATAACCTTTTTGCACTTCTTTTAAAGCCAATTTCCCCAAACTGTGTTTTATAGAAATTAATTTTATAACAGCCATTTGGGGAAAACTTATTATCCTATTTCAGCCTCTTGATAATTCACAGCCTTTGAGTTACTCTTAGAAATTACCAAGAAAATGTGGTAAATTTGTATATGACATAAGTGTAAATGTGATACATGTCTTCCTTATGGATAAAATGAATGTTTCAGTGTATAGATTATATTGTATCTATTTTCAATATTCACAAAGATTTTTATTTTTGTCTTCATTATCTGTATCTAGACTACTCTTCAGAATGTTGAGATTGCCAGAGAAGTGACTTTGGATAAAAGAAAAATATTACTCTTCCTAAACTCAAGTAAGATCATTACTTTTCAATATGCCATTGTGAATAAACTAATAAAAAATTACTCTCTCTCTACATTTTCATAAGTTATTTTCCTTAATATAAAGCTTTATGAAGCTTCTTTATCAGTTCTAGAATAATATCAACCTTTAAAAAAAAAACCTCCTGGTGTGGGGAAAGTAGCACCATTTCAAATGCATGCCAATGTTTAGTGTTTGGACTGTATTTGAATATATCTTCCTACCATATTCATTTAAACAACTGTATTGGATTTCTTGTTACTTGAATGAGCATCGTTCAGAGAAATGAGCAACATTAATCAGTTTTTCAAAAGCTTACTTTATGGTTAGAGATCCTATGACTCATTTTCAAGCTGAGAACTGATGTCAGGCAGTTAGTGAATGCTGGAGTCCTGCAGAAAGTATAGATATGCAATTATCTATCCAAAGAAGGGTCTTGGCAAAGTGTTTCTTAAAATGCTTCACAACACTAGAGCATGGGGGACTATTACATTCACTTTTGTTTATTCAGAACAAAGGATAAAAAGTGTGAAATTGTAAAATAAGTTAAGTATAATTGCAGAAATGGAGCATGAGTCAATATAGTCAAATTAGAAGATGTGTGACATTGGTGCTAAGATGAGTGTTCCTTTTGTAATGACTAAAGCTCTTTAGGCTATAAAGATCAGAACTTGACTTCCAACATTTTGGATTGAAATCACTAAATTTATTTTTTTAACAAATTGTTACAGTATTTCTGAGTTTTTACTTTCTGACAGTACAAGGTTTTCCAATGTGATTTTATTGAGAATCATAAAACCCATTGTCATCTATTATGTCTAAATGAATGCTTATATTAAAAGTCTATGTGTACATATTGTATAAAATTATATTTAACATAATATTAAAATGATAAGAATTATTCAATATGTATTATATATTTATATGTTGTAAAAATCACAGAATTTTAAAACTGGATACACCATTGCAGAAAGCTAATTATTGGGGTTCTTGATTTATTCTCAAAGATTTTGGTAAGGTTTAGAGGGATTTAGGATCATAAACAATTAAGTCTATATTTTTTCTGTTATTAAATATTCTATTAGATATGGAAGCCGTATTGTGCAAATTTGTCATAGTAACACCCAGATAAGGATGGGTTGCTAATAGAACAATTGTTCTTTACTCAACTAACCCTTATCCCTACCCATCTGAATCCAGGTAGATATTTTCTTATAAATTAAACATGGCATTCTCATTATTTGAATAAACTCAGAAAATTCTAATGCATAGTTTTCTAGGAAGCAATAAGAACACATTCTTGTGCACCATAAGTGCTGGATTATATCCAAAATTTTAAAACAATTTTTTATAGGTAGGCCTTTCTTTGTTGTTATAACTTTTCTTCAATTAAAATTCCATAGAGAAGTTTAATACAGAACAGAGAGGAGAAAGTGCCATTTTTTATAATAAAAAATGTGTGGGTGCCCAAGAACTATCTGTTCTTTCTACTACTGTCTTTCCTTATCTTTGAATCTATTTTTCATTCCTCCAAACCTTCCACCTTGATGGACATTTATATTTCCTGAAACCTGTGCCTCCTTGGCTTCGCAGAATTTCATTTTGAAGTTTATAGGAAATAATTAACTAAATAGAGACAGAGAATGAACTTTAGAGATGGAAACCATTCAAATTATGTGGTGTTAGCCATAAATGGCAATGTTATTGCCCTACAAGAGGTGGTCATTTATTACCTACTTAGAATATCCCAGTATCAGATGTTGCTCTGTATGCTTTCATTTCACCATTGAGCTATCATATAATGTAAACCATGACAGAGTCCAAAGAAAGTTTACATATAAATGAAGAGAGAAAAGCAGTAGTAAGTAGAGTAATGACAATTCATTTGAAAGGTACTTTTTCTTCCTCAAAGCAGTTTCTTCAGTAATCATAGAATAAATATATTTTACTAAAATATATCTAGATGCATTTGATGCATTTCAAATATTTTTTTCTTTTGTTAAGTGTATATCTTTGCCTCTTATTTATTTTGTTTTTTTTTTTTTAGAATTCAGCATACTTTATGGAGAAGTAAGAAGTTTGAAATGATTTTGTTTTGAAAGAAAATAAATAAAGAGGAAGAATAGTAAACAGTTTTAAACATGTAACTTATCGATATTGCCTATTTTCTGATACTTGGCACATAAGAAGTATTTTTAAATTTCATGCTTCAGCATACACTGTTAGTGAATTTTTATAGTCACTCACCTGACCTATAGAATTTTACTTGCACATCTTATGTTTTATTCATGCTCATATTTGACCACATTTAATTGAAAATAACCCATGAGTAAGAGCAAACTAGATGTCTATTATGTGAACAGATAGATGTCTCAGCTGGATTGTCTGTCCCTGCATTTTTACTTGTTGAGTTCCATACTTAGCTAGAAGACAGCTCTGAATTTCTGGTCATTTTTCATTGCCAGAATAAAATTACTGTGATAGAAATACTTAATATTATATTTAAACAGGTAAATTCAATGCTATTGCTGTTTTGGGGGGCTTTGAGAATGCTTGAGGCATCTGACCTTGCACTTCGATATTTTCGTAGTCTATTCCCTCTTTAGAGCACACACTGCAACTTTCCACAAGATGCAGCTTCTGTTGGCTCATTTCTACCAGAATTGTTAACCAAATCATCAAATTTCCAATATTTTCAGGCATGTTTGGGATGTTAGAGCCACTGGCTACACTGGTAAACATTTATTTCAGATCTAGAAGGTTGAGGAGGTAAAAACTGTGCTCACCTCTTCTTAGGACTGCATCAAAATTGCAACTAAACTACACAATTACCATTATTGAGAACTATATACAATCAAGCCTCACCAGGTGGTTGCTCAGTGGAAAGAGCCTTGGCCTGGGACACAGAGAACTCAGGATTAAAACCCCAAAGTTGCCAGCTTGAGCATGGGCTCACCAGTTTGAGTGAAGGATCACTGGCTTGAGTGTGGGATCATAGACATGACCCCTTGATTGCTGGCTTGAGCTCAACATTGATGGCTTGAGCAAGGGGTCACTGCTTTTCTGTGGACCCCCAGTCTGGGCACATATAAGAAAGCAATCAGTGAACAAAGAAAGTGCCACAACGAAGAATTGTTGCTTCTCTTCCCTCTCTCCCTTTCTGTCTGTTTATCCCTATCTTTCCCTCTCTCCATCCAAGCCTGACAGTAGTAGCAGCCAGCCACAGTTTGCAGCATAGCCTCTTCTAGGCACCTCCAAACCAAGCACAAGTGGCAACTATTTGCAGATCATTTTCTAGCTCATGCCAGGATGGGCACAGACAATGGCTGATCTTCTATCACTCAGAAACCTTCTCAAGAGGCTCCAGAATCAACATACTCGGTGGCGAGCATCAGACCACACCAGATATTACCCAACCAGTTCCACAAATGACACACCCACAGAGAGGATTCAGTAAGCCCCAGAGACCTATTAAAATGAATCTTGCTCAGTGGCGTCACTCACTGTGCTACAGCTCTTACCATAGTAGTTATGGCCAGTCCTTTCAGTCTATCAGCCTGAGGGTATTTCCTCTCTTCTACATGCCAAAAGCAATCAAGGTTCAACTACAACAGAAGTATACACACAACCCACACAAGGGACACACGTGGAACACTCAGTTTAAGTGACCAAGGAGACTATGTTACTGGCCACTACACAGGCCACTTTAGCAAGACTTGAATATATAGCAGCTTTACCTAATACATAAAAACAAACACAGAGAAATGGCCAAAATAAGGAGACAAAGAATCATGTCCCAAGTGAAAGAACAAAGCAAAACTCCAGGTAAAGAACTAAACAAAATAGAGGCAAGCAATGTACCAGAAGCAAAGTTCAAACACTGATTATAAGTGTGCTTAATAAAATACAGAGAAGAGTAAATAAACTTAGCAAAATTTTCACTAAAAAGATAAGAAACATAAAAATGAAAACAGAAAACATTTTTTAAAAAGTCAGAAATGAAGGCCCTGGCCGGTTGGCTCAGTGGTAGAGCGTCGGCCTGGCATGCAGGAGTCCTGAGTTCGATTCTTGGCCAGGGCACACAGGAGAAGCGCCCATCTGCTTCTCCACCCCTCCCCCTCTCCTTCCACTCTGTCTCTCTGTTCCCCTCCTGCAGCCAGTGCTCCATTGGAGCAAAGTTGGCCCGGGCGCTGAGGATGGCTCCGTGGCCTCTGCCTCAGGCACTAGAATGGCTCTGGTTGCAACAGAGCAACGCCCCAGATGGGCAGAGCATCGCCCCCTGGTGGGCATGCCAGGTGGATCCCGGTCGGGTGCATGCAGGAGTCTGTCTGACTGCCTCCTCATTTTCAACTTCAGAAAAATACAAAAAAAATAATAATAATTAAAAAGTCAGAAATGAAGAATAAAATAACTGAAATAATGACTACATTAATAGTTAGATGAAATACAGGGACAAGTAAGCATTTTGAAAGACAAGGTAGCAGAAAACACCCAATTAAAATAGGAAAAAGGAATCCAAGAAATGAAGACAATTAAAGAACTATCCAGGCTTGACCTGTGGTGGTACAGTAGATAAAGTGTTGACCTGGAATGCTGAGGTTGCTGGTTTGAAACCCTGGACTTGCCAGGTCAAGGCACTTATGGAAGTTGATGCTTTCCACTCATCCCCTCTTCTCTTTCTCTCTTTTACTCTTTCTTTTTGCCCCTGCAGACTAAAATAAATAAAATTTTAAAAAATGAAATATATTTTACATAATATTGTATATATGTAATGTACATTAAATTTTGATTTGATACATTTATGTATTATAATATGATTGCTGTTGTAATGATAACATCTCTGTTACATTGCATTAGTATAATTTCTTTTTTTTGTGGTTAGAATAATAAGTTTCTAGTCTCTTAACAAGTCTGATGATTATAATATCAATACAATATTGTTGGGTGACATCAGAGAAATGGTGCCATGAGGAGGGCTTCTGATACCTTTCCCTGAAATTTCAACAAATTCAACAACTAGAGACAGAAAAACAATCCCAAAAGCATCTGAAATACACATATACCAAACAAAGGTACGATTCGGCGAAACGGTAGCTGAATATATAAACTACTCTGAAGAAAATAGGACAGAGAATGGAGTATTTCGCTTCCCTCACTGACCCAAAGAAGGTCTGTTTTCACTTGGAACTGAGAGGAAGGGGGAGGAAGGGCTAGGGCGGAGACGTTCAAGCTGAGAAGACAGTGATCCCGTGGCTCAACCCACACGGAGCGTGGAGCTAACACCAACAGCAAACCCTGGCACAGGTGGGCAAGTAGTTGCCTTGTTTACTCCCAGTATCATGGTCCATGAGCACGGACAGTGTACGAGTGGTTTCTTCTGGCATCCTGAGCGTGGGTGCCCGCATTCCCGGACAGAGGGGCTGGGTCAAAGACTGTCAGCAGTAGCCTTCTGCGTGGGCTACGGACCAGAGTCTCTGTGTAATCCCTGCTCCCTGAACAAAAACACGTGGGGAGTGCACGAAAGCTGGCTTCCCTATGCCCAGACCTCTATGGGCAGAGCACCTCCGCCAGCCATACAGGCTAACAAAGCACATTACCCAGGAAGAAAAAATAAGGAAGTGCTAGGGGGAGGGGTGCACAGGCAGCTTGCAGACAGCATTTGGAGAGCAGACCCACGAATTGGATCACTGAAAGGAGCCTAACCTGCAGTCTGCTCACTGTCCAGCTGACTTATGATGGCAGCGGCTCTGGCTGACAAGGTCTTCTTTCTCAAGTCTGCAATCTAAGAGAACCCAAAGAAGAGATGTGATATTTTGCAGGGCCTCTTGCTCTGCACGTGGCTGGGGCAACTTCCTGCCAGCTGATACAGGGTAAAAAACACATCCCTACAGAACAGACCTCAGAGAACACTGCAGAAGATGGGTAGGCTGGGCTGTAGGCTTCCTAACAGGGGAGAAGCCTGCAGAGAGCAGTCCCATGGAATGCTAAGGCAAATTTAGCTAGACATACCCGGAGAACTTTAGAAAGGAGCCTGAACAGAAGTCAGCTAACCCCCCTACCTGCTTAAGCTGGTGGCTCTGGTCGGAGCTTTCATACTCAAGGCTGTGCTCTAAAAGGACCTGGAGGAGGGACTTGACAACTTTTAAGACCTCCTGTTCTGCAGGCAGTGACTAGGGCATCTTCTTGCCAGCCAATACAGGTTATAAAGTGCAAAAAGCCTGGGGAGAGTGGTCCCACAAAGTGCTGATGCATACTAAACATGCCTGGAGGCTCATAGAAAGACACCTGGGGAGCAGTTAGCTCCCAGCCCTGACTGATTATGCTGGTGGCTCTGTCTGGCAAAGCCTTACCCAGAAACCTGTGTTGAGTGGGAATAGAGGAGGGATTTGGCAGTTCTTAGAGCCTCTTACTCTCCAGGCAGTGGCAGGGGCAACTTCACAGCTGGGTCACCAGGCTGCTGGTTCAGAAAGTAGAGACTTGGAGAGAGACTCTGGGCAAACAGACTCTCCCATTTTGGAGCCTGCAAATGCTAATATGCCCTGACTACCAATGAGACTGAGGCCTAGTATATGTCATCACCATAGTGACACATTAACTGCAAATCTCTGCCTAAGCATGCCATATGGGCAGAGCCTGAGGTACTAACCAAAAGAGAAAGAAGGAAAAACGAAGAAGATAACCTCTCAAAATCAGGAATAATCCACAGTCTCCATAACTTTTTCCACTTTTTTTTCTTTCATTTTTTATCTTTTTTTTTCTTCCACCTTGGTCCTTTTATCCTCTTTTCATCTTATTCTTTTTTTTTAATCTTGAACTTTATTACCTATAGGTGTTACATTTTTAATTCTATTTTCTTTTTTCTATGAGGGTTACATTCCAAAAACATTAACTCTCTCCTTTTTCTTTTCCTTTTCTCTTTTTTTCTCTCCCTCTCTCGGTTTCTTCTTTTCACTTTCACTTTTCCTCTCATTTGATCCTCACTCACTAACAAATAATTTTATTTTGGATTCATATTTTTTCTTTGTGGCATTTTGTGTGCATTTTACTTTGCTTTTTATCTCATTAGCATTCCCTTCAACCCCAGCTCGCCATTCTATGTAGTTTTTGTTCCATTTAATACAATAAAATTTTTTATTTCTCTTTTTTCTGTTTTTCTTTTTTCTCTTTCACTATATCACTCATTTGGTCATCATTTACTAATTATTTTATTCATGATCCAATTTTTTTTCTTGTAGCATTTTCTGGGTTCTTATCTCATTTTTTGCCCCTTTGTCAACTCAAGCCTTCCATTTTAGGTAGTTTTTGTTCCATTTAGCACAATATAATTCTCAGTTTTTTATGGTATTTTCTCAAAAAATAATATTTTTTTAAATTTTATTTTTTAATAAAAAATAAAATTTATTATCTTTATTAATTCTTATTAGTGTTATTAACAAAACAATCCTCCTATGCCATTAAGGAGAAAGAAATCAAATATCACATATACAAAAGACAGAGATGTAGCATAGATATATGAGGAAAACTCTATAGAAAAATTTTTCTTTTCTTTTTTTTTTTGTATTTTTCTGAAGTTGGAAATGGGGAGGCAGTCAGACAGACTCCCAAATGTGCCCAACCGGGATCCACCCGGCATGCCCACCAGTGGGCAATGCTCTGCCCATCTGGGGCATTGCTCTGTTGCAACCAGAGCCATTCTGGCACCTGAGGCAGAGGCCATGGAGCCATCCTCAGTGCACAGGCCAACTTTGCTCCAATGGAGCCTTGGCTGTGGGAGGGGAAGAGAGAAACAAAGAGGAAGAAGAGGGGGAGGGGTGGAGAAGCAGATGGGTGCTTCTCCTGTGTGCCCTGGCTAGGAATCAAACCTGGGACTCCTGCACGCCAGGCTGATGCTCTACCACTGAGCCAACCGGCTGGGGCCTTTTTTTTTTTTTTGAAAAATTTTTAATAGATTGTAAACCATGGAGTTAAATAACAGAGAATTTAAAATAGAAATCCTAAAAATACTAAGAGATGTACAAGAAAGCACAGAAATGCAACTTATGGAGCTCAAAAAACAACACAATGAACAGAAAGGAAATTAAAACTATGAAAACAAATCAAACAGAGATGAAAAACTCAGTTCATGAACTAAAAAACAAGGTAACAAGCTTAGCTAATAGAACAGGTCAGATACAAGAAAGAATTAGTGACATAGAAGACAGGAAACTAGAGGCACAACAGAAAGAAGAAGAGAGAGACTCACAAGTTTAAAAAAAACGAGAAAGCCCTACAGGAATTTTTGACTCCATCAAAAAGAGCAACATATGAATAATAGGTATATCAGAATGAGAAGAGAGAAAATGGAATGGAGAATATTTAAACAAATAATAGACGAGAACTTCCCAAGCCTGTGAAAAGAACTAAAGCCTTGAATTCAAGAAGCAAACAGAACACTGAGTTATCTTAACCCCAACAAACCTACTCCAAGGCACATCATAATAAAATTGGCACAAACCAACGACAAAGAAAAAATTCTCAAGGCAGCCAGGGAAAAGAAGAATACAACATATAAAGGAAGGCCTATTAGATTATCATCAGATTTCTCAGCAGAAACTCTACAAGCTTGAAGAGAATGGACCCCAATATTTAAAGTTCTGAAACAGAGAGGGACTTCCAGCAAAGAATACTATACTCATCAAAGCTCTCCTTCAAATACGAAGGAGAAATAAAAACATTCAAAGATACAGAAATGATGAGGGAATTTATCACTAGAAAACCCCTACTTCAGGAAATACTAATGGGGGTTTTCCAACCAGATACAAAGAACAAAACAAAACAAGACCACAAGTTAAAGCTCAACCAAGAACACAATAAAATCAAACTTAAACTGTGACAACAAAAACAAAAAAATGAAGAGGACGAAGATTATCACTAACAAAGGAGGATGGAGTGTAGAAGCACTCATGAGATAGTGTACTACAATGAACATGGTAGGTACCGTTTATATTACTTAATGGTAACCACCCTTGAAAAACCACCACAGAGGCACATGACTTTAAAAAAGTAGTAACAGAGGAAAGAAGTATGAATTACAACCAAACAAAAACAAATGATAGAAGAACAAAAGAGAAGAATCAAACAAGATACAAAACTAACAGAAACCAATATATAAAATGACAATGGGAAACCCTCAAGTGTCAATAATTACACTAAATGTAAATGAATTAAACTCACCAATAAAAAGACACAGAGTAGCAGAATGTATTTAAAAAATCCAACTGTATGCTGCCTACAAAAAACACATCTAAGCTACAAGAATAAAAACAAATTCAAAGTGAAAGGCTGGAAAACAATACTTCAAGCAAATAACATCCAAAAAACAGCAAGTGTAGCAATACTCATATCTAACTCATATCTAACTCAGTCTGAAACAGAGAGGGACTTCCAGCAAAGAATACTATACTCATCAAAGCTCTCCTTCAAATACGAAGGAGAAATAAAAACATTCAAAGATACAGAAATGATGAGGGAATTTATCACTAGAAAACCCCTACTTCAGGAAATACTAATGGGGGTTTTCCAACCAGATACAAAGAACAAAACAAAACAAAACCACAAGTTAAAGCTCAACCAAGAACACAATAAAATCAAACTTAAACTGTGACAACAAAAACAAAAAAATGAAGAGGACGAAGATTATCACTAACAAAGGAGGATGGAGTGCTGACTACAAGACAGCAAAGGTAATCAGAGACAAAACCAGACATTTCATAATGATTAAAGGGACATTGGATCAAGTAGACATAACACTTCTTAATATAAATGCATCAAACCAAGGAGCACCAAAATATATAAGACAGCAATTGACTGACCTAAAAACAAAAACTGACAAAAATACAATCATACATGGAGACCTCAATAAACCACTGACAGCTCTAGATCATTCATCCAAACAAAAAATTAATAAAGAAATATTGGCCTTAAATGAAACACTAGAAAATTGAATATGATAGACATCTACAGGATATTTCCTCCTAAAGTGCCAGAATATAAATTTTTCTGTAGTGTACATGGATCATTCTCAAAAATTGACCATATGTTGGGCCACAAAATTAACATCAGCAAATTCAGAAAAATTGAAATTATACCAAGCATATTTTTTCTGATCAGAAAGCCTTGAAACTAGAATTCAACTGCAAAAAAAGAGGCAAACAAACCCACAAAATGTAGAAACTAAACAACATACTTTTTAAAATTGAGTGAGTCAAAGAAGAAATAAGTGCAGAGATCAAAAGATACATACAGACAAACAAAAATAATACGACATATCAGAATCTCTGGGATGCAGCAAAAGCAGTAATAAGAGGGAAGTTCATATCACTACCGGACTTATTGAACAAACAGAGAGAGCCCAAGTAAACCACTTAAGTTCACATCTTAAGGAACAAGAAAAAGAAGAACAAAGAACTCAAAACCAACAGAAAAAAAGGAAATAATAAAAATCAGAGCAGAAATAAGTGAAATAGAGAACAGAAAAACTATAGAAAAAATTAATAAAACAAGAAGCTGGTTCTTTGAAAAGATTAACAAAGTTGGCAAACTCTTGTCAAGATTCACCAAGAAAAATAGAGAAAGGACTCATAAACAAAATCCAAACTGAAAGAGAAGAAATAACCACAGATATCATAAATATACAAAGAATTATTGTAGAATACTATGAAAAACTATATGCCACCAAATTTAACAATATAGAAGAAATGGATAAACTCCTAGAACCATACAATCTTCCTAGACTGAGTCATGAAGAAGCAGAAAGCCTAAACAGACCCATAAGCAGGGAGGAAATAGAAAGAACTATTAAAATCCTCCCCCAAAATAAAAGTCCAGGGCCAGACGGCTATACTAATGAATTCTATCAAACATTCAATGAAGACTTGGTTCCTATTCTACTCAAAGTCATCCAAAAAATTGAAGAAGAAGCAATACTTCCAAACACATTTTATGAGGCCAACATAACCCTTATACCAAAACCTGGCAAGGACAACACAAAAAAGAAAACTACAGACCAATATCTCTAATGAATACAGATGCAAAAATACTAAACATAATACTAGCAAATTGAATGCAACAACACATTAAAAAAAATAATACATCATGATCAAGTGGGATTCATCCCAGAATCACAAGGATGGTTCACATACATAAAACGGTGAACGTAATATTTCATATCAACCAAACAAAGAACAAAAACCACAGGATCTTATCAATAGATGCAGAAAAGGCTTTCAATAAAATACAACACAAATTTATGTTTAAACACCAACAAGGCCCTGGCCGGTTGGCTCAGTGGTAGAGCGTTGGCCTGATGTGCAGGAGTCCTGGGTTTGACTTCCGGCCAGGGCACACAGGAGAAGCGCCCACCTGCTTCTCCACTCCTCCCCCTCTCCTTTCTCTTTGTCTCTCTCGTCCCCTCCCACAGCCAAGGCTTCATTGGAGCAAAGTCGGACCAGACGCTGAGGATGGCTTCGTGGCCTCTGCTTCAGGTGCTAGAATGGCTCTGGTTGCGACAGAGCAATGCCCCAGATGGGCAGAGCATTGCCCCCTGGTGGGCATGCCGGGTTGATCCCGGAAGGGCACATGCGGGAATCTGTCTGACTGCCTCCCCATTTCCAGCTTCAGAAATATACAATAAATAAATAAATAAATAAAAATAAAACACCAACAAAATGGATATAGAAGGAAATATCTCAACATGATAAAGGCCATTTATGATAAACCATCAGCTAAAATCATATTAAATGGCATAAAACTGAGGACTTTTCCCCTTAAATCATGAAAAAGTCTGGGTTGTCCACTCTCTACATTCTTATTTAACATGGTTCTAGAAGTTCTAGCCAGAGCAATCAGAGAATAAAAAGAAATAAAAGGCATTCATATCGGAAAAGAAGAAGTAAATGTTTCACTTTTTGCAAATGATATGATCCTATCCATGGAAAACCCCAAAGACTTCACAAAACGATTACTAGAAATAATAAACCAATACAGTAAGTTCGCAGGATACAAAATTAATATACAAAAGTCCATTGCCTTCCTATATGCCAAAAATGAAACATCAGAAAACAAACTAAAATAAATAATTTCCTTTATGGTTGCAACAACAACAAAAATACCCAGGAATAAACATAGCAAAGAATGTTAAAGACCTATATAATAATAACTACAAAGCATTGTTAAGGGAAATCGAAAAAGATACAATGAAATGAAAAAATATTTCTTGTTCTTGGATAGGAAGAAAAATATAGTCAAAATGACCATATTATTCAAAGCAATATACAAATTCAATGGAATTCCCATCAAAATTCCAATGGCATTTTTTAAAGAAATGGAACAAAAAAATCATCAGATTTAAATGGAACTATAAAAAACTCCAAATAGTGCAAGCAATCATAATGGGGGAAAAAACGAAGCTGAGAGCATTACAATACCTGACTTTAAATTATATTATTGAGCCACGACAATCAAAACAGCATGATATTGGCAGAAAAATAGACCCTAAGACCAATGGAACAGAAGAGAAATCCCAGAAATAAAAACACATATATATGGTCAAATAATTTTTGATAAAGGGGCAAACAACACACAATGGAGAAAAGAAAACCTCTTCAACAAATGGTGCTGGGAAAACTGGAAAGCCACATGCAAAAGAATGAAACTGGACTACAGTTTGTCCCCTTGTACTAAAATTAATTCTAAATGCATCAAAGACCTAAATATAAGACCTGAAACAATAAAGTACATAGAAGAAAACATAGGTACTAAACTCATGGACCTTGGTTATAAGGAGCACTTTATGAATTTGACTCCAAAGGCAAGAGAATGAAGGCAAAGATAAATGAATGGGACCACATCAGACTAAGAAGTTTTTGCACAGCAGGAGAAACTGACAACAAAGGAAACAGACAGCCAACTAAATGGAAAATGATATTTTCAAACAACAGCTCAGATAAGGGCCTAATATCCAAAATATACAAAGAACTCATAAAACTCAACAACAAACAAACAAACAATCCAATAAAAAAATGGGAAGAAGACATGAACAGACACTTCTCTCAGGAAGAAATACAAATGGCCAACAGATATATGAAAAGATGCTCATCTTCATTAACTATTAGAGAAATGCAAATCAAAACTACAATGAGATACACCTCACACCTGTTAGATTAGCTATTATCAACAAGACAGGTAATAACAAGTGTTGGAGAGGCTGTGGAGAAAAAGGAACCCTCACCCACTGTTGATGGGAATGTAAAGTTGTACAACCACTATGGAAGAAAGTATGGTGGTACCTCAAAAAATTAAAAATAGAACTAGCATATGACCCAGCAATCCCTCTACTGGGTATATACCCCCAAAACTCAAAAACATTGGTATGTAAAGACACATGCAGCCTCATGTTCATTGCAGCATTGTTCACAGTGGCCAAGACATGGAAACAACCAAAAAGCCCTTCAATAGATGACTGGATAAAGAAGATGTAGTACATTTATACTATGGAATACTACTCAGCCATAAGAAATGATGATATCGGATCATTTACAACAACATGGATGGACCTTGATAACATTATATTGAGTGAAATAAGTAAACCAGAAAAAACTAAGAAGTACATGATTCCATACATAAGTGGGAAATAAAAATGAGACTCAGAGACATGGACAAGAGTGTGTTGGATACAGGGGTGGGGAGGGGAAGAGAAGGAGGGGTTGTGGGGAGAGGAGGGGCACAAAGAAAACCAGATAGAAGGTGACAGAGCACAATTTGACTTTGGGTGATGGGTGTACAACATAATCAAATGTCAAAGTAACCTGGAGATGTTTTCTCTGAACATATGTACCCTGATTTATTAATGTCACCCCATTAAAATTAAGTTAAAAAGTAATACAAATTGTTTTCCATATTCACTATACTGTATGTTGGATCTCTGGAACTTATTTACTACTAGTTGCATGTTTTTAACCTTAAACAACAACTCACCCATTTTCTCCATCTTTGAGACTCTGGTAACCACTATTTTACTCTCTGTTTTTATTGGTTAAGTTTTTTAGATTTTACATTACAATGTTTATCTTTTCTTGTTTGGTGCATAAATAATACATATTGAAGCTTCAAAGGCAAAAATATTTTGGTTGCCATTTTTTGAGTGAAAGAAAAAATTGTTTTAAATTTTCCCAGTTCAGATTTAAATACTCCTTTATGAAAATTATGAGTTATTTTTAGGCTAAATATTTTTTCTCATGAAACTTCTCAATGTGTTTTCTAATATTTTTAAAGGACTGTGAGTATTCAGTATTAGCAAAGC
This sequence comes from Saccopteryx leptura, assembly GCF_036850995.1. NCBI lineage: Eukaryota > Metazoa > Chordata > Mammalia > Chiroptera > Emballonuridae > Saccopteryx > Saccopteryx leptura. Next base: position 323,251,003 of record NC_089505.1, on the reverse strand, counting down.
AAAGATCAATTTGAGATTGTTCATATTCTAGAGGATACTGGGTGACATTGATTTATTTGAGAATAATAAATGGCTTTCATAAAGTGATGAGTTTAAATAATATGCTTAGAAAATATACTCAGGTCTTGTTAACAATCATAGCTCTTAAATTAAACTACTGAGGTTAAAAGATTTTGAAATCATTCACTAGCTAGGAAAACTTAGACACATAAATCATAATGGTATGGAAATAATAAATAATATATGTAAAGTTCATAATGAAATGTCTATCAAATAAGCAAATAATATTAACAAATGAATTATTTTAATAATTAGGCCCTCGTCGGTTGGCTCGTGGATAGAGCATGGGCCCAGCGTGCACATGTTCCAAGTTCCGTGGCCAGGCAAGGCAGACATGAGAAGCGACTATCTGCTTCTCTTCCAGATTGGTTTGAGTGTCAGCCCTGAGTGCCGAGGAGAGCTCAGTTGATTTGCATTTCAGCCCCAGACAGAGGTTGCTGAGTAGATCCCAGTCAGGGCGCCTGCAGGATTCAGTCTCTCTATCTCCCCTCCTCTCACTTAAAACAATTTTTATTGGGGTGACACTGGTTAACATAATTATTCAGGTTTTACGTGTCCAATTCTATAACACATCTTTGTACACTACATTGTGTATTCACCCTCTCCTAGCCCCCAAGTCAGGACCTTATCCATCATCACTTACTATCCCTAAATCCTCCTCCATCTTCCCTTCCCAGCAATCTTCACACTGTTGTCCTTCTTCATGAGTTTTCTTTGTCTATTTTTGTTCTATCTCTCCACTTCCCTCACCCACACCCTCTCCCATGCCCAACAGCTGTCAGCCTGCTTTCCTTGTGTAAGTTGGTTTATATTTAGCTTATTATTTCATTTTGTTCATTAGATTCCACATATGAGTGAAATCATATAGTACTTGCCTTTCTCTGACTGGCTTATTTAACTGAGCTTAATGATTCCAGGTCCATCCATGCTGTCACAAAAGATAAGATCTTTCTTATGGCTGTGCATTTATTTTGTTGTGTAAATGTACCACAGTATTTTATCTACTTATCCACTGATGGGAATTTGGGCTTTTTTCCTGATCTTGTGTATTGTAAATAACACTGCAGTAAACATAGGGGTGCATATATTCTTCTGAATTAGTGTTCCAGGATTGTTAGACTATATTCCCAGAAGTGGAATCACTGGGTCAAAAGTTAGTTACATTTTAAATTTTTTGAGATTATCCATACTACTTTCTATAATGGCTGTACCAATCTACCTTCCCTCCAACAATGCATAAGTGTTTCCTTTTCTCAACAACCTTGTTTGTTGATTTATTGATGATAACTATTATGACAGGTGTGGAATAACATCCCATTGTGGTATTAATTTGCATTTTCTGATGACTAGCAACGTGAGTATCTTTTCATATGTCTACTGGCCATTTGTATGTACACTTCAGAAGAATGTCTATTTAGGTCCCTTGTACCTTATTTAATTATAGTGTTTGGTTTTTTGGTATTGAGTTTTAATAATTCTTTATAAATGTTGGATATTATTGCCTTCTTTCATATATCTTCTTTCATTCAGTGGATTGTCTTTTAATTTTGTTGATGTTTCCTTAAGTGTGTAAAAGCTTTTTAGTTTGATTTAGACAATTTTATTTTTCTTTTCTTGTATTTCCCTTGCCTAAGAGTCTATATCTGAACATATTGCTATGACATATGTCCAACATTTTAAAGTCTATTTTCCTAGGCTTTTTATAGTTTTATGTTTAATATTTAAGTCTTCAATCCATTTTGAGTTTATTTTTGTGTAAGGTGAAAAAAGGTTGTGTTGGGCAGATAAAATATATTATGCTCACTTTGTTAAAGACGGCGCTGCCCACGAGGAGGCCGTCACCCAGGTGATATTAATGTGTGTTGAGAATCCTTGTAGCCTGGGGCTTGGTTTTGGGATTAAGCCTTTCCTACCCTTTTTGATGTGGGGTGGCACAATCTAATCATGCCTCAGAGAAGTGACTTTGTATTAGAGACTTTCCTATTTTGTATATTGGATTAGAGGTTGTGAAGCTACAATATAAAATGGGGGCAGAACGAGAGTTTGCTCTCTTGGTTTCTGGGATGATTAGCATGAGAGAGCAGAGGGAGCAGAGCAGAGAGCAGAAAGAGGCCATGTGGCCAGAGAAGCAGCCAAGATGGCAGAGTGTTGAGTGAGAAGCCAGTTTGTGCAGAGTTTGTATCTGGGATATGGAAGGAGATGGGGAACTGAGGAGAATAAGGCTGGTGAGCTAGAAACCTTTGATTCTAGGAAACTCGGATAAGTCAATGGCTTTGTGAGCACTGAATGTGAGTGGGTTTTGGAGCCCAGTGTATGTTTTTACTTGCCCGCCGGGTGCAAGCTAGGATTAAAGAAAATGGCCTATCAGTTTTTGGCTCCTTTGTTTCTTTACCGACTGTCCGAATCCAATGCGAACCTGCATGGGCCAGCCAGCTGCTATGATGGTAGCCGTGGCTTCTGGCTTTACAGGTTGTCTATTTTTATTTTTTTCAAGTCTGCTAAATTTTCCCAACACAATATATTGAATAGATTCTCTTTTCCCCAATGTATGTGTTTCCTTCTTTGTCAAATTTTAATTTACTTTATAGGCATGGGTTGATTTCTGGGCTCTCTGTTCTGTTCCATTGATCTATATGTCTGTTTTTATGCCAATAACATGCTATTTAGGTTACTATGACTTTTTAGTATAGCTTGATATCAGGGAGTGTGATTCTTCCAACTTTTTTCTTCTTTTTCAATATTGCTGTGACTATTTGGAGACTTTGTGGTTCAATATAAATATTTGGAATACTATACATTCTAGTTCCATAAAATACACCATTGGTATCTTGATAGAAAATGCCTTAAATTTATAGATTGTTTTGGGAAACTTTTTTTTTTTTTTTGTATTTTTCTGAAGCTGGAAACGGGGAGGCAGTCAGACAGACTCCCGCATGCGCCCCACCGGGATCCACCCGGCACGCCTACCAGGGGGTGATGCTCTGCCCATCCGGGGCGTTGCTCTGTTGTGACCAGAGCCACTCTAGCGCCTGGGGCAGAGGCCAAGGAGCCATCCCCAGCGCCCGGGCCGTCTTTTGCTCCAATGGAGCCTCGGCTGCGGGAGGGGAAGAGAGAGACAGAGAGGAAGGAGAGGGGGAGGGGTGGAGAAGCAGATGGGCGCCTCAAAACTTTTTCTAAAACCAATGTACTCTTATTGATCAATGTCACCTGTTAAATTTAATTTTCTAAATAAAAAAATGAATGTTAGTTTTCCTATTTATGAACCTGGTATATGCTTCCACTTGCTTGTATCTTCTTCAGTTTCTTTCCTCAGTGTCTAATAATTTTCTGAGTACAGGTCTTTAAATCCTTGCTTAAATTTATTTTGTGGTATTTTATTCTTTTTGAAGCAATTGTAAATGGTATTGTTTTCTTGTTTACCCTTTCTAATAGATCATTATTGGTGTATATAAATGCAACTAATTTCTGGATATTTATTTTGTATCCTGCTACATTACTGAATTTATTTTTCAATTCCAGTAGTTTCTTTTTTTTGGTGGAATTATTAAGGTTCTCAATATACAGTATAATGACATTTGTAAATAATCATAGTTTTAATTCTTCCTTACCAATTTGGATGCTTTTTCTTTCTTTATTCTTCATATTTGGTTGCTGTGGCTGGGATTTCCAGTAATATATAGAATAACATTAATAATAGCAGATAACCCTGCCTTATTCTTGATTTTAAGGAGAAGGCTTCTAGTTTTTGCCAGTGAGTATGATGTTGACTGTGAGTTTGCCATATATTGCTCTTATTACATTGAAGTATTTTCTCTCTATGGCCAATTTGCTTAGAGTTTTTAAGATAAATGGGCACTGGATCTTACTGAATGCCTATTCTGCATCTATTGATATGATCATGTGATTTTTATTCTTTATTTTGTTTATGTGGTATATCATGTTTATTGATGTTGTACCAACCTTGCATCCCTGGAATAAATTCCACTTGACCATGGGTGTGACCTTTTTAATATATTGCTGGATATGGTTTGCTAATGTTTTATTGAGGATTTTAGCATCTATATCCATCAGGGATATTGACCAATATAACTTTCCTTCTTTCTAGTATCTTTATTTGGTTTTGGAATAGGATAATGTTGGCCTCGTACAATAAGCTTGGGCATCTTTCATCCTCTTGAATTTTTTGGAATAGTTTGAGAAGAATATAAAATTTTTAATCTTTTGTGAATGTTGGGTAAAATTTGTGAAGCCATCCATTCCAGGACCTTTTTTGTTAGGAGGCTTTTTTGTTTGTTTGTTTGTTTTTTTTGGGGGGGTTGGTGTTTTTTTTGTATTTTTCTGAAGTTGGAAACGGGGAGGCAGTCAGACAGACTCCCGCATGCGCCTGACTGGGATCCACCTGGCACGCCCACCAGGGGGCGATGCTCTGCCCTTCCGGAGCGTCGCTCTGTTGTGACCAGAGCCAGTCTAGCACCTGAGGCAGAGGCCACGGAGCCATCCCCAGCACCCAGGCCATCTTTGCTCCAATGGAGCCTTGGCTGCGGGAGGGGAAGAGACAGAGAGGAAGGAGAGAGGGAAGTGTGGAGAAGCAGATGGGTGCTTCTCCTGTGTTCCTTGGCCAGGAATCGAACCCAGGGCTTCTGCACGCCAGGCCGACGCTCTACCACTGAGCCAACCGGCCAGGGACCTTTTTTTATTTTTTTGTGTGTGATTATTTCTTGTTTTATACAATTATGGTAAGAGAAGTTGCTTAAAATGATTTCAATCTTCTTTAATTAATTAAGATATATTTTGCCTCCTAATATGTGATCTATTCTAGAATATATTCTATTTTTTCTTGAAACAAATATTATTCTGCTGCTTAAAGGTGAAATGCTTTGAATATATCAACTAAATCCAGCTAATCTAATGTGCCATTTAAAGTCACTGTTTCCTTGCTGATTTTCTATCTGGAAGATCTATTCATTAAATATTCCATGCCAATCTATTCTGACCTGAAATGTTTCTGTTAAAAATCAGCCAACCGCTTTATGTGAGCCCCTTTGCAAGTAACTAACTGCTTTTCTCTTGCTGCTTTTTAAATTCTCTCTTTGTATTTATTTCTTTGCATTTTAATTGTGATGGGTCTTGGAGTAGGCTTTTGTGGGTCCATCTTGTTTGGGACTCTTTGCACTTCCTAGACCTGTGTGTCTTTTTTCTTCATTAGGGTAGAGAAATATTTGGTAATTATTTTTTTTGAATAGGTTTCTGATTCCTTGCTCTTTCTCTTATTCTTCTTGTACTTCCATTATATAGCTATTGTTGCATTTCATGTTGTCCTAAAGGTCCTTTAAACTATCGTCATTTTTTAAAATTCCTTTTTAGTTGCTGATCTTGTTGAATTTTTTTTCTACTTATCCTCCAAATTTCAGATTTTGCAGATAGTCTGCTTCATCCAACCTATAGTTTATTTCTTCCAGTGTCTTCCAAATGTTGGATATTGCATTCTTCTTTTTTGACTGCTTCCTTTTTATATTTTTCTTTTTTGTGCTTTTATCTCTTTGTTGAAATTCTTTCTTTGCTCTGAGAACATCTGTATTATCATTATTTTGGCATCTATATCTGATAAGTTTCTTAACTTCATTTTAGTAATTCTTACTCTGGAGATTTCTCCTTTTCTGTCATTTGGGTCTCCTTTTTTTCCCCTCCTCATTTGGCTGCATCTTAGCGTTCATTTCTATGAATTAGATAGATCTACTATGATTCCAGTCTCTGTAGGTGGTTGTAATTAGTAGGTGTTCTTTTGGGTCCAGTCACACAGACTTCTTGATCACCTGAGCTGCGTGCTCCAGGAATGTCACTTGTGTGAGTTATGTGGGCTCTTCTATTGTAATTGAGTCTTGATTGCTATTGGCCGGTTGGACACAGAATTGAACCCTTAGGCTGGCTTATTGTGAGGCTCTATTTTAACCAAAGTATGCAAGCTTCTGACCACAAAATGCAGAATATGCCTTAGATGGGTTTGGTGCTTTATCAGCTTTCCCTTTGGATATGCTGCTTATAATGCTAACTGGAGGCTGTGAATGAGATTTTGTGCCTTGGCCCTTTAAGAGGGTGCTGGCATATCTATGGACTACCATCATTTTATGCCAGACAGAAACCTCACTGCTTTTCTCAGCAGAATCTTCTGTGGGTTCCTCTTCTCAACTCTCGTGCTCTAGGCTGGGGAGCCTGGCTTTGGGTTTAGGTCCCACACTTCTCAGAATGAACCCTCCTGCACCTGAGATATCCCTCTGGAACCTTAGCCACTGCCCATAGGAGTGAGGCCATCCCTTTATACATCTCTTTCCTCCTTCCCAGTCTTGATGTGTCTTCTTTTGTGAATCTTTGATTATAAGACTCCTCTTCACTTAGTTCTGAGTTAGTTTTTCAGAATAATTGTTCTTAAATTTAATTATAAAAATTTAATTATAATTTAGTCCTGGGAGGAAATGAGTATATCATGCACCTAGTCTGCTGCCATCTTCAAAAAGCAACAAATGGATTTTAAATATAAAATTATTATTTCCTTTTAAAGTTCACAAAACTTTGGAGAGTGTTATATTTAAAATTGTAAGAAATATAAATACAATATAAAATCAGGATGCAGTTATTTTAGAGAATTTATGAACATGAACCAATTCCTTCACTTTTTTATCTTATTTATTTATTTATTCATTTATTTTTTGCTATAAGATGAACTACATGGTCAGAAGCAATGCTGTACAACATTTGAAAGAACATTTTTAAGTTCCTTGATGGCAATTTTGCCCAAAAAGACTGTAATCAAAGACAAATTAATATAAATACCATCTATTTAAGAATGAAATGCTGTTCCTTCCTTGATGAAAATGGTCTGGTGTAACAAACCCACCACTAGACAGCTGGTTAATCTCAGCAGGAAACAATGCTATAGTCACAGTTGACTGTATCCAGGTCAGCTTGTGCGAGTCAAAGTTCATATTGCTCAGTCCACACATACCATATTTCACTGTCACCATGACCATTTGTTGAGGAAAGAAAATAACTGACATTACAGAATGGGTCATCCTATCCTCATTATTAAAATATTTTTTTGCCTAGTTCACTTGTTGGCCATAATTCATATATATCACAACTATATCCACATTCTATGCTGATTTGGAGTGGACTAACCACATATCTCTTTCCCAGACCAATATTTCAATCATAATTCTTTTAATTCTTAACCATTTAGTCAAATATTAATCTCAATTCATAAATCCACTCATAAAATCGTCTCTCCTTCTAGGCAAAATAAATGATCAGGTATTCTGATCCAAGTTCTGTCTACTTTGAATATTTTTCTTCATGATTGTTTTTAGGACAATCCTGAAGTGAGACTGTAGTGGTATTGCTTTCCACTTGTGAATAGTTTCTATATATACTATAAATAAAAATCCTGAGTTATTTTCTCCATGGTCAACTAGTCATAGGGAATTCTCAATCAGGCCATAGGTTCAGGCAGGGTGAGAGAATGCATTGTAATGGTGACCATAGGCCTTTGGCCTACCTCTCATGCAATTTGTGCCATCAGGTTCTACTCAAGCCCAATGGTATGTCTATCTCATCCATTTGATAATGGGTGCTGGTGTGCACACTCAGTGTTATGATTTATGGGGCTACACAGTACTCAGCTCATAATGTGCACAGTAAAACTTTGTGACCCATGTTTAGATATTTAGTCTCTTCTAAGTCCCTAAGGCAGGCCCAAACCTGTTTCTTTAAAGGAGGTTAGATTTGCATTGTTGATGGTAGATCTTTGTTCTAAAATCCTCAGGGCCTGTGCTAGAACTCACATAGAGGGACCTGCTAAAAACTTAGACTACATCTCTGTCTGTCACTGGAACTATGAGAACCATTAGATATGCTACGCCATATGACCCAAATGGCAGAGTGGCTTGCAAGGTAGATTGAATCTGTTGCTGAGCCTCAGAACTAGCAGCTTTTTTCCCAAAAGAAGTGTATATTTACTTCTAAATCTGAATATGGCCCAGTAGGAGTCATACAAGAGGCCAGAAGCAAAGTTGTCCTTTACTTGGTAAGAGATATTTTGACAACATACAGACCACTGGAGCCTAGAAACTTCAGAAGCAATACAATGAAGCCAACAGAGATCCTATGAATTTAAGAATATTATCATAGAATAAAAATCCCTGCTTAATGTTTCCCTGTGGCTTTATTATGTTTTTAATGTCCTTAAGTATCACAGAGTAGTAGTTCTCAAAATAGAACATACATCACAATCTCCCATAGGACTTATTAAAACTCTGATTTCTGGGCCCCAAGTACAGAGTTTTTGGTTCAGTATGACTGGGATAGACCCTGATAATTTGTATTTCTAAGTTGCCAGGCACTGTTGATACTGGGACCAAACTTTGAGAACAATTTGAGACTGCAACACATGATTTATATTAGAAAGATAATTATAAGTTGACTCTACCATAAATTGTCACTGATAAGTGTTTTTTTTTACTTCTGAATGTGTTTGGTGGATAAGTGATTACAGCCCTATCTAGAAGATAAGCTAATGACATTCAGACTTTGGGGTAACAGGTACACAGTAAGACCATACTAAAATTTTTGTGTTAATCTGCTTGCATCTACGTACTATGTGTCATTTACACAGCAGAACTTGAACAAAATATATTTCAAGGTCAATGCTTTACCCACTGTGCCACCACAGGTCAGGTGCACAATATATTTCAGAAAAGATAAAATTATATATACGTATGTATAATTGAGTAGTCTATGTATATAGTATATTGTGTCTTTACAAAAGATACAGAATAGAAGGGCAAAGGATTCCAACTCGATATTAGTAACAGATAAGAATTAAGTTTCTTTGAAACTATTGATAATTCTAAATTCTAACCTAAGTTAAATTGTAACCTAATTTTCCTCTAGAGCACAATAAGTGAAGGTTATTTTAAAAATGGCAAAAATGTATTTGATCATGGTATGAGTATTCCCTATTCCCTATTTTCTCTGTGACAATTGGTAGCTTTTATTTATTTATTTATACATTAACAAGTATGATTTGAATAAGCATTATATACTAGGTTGTCAACCATGAGATTCAAAGATGGGAAAGATATAAATGCAGACTTTATGAAGCTCCCAGCCTAATGATATGGAACGAGTCTCTACAGAGGAAGGCTAGTGTACTGCCTCAGATATTTCCTAGAATAATTTTGTTTCATTATATAAAATAGCACATGTATGCAAAATTCAGCTATTAACTGTTCTATAAATCTCACCTCCCTTGACTGAAATCAGTCAGAAAAATGGTAGTAAGACTTATGTTTTATGTTTTCTGCTCTTAGGATTTTAATTCAGATTTATTTCTTTTCAATGAGTCAAAATTTTTAAAAATAGATTATAAGGTATTTTAAATTATCTCCAAAATATAGTTTTATGTGTCACAAATTCAAATGACTGGTGTAGGGTCCCATCTGCTCTGCTGAATTAAGAGACAATAACTATGTATAATTAAAATTAAAAGACATAGTGATTTAAGTCTACTGTTGCCAAAATTAGTAATACCAATAAAGGTAATGCAATTTTCAACCAATTTGAAATGTATAGGTCCAATTAATTTTAATATTTTTCTCTTTAAGATAATAAAGCATTAGCTCTATATAATTAACTAGCAGATCATAAATCAAAGGGATATTCTTTTTTCATTTGAAAACCTTAGAAAGGTTTAGATAGTCATAGCAAGCGCTATTTTTTCTTTATAAACATATGCCAGTGCCTTTTAAAAGTATATTGTTCCAATAAAACTTCTATACAAACTTATAGAAGATTTGTAAGCCATTTTAACACTTTCTGTTGATGAACACAGAAAGATTCTGAGAAAAATCACAGAAGTGATATGCCTCGTCATTTAGGGCAAGAGCTATTATTAACCAGGTAGTATGAAAAGAGTCCAAGTGAAGAAGCAGTCAACTGTTCTTCCTTTCAGTAGAGGAAGCAAGGCATCTGTAGGAAGAAGATAAAATGCCCCAATAATAAGAGTTAATTGGGCATAGATATAATGATGCAATTACACTACAAACAGCTTGTCAATAGCCAGCTGGGTGAGGGTATTTTCCAGGGAAGTGGTTTGTTATTATTTCGTGTACTTCTCTTCTTTTGAAATTTTACCATTTCAATATTTTCTGTTTTCATCTGTCTTGATAAGTACCATAAATACTCATTCTTTTTAAAGCTAATTGCTTTTGGGGACATTTAGTAAAAAACATTAGGCCATTTTGTTTTGTTTTAATATTAAGCTGTGATTTGCCAAGTAACACGTCTTTTTCATGCCAAACTACCTGCATTATATGTGGCCATTTGGTGATGGTAAGATCAAGATTTCCTTCTAAAAATTATTTTATTTTTACTTTGGTTCAACAGAATCAACATTGTAGGGCAAAGGGAGAACAATGCTTTGCAAATCTTTATTAATTTTGAAACATCAGTTCTTGGCAAAGGTTGTTTCAATATGCCAAGAATCTGTATTACTCGATTTATAAGAGCATAATTTGAAACAGGTTGGCAAATCACTTATGTTGCCCTTGTTGATTAATTAGCTGCAAATTATATTGGAAAACCCAAAGTTTTAATTGAGGGGTGGGGGCTATTTTTCAGATAAAACCAATGATACTAATTAGTAATAGATGTTTTATTCTCAACAAATATACTATGACAGAACAATAAAAAGCATAATCTCCAAATTTTACTGTACCCTTTTACCTCTAAGTACTTACTGAATTGCATAGAACCAGAAAATTCATGAGATGGATAAGGATGGAATTCATGATCTGTGAGAGCCAGCCAATTCAAGCCTGGCCATAGAGGGCCTGAGTAAATTACCAAGTTTGTCTCACACTCAGGCTGAGCAAAGCAGAAAATAAGAAAAGGTTTTTGTTTGTATTTACTTTGCCTGGGATAAATGAGTCTCTGGAACAACTCATCTGCTTTATGCATCTGAGAACTTTACTTGCTTTCCTTGTGCCTTAGTTATTTCATCTGTAAAATAAATGTTAGCCCCTTCCTTGTTATATTCTAATTATGCTTTGCCCTAGAATTAAGTTATAGAATCATCTGGGGCAGAAAAATACAAATTTAATTATATCTTTCTCTTGCAATGTGTTTATTTATTTATTTATCATATCAATAAAAGAGCTAAATTCATACTATGTCTCAAATACATTTAAACAGGCAAAGTGAGTGATGAATGCATTATTTGTTCATTTATTTTAAAACTGAAGTTGATTTTATTTTGATTTTTAATTTTATTTAGAAAATTAAATTTAATGGATGACATTGAACAATAAGAGTATATAACTTTTCACTAATACTATATAACTTTTAGGTACATATTTTTATAGCCTTTGAACTGTTGATTGTGTTGTATGCCCATCACCCCAAGTCAAATCATTTATTATCACCATATAATATGTCTGTCTTAAATTCCCTCCCCCAAACTTCTCCCCCTGTGACCATTTTATTTTAATCTATGTCCATGAGTCTCAATTTTATATCTCACCTATGTGTGAAATTATATAGTTTTTAGCTTTTTCTTATTTACTTATTTCACTGAGTATCATGTTCTCAAGGTCCATCCATGTTGTCATAAATGGCAATATGGCAAAATTTCTCATGGTTGAGTAGTAGTCTGTTGTATATATGTACCACATCTTCTTTATCCAGTTTTTATTGAGAGACACTTTCATTTAGTGCTTTTGTTCTTTTTGTAGTTCTTTCAGATGTGATGCTAGGTTGTTTAGTTGAGATCTCTCTTGTTTCTTGATATAAGCTTGTAATAATATAAAGTTCACTTTTATTACTGTTTTCTTTCTTTTTTCTTTTTTTTATTTTTAGTGGGAAAAAAAAGGGAGATAGAATGACAGATTCCTGCACGTGCCCTGACTGGTATTCACCTGCCAACCCCTGTCTGGGGCTGATGCTCGAATCAGCTGAGCTATCTGCAGTGCCTGAGGCCAACACTAAGACCAACTGAGCTATCCTCAGTGCCCAGGGCTAACTCCTGGGGCCAACACTCAAACCAGTCAAGCTGGGACAGGGGAATAAAGAGAAAAGTGGGAGAAGGAGGGAAAGAGAAGCAGATGGTCTCTTCTCATATGTGCCCTGACCAAGGATCCAACCTGAGTCATCTGCATGCTGAACCAATGCTCTATCCACTGACCGACAGGCTGGGGCCTTATTATTGCTTTCATTGCATCCCAGAAGTTTTGATTTATCATGTTGTCATCCTTGTTTTTTTTGTATATATTTTTTGATCTCTGCTTTTATTTCTTCTTTGATCCAGTAATTTTAGAAGTATATTGTTTAATTTCTACATTGTTGTGGGTTTCTTTACTTTCTTTTTTGCAATCAAATTCTAATTTCAAAGCTCTATGGTCAGAGAATATGCTTGGTATAATTTCAGTCTTCTTGAATTTGTTGAGGTTAGTTTTGTGGCCCAACATATGGTCTATCTTTGAGAATGTTCCATAAACATTGGAGAAAAATGTTAATTCATTTTTATTAGATATTTTATTAGATTACACATATAAGTGAAATCATGTGTTGCTTGTATTTCTCTGACTGGCTTATTTCACTAAGTATAATAATTTTCAGGTCCATCCTTGCTATCTCAAAAAGATCTCCTTTTCTTATAGCTAAGTAGTATTGCTTTGTGTAAATATACCACAGCTGTTTTATTCACTCATCTTCTGATGATCACTCAAACTGCTTCTGTATTTTGGCTATAGTAAATAATGTTGCAGTGAGAAAGGACTGTATATTTTACTTTGATTTTGTATTTTGGGTTTCTTTGTATATATTCCCAGAAGAGGAATTGTTGGGTCATAAGGTAGCTCATTTTTAATTTTGGAGGTGTCTATATACTGCTTTCCATAGTGGCTGTACCAGTCTCTATTCCGACCAACAATGCTCAAAGTTTCTATTTTCTCCCCATTCTCGTCAGCACCTGTTGTTTGTTGATTTACTGATGATTAACATTCTAACAGGTGTTAGGTGATATCTCATAGTGGTTTTAATTTGATTTCTCTAATGACTAGTGATATTGTGAATCTTTTCATATGTCAACTGTATGTCCTCTTTAGAGAAATATCTTTTCAGATTTTTTGCCTATTTTTTAATTGGATCATTTTTAAAATTTTGTTTTGTTTTTTGGTGTTGAGTTTTATAGGTTCTTTATAAATTTTGGATGTTAGGCCCTTATCATATGTGTCAGCATATGTTCTATCATTTAGTAGGATTTCTTTTCATTTTTGATTGTTTTCTTGCTGTTTCAAAATATTTTAGTTTGATATCATCCCATTTGTTTATTTTTTCTTTTGTTTCCTTTGCCTGAGGTGAAGTATCAGGAAAAGTATTGCTGTGAGAAATATCTGTGATTTTATTGCTTATGTTTTCTCTTAGAATTTTTATGATTTTCAGTATAACATTTAAGCCTTTAATCCATTTGAATTTATTTTGAGTATGTTGTTAGAAGGTGGTCTGGTTTCATATTTTATATTTTTACACGTCTGTCCAATTTTTTCAACACAGTTTATTAAATAGACTATCTTTACCTCACTGCATGTTATTGCTTCCTTTGTCAAATATTAATTGACCATGAAGGCATGAGTTTATTTTTTGACTCTGCTGTGATCCATTGATTGATATGTCTGTTATTTTTGCCACTATCAGAAAGGAAAAGAAAACAATTCCATCTACAATGGCTTCAAAAATAATAATGCCTAGGAATAATTTTAACTGAAGTTATAAAACAATTGTACTTAAGAAATTATGATACTAAAGAAAGAAATTGAAGAAGATTCAAGCAAGTAGCAGCATATGCTGTGTTCATGGATAATAACAATTAACATCATTAAAATGTTCATTCCAAAGCAATCTATAGGTTTAACACAATTCCTATCTAGTTAGCTATGGCATATTTCACAAAACTAGAACAAATATTCCAGAACTTTTTATGGAACCAACAAAGACTCCAAATAACAACAGCAATCTTGAGGAAGAAGAACAAAGTTGTACAAATCATGCTCCTAATATCAAACTGTACTATAAGACCATAGTAATCAAAGCAGCATGTTTTTATTAATTATATCTGTATTTCTGTATTTTTCCTTTTCCAGAAAATGATAAAATTGAAGCATATCATATATAGTAGTCTTTTCAGACTCACTAATTTCACTTCATATACATATTTATCTCCTCAATGTCTTTTTGTGACTTACTAGTCCATTTATTATTGCTAAGTATTGTTTTATTATACATATAAGCTACAATTTTTAATCAATCCACTTATTGAGTGATATCTTGAATGCTTTCAGTTTTTTTTCAATTATACCTAAGTTGACATATACATCTTTGTGCAGCATAATCTGTGAAAATAAATTTTCAAATCAGAAAATTTGAATTACATAATAGATGGATCATATAAAGAGATTATGTTTAGCTGTGCAAGAAACTTTCAAACTTTCTTTCAAAGTGGCTGTACCATTGTATATATCCACTAGCAATCAAGGAGAGCTCTTGATGCTACACATGCTTGCGCAGCAATTGCTATTGTATTTTTTTGGATTTGAGACATGCTAATAGATGTTAATGACATCTAATTGTCTAATTTGTCATTCTTTATCGATAAATGATATTGAGCAACTTTTGATATGCTTATTAGCCATCTGTATGTTTTATTTTGAGAGGCATCTGTTTAGATTCTTTGCCCATTTTAAAACTAGGTTATTTGATTTCTTACTACTAAAATGTAAGGAGTCTTTCTATATTTTGGAATCAAATCCTTTATCACATATGTGCTTTCAAAATATTTTTTTCCCCAGGCTCTGGCTTGTATTTTCTCTTAACTGACTCTATTGCAGTGTAGAATTTTTAATTTTAATGTTGAAATCCAACTTATCAGTTTTAGTTTTTTAATTTCATACTTATGCTTTTGGTGTTTTAATCTAAAAACTTGTCACCAAACATATGGTCACAAATTTTCTTCCAAATTTTTGTAGAAATCTAGCTTTTCATGTTACTATAGATATATGGGGTGTGTGTGTGTGTATGTGTGTGTGTGTGTGTGTGTATGTGTGTGTGTGACAGAGACAAAGAGAAAGTCAGAGAGAGGGACAGACAGGGACAGACAGACAGGAATAGAGAGAGATGAGAAGAATCAACTCACAGTTGCAGCACCTTAGTTGTTCATTGACTGCTTTCTCATGTGTGCCTTGACCGGGAGTTATAACAGAGCAAGTGACCCTTTGCTCAAGTCAGTGACTTTTGAGCTCAAGCCAGCAGCCATGGGGTCATGCCTATGATCCCATGCTCAAACCAGTGACCCTGCACTGAAGCTAGTGAGCCCACACTCAAGCTGCATGAGCCTGCACTCAATTTGGGGACCTCAATGTTTCAAACCTGGGTACTCTGCATCTCAGTCTGACACTCTGTGCACTGCGCCACTGCTTGGTCAGGCTATATATATTTTTTATTTTGAGTTAATTTTTCTGAAATGTAACCCATTACTTTAGGTTTTTTTTCTTTTTCTTTTTTTTTTTTTTAACAATGAATCCACCAATACCATTTGTTGAAAAAACTATTCTTTCTTTAATGACATTTCCTTTGCTCCTTTGCAGAATTCTGTTAACTACATTTGTGTGAATCTATTTCTGGATTTTCCATTTCATATCATTGATCTTTGAGTCTGTCTACTGATTTGCTGAGATCATGCTCTCCTGATTACTATAACTTTATATTAACTCTTGACACCAACTAGTGTAAATCTTTTGTGTATTATCTTTTTACAGTATTTCATTGTTTTTTGTAGATCTCTTTTCTTTCCATATAAATTTTAGAATCAGTTTGTAACTATGTACAAAATAGGTTACTGAGATTTTAATTGTTGTTTTGAATCTGGAGATAAATATAAAAGAACTGACATCCTAGCAATAGTCAGTCCTCTAATCAATAAACAGAGTCTTGTAGTTTCCCATATTAGGATATATTTGCCAACTACCCGATGATTTAATTTTTGAGTGCTTTATTCAATATTTTTATTATTATTTTGCTGAAGTGAGAAGTGGGGAGGGAGAGAGATAGACTGCAGCATGCGCCCAATCGGGACCCACCTGGCAAGCACACTAGGGGGAAATGCTCTGCCCATCTGGAGTGTTGCTCTGTTGCAACTAGAGTTATTGTAGTGCCTGAGGCAGAGGCCATGGAGCCATCCTCAGCACCTGTGCCAACTTTGCTCCAATGGAGCCTTGGCTGTGGGAAGAGAAGAAAGAGGTAGAGAGAAAGGAGAGGGGGAAAGGTGGAGAAGCAGATGGGTGCTTCTCCTGTGTGCCCTGACCGGGAATTGAACCTAGGACTTCCACTCACTGGGACAACTGACAAGGGCCTGCTATTTTTAATTTCAAAATTTAGTTAATCATATAGAAAAGCAGTCAAATTTTGTATATTAACTTTGTATCCTGTTACTTTGCCCTACTCACCTGTTGGTTTCAGGAGATACATTTTTTAAATCAATTCTTGTTAATTGTTATTTAGGACTTTCTTAATAAATAATTATATCATTAGCAAATAAAAACAATGTTATATCTTTGTAATGTGTATACCTTTGAGTTCCTTTTCTTGTCTTGCTGCATTAGCAAATACTTTCATTAAAAAGTAAAAAATAAAAGTAAAGGTAAAGATAAGGAACTTACAGTGGTGTAAGAAAATATTGCTTTTTTCCTAGCATTACTGAAGAAGGCCTAATTTATCACCATTATGTATGATCAACTTTTCATCTCTTTTGAGTAACCAATGAACACAGTTCTAGATCTTATGAAAAGAGTATGTTTACCTTAGTAAAAAACTAGCAAATTGTCTTCTTAAGTATCTGTAACATTTTGCATTCTCACCAGCTATGAATAAAAAATTCTTATTTATTTATTTATTTTGTATCTTTCTGAAGCTGGAAATGGGGAGAGACAGTCAGACAGACTCCCGCATACGTCCCACTGGGATCCAGCCAGCACGCCCACCAGGGGCGACACTCTGCCCACCAGGGGGCGATGCTCTGCCCCTCCAGGGCGTCGCTCTGCCACAACCAGAGCCACTCTAGTGCCTGGGGCAGAGGCCAAGGAACCATCCCCAGCGACCGGGCCATCTTTGCTCCAATGAAGCCTTGGCTGTGGGAGGGGAAGAGAGAGACAGAGAGGAAGGAGGGAGGGGTGTGGAGAAGCAAATGGGCGCTTCTCCTATGTGCCCTGGCCAGGAATCGAACCCGGGTCCCCTGCATGCCAGGCCAATGCTCTACCACTGAGCCAACCGGCCAGGGCAAAAAATTCTTATTGTTACACATTTTTGCCAACATTTGGTATACTCAATAGTCTGTTTTTTCCACTTTAATATGTGAGCTTTAATTGTTTTAATCTAAATATCACTCTTCTATCTCAAATTTTTTTTAAAAAATTTGAATATTTAGATGATTCAAATATGCCAATTAAGAAACCCAAATTTCTTGGCCTAGCGTGCGGAGGACCCGGGTTCGATTCCCGGCCAGGGCACACAGGAGAAGCGCCCCTTTGCTTCTCCACCCCTCCACCGCGCCTTCCTCTCTGTCTCTCTCTTCCCCTTCCACAGCCAAGGCTCCATTGGAGCAAAGATGGCCCGGGCGCTGGGGATGGCTCTGTGGCCTCTGCCTCAGGCGCTAGAGTGGCTCTGGTTGCAACATGGTGACGCCCAGAATGGGCAGAGCGTCGCCCCATGGGGGGCGTGCCGGGTGGATCCCCGTCGGGCGCATGCGGGAGTCTGTCTGACTGTCTCTCCCTGTTTCCAGCTTCAGAAAAATGCAAAAAAAAAAAAAAAAGAAACCCAAATTTCAAATTCAGAATGACTATAAACACAGATTAATATATAATATATAATATGTATATAACTTTTTATTATTTATTGACCTTTTTCTCTCTATCTGTCTCTTTCTCTGTGTTTCTCTGGTTCTAAACAAGAGAATACATGCATCTTAGAACTTTATTTTGTTTGTTTGTTTGTTTGTTTGTTTATTTATTTTGACAGACAGAGGGACAGATAGGGACAGACAGACAGGAAGAAAGAGAGATGAGAAACATCAATTCTTTGTTGCAGCACCTTAGTTGTTCATTGATTTCTTTCTCATATGTGCCTTGACCGGGCGCTACAGCAGACCGAGTGACCCCTTTCCTAAGCCAGTGACCTTGGGCTTACACTAGTGAGCCTTTCTGAAACCAGATGAGCTTGTGCTCAAGCTTGAGACCTCGGGTTTTGAACCTGGGTCCATTGCATCCCAGTGTGAAGCTCTATCCAATGTGCCACCTCCTGGTCAAGCCTAGATCTTTCCTTTAGTGTAACATAATTTTAAAATAGCTTTTGGTCACTATCACTTCAAATTATTTTTATGCAATATGCTCTTTACTTCTGGGATCCCCATTTAAAATTTTTTCTTCTTATATATCCTATTTACATACAAATAAATATAAATTTTATGTGTAAATTGTAATTGAACATTTGTATACACTACAAAATGTAAAACCCACAATCCTATTTACTATTCATCACAATAAAATTGAACCCCCTGACTCCTTTTACCCACTTGCAACTCTGGTAACTATTGATCTGGTTTTTGTATCTATACATTTTATTTCTTTTTTTTTTTTTTTACTAGGTTCTGCATGTAAATCAGAAGGTCTCTCCTTCTGGGATAACAAGAGTTTATTCCCTTTTTACATCTGACAATATTTCATTGTGTGTATAATCTTTCTATCTCCATATAATCTTTATATATTCTTTATCCATTCATGGATCTTGAAACACAGGTTATTTTCTTATCTTTTTTTTTGTCTTTTCCTTTTAACAATGAAAGAGAGAGAGAGAGAAGGATAGGCAGGTTTAGACTGACAAGAAGGGAGAGAGATGAGAAGCATCCATTCTTCATTGCAATACCTTAGTTGTTTATTGTTTGCTTTCTCATATATGCCTTGACCTGGGGGGGAATCAAGTGACTCTTTGCTCAAGCCAGCAACCTTGGACTCAAGCCAGCAATTTTGGGGTCATGTCTATAATCCCACACTCAAGCCAATGACCTTGAAATTTCAAATATGGGACTTCAGTGTCCTAGGTTGACATTTTATTCACTGTGCCACCACTGGTCAGATCATGGTAGATTTTTCTATGGACAATATCATTGCAATAAGTTATACAAAATGTCTTGATTTTCTAGCCACTCTGTATCAAGCCTCTCTTTATCAAAGTGACATGGACTGTAATAATTACCTAGTACAGAGTTTTTTAAACTTTGCTCCTGCCTTTGAAAAAGTTAGCCGAATTTTCTGTGGGAAGGAAGGCAGACCTGCGAAATTGAGCCTGCTTTCATGTCTATATCAGTAGAAACTGTTCAGCATTTTTATATTTTTTTTCACATTGGATTTTCACATAGAATTTGGCTAAAACAAAGAAATTCATGACTGACTAAATAAACACATTTTTTTCTCATTAAATTAAAGAGTAACTGTCTGCCAGAATAAAAATTTAACCCACAGGATGCTGGCAATGCCCATACTCAAAGGTCTGAGGCAGCCACTGAGGGGGTGGTGGGCCTGCAGATAGACCACACTTAGGGAACACAGAAACCACATACATTGGACTCCTGTGGCCACACCCTTCTTATACACAAACAGAATAAGACAGCAGAAAAATGCAACCCAAATGAATCAAGAGAAATCCCCAGAAAAGGACCTGAATGAGTCAGATATAACCAAATTACCTGATGCCGAGTTTAAAATAATGATTGTTAGGATGCTTAAAGATCTTAGAACAACAATAGATGGACAGAGTGAGCACCTAAATAAAGAGATAGCAAATATTAAAAAGGACATTGAAATAAAAAAAGAATCAGTCAGAAATGAGAAATACAATATAAGAAATGAAGATCCCAATGGAAGGAATTAAAAGCAGGATGGATGAAGCTGAGAATCGACTCAGTGACTTAGAGGACAAGATAAACAAAGGCATGGAAGCATAGCAGCAAAAAAATAAAATAAAGAGAGAGACTCAAAAAGTCTGAGGAAACTCAAGAGAGCTCTGTGACAACATGAAGAGAAATAACATCAGCATCACAGGGTTCCTGAAGAAGAAGAGAAAGAACAAGGGATAGAAACCTTGTTCAATCAAATCTTAGCTGAATACTTCCCTAAATTAATGCAGAAAAAACTAACACAAGTTCAAGAAGCACAGAGAATTCCATTACAGAAAAACCCAAAGAAATCCACACCAAGACACATCATAATTAAAATACCAAAGCTAACAGATAAATAGAAAATATTAAAAGCTGCTAGAGAAAAAAAATGGCTATTATCTACAAAGGAATCCCCATAAGGATGACATCCAACTTCTCAACAGAAACACTTGAGGCCAGAGAGAATGGCAAGAAATATTCAAAGTAATGCAGATCAAAAGTCTACAACCAAGACTACTTTAACCAGCAGCACAATCATTTAAAATTGAAGGAGAAATAAAAAGCTTCCCAGACAAAAAAAAACAAACAAAAAGAAAAACAAAACCTCAAGGAATTCATTAAAAGCAAACCAATAATGCAAGAAATGTTAAGGGGCCTGTTGTAAACAGATCAAAGGGGAAAATAATATAGTAAAAAAGGAAGATAGCATTAAAGAATACAAGGCAATAAACAACTAAATATCAATAATAACCTTAAATGTAAATGGATTAAATGATCCAATGAAAAGACATTGGGTTGCTGCATGGATAAGAAAACAGGACCCATACATATGCTGTCTACAAGACACACATCTCAAAACAAAAGATACACATAGACTAAAGGTAAAAGGATGAAAAAATATTTCATGCAAATGGAAATGAAAAAAAAGCTGGATAGCAATACTTATATCAGACAATATGGACTTTAAAACAAAGGCTATAGTAAGAGATAAAGATGGGCACTACATAATGATAAAGGGAGTAATCCAACAGGAAGATATAACCATTATAAATATCTACACACCTAATATAGGAGCACCTAAATATATAAAGCAGACTTTGATGGATATAAAGGGCGAGATCAACATCAATACTATAATAGTAGGGGATTTCAATACTCCACTAACATCACTAGATAGATTCTCAAGAAAGAAAATTAACAAAGAAACAGCAGACTTAAAGGACACACCAGATCAACTCCATTTAATAGATATCTTCAGAACGTTTCACCCATTGCAGTAGAATATACATTCTTTACAAGTGCTCATGGTACATTCTCTAGGATAGACCACATGTTAGGGCACAAAAGCAGTCTCAACAAATTTAAGTAGATTGAAACTATATCAAGCATTTTCTCTGATCACAATTGCATGAAACTAGAAATCAACCACAACAGAAAAACTGAAAAATACTTAAACACATGGAAACTAAATAGCATGATATTAAATAACAAATGGATTAACAAAGAGATCAAAGAAGAAATTTTAAAATTCCTAGAAACAAATGATAATGAGCATAAAACAACTCAAAATTTATGGGACACAGCAAAAGCAGTACTGAGAGGGAAGTTCATAGCACTACAAGAATACCTTAAAAAGCTAAAAGAAGCTCAAATAAACAACCTAACCCTGCATCTAAAAGAACTAGAAAAAGAACAGCAAGTAAAGCCCAGAGCTAGTAAAAGGAAGGAAATAATAAAGATCAGAGCAGAAAGAAATGACATAGAGGCTAAAGAAACAATTCAGGGGATCAATGAAACCAAGAGTTGGTTCTTTGAAGGGGTAAACAAGAGTGATGAACCTTTAACTAAACTCACCAAGGAAAAAAGAGAAAGGATTTAAATAAAATTAGAAATGAGAGTGGAGAAAAAACAACTGACACAACAGAAATACAAAATATTGTAAGAAAATACTATGAAGAACTGTATGCCAAAAAATTAAACAACCTAGGTGAAATGGACACTTCCTTAAAACATATAATCTTTCAAAAATTAATCTGGAAGAATCAGAAAATTTAAACAGACCGATTACAACAAATGAGATTGAAACAGATATCAGAACACTCCCAACAAACAAAAGTCCTGGGCCAGATGGCTTCACAGGTGAATTCTACCAAAGATTCAAAGAAGAACTAATTCTTATCCTTCTCAAACTATTTCAAAAACATTCAAGAGGAAGGAAGACTTCCAAACTCCTTTTATGAGGTGAGCATAATTCTGATTCCAAAACCAGGCAAAGACAACACAAAGAAAGAAAATTATAGACCAATTTTCCTGATGAATTTAGATGCTAAAATTTTCAACAAAATATTAGCAAACCAGATCCAGCAATACATAAAAAAAATCATACATCATGATCAGGTTGGAATTATTCTGGGGAGGCAAGGATAGTACAATATTTGTATATCCTTGTTTATATGATTAATCACATAAACAAAAGGAAGGAGAAAAACCACATGATAATTTCAATAGATGCAGAAAAAGCATTTGATATAATCTAGCACCCATTCATGATCAAAACTCTCAGCAAAGTGGGAATACAGGGCACATACCTCAACATGATAAAGGCCATCTATGAAAAAACCCCAGCCAACATCATAATTAATGGGCAAAAATGAAAAGCATTCCCCCTAAGATCAGGAACAAGGCAGAAGTGCCCCCTTTCACCACTCTTATTCAACATAGTCCTGGAAGTCCTAGCTACAGCAATCAGACAAGAAGAAGAAATAAAAAGCATCCAAATTGGAAAGAAAGAAGTAAAATTATCATTATTTGCAGATGATATGATACTGTATGTATAAAACCCTAAAGTTTCAGTAAAAAAAAACTACTAGACCTGATAAATGAATCTAGCAAGGTGGCAGGGTTTAAAATTAATACACAGAAACCAGAGGCATTTTATACACCAACAATGAACTGTCAGAAACAGAAATTAAGGAAACAATCCTCTTCACTATTGCAACAAAAAATATAAAGTAACTAGGAGTAAATTTAACCAGGGAGATTAAAGACTTGTACGTGGAAAATTACAAAACATCAATAAAAGAAATCATGGAAGTTACAAACAAGTGGAAGCATATACCGTGTTCATGATTAGGAGAATAAACATTATCAAAATGTCTATACTACCCAAAGCAATTTAAAATTCAATGCAATGCTAATGAAAATACCAATGACATACTTCAAAGATATAGAACAAATATTCCAAAAATTTATATGGAACCAAAAGAGAACACAAACAGCCTCAGCAATCTTGAAAAAAAAGAATGAAGTGGGAGGTATCACACTTCCTGATATCAAGTTATACTACAAGGTCATTGTACTCAAAATAGCTTGGTACTGGTATAAGAACAGACATATAGATTAATGGAACAGAACAGAGAACCCAGAAATATATCCACAACTTTATGGACAATTGTTATTTGACAAAGGATGTAAGAGCATACAATGGAGTAAAGACAGTCTCTTACAAATGGTGCTGGGAAAATTGGACAGCTACCTGCAAAAAAATGAAACTAAACCACCAACTTCACCAGTCACAAAAATAAACTCAAAATCAATAAAAGACTTAAATGTAAGCCATGAAACTATAAGCATCTTGGAAGGAAACATAGGCAGTATGCTCCCTGACATCTCTTGCAGCAATATATTTGCTGATTTATCTCCACAGGCAAGTGAAATAAAAGACAGAATAAACAAATGGGACTATATCAAACTAAAAAGCCTTTGTACAGCTAAAGACAATAAGAACAGAATAAAAGGACAAACTACACAATGGGCGAATATATTTAACAATACTATTGATAAGGGGTTAATAACCAAAATTTATAAAGAACTTCTAAAACTCAACACCAGGAAGGAAAACAATCCAATCAAAAAATGGGCAAAAGAAATGAATACACACTTCTCTAAAGAAGACATACTGATGGCCAATAGACAGATGAAAAAATTTCAACATCACTAATCATTAGAAAAATGCAAATTAAAACCACAATTAGATACCGCCTCACACCAGTCAGAATGACACTCATTAACAAAATAACACAGGATAGGTGCTCAACATGGATGTGGAGAAAGGGGAACCCTCCTGCACTGCTGATGGGAATGCAGACTGGTGCAGCCACTGTGGAAAACAGTATGAAGATTTTTCAAAAAATTAAAAATGGAACTGCCTTTTGATCCAGCTCTCCCACTTTTAGGAATATATACCAAGAACACCATATCACTGATTCAAAAGGAGAAATGCACCCCCATGTTTATGGTAGCATTGTTCACAATAGTGAAGTTCTTGAAACAGCCCAAGTGTCCGTCAGTGGATAAGTGGATTAAAAATCAATGGTAAATATATATAATATATATACAATGGAATACTATGAAGCCATGAAAAAGACGGAAATATTACCTTCTGCAAGAACATGGATGGATCTGGAAACTATTATGGTAAGTGAAATAAGCCAGGCAGAGAAAAAAAATATATCAGATGACCTCACTCTTTTCGGAGTAATCCAAGGAACAGTGTGAACTGAGGAGTGGAATTAAACCTGAGGGGAAGGGGAAAGGGAGCTTTTGAGAGGGGGAAAGGAAGATGTTGAGGGTAATATGGGGAGGGGGATGCAACCGAGGCAACACTAGAATCTATGTAAACACAATAAATTTAAAAAAATTTATACAAAAACAAAATATTTTTAAAGGACAGATTTGTTTCTAGGTTTATTATTGAAGATCTCTCACATTGAAGATACTTGAAAATGTAGGACACAATAATGTGTTATATAACAAAATCATTTCTAAAATATGATAAGTACTAAATAAGCATTCTGAAAATTAATTAATTTAAATTCAAAATGTTTTGTACCAATGCTTTTTATTGTATTTTATACTGCTATCTACTTAGTCCTCCACTTCAATATGTTTTATATGTGTTTTATCATAAAGATATATCCTTTTTTTCTTTTTTCTTTTTTTTTTTTTTTTTTTTTACTGAAACACAGAGAGGGAGTCCGAGAGAGGAACAGATAGGGACAGATAGACAGAAAGGGAGAGTTATGAGAAGCATCAGTTCTTCTCTGGGGCACCTTAGTTGTTCACTGATTATGCCTTGATATGGGGTGGGGAGCTACAGCAGGGCAAGTGACACTTTGTTCAAGCCAGCGACCCTGCACTCAAGCTGGTGAGCCGGCTGAAGCCAGATGAGCCGTCGCTCAAGCTGGCCACCTCGGGGTTTCAAACCTGGGTCCTCTGCGTCCAAGTCTGATGCTCTATGCAATGCACCACTGCCTGAGAGGTGCATTCTTATAATTTTTGTCATCCTCATACTAAATGATGCATTTCTGAGGTTAAGAAGTTGTATGGTTTTTAGACTATATGCATGAATTTATCTATAATTGTCTAATTTTGCTTTCCCTGTTTTAGTTTCAAAGCTAAAATTTAATCAATGAGAATTCTTTTACTATTGATAAATGATCAATCTCTATTCTTTAAAAAAATAATATTTCAGTGACGGTATGAATGATCATCTTACTCTATCTCACCCACACATACTTACTCATTAATATTATACAACAGAAAGTGATAAAGAAAGACAAAATGGTTTACTGTTGCAAAGTCTATGTGGAAGAATAACTTTTTAGGAGTACAAAGTCTTCTTTTTTGGAATTTTCCACACATTTTACTTTGAAGTATAATTTACCTAAGTTATTATACATAGTTTGGCTTTGCATTTTTGTAGTATCAGAATGTTAATTTTCTATAATAACTCTTAGTTTTATTAATTTTATTACATGATTTTAACTCTCTAACAACATTTTAAAAAATCTTTAAATGTATTTTATACATTTAACTTCATGTCACCATTTAGGTACTATAGTGACCATAAAATAAAACTGAAGTATATATTTTATACTTTAAGTATCTTAATATTATTTTAATATTATTCATCCTGATAGATTACTTCCTCAAATCATACTGTTTGTGAATAAAATTTTAAGTTCCAGAGAGAATTACTCATGCATGTAACTTTTTAATTAAGAAGAAGATTAGTCACCCTTTTTTCAAGAGATAACCACATGAAAGTCAACTTTTAATTACTCCTTTTGAAGTTTTATTCC
Organism: Saccopteryx leptura; assembly: GCF_036850995.1. NCBI lineage: Eukaryota > Metazoa > Chordata > Mammalia > Chiroptera > Emballonuridae > Saccopteryx > Saccopteryx leptura. The sequence continues at coordinate 323,224,771 of NC_089505.1, read as the reverse complement.
CAGTTGCTAACTAAGATTTTAAAATGAATGTTGGCAATGAATCAACACTTGAAGGAATAGGTTAAGCATCTGTAGATCATGCCTGAATGCTGAGTGGAGTGGGGCACCAAAATGTACATTTTCCATCACACTGAACCATGGCAGTGTGTTTGTATTTCACAAAAGCAGGAATTCAGACTTTTTCAATTCTTAATTCTCTCTTCATTATACACTGAGAGTTCTTGTTCTATATAGGTGATCACACACATAGTTTGGCCATATCTACTTAATAATTTATTTCATTTTGTTAGCATTTTCTTCTCCTAGTCTCAATGCTGTGCTGAACGGTTTACCATTTCTCTCTTTACAGACAAAATCTTTTGCAGTGCTATAATAGCACATGGATTTCAGGACTGCCTGTGAGGAGGTAGGTTAAATGGCTTTGTGCTTTTCAAGTTTTATAAACAGAAAAAAATTGACCTTCCTTGATATAAGTGGTACAAGCTTTTGGTGGAGGAATGGGTGACAGGTTTATTTTATTTTCAGAGTAGAAAATGTTTCTGCAAAAATAGGAAGCCAAAGGCTGTTTGGGGAAACCTTGGATATTCACTCTTCCTTTAAGAAAACAGGTTCATGTTTGGCTTTATTAAATAAATGGTCTTTCTCCATAAGCTATGCACTGCATGATTTCAGGCAAAAGAAGTGTTAGAAGTAATTATTTTCACAAAAGTAGTTATAAATAGAGAATGTCTAAGATCCTTTTCAACACTAAAATTCTAAGCATTTTATAATTTTAATATAAGTATTTGAATATAATTTATTAAATTTCAATATAAAGTATGAATACATAACAATTCAGATTCTCTGTAGAACTGTTATCTCACTTCAGTATGGGTTAGTGATACATTGCTCTTTCAAGGATATTAAAGATCAATCAAGTATGCAGTAAAAAGAGCATAAGCTTGGGTCCCCAGGGAATTTATTCTATTTTAGGAAGAATGGTTATCTTTTTTACTAAACAAGGACATTTTCTTTTCATTCTTTAGGCAAAATTCCAACATTCATAGGTTAAAATATTTCATACATTTGTTTAAAAGTTTGAAATATTTTATTGTGTATAAATAACCCAAGAAAAAAACAGTAAGTAGATTACCTATGATAGAGTTAATCAAACCAACAAAACCTCTAGTTATTAACATTTGTGAAGATTTTTTTTCTTTTAATGAAATGTCATATGTTAAAAATCTTGCAAAATATCTTCTTTTAAAGAAATTTGTGTCTGACTAGGCGGTGGCAGAGTGAATAGAGCGTAGGGCTGGGGCGTGGAGGACCCAGGTTCAAAATCCTGAGGTCGCCGGCTTGAGCATGGGCTCATATGGTTTGAGGGAGGCTCACCAGCTTAAGCCCAAGGTTGCTGGCTTGAGTGAGGGGTCACTTGGTCTACTGTAGCGCCCCCCCCCGGGTCAAGGCACATATGAGAAAGCAATAAATGAACAACTAAGGTGCTGCACAAAGAATTGATGCTTCTCATCTCTCTCCCTTCCTGTCTCTCTGTCCCTATCTGTCCCTTTCTCTGTCTCTGTCATACACAAAAAAAGAAATTTGTCACAGTTTGTTCATAGTTTAAAACATGTTATTTCAGAAAATTAATAAATAACTTTTACATTTTTAATACTTATGCTTCTTACATTATAGTTATTTGTTCACAAACCTCTCTTCAACACTAAGATCAGAATGTATAATTTATTAAAATATTTTTAATGTGAATTCATATTTTAGAAGGTTAAATTTAGAAGAAAAAATTAATACTGTTCTACTTTTAGTTTTAAATGCACAGTATCATGCTCTTAATTTTGAATGTATTTAAGGATATTATTTTCATCAGGGTGTTATCTTATGATTTGGGTAAAGAAGTTATTGAAAGTGAACAGATATTTGTGTAAGACACAAATGAATCACATGAGATTCATGGGTTAGAGATTAGATAATGGCCAAACACTATTTTAACAAATGGTTTACCTTGGACTTCAGAAGCTTGATTTTGATAAGATTGATTTCCCAGACCTCTTTTTTTTAATAAAACATTTGATTTATTGATTTGGAATATATTTTAAATTCTATTTAAGGTTTGGGTGACATTTTACAATGTTAGTACTGCTCTAACCATCTTACCCTTGCTTCTGTGGTAGTAGTTTCTTGTTCTCTTGCAGTGAGCCCTTTGAGCTTCTCTACCATTTTATTTTTTTATTTTTTTTCTTCTACTTTTTATTTTTATTTATTTATTTTTTTAATAATTTTATTTTTTTAATGGGGTGACATCAATAAATCAGGATACATATATTCAAAGATAATATATCCAGGTTATCTTGTCGTTCAATTATGTTGCATATCCATCACCCAAAGTCAGATTGTCCTCTGTCACCTTCTATCTGGTTTTCTTTGTGCCCCTCCTCCTCCCCCTTTCCCTCTCCCTCTCCCCCCTCCCCCCGTAACCACCACACTCTTATCAATGTCTCTTAGTCTCACTTTTATGTCCCACCTACGTATGGAATAATGCAGTTCCTGGTTTTTTCTGATTTACTTATTTCACTTCGTATAATGTTATCAAGATCTCACCATTTTGCTGTAAATGATCCGATGTCATCATTTCTTATGACTGAGTAGTATTTCATAGTGTATATGTGCCACATCTTCTTTATCCAGTCATCTATTGACAGGCTTTTTGGTTGTTTCCATGTCCTGACCACTGTGAACAATGCTGCAATATACCCCCAAAACTCAGAAACATTGATACGTAAAGACACATGCAGCTTCTCTACCATTTTAGACTGTTCCCACTATGGAGTAGAAGTGTCTCAGAACTGCTCAGCAGCAGTATCCATGTCTTCCACATACTGGCTGGATTGGCAGGAATATGGAGCTATAAGCTTCTCAGAAAATGAGCAAATTGCCCTGAAGATAGCCCAAGTAAAAGAGTTTGTCTGAAATTTAGTCTCAGAATGTTTAAGTGGACAGGGTTTAGAAAGATAATTTAGCTTAACTCTGTCATTTGCAAATGAGGAAACTGAAAGGTTTTATGTAGTGCTGAGTGCCATATAAAGAATTAGTTAAAAGTTAAATTATAATTTGTAGCTTGGAGTCTAAAGTACTACATTGTTGGAAATTATATCATAACTAAAGATATATGAAATAAAACTGTTTTTTATTGTTAAGAAGCCATTAAAGATAAAAATATGATATCCATGTTCATCAGATCTAGATAGAATATTAAAGTGCTGATGTCAGAAAATCTCTTATTTGTAAAGAAAGTTCAATTTAAAATACCTTAATTTTTGAATACAGATCATTTGAAAAGAGAGGTTTATGTATTGTTTAAAGAAGGTCTCCTCTCAAAAAGAAAATCGTGCAATTCTTTTAAGAATTGAAATTTAGAAGTCTGATAAGATACAAAAAATGAAGATAGAAAATACAATTAGGACAAATGAAAAAAAAATCTAAAATTTAAAAGAAAAGCATATGTACAATCTCGCACAATTATTAATTGATCTGCTTTGAAAAGTATCATCAAAACAATTGTGTTAAGCCCTGGCCGGATACTTCAGTTGGTTAGAGTGTCACCCCGAAGCAGAGATTGCCAGTTGGATCCTGGGTCAGGGCACATACAGGAACGGCTTGATCTTTCTGTCTCTCTGTCTCTCTTTCCCTGCCTCTCTATAAATTATAAATAAATAAATAACTATTTAATATCCAGTGTGCTATCTGGGTTTTCCTCTGTTTCTTTTTCATATCTATATTACTTAAAATATAATCTGTTTCTCAGTTGTTTATGAAAATACATTTTTCTTTATAACATATATTTAATAATTTAATAATGCAGGCACACACATAATTGAATTCCTCATAAAATAAAGAAATTGGTGACTATTATTCAATCAACAGATATTGAATAAAATCTTATTATAGATAAAATACTATTTCAGGTCCTATAGATAATTAATCCTTAATAAAAAATAGTAATAACTTATTTTCTCGAAATAACAATATATAAGATGAAATTAAAAATTGTGGTATAGAACTAAATATAATTGAAGTTTGAAGTTACTACATGTGATGCCTAAATACAATACTGATTGTTAGGCAGATATATTTATTCAGTGAAAACCCTGAGTTAAGGGCACATTTTCAGATGGAGTAGTCTCCAAAGGTTTCAAGGAGAATCAAGTCTTGTAACTGAAAATGGCTAAACTTTAGCAAAGAAGGCCATGGTCAAAGGTAATTCTAGAAGGGAAAGGAAAAGATAAAATACAGTTTGAACCTTGCTTGAATTGGCATTTGGTGCACTACTGTTACGATGTGGTACAGCACAAGAAATCACATATCACTTAAAGTTATAGGTTTACATAACAAATTAAATTATATTTATCTACCAAAATATAGAAATACTAAGGATAGATGCAAGAATATTTGCAGTGCATATTAGGACCTCCACCTAGTTTCTTGTAGTTTATAGTTTCTTATATCTGATATTACGAATTCTGCATTTCAAGTTAAAAGAACATAGATTTTAAGAATTTCCAGAAAACCAAAAGAGACCTAAGTTTTACTTACAAAATGAATGATAGTTTACTTTTTAAAGTTTCAAAGGTACTAGATTAAGATAAGCATAAATTACTAAGTTTAAATGTAATTTTTATTTTAAAAACAGAGTAAACTCATGCAAATTTATAAAAAACATTTTATTGATTTAAAGAAAACAAGTAAATGACTAGATTTTTAAAAATATTGATTTTTAAGTAATTAAGAGGTAATACCTTTTAATAGTCCTTTAATCAAATAATCCCCAGTGTGAATTTTGTAAAATCCAACTGCAATGTAGGCTCATTCGTCAGGAACAAGAGAACAACATTTAAATTTCTATAATTTTTATGAATCACCTTTTAAAATCTCAAGTTTGTGCATGTTTTAAGGTTTACATAATAAATTGTACATAATATATAACATACATGTTTAACTCTTATACAATATATACATAGTCAAAACAAATCATTGTTATTTTAATACAGAAAGAAAAAATTAGTACAGATCTCAAATTTATAGTAAAATGAGAGGTAATCATTACTTATTCATTTTTTTTTATTTTTAAACAATCTGGGTCCATAGACATGTGGCCGGCTGTTTTAGGTTGTGCTGGACTAGTGATGGCTGTCACTGTCCTGTCTCTCATTTTTATTCCTGAAGCAAACTAGCAGCATGAATGTCTATAGAGCTAACCTCAGCCAGTATTCTATTCTCCCTTAGTAGGAAGCATTCGATGGCAAAATCAACTGTCAGGTCTAGAGTGGTTTTTTACTCATTTTCTTTCCCCTCTAGTGGTCATTATTTTGATATGTGGTGAACAGCTAGTAAAAAGGATGTCCTACTGAGTACTCTTTTCACTCAATACCATAAAAGATTCTTAGTGAGCAAAATGCTACTTGATGAAAGACACCAATATCCATATGACTGTAAACAGTAGGACTGTGGGAGGCATCCTTCAAATATCTTCTTGAGAAAAAAGAGAGTGTTTAACAATTACGGTTCAAATCTTGACTTCCACTTATTTTTGCTTTGTTCTCCCTGTTGAATCTATTAGACAAGTTGCACTGGGTTATTAGGAGAGTCAAATAAATGAATATTTCAGGACACACAGTAAGCTTTATATAAGTGGATATTAAACAAATAAATATGTGACCACATTTCATTAGCAATGAATGATGCCAGTACAATAGCAACTTCGCTTAACCAGGAGAGGGCCCTGAAATGGATTTTATCCATTTTCTTTGATTACTATAGTAGCTCTGAATTTAATGCCATCACTAACCATCCCTAACATTTCCGGCTCAAGGTTATGTGTCTATCAACAACAACCATGTTTTATTTTTACAAATTCTTATCCATCTTCTACTCTGCTATAAGAAATGTATTTATAAAACATACATTGGAATATATTATTTCACTATTATAATTTCTCTGAGGCATCTTCATTACTTTCAAACCTCTGGCACAGGGGTCGAGAACCTATGGCTCGCGAGCCACATGTGGCTCTTTTGATGGCTGCATCTGGCTCGCAGACAAATCTTTAATTAAAAAAAATAATAACATTAAAAATATAAAACATTCTCATGTATTACAATCCATTCATTTCCTACCACTCGTGTTCATGGTTGTGGGTGGCTGGAGCCAATCACAGCTGTCCTCTGGAACAACACCAAATTTTTATTGGATAATGCGTAATGTACACGGGTCATTACATGGATCTCACAAAATTACATTTTAAAATATGTAGCGTTCATGGCTCTCTCAGCCAAAAAGGTTCCTGCCCCCTGCAGTCTGGCACATCCCACAAGGGTCTTGCCTTATCTCCTTTCCTAGCATGAATCACAAAGGATCATCATCAGGGATGCATTCATGTGTTTCCGTCTTCTTGCATCAGATGAACAAAGTATTGTCATGCTTCCGTATTTTTTCTTCTTTTTCTTCTTAAAATAACCTTTCTGCCTCTGATTATCATTTAAGTTTTAAAACAAATCACACATTTTTCTATTTCCAAAGCCTCATTAACATCGCCACCCCTCAAGAACATTTAATTCCTCTCTCTATGCTGCTCCCTGATCAGATATCACATTGTATCTTATTTATATAAGCATATTATTTTGTAAGTAAAAATATTCTGAGTTCAGAGACTTGTCTAATTCATGTTTGATTGTGTTCATGTTACACAATATTTGCAAAGTTGATGGGTGTATGTGGGATTTTAAATGTATTTTCTTGTACACAACTGAAATGTCATGATAGACTATATGTAAGTAATGTTTTAACCCCTGAAGAGTTTTATTTATTTTTAATTTTTTTATTTTTGAGAGAGAGAGAGAGAAAGAGAGAGAGAGAGAGAGAGAGGCAGGGAGAGAGAGAGACAGAAACATCGAACTGCTCCTGTATTGAGCCCTGACTGGGGAATTGAAGCAGCAACCTCTTTATGCTGGGACATCACTCCAAACAACCCATCTGTTTGGCCAGAGCTTAATTTTTATTCATTTTTGGAAAGAAACAGGGAAAAAGAGAGAGAAGAGAAGGGGAAGGCAAGCATTTTTTTGTTCCACTCAGTTGTGCATTTTTTGATTGCTTCCCATGTGTACCTTGACGGTATTGAACCTGAAACCTTGCTGTTTTGGGATGACGCTCTTTTTTTTTTTTTTTTTTTTTTTTTTTTTTTTAATAAATTTTTATTAATGTTAATGGGATGACATTAATAATTCAGGGTACATATATTCAAAGAAAACATGTCTAGGTTATCTTCTCATTAAATTATGTTGCATACCCCTCGCCCAGAGTCAGATTGTCCTCTGTCACCCTCTATCTAGTTTTCTCTGTGCCCCTCCCCCTCCCCCTTCCCTTCTCCCTCCCTCCCTCCTGCATCCTCCCTCCCCCCACCCCTGGTAACCACCACACTCTTGTCCATGTCTCTTAGTCTTGTTTTTATGTTCCACCAATGTATGGAATCATGTAGTTCTTGTTTTTTTCTGATTTACTTATTTCACTCCGTATAATGTTATCAAGATCCCACCATTTTGCTATAAATGATCTAATGTCATCATTTCTTATGGCTGAGTAGTATTCCATAGTGTATATGTGCCACATCTTCTTTATCCAATCTTCTATTGAAGGGCTTTTTGGTTGTTTCCATGTCTTGGCCACTGTGAACAGTGCTGCTATGAACATGGGGCTACATGTGTCTTTACGTATCAATGATTCTGAGGTTTTGGGGTATATACCCAGTAGAGGGATTGCTGGGTCATAAGGTAGTTCTATTTGCAGTTTTTTGAGGAACCAACATACTTTCCTCCATAGTGGTTGTACTACTTTACATTCCCACCAACAGTGTATGAGGGTTCCTTTTTCTCCACAGCCTCTCCAACATTTGTTATTACCCGTCTTGTTGATAATAGCTAATCTAACAGGGGTGAGGTGGTATCTCATTGTAGTCTTGATCTGCATTTCTCTAATAACTAATGAAGCTGAGCATCTTTTCATATATCTGTTGGCCATTTGTATTTCTTCCTGGGAGAAGTGTCTGTTCATGTCCTCTTCCCATTTTTTTATTGGATTGTTTGTTTGTTTGTTGTTGAGTTTTATGAGTTCTTTGTAAATTTTGGATATTAGGCCCTTATCTGAGCTGTCGTTTGAAAATATCAGTTCCCATTTAGTTGGCTGTCTGTTTATTTTGATATCAGTTTCTCTTGCTGAGCAGAAACTTTTTATTCTGATGTAGTCCCATTCATTTATCTTTGCCTTCACTTCTCTTGCCATTGGAGTCAAGTTCATAAAATGTTCTTTAAAACCCAGATCCATGAGTTTAGTACCTATGTCTTCTTCTATGTACTTTATTGTTTCAGATCTTATATTTAGGTCTTTGATCCATTTTGAATTAATTTTAGTACACGGGGACAGGCTGTAGTCGAGTTTCATTCTTTTGCATGTGGCTTTCCAGTTCTCCCAACACCATTTGTTGAAGAGGCTTTCTTTTCTCCATTTTGTGTTGTTGGCCCCTTTATAAAAGATTATTTGACTATATATATGTGGTTTTATTTCTGGGCTTTCTATTCTGTTCCATTGGTCTGAGTGTCTATTTTTCTGCCAATACCATGCAGTTTTGATTATTGTGGCCCTATAATATAGTTTAAAGTCAGGTATTGTAATGTCCCCAGCTTCATTCTTTTTCCTTAGGATTGCTTTGGCTATTTGGGGTTTTTTATAGTTCCATATAAATCTGATGATTTTTTGTTCCATTTCTTTAAAAAATGTCATAGGAATTTTGATGGGAATTGCATTAAATTTATATATTACTTTGGGTAATATGGCCATTTTAATTATATTTATTCTTCCTATCCAAGAACAAGGAATATTTTTCCATCTCATTGTGTCTTTTTCTATTTCTCTTAGCAATGCCTTGTAGTTTTCTTTATATAGGTCCTTTACGTTCTTTGTTATGTTTATTCCTAGGTATTTTATTTTTTTTGTTGCAATCGTGAAGGGGATTATTTTTTTTAGTTCATTTTCTAATATTTCATTGTTGGCATATAGAAAGGCTATGGACTTCTGTATGTTAATTTTGTATCCTGCGACCTTACTGTATTGGTTTATTGTTTCTAGTAATCTTTTTGTGGAGTCCTTTGGGTTTTCAATGTATAGGATCATATCATCAGCAAAAAGTGATACCTTTACTTCTTCTTTTCCGATATGGATGCCTTTTATTTCTTTGTCTTGTCTGATTGCTCTGGCCAGAACTTCTAGCACCACGTTAAATAAGAGTGGAGAGAGTGGACACCCCTGTCGTGTTCCTGATTTAAGGTGGAAAGTCCTCAGTTTTACGCCATTTAATATGATGTTGGCTGATGGTTTATCATATATGGCCTTTATTATGTTGAGATATTTTCCTTCTATACCCATTTTGTTGAGAGTCTTAAACATAAAATTGTGTTGTATTTTATCGAAAGCCTTTTCTGCATCTATTGATAAGATCATGTGGTTTTTGTTCTTTGTTTTGTTGATATGGTGTATTACGTTAACTGTTTTACGTATGTTGAACCATCCTTGAGATTCTGGGATGAATCCCACTTGATCATGATGTATTATTTTTTTAATATGTTGTTGTATTCGATTTGCCAGTATTTTGTTTAGTATTTTAGCATCTGTATTCATTAGAGATATTGGTCTGTAGTTTTCTTTCTTTGTGCCGTCCTTGCCAGGTTTTGGTATGAGGGTTATGTTGGCCTCATAAAATGTGTTTGGAAGTATTGCTTCTTCTTCAATTTTTTGGAAGACTTTGAGTAGAATAGGAACCAAGTCTTCTTTGAATGTTTGATAGAATTCACTAGTATAACCGTCTGGGCCTGGACTTTTATTTTTGGGGAGGTTTTTAATAGTTTTTTCTATTTCCTCCCTGCTGATTGGTCTGTTTAGGCTTTCTGCTTCTTCTTGACTCAGTCTAGGAAGGTTGTATTGTTCCAGGAATTTATCCATTTCTTCTAGATTGTTGTATTTGGTGGCATATAGGTTTTCATAGTATTCTACAATAATTCTTTGTATATCTATGATGTCTGTGGTGATCTCTCCTTTTTCATTTTGGATTTTATTTATTTGAGTCCTGTGTCTTTTTTCCTTGGTGAGTCTTGCCAAGGGTTTGTCGATTTTGTTGATCTTTTCAAAGAACCAGCTCCTTGTTTTATTGATTTTTTTCTATAGTTTTTCTGTTCTCTATTTCGTTTATTTCTGCTCTGATTTTTATTATCTCCTTTCTTCGGCTGGTTTTGGGTTGTCTTTGTTCTTCTTTTTCTAGTTCCTTAAGGTGTGAAGTTAAGTGGTTTACTTCGGCTCTCTCTTGCTTGTTCATATAGGCCTGAAGTGATATGAACTTTCCTCTTATTACTGCTTTTGCTGCATCCCAGAGATTCTGATATGTCGTATTTTCATTTTCATTTGTCTGTATATATCTTTTGATCTCTGCACTTATTTCTTCTTTGACCCATTCATTTTTTAGAAGTATGTTGTTTAATTTCCACAATTTTGTGGGGTTTTCCCCCTTTTTTTTACAGTTGAATTCTAGTTTCAAGGCTTTATGATCAGAAAATATGCTTGGTACAATTTCAATTTTTTTAAATTTGCTGATATTGTCTTTGTGGCCCAACATATGGTCAATTCTTGAGAATGTTCCATTTACACTAGAGAAAAATGTATACTCTGTCGCTTTGGGATGAAGTGTCCTGTAGATGTCTATCATATCCAGTTGTTCTAGTATTTCATTTAAGGCCACTATATCTTTATTGATTCTCTGTTTGGATGACCGATCTAGAGCCGTCAGCGGTGTATTGAGGTCTCCAAGTATGATTGTATTTTTGTCAGTTTTTGTTTTAAGGTCAATAAGTAGCTGTCTTATATATTTTGGTGCTCCTTGGTTTGGTGCATATATATTAAGGATTGTTATGTCTTCTTGATTCAGTGTCCCCTTAATCATTATGAAATGACCATTTTTGTCTCTGAGTACTTTTTCTGTCTTGTAGTCAGCATTATTAGATATGAGTATTGCTACACCTGCTTTTTTTTTGAGTGTTGTTTGCTTGGAGTATTGTTTTCCAGCCTTTCACTTTGAATTTGTTTTTATCCTTGTTGCTTAGATGAGTTTCTTGTAGGCAGCATATAGTTGGATTTTCTTTTTTAATCCATTCTGCTACTCTGTGTCTTTTTATTGGTAAGTTTAATCCATTTACATTTAGTGTAATTATTGACACTTGTGGGTTCCCTATTGCCATTTTATAAATTGCTTTCTGTTAGTTTTGTATCTTGTTTGATTCTTCTCTTTTGTTTTTCTATTGTTTGTTTTTGTTTGTTTGTATTCCATACTTCTTTCCTCTGTTGCTACCTTTTTTAAGTCAAGTGTTTTTGTGGTGGTTTTTTCTAGGGTGGTTACCATTAAGTAATGAAAAGGGTACTTACCATATTCATTGTAGTATCCTTTCTTGTGAGTATTTCTGCACTTCATCGTCCTTTGCTAATCTTCATCCTTTCTCCCCTTTTTTTTTTCTTTTGTTGTCACAGTTTAAGTTTGGTTTTATTGTTTTCTTGGTGGAGCTGTTACTTGTGGTTATGTTTTCTTTTGTTCTTTGAATCTGGTTGGAAAACCCCCTTTAGTATTTCCTGAAGTGGGGGCTTTCTGATGATAAATTCTCTCATCTTTTCTGTATTTGTGAATATTTTTATATCTCCTTCATACTTGAAGGATAGCTTTGATGGGTATAGTATTCTTGGCTGAAAGTTCCTCTCTTTCAGGGCTTTAAATATTGGGGTCCACTCTCTTCTAGCTTTTAGAGTTTCTGCTGAGAAATCTGATGATAATCTAATAGGCCTTCCTTTATATGTTGTATTCTTCTTTTCCCTGGCTGCCTTGAGAATTTTTTCTTTGTCATTGGTTTGTGTCATCTTCATTATGATGTGCCTTGGAGTGGGTTTGTTGGGGTTAAGAAAACTCGGTGTTCTGTTTGCTTCTTGAATTTGAGGCTTTAGTTCTTTCCACAGGCTTGGGAAGTTCTCATCTATTATTTGTTTGAGTATATTCTCCATTCCATTTTCTTTCTCTTCTCCCTCTGATATACCTATTATTCTTATGTTATTCTTTCTGATGGAGTCAGACAATTCCTGTAGGGCTTTCTCGTTTTTTATTATTTTTGAGTCTCTTTCTTCTTCTCTCTGTTGTGCCTCAAGTTGCTTGTCTTCTATTTCACTGATCCTGTCTTCTATCTGGGCTGTTCTATTAGCTAAGCTTGTTACCTCGTTTTTCAGCTCTTGAATTGAGTTTTTCATTTCTGTTTGATTTGTTTTTATAGTTTCAATTTCCTTGGTAATATATTCTTTGTGATCGTTGAGTTGTTTTCTGATTTCCCTAAATTGCCTTTCTGTGTTTTCTTGTATATCTCTGAGTATTTTTAAGATTTCTATTTTAAATTCTCTGTCATTTGGCTCCAAGGCTTCCAATATGTTAAATCTTTTCTCCATAGATTTTTCCACATCTATTTGTGTTACCTCTCTGTCTTTTGTATCCATAATGTTCGATTTCCTTTTTCTTATTGGCATCTGAAGGTGGTCTTGATGATAGTGTTAATTGGAATTAATAAAAAAATAAATATAAAGAAAAAAAAAAAGAAAAAAGGAAAACACTCCATAAAAAACAACAACAACAACAAAAAGTAATAATTTATTATTTCCCTTTTTTCTTTCTTCTCTTCCCCCCCTCTCACCTCCTTAGGGAAATATCGTGATGACCTGTGAATTATATTATGCTAAATGGAACAAAAACTGCCTATAATGGAGGGCCTAATTTGGGGTGAAGAGTTCAAGGGGCAAATAAAGGGGGTAGGGACCTACTAAATACAAAAAAAAAAGGGGGGGGGGAGAAAATCTTAGACAAGCATAAAATGATTTGCTTGTAAGTGATGGTCGACTAAGAGATATAATGAGAGGGATGAGAGGGAAATAGAAAAAAGGAGAGAAAAAACAATAATTAAAAAAGAAAAAAAGAAAAATAAAAATAATAAGTAAAAATCTGTTGTATTAAGTGGAGCGAAGACTAAATACAATGGAGACTTTGGGTTGGGAGGAATGCTAGTGAGTTAAAAAGCAATGTAAAAAGTGCCCAAAATGCCACAAAAACAAACAAATAGAGGAAAACCAGGAACAAAAGCAGAAGAAGAAAAAAAAAAGAACAATAACAAAATAAAAACCCACAAAAACTTGAGTCCCAAATTAAATAATTTGTTCGTGATTGAGGCTTAAATGGGAGGAAAAGTAAAAAGAGAAAAGAAGAAATGAATAGAAAGGAAAAAATAAGAGTAAGAGAGAAACGAAGGAAGAATAAAAGGAAAGGAACAACAAAAAAAAACAAAAAGGGAGAGAGTGAGAGTTAAGGGTTTTGGAGTGTAACCCTAAAGGAGAGTTAGGATGAAGAAAAGAAATAAAATGTAACACTCATGGGTAGTGTAGTTCAAGAAAAGCGTAGCATAAGATGGGCAGAGAGTAAAAGGACCGAGGTGGAAGAAATAGAAATAATAATAAAGGCAATAAGATAGAAGAAAGAAACAACAACAACAAAGAATTAGTGGAACAAGTTATAAAGTCTGTGGATTTTTCTTGATTTTGAGAGGTTAACTTCTTCCTTTTTTCTTTTCTCCCCCTCTTCCTGGTCGGTGACTCTGTACCCCAGGTTCTGCCCCTGTGTCACTCTTAGGTAGGAATTTGCAGTTGATGGGATTCTATGGCAATGTCATATAATTGGCTTTAGTCTCGCTGGTAGTCAAGGCTTGTTGGCGTTTGCAAAGTCCAACAATGAGAGAGTTTGCTTTCCTGGAGTCTCTTTCCTAGTCTCCCCTTCCTGAATTAGCAGCCTGGTGATCCAGCTATGAGGCTGCCACTGCTACTGACTGGGGAGTAAGAGGCTCAAAGAGCTGGGAAGTCCCCACTCTATCCTCACTCAGTGCAAGGCTCTGGGTAAGGCTCTAGTAGTCAGAGCCTCCAGCATAATCAGGTGGGGCTGGGAGTCAATTGTTGTCAATGTGACTGTTCAGCGCCTATCATTAAGTTGGACCACTCAACCCAGGTTTTCCACACTTGGTAGCCTGTTTTGGCTGGGAAGAAGAAGCACTAGTCGCTGTTTGCTTTATGGATCTTAATATCTGCCAAGTCCCTCTTGTTAGGTATATCCCTGAATATGGAGGCTCTGTCAATCAGAAGTTGCCCCCGCCCCTTTAGCGAAAGGCACTGAAAAATATCACGCCTCTTGTTTTGGATCGCTGAACTGGGAGAGATCTTATCAATTAGAGCCCCGCGGGTGCGTAGATTTCGTGGGTTAAGCTAATTTCCTTGATTGGATCCGCAGCTGTGCTCCAGAAAGTATTTCAGGCTGGCTGCGCGCCCCTCCCCCCAGCGCTTGATTGTTAGCTTGAATGGCTGGGTGAGGTGCCCCGCCCACGGAGAGAATCTCCTGACTAAGAAAGACAGCCTTGGCGCTCCACCCGGGGCGCGTGCGTGCGCGTGCGGTTTCTTGGCACGCCAGTGGCCGGGGACTGCGGCACGGGACGCGCGTGCGGTTTTTCCGCACGCCAGTGGATGGGGACCGCGGCACGGGTGCGCGCGGGGTTTCTCCGCACGCCAGTGGTCGGGGACCGCGGCACGGGGTGCGCGCACGCGGTTTCTCAGGGTATGCTGGGGTGGCTGCCAGTGCCCAGGCTGCGGTCCCCGAGTGTGGACGGGCAGCTGCACGTGTGGGTTGTTGACTCACCACAGGTGTGCTCTCTCCTCAGCAACAGTCCTTTTGCTTTCAGTGTGTGTGTGGAACTCCGGAATGCTCCGAGGATAAATTTTTCTGTTTCTAGTTGATAAATTTGTTGAGATTTTGGGGAGATCTGTCGGACGCGCTGCTCACGGCGCCATTTCCCGGGATGACGCTCTTAACTGACTGAGCTAACTAGCCAGGGCCAAAGAATTTATTTTAACATAAATTTGTTGTTAACTTTATTATCTCTTTATTGTTTTCTTCAAACAGCTACTTATTGATATATATTAAATGTATTTTGTGTATCAATATATAAATATATATCTACATATATATTATTCTTTCAAAAAAATGCCTTATTCTGTCAATCTCTTGTGACTGAAACATAAACTTAAAGTCTGAATTTTGTTTTCCAAGTAACTCTCTAATAATTAAGGGACATTTTAAACATTATTTAAATGTTGAGTGAATGGAGTTTTGACTACATCAAGAATGTGATGAGAGAAGCCTCATAACTATTTTAGTTCCTCAAACTTTTCCTGGGTGATCTTTTATATATCTCTTTAATGTGTTCCAATAATATATTTTTAGACTCTCAGGGAGAAGTTCTTTTCATCCTCAAGTTGAAACAGAGCATTATTTGTGAGTGCTATTTCTTCCACTGCATTCCTTTAGGAAATGGCCTGATTGTAATGTACATTGAAAAATCAACAAATGTGTTCAATTATGTTCACTTGGCATTGATATTGTCTCATACCCATCTCTTCCCCATGCCACCTCAGAAGGTCCTGATGTTGGCTTCTGCTCAAGATGACATTGTAAGCATGAGAAACTTTTCCATGCGAAACATAGAAACTTATATTCTATATTAAGAAAAATGTAATTTGCTCTAACTGAAATACTTTTATCCTGTGAACATATCCACTGGAGTTATACTTTAGAAAAATTGATACAGTTTAGTGATTTCCTGATGTGTACCTGTCTCACAGAAGAGGAAAGAACTTCATCCTTGCTCTTGAAAAAGATTGTTTTTTCTTAAATTATACCATATCCTTTACAAAATAATTATAGAGCAATATTATAGTACTAGAGTGTATAATAGTATGTATTAACACATAGCATAAAGCAGTTTATAAAAAAACATTATCTTTGGAGGCTGCTTTCTTTAAAGCATATTTTTTTTCTACATAGACAGAAAGAGAGTCTGAGAGAGGGATAGATAGAGACAGACAGGAATGGAGAGAGATGAGAAGCATCAATCATCAGTTTTGTTTTGTTTTTTAATTTTTTTTTTGTATTTTTCTGAAGCTGGAAACGGGGAGGCAGTCAGAGAGACTCCCGCATGCACCTGACCGGGATCCACCCCGCACGCACACCAGGGGGCGATGCTCTGCCCATCCAGGGCATTGCTCTGTCCAAACCAGAGCCTCTCTAGTGCCTGGGGCAGAGGCCAAGAAGCCATCCCCAGCGCCTGGGCCATCTTTTGCTCCAATGGAGCCTCGGCTGCAGGAGGGGAAGAGAGAGACAGAGAGGAAGGAGAGGGGAGGGGTGGAGAAGCAGATAGGTGCCTCTCCTGTGTGCCCTGGCCGGGAATCAAACCCGGGACTCCTGCACGCCAGGCCGACGCTCTACCACTGAGCCAACCGGCCAGGACCTATTTTGTTTTTTTGAGACACCTTGGTTGTTCATTGATTGCTTTCACATATGTGCCTTGACTGTAGGCCTTCAGCAAACTGCGTAACCCCTTGCTCAAGCCAGAGACCTTGGGTCCAAGCTGGTGAGCTTTACTCAAACCAGATGAGCCCACGCTCAAGCTGGTGACCTCGGGGTCTAGAACCTGGGTCCTCCGCATCCCAATCTGATGCGCTATCCACTGCGCCACCACCTGGTCAGGCACTAAAGCATATTCTTATCAACATTATGAAACACTTTTTTAAAGAAACAAATTTGGCAATCCCCATTAAATTTATATTTATTGAGAAAGCCTGGTATTATTTGCATGAAATTTTGTGTTCGTTAAACACTAAAAATATATATTTCTATGAGCTTATCCCCTTATCTAAATTAGTAATAGTTCAAAAATTATTTAGTAAAAATATAATTGCCAAAGTAGTCATTGTTCCCCTTGATTTGGTGCAGAATAAAACCTAGAGATACTGTCCCAAAAGTATTTCATTTTATATCTCTAACAAATGGAAACATTAATTGCACTTGGTAGGGAGAATTTGCTTATTTATCTGGGTAAATATTTTAATGTTGACATTCTTCAGAAGTAACAAAAGTCATTGACTTTAATGATTACTAAGCTACTGGTTTAAAAATCTATGTTTTACAAGTTTAGAAATCATCACCAACTATTACAGATTCTCAAAAAAAGTGTACAGTAAAACAGTGGATTGAGAAGCAAGATTCTTGGGTCTCAAACCAAACTCTGCTTTTAATTATTAATTTAGACAGTCCACGTCATCTCTGTATCCTTATTCCCTCATCTGTACAAGGTGTGTTTGTATGTGTCTGTGTGTGTGCTGGTGACTAGAAATGATTAGATAGTGGAGGTTAAAGAAAATGTTAAGTAGGTATGTTTTCAGATTTAAAATTCTATGGTAGACAGAAAGTAGATTAGTGGCTCCCTAGGCCTGAAGAAGAAGAAGGGGCTGGGGAAATAGTAATGAGTTTCATGCTGGAGTAATGAAAATGGTCTCAATTGATTATAAGGCTGGCAGTGTGACTTTTAATATGAAAAAAAAAAAAACAGAAACCATTAAATTGTACAATCTAAAGGTTTGAATTGTACAGAATGTAAATTGTAACTCAAGAAAGCTATTACAAAAATTTTATATTTAAATAATTATTAAACAAAGTTTTTATTACTTTTCAAATAAATTATATAAACTGTACTCCTTAATCTCTGAATATTTATGTGAATTTTCTGACATAATCTCTATTATCTGGTAACTACTTTACATGAAATGGTTATCCTTTCTCTGCATCCACATTAAGTATTAAGTTTCAGACTCATCAGAGTAATTTTCCCTAGCTCTTAAATATTATTTGTCACGTTTTACTGTAAGTAAATCATATAATTATAATTTAAAAACTAAGTATATTTTCTCTGTTTTGCTTTTTATCTTTTTTGTCTTAAGACAAAGACAGGGATTTGTTTGCTGCAGGATGGCAATCAGGAGCCTTTCAAAGTCCGGCTGCACCTAGCCAAAGATATTTTGATGATCCAAGAGCAGGATGTGATATGCGTGTCTGGTGAGCCTTTCTATTCTGGTGTAAGTAGCTTTTTCTTCTATTGAAGATTTTCATTTTTGTTCTTTAAAATGTTTATTCACAGAAAATTATTAATATGCTTTTACTTTTAATGCCTAGTCAGTCATTCTGCATGTACTTTTATTTGCATTATTAACTGAGCACTATTATGGGTCCTTGTATAAGTACTCATACCTGGATGCACAGCCACACATTTAGTGCCCATCTTCAGTCTGGTGTCTCATTGACTCTAGTTGTCTTTATGTGACTTGAGTGACACCTGTATTTTCTGATCATGGAAGAGTATATTTCACCTTTTCATACAGAGAACTAACTGAGACTAGTGCATGGCAAGGAATTTTTTATTGCTCTGATCTTATCTTGGATCACATTGAATTTTTGGAGGTGGTGAAAATATGGAACTCAGTTCTTGGGATCTGGGAAGCATAAAGCTTTAGGTAGCAGCTACTGAATTCAGTGTCAGTGCTATGCATCAGAGGTTATACATGAATAATTCTGTGAACGTCTTTGACAGAATTATGTCTGAATGTGGCAGCAAGTTCTATTTAATGCTTTAACCAGTTGATATATTACCCTACTAATAATCTAGCCTCAGAAAGAGCCATAAATTATCAGTCAAATTCAATGGTCTTCTAGCTAGCACTGAAGTAACATTGTGGAAGATATCCTTAGGTAAAATTAAATTAAATTCAACAGAACAACTTTATTATAAAACAAGACAAGTTTTAGAATTTTTCACTATTTTATAATATCATTAAAGATATTAAAGCAGTTGACTTTCTGGATTCTCCAGACATTTTGTAGCTATTTAGTTCAAAGATTTAATTTTTAGCTTATTAACAGACTTACCTTGGAGTGTTTTGTTGGTGCTGAATAATGCTAAACTTTCCAGCTCACTTCTCACTGACATCTTATGGGAGTCACACCAGGTCCTAAATCAATAGACTCTCATTAACTTAAGATAATGGATGGACATTTTTCAGACTGTTAACTATTCTTTTGTCACAGGCCATTTAAATCATCTTGAATCATGGGACTTGCTGTCAAGGCTGATTAAATTTGTTCCAATGAAGTTGTCCGTTCTTTTAGTTAACAAAAGAAAAATTCTGAATTTTTTCCTTTCCTTCTTTCCCCCCTCCCTTCCTTCCTTTCTTCTTTCTTTCCCTCCTTCCTTCTTTCCTTCTCTCCTTCCTTCTTCCCTCTTTTCTTTCCTTCATTCTCTTTCTTTTTTTTATTTTTTTAACTAAACAAACATGATTTATATAACTCTCAAGAATAAATATAATACACAGGTCCTATATCAATAAAATTTAATAATTTTTAAAATCCAGTATTTTACCACCAAATACTGTTATTGCTTTCAAATTTTACAATTGAAATAAATAATTAGTACATAGACTAATCTCTCTTTTGAAAAAAGTGCTGGGAAGAATTTACATAGAACTAAATAGAAATGTCTTATAATAATATCAGCAAGTGCAAAAAAATATCCTTTGATGAAATTTTACATTCATAAGAAACACTGTCTGCAAAGTATGAATGGGATGGACCTTTGTTAATCTGATAAGCATCTACTGAACACTTCTCACTAAAGTTATATTTAACATTAAGCATACTCTGAGTTTTAAAGCAAGTCAAAGATCATGATATGCCTTATTTCTACTCAGTATTGTTTTGGTTGTACAGCAAATTAAATAGTGAAAATAAACAGCGTAACAGTTGTAAAGAAAGTGATGAAATGGCTTTATTTTAGATGTTATAATGATATACATGGAAAACCTGACATTTACCAAAAAATAAAATAACATATAAATTTAACAAGGTACTTAAAATGATGTCCAAAGTTAATTATATGTCTATATTGGAACAAAAATAAATAAAAATGTAATTCACAGTATATTAAAGATAACTCTTAGGAATAAATGTATGAAAGTATAAAGCTTCTACCTTAAAAATGACAGAAGTGTGATAAAGAAAATGAAAATAGCCTGACCTGTGGTGGCGCAGTGGATAAAGCGTCAACCTGGAAATGCTGAGGTCGCCGGTTCGAAACCCTGGGCTTGCCTGGTCAAGGCACATATGGAAGTTGATGCTTCCAGCTCCTCCCCCCTTCTCTCTCTCTGTCTCTCTCTCCTCTCTCTCCCTCTCTGTCTCTCTCCTCTCTAAAAAAAAATGAATAAAATTAAAAAAAAAAAGAAAATGAAAATAAATAAACAAGTAAATAAAGAAATATAGCAAGATTATAAATTAAAGACTAAAATTTTACATCTTCCTAAACATCCAAAAGCAGTAAAAACCCCAAAATATTTTTATAGACATTGAGTAGTTGATTCTAAAAATTTATAAGGAGCAACAAAGGATTTAGTACAGCTAAAATGATCTTAAGTAAAGAGAACAAAGGTAGAGTGTTTACACTTCCTTTTTTCAGATCTTACTATAAGATTACAATTATGAACACAAAGTGATATTGCTGACCTGTGGTGGCACAGCGAATAAAGCATCAGCCTGGAACACTGAGGTCACTGGTATGAATCCCTGGGCTTGCCAAGTCAAGGCACATACAGGAAGCAACTACTATGAGCAGATGCTTCCTGTTTCTCCCCCACCTTCTCCCCTCTCTTCAGAAATCAACAAATAAATTAAAAAAGAGAACAACAATGTGTTATTGCCATAAGTATAGGCAAATGAATCAATGGAATATTATAAAGACTCCAGAAAGAGTCTTGCACTTAAATCATTTATTGTTTTTCTTCTTTCTTTTTTTTAATTGTGGTAAACTATACATAAAATTTGCCATTTCAGCCATTTTTATGAGTACATTTTAATGGAATTGAGTAGATTTAGATTGTTGTCTACCTATAATTGCTATCTCCAGAATTTTATCATCCCACACTGATGATAAAATTGTACTACTTAACAATCCCCTTGCTCTCCTTCTCTTAGTCTCTGATAAGCACTATTATTCTATTTCCTGTATCTATGTATTGACTCATATAAGTAGGATCGCATAATATTTGTCTTTTTGTGTCTGGTTTCTTTCATTTAGTATAATTTATTCAAGATTCATTCACATTGTAACGTGTAAGAATTTCATTCCTTAGCAAATGTTGGAGAGGCTGTGGAGAAAAAGGAACCCTCATACACTGTTGGTGGGAATGTAAAGTAGTACAACCATTATGGAAGAAAGTATGGTGGTTCCTCAAAAAACTGAAAATAGAACTACCTTATGACCCAGCAATCCCTCTACTGGGTATATACCCCAAAAACTCAGAAACATTGATACGTAAAGACACATGCAGTCCCATGTTTATTGCAGCACTGTTCACAGTGGCCAGGACATGGAAACAACCAAAAAGCCCGTCAATAGATGACTGGATAAAGAAGATGTGGCACATATACACTATGGAATACTACTCAGCCATAAGAAATGATGACATCGGATCATTTACAGCAAAATGATGGGATCTTGATAACATTATATGAAGTGAAATAAGTAAATCAGAAAAAACCAGGAACTGCATTATTCCATACGTAGGTGAGACATAAAAGTGAGACTAAGAGACATTGATAAGAGTGTGGTGGTTACGGGGGGAGGGGGAAGGGGGAGGGGCACAAAGAAAACTAGATAGAAGGTGACAGAGGACAATCTGACTTTGGGTGATGGGTATGCAACATAATTGAATGACAAGATAACCTGGACATGTTATCTTTGAATATATGTATCCTGATTTATTGATGTTGCCCCATTAAAAAAATAAAATTATTAAAAAAAAAAGAATTTCATTTCTTTATAAGACTGAGTAATATTCCAAAGCTGTATATATTCCATTTTGTTTACCTTGTTTATCTGTTGACACAAAAATGAACATTTGTATTGTTTTCACATTTTATCCTTATAAATAATGTTTTTATGAACATTGGTGTACAAATATCTAAGTCACTGTTTTCATTCTTTTGTGTATAATTCCAGAAGCAGAACTTATGGATAAAATGATAATTCTATGACACTTTTCTGCTTAATTCCTTATCAGATATGTGATTTGCAAACATTTTCTCTCAACCTGTGGGTTACCTTTTTACTCTGTTGATTGTTTCCTTTGATGCCTAAAAGTTTTTAATTTTGATGAAGCCCATCTGTCTATTTCTCCTTTGTTGGCTATACTTTTGGTAGTTTATCCAAGAAATTATTGCCTAATTCAAAGTCATAAGTACTTTATCCCATATTTTCTTCTAAGAGATTTTAGTTTTAGCTCTTTCATATATTCATTCAATCCATTTGAGTTCATTTTTTGCATATGGTGTTAGATAAAGGTCCAACTTCATTCTTTTGCAGGTGGACATCGAGTTTTCCTGTCATCATTTGTGTTTTGCCACTCTTATCAAAATCATTTGATCATGTATGTAAGGCTTTATTTAAGGGCTCTCTATTCTCTATTACCATTTTTTCCCTTATACCTTCCTCCACCTCCCCCTAATATTCTCCTTCCTTCACCAGCAATCATTACATTGTTGTCTGTGTCCATAATTTTTTTTCTCTTTCTTTTTTTTATTATTTTTAATGGGATGACTTTAATAAATCAGGGTACATATGTTCAAAGAGAACATCTCCAGGTTATCTTGTCATTCAATTATGTTGCATACCCGCCACCCAAAGTCAAATTGTCCTCCGTCACCTTCTATCTGGTTTTCTATTTTATTCAATCCCTCCACCTGCTCCCAGACACCCAACAGCTGTTCGCCTTCTCTCTATGAGTCTAATTCAATCTCTTTATAGAATCAAGTCTATTCAAAAATTTTCTTTCTTCATGATTTAGTCTTTCTAGGTTTTGTCTTTTTTAGAATTTTTCCATGTCATCAAGGGTATCTAATTTATTCTTAATACTCTCTTTGAATTCTTCTTATTTCTATCAAAATAGAGATAATGTTTTTGTCTTAATTTCTGATTTCAGTAATTAAAGTCTTTTTTATTTTAGTGAATCTAGGTAAACATTTGTGATTTCATTAATCTTTTCAAACAACAGATTTTTTATTTTATTGATTTTTTGTACTGTTTTTCTATTCTCTAACTTATTTATCTGTGTTAAGTATTATTTTCTTTCTTCTGCTAGCCTTGTGTTTAGTTTTCTTTCTTTTATATTTCCTTAAGTAATAAAGTCAAATTGTCAGATATCTTTTTTTTAATGTAAACTTCTGCTTTCACTGCATTGCAAAAATTTGGTATTTTATACTTTCACTTATATTCATCTTAAGTATTTTTATTTTCCCTTATGATTTTTTTTTCTTTTACTCATAGGTTGCTGAAATGTATTTTGTTTAATTTCCACAACTTGTGAATTTTTACTTTAAATTAAGTTATTGATTTATACTTCTATACTGTTTTAGTTATAGAAGACACTTTTTATATCTATCTTTTTAAATCTATAGAGACATAATTAGTGTCCTGATATATAACCTATCTGAGAAAATGTCACATGTGTACTTGAGAAGACTGTTGACCTTTTAATGGATTATAATTTTTTGTTTTTATGACATGATTTTTTTGTTGAAAACTGGATATGACTTTTATAATATAACTCTAGAAATCAAATTCTTCCCCTTTCCTGGGGCTTTCTGTTCTTTTTTTTTTTTTTTTTTTTTTGTATTTTTCTGAAGCTAGAAACGGGAGAGACAGTCAGACAGACTCCCACATGCGCCCTACCGGGATCCACCTGGCACGCCCACCAGGGGGCGATGCTCTGCCCACCAGGGGGTGATGCTCTGCCCCTCCGGGGTGTCGCTCTGACCAGAGCCACTCTAGTGCCTGGGGCAGAGGCCAAGGAGCTATCCCCAGCGCCAGGGCCATCCTTGCTCCAATGGAGCCTCAGCTGCAGGAGGGGAAGAGAGAGACAGAGAGGAAGGAGAGGGGGAGGGGTGGAGAAGCAGATGGGCGCTTCTTCTGTGTGCCCTGGCCAGGAATCGAACCCGGGACCTCTACATGCCAGGCCGACGCTCTACCACTGAGCCAACCGGCCAGGGCCTCTGTTCTTTTTTTTAAATTGTCTTTACTGAGGTGATATTGGTTAATAAAATTACATAGGTTTTGGTTGTACCATTCCATAATAGATCATCTATACAACTGCATCACATGTTCACCATCTGAAGTCAAGTCTCCTTCTATTATGATTTATCCCCTCTTGACAATCTTCTGCCTCCCCCCACACCTTTGTTTTTAATTTTTGTAGTCTGTCTCTGTACCAAAGACTAACCACAGGTGTCTATTATAGGTCTTCTCAGGTCTTTCCTGAGCCTATGTCTTTCTCAAGGCATTTACTCTAACTTTCTACATTTCCCCAAATATACAGTTTCTTTTAAATATTCTAGTTCTTAAATGGCTAACTCCCAAAGGAGAAAAAAGGGGAAAATGAAGGGGAGTGAAGTCTTAGACTCTTTAAGTCCCCTAGAAGTCAGTTGAGGTTACAACAGTGACATCTTGCTTCTGTCTCTGCACTTGCTTCTGTCTCTGAAATCAGCAAACAGAACTTGGATCCTCATTATTTAAAGTATTGCCTACCCTTTATCCCAAGAGCCACATGAAAGCTACTCCAACATCAGATATATACAACTGCCTGTCACTGACTGGTGGTGGAGGCTGGGTAGTTGCTACTGTTCTTAGACCTGAAAATTGACCTAAATTAAGCACAATTTATTTTCCAAGCCTTCTTCTGAAAGCTACAATTCTTAAAATGGACTTCAGAATTCTGAAATAATTACATCAGACCTATTCAACCAGTATAATTTTTATCTCATGGAAGGGGATTCCTGGTGCTTCTAAGTCTTTCATCTCACCGGTCAATTGTTTTTAGACAAATGTTATCAAATCAATTCAAAGGGGAACACAAATCTTTTCAATTAGAGTGATAAAACAATTCAGTAAATGTATTGAAAAGAATTACTCCTACCTCAGATGAATTGCAAATATTTTAGATTAATTTTACACTAACCTCTAAAAATATAACAGATTAGTTTTCTAGAAAAAATATTAAAAAATAATTTTGTGTTCAGAGGTAGACAAGAATTTCTTAGTATAAAAGATTCCTAATAAGTTAAAAAAGAAAATGTTATGTAAACTTAATCAGAAGTAAACACATTTGACCTTTAAAAAAACCTTTTAAGAAAAGAAAAGCCAAACCACAGAGTAGGAGAAAATACTTATATCTGATAAAAAACTATGTCCAGAATATACAAAGGACTATCTCAACTCCAAAAAAGGTACAAACAGCTCAATTTAAAATATAACATCTGAGCAAAAAGTTTGAAGAGCCCTTACTATGTGTTAGGGACTGTTTTGCCTGTTTTATACATATTAATTAATTTAATATTTACAATTACCCAATGAGGTAGATACCATTATCTTCATTTATATGCTTTACACATAAGAAAATGACACAAATCTTACTCTTCTCAGTTACATTTAAGGAAACTGAGATAATCAAACTAGTAAGTAGAAAAACTTGACCTGGAACGAGTTTAATTTCTACATTTATACTTTGGCTGTTTCTATGGAGATATTCACTTAAAATGTGGGGCCATCAAAGACAGACATAGGACAGTTTATTTTACATTTTTGGTCCCTAATACTTATGTCTGTGACAACTGATAGAAGATAATTGGCCAGGGATTAGATATCATCTTTCTATGAAAATGCATTCTCTTCTTAGATAATTTGGTAACATGTACATATTAGGCAACAATACAAATACCACCTCTGTTTATAAAAATGAAAGCATTCAAATTAATTAAATAAAAGTAATTTTATTATATGAGTTATTTGAAAATGCTGAACACAAAATAATTGGAATATAAAAATACACTATTAATAAGGTACATGCCCAGAATCATTTGGTAATTGTAGTCTGGTTCATGTTGAAAGATAAACCACATTTCAAACCAAATAAATTAGCAATTTGAATCCATAACCATGGTTTTTAAGGAGGCATAATCAATCAATTATGTGTGTGCCCAATGTATGGAAAGTATAATAGGATTTATAAACTAGTATACTAATTCAATATTTCTTGTGATGCTAACTTGTCATTCTGTCTGTTCAAGTATTTAACTCATATATTTCAAAAATGCATTTTTTACTTTCACACATAATTCAGAAATTGTGCATGTTTTCAATCTAATATATTCTGGCATCATGTGGATGCTTTATTAAAAAAGACTCATTAGCCTGACCAGGCAGTGGTGCAGTGGATAGCGCGTCGGACTGGGATGCCAAGGACCCAGGTTCAAGACCCCGGGGTCACCAGCTTGAGTGGACTCATCTGGTTTGAGCAAAGGCTCACCAGCTTGGATCCAAGATCGCTGGCTAAAGCAAGGGGTTACTTGGTCTGCTGAAAGCCTGCAGTCAAGGCACATATGAGAAAGCAATCAATGGACAACTAAGGTGTCGCAATGCGCAACAAAAAACTAATGATTGATGCTTCTCATCTCTCTCCATTCCTGTCTGTTTGTCTCTGTCTATCCCTCTGTCTGACTCTCTATCTCTGTAAAAAAAAAAAGACTCATTAACAGTAAGTTGCAATAGTAATATAAGTAATGATCCTAAATGAAATATTAAAGAATTGTCAATATATTTGCTTTATATGTAATAAGAAAAGAATGTATTGAAGTTGTTTTTAGAGTAAAATAAAAAACTTGATAAGCCATATATAAATAACCTTAAAATCTGCATTTAATGAAACATGTTAAGCATAATATCCTTAATTTGCATACTCTACTTAACAATGATTTTTATGGAAAAACTCAGTTAAGTTTATAACACATATTTCTACCATCACTATTATTATTCTTGAGGTAGGTATTATGACTTCTTTCTTTTTTCATCTGGAAAACTCTTCAAATAACAACATGAACATTTTATGGCTGTATAGTATTTCATTGTGTATATGTACAACAGCTTTTTATACATGCACCTACTGATGGACATGTGGGCTATTTACAGATCTTTATTTTTGTAAATGATGCTGAAATGAACAAAGGTAGGCATATATTCTTTTGAAGTAGTGTTTCAGGATTCTTATGGTGAATTCCTAGAAATGAAATTGAAATCTTTTGCTACAGCATGGATGGACATGTATAACAATATGCTGAGTGAAATGAGGCAGTCAGAGAAAGACAAGTACCATATGATTTCATTTAAGGGGAGGGGGAATCTAATTAACAAAATGAACTAACAAGCAAAATAGAAACAGATTCATACATAGAGGGTAGACTGACAGCTGTCAACTGGGGGAGGGGATTTGAATTGGGTGGAAGGATTGAGGAAAAAAGGATGAAAAAAAAACAAACAAACTCATGGACACAGAGAACATTTTAATGATTGCCAGGTTGTTTGGGGAGGTAGAGAAGGATAGATGAAAGATAAACTGTGATATCCTGGCAAGGTAGTGGCACAGTGGATAGAGCATCAAACTGGGACACGTAGGACCCAGGTTCAAAACCCCGAGGTTGCAGGCTTAAGTGTGGGCTCATCTGACTTGAGTGCAGGCTCACTAGCTTGAGTAAGAGGTCACTGGATTGAGCGTGGGATCATAGACATGACCCCATAGTCGCTAGCTTGAGCCCGAAGGTCACTGGCTTGAAGCTCAAGATCTCTGGCTTGGGCCCAAGTTTGCTGGCTTGAGCAAGGGGGCATTTGCTCTGCTGTAGCTCCCCAGTCAAGGCACATATGGGAAACCAATCAATGACAAACTAAGGTGCCGCAATGAAGAATTGATGCTTCTCATCTCTCTCCCTTCCTGTCTGTCTGTTCCTCTCTCTGACTTTTTCTCTGTCAAAAAAACAAACAAACCCAAAACATAAATTGAGATAGATTAAAATTTGACTTGGGGGGGGTGAATATACAATATGGTGTACAAAAATGTATTATAGAATTGGGCACTTGAAATCTGTATAATTATGTTAACCAGTGTCAGCCCAATTAAAAAATTAATAAATGAAATAAAAAATAACAACACAAGTCCTAGCCAGATAGCTCAGTTGAGCATTGTGTCCCTATGCTGGTGTGATTCCAGGTCAGAACACATACAGGAACAGAACAATATTTCTAATCAAACCACAATCTTTTATTGAGGGCTGTCATATCTCTTACTGTTTAAGCCCTGGAAAATTTAAGGACATCATTGGCTCTAGTTGTGATTCTTGACTGTTTCAAAAACAAACAAAAAAACTCCCCACAAATAACAGAAGAGAAGTTTTCCAACACTGTCTTCTAACAATCACTGTAACAATAATTGAAAAAGATACTCTAGCCCTACCTGGTTAGCTCAGTTGGTTAAGAGCATAGTCCAGAAACAACAAGGTTGCTAGTTCGATTTCCGGTCAGGGTATATACAGGAGCAGCTTAATATTCCTCTCTCTCTCTCTCTCTCTCTCTCTCTCTCTCTCTGCCTCTCTAAATATATATATATATATAAATGAATAAATGAAAATAAAAAAATAAATAAAGAAAAAGATACTCTAGTTTTCAAGGTCAGGCCTTTAGACATCCTTTACTTAAAATATCATCATAACTTAAAATATCTAATCATAATTGTCTACCTGTAACTATTTTTTTTTAATTTTGAGAAGTATTTATAATTTTCTCTTTCTTAATCTTATTTGAAGCACATTTGAAATGCCTGTCTCTTCAATAAAAAACAGGTCAATAAAAGGGGAGCAAAAACAAATACTCTCCATGGCTTCATTCATAAACCAAATGTAAAAAGGGTAAAGATTAAGGAAACATATCTTAAATATTAACCAGAATTTTACAAGATGCATGTGGAGAGTGGAACATCTAAGCAAAGGGGAAAGTGTGTGGAAAATTACCAAGTTATAAAAGAGCATGTACTAATTGAAGATTGTGGGTTATGGGACAGATGCTTGTGGATGGAGTGTGGTGGTAGGATATCAGGTAAAGTGCAAATTCAAAGGAAAAGTGGCTTGCTGGGTTGTGGTGCCATTAATAAAGGGAGCATTCTGAGAAGGAATATGAGATTACAGAATCCTCCCTGAAAAGGTATGTATGTATAGCAATGCACGCTTATATGTAAAGATATGTATGTATAGGTATGCATGTTATGTATGTAAAGGAATGTGCTAAAAGTTGAATTTTAGACATATTCAGCTGAACTTACTCATTAAAACTCCAGAAGGCATGCCTCAGAGAATAATATGTAAGTATGGAACACAAAAGAAACAAGCAAAGCCAATGTTGACTTCACACAGTTGGGTATAATTAGGGTGTTTACTAGAACTGTTAATATTTCTTCTCTGTGCCTAATAAGACATTTATTGTAATTCTCTGTTGACATGTTTTCTGCTTTCAAAAGATCTTGAGTCCCTGGAGGAATGGGAATTTGTAGCAATTATCCTGTAACCACTCTGTGAATGTTGAACATGTTGGTTGATCAAGGAGCAGCCAGTGAAGTGGGCCTCTGGACATAAGGGAGAGAAGGGGAAAAGATTAGTTTCAAGATAATTAGAAACACAGAATGAATAGCATCAAAACTACAGCTTCTCCTAGTTCTTGTTCTACTTGCCTTTCTTCTCTGAGCATTTTATAGCAGTGATAATGCATAGAACTCATCTCAGGACTGGGTGTGAAGTACCATATTTCCCCATGTATAAGATGCACCCATTTTTGAAAAATTTGAGGGTCTAAAAACTGGGTGCGTCTTATACAGTGGTTGTAAATATTTTTACTTGCATTTCCTGCTTTTTCGTGCTTGTTTTTGCGCTCATTATTTAAGACAGTGACTCGTTATCAGACAGAGATGAGGACAAACTAATGGATGGGAATTTTGTCATTCATGATAAGTTGTATAAATTTTATGATGAAAAAAACTTGAGTTCAATAACTTTATGTAATATGATACATTTTTTTTCAAGTTTTGGGCCCCAAAATTAAGATGCGTCTTATACATGCGAGCATCTTATACATGAGGAAATACCGTAGGAGCAAGGTGAAGGAGACTAGGACATAAAAACAATACAATATATTGATTAGACCTCAGATTGGAAAAAAATACTTATACAGAATATTTTTGAACCAATTAGATACATTTAAATATGGACTATATGTCAGATGACATGGTGATAATTTTAAATTTATTGGGAGTGATAATGGGTGTTAGGAAGATAGTGGTTAGGAAAATGAGCATGTCCTTGTTCTTAGAAGAAACATGTAGGAATACTTTAGGGTGAAATGTCATGATACCTATAACTCACAAATGCTTTAGCAAAAAATAATGTTTACATTGATAGAAAGAAAGAAGGTAAATGTGGCAAATATAAATAAATATCTTGTCAAAGTTAAAAGTCTGTTTTACATTGTTTCATTTTGTAAATGTTAAACTATATTTTTATAGTTTAAAATGATAGTCATTTCAATCTTTTTATTTAAAAAAACAAATCTACAGATATATTGCAAGAGTGTTTACTGTTTACTTTTATACTCGATTGAGTAGATTTGATTTTTTAATAATAATATATTTTTACATGGATGTTAAATCAGCTTCTTGGATTCTTCATTTTTTACTCTTTCTTATATTGTACATCTGTGTATCATTCTGTGGAGTACTAAAGGTACTCCTTCAGCCTTCTTTTCAGTTCACTAACTTTTTTTAATTTAGTCTGTTCTTTAAACTACTTTTTGAAATTAAAAGTTCTGTTCTGTCCCATTTATTTGCCTCATAATATTTATGTGTGTGTGACAAAGACAGAGAGAGACAGAGAGACAGAGAGAGGGACAGACAGACAGGAAGGGAGAAAGAGGAGAAGCATCAATTCTTTGTTGCAGCAGCCTAGTTGTTCATTGATTGCTTTCTCATGTGCCTTGATGGGGGAGGGGCTACAGCAGACCAAGTGACACCTTGCTCAAGCCAGTGACCTTGGAGTTTCAAACCTGGGCCCTCTGCATCCCAGTCCAATGCTCTATCCACTGCACCACCTCCTGGTCAGGCTGCCTCATAATATTTTATATCACTGTCATGCATTTGACATTTTTTATTCAAGTAACCATATTAAACAATTCTATTTATATGATTAGATCTGGAATTATAGTATCTGTCATCTTTGTAGATCTTGCTGTGTTATTTGTCCCTCATTTGTTTGCAGACTCACACATTGTGTTCTGTTTCTTCCTGTGGTTTTTCACTGTAAGCTCATGTTATTTGGTTCTCTGTGGGCACTCTTTTTGGAATTTGGTCCTATAATGTGTTATAAAGATATAATTTTCAATTGTTTTTGGCAGGTCCCTGAGAATCCTAGAAATACAGATAATACTTTAAATTTGATTCTCAATTAGGGATTCAATTCTGCACAGGTAGAAAATAATCTCCATTTCAAAACCAACTTTGGACCAATTTATGTTTACAAATTCTCAGAAGAATTGATTTTAATTCTTTCATTCAAAGAAAGAATTCAAGTTCAAAACAGACAAGTTTTCTAGTGTTACTCTTGGTGATCGGGATGATTTTTCATACTTACACTCTGCTACAGTGACACTATTCACCTTGCCAGTGTCCTTCTACTTGTGGACTCTGAGTGGGTACCATTAGGGCCAAGCTAATTCAGAGGATTTTTTAGCCTCTAGTTCTTACTTTTTTACCACTCCATTATCATTTCTTACAACTGAGAATTGTTTCATTCTCTGTTATTGCCCTGACATTATTTTTGTTTGTTTTATCTATTATATTACTGTATTGCCATTTTACATTATTTTTGTTTGTTTTGTTTTATACATTATTTTATTGTGTGTTGCCTTTGAAAAGGATTTCAGTATATCTGTGTCAGACCCAAGGTTAGTTTTGTGTGTGCTGACCTTAATGGTAGAAAATTGACTGGTTTAGAAAGCAGACAGACTTGACTTGTACTTACAACCTCACCATTTTTAAGCTTTGTGATCCCAAATGATTTAATTACCATCTCTAAATATGGGTTCTCATGAGTGAAAAAGACTGAATACCTCATTTACATAATGTACTTGACAGCATTAAATATGATTGCATTGCCATGGTAACTTCTAGAAGTGAACAATAAAAGTTGTTTCCTTTTTCTCATTTTTTGATTTTTTACTATTTATACAGGTTTGTCTTAGGTTCACAAACTTATTTAGGTTTATATTTATATAATTGCTACCTAAAATAATAAATGAACCACAAATTTGGATATTTGTACCTTTTTCTAATTCATTTTGTGTAAAATAGTTACACAAAATGAATAGTTACTTTGGGTGAGCAATTTAAGCTAGGTAAATAGTCTTTCTGTACAAAGATAGAAAACAAATAATCTCACCTCAAAAGAAATATTCTATAAATGAGTGAATGTTTTTAAAATACAGAAGTTTCATTATTTGTGCTTCAAACCACAGCATTTTTAATATATTAGTAGAAAGAGCCTTAGCTTATTCAAAAGAATATAGATTTATGAAGGTCAAATTAGTTTTGTAGTAACTTATTTTTACTAAATATGTAATCCTTTAATAATATTGAATATAGATTGAAGGGCAAATTTGTTTTTGTTCTATAAATAAATTTTTATACAAATTAGGTATAATAAAATAAATGTTAATATAAAAATAATGTCCATTTAATTTATATAAATGCTACCCTCTAAAAGTTACATAAACCTGACCTGTGGTGGTGCAGTGGATGAGGCATTGACCTGGAACACTGAGCTGTCTGGTTCAAAACCCTGGGCTTGCCTGGTCAAGGCACATATGGGAATTGCTTCTTCCTGCTCCTCCCCCCTTCTCTCTCTCTCTCTCTCTCTCTCTCTCTCTCTCTCTCCTCTCTAAAAAACAAAAAAAGAATAAAAAAATGTTTAAAAAATAAATAAATAAAATAAAAGTTACATAATAGTGAAATAGATTATCAAAATTATTATGATTATTCATAGTGTATTATATTGTTTTCTTCTTTGAAATTGACCTTGTCTGTTGTTTTGTACTATAGATTAAGAAATTTTGTTTAAAAAATATTTTTTCCTCTTCCACATCCCAGAGAATATGCAAGTGGAGGCCTTGAGGAAAGTCAGAACTTGTGTTCAGCTCTGCAAAAATGAGACTGCTTTGTCTATGGTGTCATTTGAGACATCTCAGAGAGTAGTAATGGAGTAAGTACTCCAGTCCCTCTCAGCTTGGGTCTTGCCAGCGAGGGCTTGGTGGGAAGCTGTAATTCCCACAGGATTGAAACAAATGAGTGAATAGAAAATCTCAGCAAACTGTAGAACTGAAAATAAAACTGAAGAAACTCAATGGAGAGAACAGAGGAATGAGTTCACCAGAATAAGAACAATAAAAATAAACTTTCCGAACAAAAGAAAGAAATTAGAATAAAAAGAGAGAATGAGAGAGAGACCAATAAATTATTACAGAATATCAAATTTTTGGTTCTTTAGCATCTCAGAAAAAGAGAAAGAAGAGAGAGCTCAAAAAGTACCTGAAGAAATAATGGCTAAAGCCTCCAAAAATTTTGCTAAGAAGATAAATTCAAGAACTGGAACAAATCTCAAAAGTATGAATCAACAGAAATCCATGCCAAGACATATCATAGTCAAATTCTGAAAACTAAAAACAAAGAAAATAATTTTAAAAATGAAAAAAATTTAGTAATAAGGGAAAAACAAATTAAATGATAATAGATTTCTCCCCAGACCCAGTGGAAAACAGAAGTAAGTGGCACAGTATTTTTAAATAACTGAAAAGAAAGAACTATCAGTGAAGAAAATTGCCAAGGACAGAGAAATATATTGCATAATGATAAAAGGATCAATCCATGAAAAATCATAGCAATAATTAATGTGTATGAGCCAAGTAACAAAACTGCATAAAACATGAAAAGATAAATATAAAAACTCAAAATTAGAACTGTAGACTTCAATATCCACTCTCAAACGCTGATAAAATAACTGGAGAAAACATTACTAGGCTGGAAGAACTTAATAATGCACCAACCAATCTGATCTAATGAGCATTTATAAACATACAACAAATTACATGTTCTTTTTTTCTTTTAGATGAAAGGAGGGGAGATAGAGAGACAGACTCACTTATGCCCCACAATTGTAATCCACCTGGTGACCCCCTTCTGGGGATGATGCTCATCTAGGGCCATACTCACAATGAAGCTGTTTTTAGTACCTGAGGTGAATTCTCCGGAGAGCTATCCTCAGCATCTGGGACTAAGGTGATTGAAGCCATGGCTGTAGAAGGGGAAGAGAGAGAAGAGGGCAGGGTTAGAGGGGTAGAAGCAGATGGTTGCCTGTCCTGTGTGCCCTGACGGGAAATCAAACCCAGGACTTCCACACTCCAGGTCAATCCTCTACCACTGAATCAACCAGTCAGGAGAGCATATTCTTTTAAAGCACCAACAGGGAGCATTTATCAATATAGAAAATATTATGGGCCATAAAATGAATGTCAAGAAATTTTAAAAATTGAAATACAGAGTGTGTTTTTTTTACTGAAATTGAATAAAACTGGAAATCAAAAACAGGAAGATAAGAGAAACATTGCCAAACACTTAGGCATTAAGCAACAGAATTCTAAATTTCTTTTTATTATTGATTTGAGAGAAAGAGGAAAGTTGGGGGAGAGAGCGAGGAAGAGAGAGAAACATCACTTTGTTGTTCCACTTATGTATGTATTTATTGATTGATTCTTGTTTGTACCCTGAATAGGGATTAAATCAGTAGTGGGATTCAAATAATTTAACAACTAATTATCTGCCTTAATGATCATTTTAAGTATAAAAAAATGATATACTGAAAGGTAGTTTATTATTTCATGCATTTAGTACTTAAATAATAACAATAAAAGAGGTACACAAAACTCGATTATGTTATAAGACTTTTAAAATATTAATGAAAAAGTATGAAGTAATATATGACAAAAACAATAAAACTGTTATTTAAGATATCTCCAATGACAGCTTGTCACCCCCTGGTGGTTTGGCACTTTTTCTCTTTATATGTTTGCTTACTGAAGTAACAGTGCGAAGGAATTAAATTGCAGTATTTCATCAAAGGTATAATCAGTTTTATGAAATGAATAAATAAATTTTACAATCATAGTTCTGTCAAATTTTTTTCACCTGTGGACAGAATGAACATTATTACAGGCACTTAGAATATGCTGTTGCACAGATGAATATTAAACAAAATAAGAAATATAAATTTGTGGTTTCCACATTGGGTGGCTGCCCAGGCAGTCACCTTAGAGAGAACCATGATTACAAATGCCATTTTAACAGCCAGTTCACCAAACTCAACAAAAAGTTATGTATCAGTTCTGCTGTACTGGTGCGAACTGGCTGAATCCCACCATTAGATTAAACCCACAACTTGGTGTATTGGGAAAACACACTAACCAACTGAGTTATCTGACTGTGACTGAACACAATTCTACATAATGCAAGAGATAAATAAATTGTCTTAAGAAAAATTTTAAAAATACATCAAAATGAATGAAAATGAAAATATAATATACCATTATGTATGGGATTCAGCTAAAGTAGTATTGAGAGGGAAATAGCATTAGATGCATACACTAGAAAAGAAAAAAAAATTCAAGTCAATAATATAAGCTTTTATAATGAAGAATTAGGAAAAAACGAGCAAATAAATACAAAATAATTGGAATGAAAGGAATAGTAAAAATAACAGCAGAAATAAATAAAATTAAACCAGAAAATCAACAGCAGAAACTAATGTAACCAAAACCAATTTCTTTGAAAACATCAAGAAAAAGCCCCCAGTAAGACAAAAAAAAACAAAACTGATGATACAAAATGTTGATATTCAAAATAAAAGAAAGGATATTACTACGGAGACTATAGATATCAAAAAGAAAGTAAAAGAATATTATGAACAACTTTAGACACATAATTTTAATAAATTAGATGAAATTGGTCAATTTTTTGAATAACACAGGCTACTACAGTTCACAAGATATGAAAAAGATTATTTGATTCCCTTTAAAACTAATGAGAATATGAAACTTGAAATAAAAGAAAAACTCTTAAAAATAATTTCATGGCTCAGGTGGTTTCATTGGAGAACTCTATCAAAGAATAATTAATAATAATTTTATAAAATCTCTTCCAGAAAAAAAAGGCAGAGGGAATACTTAATATTTAATTTTTCCAAGCCATTATTGTTTTGACAAAGACAGTACAGAAATGGAAACTATGAACTAATATCCTTTATGAATACAGACACAAAAATTCTTAAACTATTTGCCAGTAGAATTCAACAATATATAAAAGAAATTATACATGAAGTGAACTTTATTACAAAGTACAGGCTGGTTCAATATACAAAAATCTGTCAATGAACCTGATCCATCATAAAAAATCTATAGTATTAGAAATAGAGTCAAAATTTTATAATTTTAAAGAAAACATCTATAAAAATTTACAGCTAATATCATATTTGACATGGAAAGATTGAATATTTTCCCCCAAGTTTTGTGAACAAGACAAAGTTGTCTGTTCAGTCCACTGCTACTCTACATAATACTGAAGACTCTAGCCAGTGCAATAAGGAAAAAAATTAATTAAAATAATAATAATAAATAAATAAAGACATAGATCATGAAGAAAGAAAATATCCTTTTCTCAGATGACACGATTATCCTTAGTATACCAGCTCTTTCCTAAATATACCAGGTACCTTCTAATGTAAGACTTTTATATTTGATGGTCCTTTCATCCCGGTAACTGTACCTCTAAATATTTTCTGATCAAAATCTTATTATGCTCAAATGTCTGCATCTCAAAAAGATCTTTTATTTCTTTTTATTGATACCCAGTTTTGTTTCTATGGTGTTATTTTTCTTTAAAGAACTTATCATCATTACTCTCCCAATTAGAAGTGAACACCTAACAAACAGGAATTTTTGATGTTTTGTTCCCTATTGTAGTTATAGCAGATAATATGGAACCTAATACATAGTAACCACTCACCAATTATTTGAAGTATTCAACATAAAAAACAACAAAACAAAAAAACACAATCTCTTATTTCTCCTGGTTTTGAATTCTCTATTTAAGCTACATTTATTCTTTTTTTTTCCCAAAGTACCTAACTGCTATTTTTTTGGCCCTTAATATTCTCATAATTCTCATAAAGTCTTTATTTTTAATTCAAATTCACTACTTTATCCCTTTTTATTGTGTTTTTGCAAAAGCATCCTCAAAACCCTTTTTTCAAAGAGCACAGCAGAAAAAAAACTTATCTCACCGAAAGACAGAATGATTGTACACACATAGACAATATTTCTAAATTAAATATGAAGAAAGGATGTCCATGGAAATCAGGTAAGGCCCAGATTATGAAGAACTTACTTTGATCAAATTTCTAAATAACTTTTAAAAGAGGCATAAAGCAGGTGAGAAATGCAAAAAATACAAAAATAAAATACAATCACTGTGCCTGGTTTGCTCAGTGGCTAGAGTGTCGAACTGGCCTGCAAATGTCCCAGGTTCAATCCTGGGTCAGTGCACACATGAGAATCCACCTTCTGCTTCTCTCTCTCCTTCTCAACCTTCCCTCTCTCTTTCTTCCTCTCTTGCAGCCAGTAGTTGGCTCAGTTAGTTCAAATGTAGGCCAGGCACTGAGAATAGCTCAGTTGATTTGAGCATCAGCTCCAGACGGAGGTTGCCGAGTGGATCCTGGTGGGTGCACATGTGGGAATCTCTCTCTCTATTGCTCCAACTTTCACTTTAAAAAAAAATCAAACAAAAACACAACTCAGAATTGACAGAAGTCTGATAGAGACAACTGATTTATCTGATTAGAAGAAGCAAAAATCTTAATGATAGAAATGGGCAATGTGAAGTAATCAAATTCCAAACTTCAAATGGTAAAAAAGCTCAAGAATTTCAAGCCCAAGTTTCTTCTGAAGTACTGGATGCAGGAAAGGGCTAAAGATAAACTAACTGCTTGAAATGTGTGAGGTGTTAAACAAGTAACCCATTTCCTGGCCCACAGCTCCTCCTTCCCCAGTCTGTGTCTCTAACAATGACATTTGCTTTTAGAGAGGGTAAAGCAAATGCTCAGAGAACAAGAAAGTGAACCTGTGAGGAGAAACTGCACTCAAATGATGACATTAAAAACTGAGCTGAATGGCGAGATACACCAGTCACTCCTCTTCACCATCACTCCTTCCTCCAGAATCCAGTAGCTAGGTTTTAAGTCTTTGGCAAGTAAACTGAAGATTTCTTTCAGAAGGCTGACAATCTCCGTAGAAATTTTTATTTTTCCAGATTTGATCTTTGACAGCTTTTTCAGTTGGCTCTTGTGCCCCTAATGAGGGTTTTGTAGTTGCTACTGTTTTTGTTTGTTTGTTTGCTTGTTTTATTATGAGGTGTTTTTTTTTTTATTTTTTTCTAAGCATGCCATTATTTCCTAGTGTTATAAAATGCTTCAGTCTCTTCCTGTAAATTTTCTGCCCTAATATTAGAATCAGTTACAAGAAACGCTATTTTATTTTTTTGGAGAATAAATAAACACACACACACACACACACACACACACACACACACACCAAACTTAATATTGATTTCCAGAGAGGAGCAGGAACTGCTCAGCTCAAAGTTGGTGATAATATCAAGATAAGGACCTCAATCTTCTCAATGCTTTGACCCCTAACAAAGATCTTAGCACATTACTTAGGATGAAATCAGGGCCTCCTAATTCTTTGGTCACACATTCCTACTCTTTACTATAAGGCCATAAAACATCCGTATAGTTCTGTCTAGTGGTACATGGATTATCATAAAATAAAGATTTTTGTTGTAATATACATCACAATGATGACTGCACTTTCTTGTTCTTAATTAAGTTTTGGATATGGACTTGATCAACTGCTAAAAAAGAAAGCCTCTAACTTCTAGTCAAGACCTCAAATCTGGATCAAGAGAGCATGTATA
The DNA here is from genome assembly GCF_036850995.1 of Saccopteryx leptura. Taxonomy (NCBI): domain Eukaryota; kingdom Metazoa; phylum Chordata; class Mammalia; order Chiroptera; family Emballonuridae; genus Saccopteryx; species Saccopteryx leptura. Next base: position 323,185,699 of record NC_089505.1, on the reverse strand, counting down.
TGAACTATATCAAAATTAACCCACTGATGTTTTAATATCACTTTTTAGTTTGACTGTTTGTGTTAAGTAGCCTGAATAGTTAAGGAAAGTTTTAGAGAACAGAACCTACATTGTCCTAAATAAATAGTGCAGCAAACATTTTACTAAGAGAACAACAACAACAACAACAACAAATGAAGAAACACAAATATAAGGAGTCCTTGTAAGCAAAGGCAAATTTAATGATGGGTGCTCCAGATGCATGCCCTGGGCCCTGACTTCTGAAGGGCCCTTCAAAACCCCAACTTTACACTTTTTAACTTTTTTCTAATGACACCAAGTTTAATTTCATATGTGCAATTTTAACATTAATAGTATACAATATTTTTTATTTATTTAAAAATATGGTTATCATGTATTTTTATTTTTCCTGCCTCTGTTTTTTATTTATTTTTATTTTTTTGGTATTTTATCCAAAGTTAGAAGCAGGGAGGCAATCAGACAGATTCCTACATATGCCTGACAGGGATCCACCGGGCATGCCCACCAGGGGGCAATGCTCTGACCATCTGAGGCATTGCTCTGATGTGGCCCGAGCTATTCTAGCACCTGGGGCGGAGGCAATGGAGCCATCCTCAGTGCCTGGGCCAACTTTGCTCCAATGGAGCCTTGGCTGCGAGAGGGGAAGAGAGAGAGATAGAGAGGAAGAAGCAGGAGAAGGGAGGAGAAGCAGATGGGTGCTTCTCCTGTGTCCTCTGACTGGGAATAGAACTCAGGACTTCCACACACTGGGCCGACACTCTACCATTGAGGCAACTGGCCAGGGCCTCTTTTTTTTTAAGAGGCCCAATATTTTCTTCTGCCCTGGGGCCTCAACCAACCTTAATCTGCCTCTGCTTGTAGACCATTCCATAATTAAATTTCCCACATTTATATGGTATTAGCCAAGGAGACAGATCTGAATTTTCAGTCTCTAACTATATTTTGGTGGTATTAAAAGTATTTGGTTCAAGAAAGCAAAAAAAGTAGAAGTCATCGGGGGAGTTTGTGGTCCTTTTCTCCCTGTCCCCAAGGAGCTGTAGGTTGACTAATATAAGGCAGTTTTGTCCTGAAGAAAGTAATAATTTCAATTAATTTTTGATAGTACTAACCTTTACCAGATTTTTTTTAAGGCATGGGAGTATAAAGGTGGACATTTTGGCAGGAAGCAAAAAGTACACCAGGATCATTTTAAGCAGACAAGGAACTCAGGAAACATAATGGAACCCTTAAGCTCAATATAAGAAAAGCAGTAAATGCCTTGTGTCCAATTTGTCAGCATTTAAGAAAAGTATTATTGGATGTTAGTAGAGTCAAGATTTTGGTCAGGATGAACTTGTCCCTCAGCAAGGGACAAATCTTCAATATGAAGGTCTTGGGCTGGAGTGATGTTGACTGAGGTGGTGTTGTATCCATCAGGGAGTTCCCAGGCCAGGGTGATTCTGTCTAGGATTTCTTTTCCAAATAGATGCACACTCAAGTTGATATAGTTTCTTGTTTTTGTAACTCTACAGTATTACAAAGAAAATGAGCTGCTAGTTTAAGTCATTGTACTTAAAAAATATTTTTAAGTCAAATTCCCAGGGTTAGGTTCATTATTTGGATGTTAGTAGAATGTCAAATTGTTTTCCAATTAAAATATCTGCAACTGAGGTTGGAGGTGCAGAATTAGCCTGCAAGCAGACCTCTACTGTAGCCAATTACTACAGACTCTTTGCTTCAGTTGTTGATTTGGTTGGTAACAGGCATGTCAACAAGTTCTGGGTTTAGGGCTTCTATTACCCAGACTCAATGGGAGGTGGGCCTTAATATTTGTCTTGTCTCCTATAAAAATGGCTTACTGTGAGGATTTGAGCCTCTTGGTTACAAACCTGCTATCTGGCACCTATAAGAGACATGGAAATTTCATCAAATGCCTTTTTAGGAGCTCAGCATTGTGTATTCTTGGAAGTGAAATGTATGCCTTAGTTAGTCAGTAATGTCTGTAATTATGAAGGGGATAAGGAATGTCCGAGGAAAGTTTTGTATTGTGGCCTTAGTATCTGTAGACATGGGTAATTTTGATTTATATTTTGGGTGTCTGTGAGGCAAGAGATTTTCAGAGTTCTTTACTCTGAAGAGGACAGCTCTTAGGTAATGGCTTCACAGTTTGTAATAAATGTAAAGATGAGGCCATTTGTTTAATTAGGTCTTTTGTTTGATGGAGCCAGTGTCTCCAGTGCTAAAACGATTGCCTGAAGTTTGACCAATTGTGTGTCAAGGATGTCTTGACTAAGAGGGAAAAAAACTAGCAATATTTTACTGAGCTTCATCATTTATGATGTTAGTAATGTCACTTATACAGTCTATAAACTCTCACTGATGCTCATTCAGTTAATCTCAAGAGGCTCCCCAGACAGTTAAGGGAGGTAGGAGAGGGCTGACCTCCTCCAGCATCATGGAATCACACAAATTAGAGAGGACAAGGAAGAATACTCTCTTACAGATGGGATATGCCAGAGGACCCAGGTTTGGCATGATCCTGTCTCAAGGAGACCTCATTAGCCTTGCCGTATAGTGAAGTGGTATTTCTATGATGTCAAGCATATGGGAAGCTGGGTATGGGGTTCACAGGCTTGGAAGTTTGAGAGATTTATTTCCAGGAGTGCCCAGAAGAGAACCAGTTGTTTGTTGCTCTAATGGCTTATAGCATAAGGCTGAAAGAGGCAGTTTCTTACATAAGGAGCCTTTGGCCAATTTATGACCATCATACGTGATCCAGAAACTCCAGGGATCATGAAAAGAGGTTAAAAGAAGTTGCCAGAGCCTCTACAATGAAGGAGTCTTTGAGGGCACTAATGAAAATGCTTATTGATTTATTATTGTTTTCTTATTTAGAAAATTAAATTTCACAGGGTGACATTGATCAATAAGAATAAAATGTTTCAGGTAAACATCTTTATAGTGCAAGGGTCGGGAACCTATGGCTTGCAAGCCAGATGTGGCTCTTTTGATGGCTACATCTGGCTCGCAGACAAATCTTTAATAAAAAAATAATAATGTTAAAAATATAAAACATTCTCATGTATTACAATCCATTTCCTATCACTCATGTTCATTGTTGTGGGTGGCTGGAGCCAATCACAGCTGTCCTCCGGAACAACACCAAATTTTTATTGAATAATGCGTAACATACACGGGTCATTGTATGGCTCTCACAAAATTACATTTTAAAATATGTAGCATTCATGGCTCTCTCGGCCAAAAAGTTTCCTGACCCCTGTTATAGTGTTTGAACTATTGATTATGTTCTGTTCCTATACTCAAAGGCAAAAATCACTCTCTGTCACTGCATACCTGGACCTCTTTACTCCCCTCTCCTAAACCTCTCCCACAAAACACCCTCCCCCTGTTAACCATGTCACTTTTACTACGTTTATGAGTCTCAGTTTTACAGCCCACCAATGTGTGAAATCTTGGTTTTTAACTTTCTCTGATTTACTTTTTCACTCAGCATAATGTTCTCAAGATCCACTCATGTTGTCATAAATAGTAATATGTCATCAATTCTTAAGGCAATTCCATTGCATATATGTACCACTTCTTCATTATTCAGTCATCTATTGAAGGACATTTTGGATGTCTCCATGGCTTGGCCACTGTGAATAATTCTATGATAAACATGGGGCTTCATGTATCTACATATCAATGTTTTCTAGTTTTTGTGGTAGATGTCCAGTAGAGAAATTGCTGGGTCATATGGTAGTTCTATTCTTAATTTTTTGAAGAACCATCATACTTTCTTCTATAATGGTTGTATTAATTTGCTTTCCCATCAGAAGTTAATTAGGTTCCTTTTTCTCCACTGCCTCTCCAACAGTTGTCATTACCTGTCTTGTTGAAAATAGCCAATCTAACAGGTTGGAGGCTAGATTGTAGTTTTTTTTGTGTGTTTTTTTTTTTTGTTTGTTTTTGCTGTTGTTGTTTTTAAACATTTTTATTAATTTTTTTTTTAGATTTTATTTATTTATTTTAGAGAGAGGAGACACAGAGAGAGAGACAGAGAGAGAGAAGGGGGAAGGAGCAGAAAGCATCAAGTCCTATATGTTCCTTCACAGGCAAACCCAGGATTTTGAACCAGCGACCTCAGTATTCCAGTTCAACACTTGACCCACTGCGCCACCTCAGGTCAGGCATTGTTAGGGCTATTGTAGTTTTGATTTGCACTTCTTGAATAGCTAACAAAGATTAGAGCATCTTTTCTTTTTTTTTTTTTATTAACAACTATTTTTAATGGGACGACATCAATAAATCAGGATACATATATTCAAAGATAACAAATCCAGATTATTTTGTAGTTCATTTATGTTGCATACCCATCACTCAAAGTCAGATTGTCCTCTGTCACCTTCTATCTAGTTTTCTTTGTGCCTCTCGCCCTCCCCCTTTCCCTCTCCCTTTCCCCCCTCCCCCCGTAACCACCACACTCTTATCAATGTCTCTTAGTTTCACTTTTATGTCCCACCTACGTATGGAATAATGCAGTTCCTGTTTTTTTCTGATTTACTTATTTCACTTCGTATAATGTTATCAAGATCCCACCATTTTGCTGTAAATGATCCAATGTCATCATTTCTTATGGCTGAGTAGTATTCCATAGTGTATATGTGCCACATCTTCTTTATCCAGTCATCTATTGACAGGCTTTTTGGTTGTTTCCATGTCCTGGCCACTGTGAACAATGCTGCAATGAACATGGGGCTGCATGTGTCTTTACGTATCAATGTTTCTGAGTTTTGAGGGTATATACCCAGTAGAGGAATTGCTGGGTCATAAGGTAGTTCTATTTTCAGTTTTTTGAGGAACTACCATACTTTCTTCCATAATGGTTGTACTACTTTACATTCCCACCAACAGTGTATGAGGATTCCTTTTTCTCCACAGCCTCTCCAACATTTGCTATTACCTGTCTTGTTGATAATAGCTAATCTAACAGGTGTGAGGTGATATCTCATTGCAGTTTTGATTTGCATTTTAGAGCATCTTTTCATATATCTGTTGGCTATTTCTATGTCTTCATGGAAGAGGTGTTTGCTCAGGTCCCCACCCCCCATTTTTTAATTGTATTGTTTTCCTATTTGTTGCTGAGCTTTGTAAGTTCATTATATATTTGGCTATTGACTCCTTATCAGAGCTGTTGTTTGTAAATATCATCTCCCTTTTGGTTGGCTGGCTTTTTGTTGTTTTGTTAGTTTCTTTTGCTGTGCAGAGTTTTAGTTTGTTGTAGTCCCATTAATTTATTTTTGCCTTTACTTTCTTTGCCTTTGGAATCAAATTCATCAATTGTTCTATATAGCCAAGGTCCATAAGTTTAGTACCTGTTTTATTCTATGTAAATTATTGTTTCAGGTCTTATATTTAGGTATTTAATCCATCTTGAATTAATTTTTGTACAGGGGGACTAACGGTAGTCAAATTTTATTATTTTGCATATGACTTTCCAATTTTCCCAGCAACATTTATTGAAAAGGCTCTCTTTTCTCTATTGTGTGTTTTTGGCTTCTTTGTTGAAGATTATTTGTCCATATAGGTGTGGCTTTATTTCTGGACTCTCGATTCTATTCCATTGGTCTGTATGTTTGTTTTCCTGCTAATTCCATGCTGTTTCAATTATCTTGGCTCTGTGGTATAATTTGAAGTCAAGTACTGTGATACCTTTCACTTCATTCCTTTCTCTCAGGATTGCTTTGGTTATTTGGATTTTTTTGTGGTTCTGTACAAACTGAAAGATCTAGAACTCAGCAAGAGTTGTATCAACCATGCAGAGGCTAAAATGTAAAAAAGAGGATTTTCTGCAAACACCTCGGTGCAGGTTGAACTGAGTCTGGTAAGAGAATCAATGTCGGGCAAGGGTGAGAGGGTTAGTATTATACTCTCCTGCTTTTGTTGATGCTGGTTACCAGGCCTCCAGTCCGGGCCTGTGACATTCATCTGTTTCGATTCCTGCCTCCATTGGTAATGGACTCCTGTGGCAACAGGCTCCTGTTTGGTCAAGTTGAAGGTTAAGTACAGTTCATCACATTCCTATCTTGTTGGTTATAATAAAGAATAGAAGGAAGGAAGAAGAGGGTATAGTTTCTCTTTTGCTACTTCCTGCAGAACATTGGGCGTCTTGAGCAACCTGCAGAACATTGGGTGTCTCTAAACCTGTTGTGACATTGGCTGGTATTCTTTTTGAGTCTGCATGAGGACAAACTGGCTTATGATTTGATTGATTAGAGTCCTTACTCTATTCTGTAGGAATCATGTAGGTAATCATAGGATGCAGGGCCCAAAGAGGAGGAGCAGGAAGGCATAGAACATGGGTCCCATAAAGGGTAGAAGCCAAATGAGCTTTGGTAGTGCTGCTTGTATGCTTGACCAGATGAAGTGAGAGAGGTCTTGTTTGCCAGGTTGCATTTTCTAAGATACACTGTGTGCATTCTGCTACTTATCTAGTGGAATTTATGTAGATGCAGCATGAGGTGTTTGGCACCATGCACATGCCTCCTTCCTCTGCCAATAGGTGATCTAAAGCTATGCATTTGTCAATGACCATGCAATTGAGAGAGCCTAAAGATTTAGAAAGGAGGTGGAAATACTTACCAGATACTGAGAAATAGTGGCCATAGCTGTGGTGATACTGTTTGCTGTAATGGCGTTTGTAAGTGAAGCTTCCCGCTAACTCCACCATTGTGGCGGTGGCTATGAGGCCGGTAAGTATAAGGCCTATTGCCTGCATGTGCTTAGGTTTGTGGCTTGTGAGGGTTATAAAGGTAGAGTTAGGGATAAAAGTGGTGAAGACCATGTTCTCTGGGGTGACAAACCAGCTAGCCCATATTTTGCCGTGCCGGGATGGGTCTAAGCACTGAGTGGCTAGTTCTTGAAGAGATGTTATGTTGGGGGCTCCTAGAAATATTAATCCAGTTGGGAGGCAAGGCAGACCTGGATGTAGATGTAGGGACCATGGGCTAAGAGAGAGATGTCTAACCCAAGGGAGTGGTAAGCCATTTCTGGTTGAGCAGCCCAGATATCTGCTTATTTCTCGGGTGATTGGAATGAAAAAGGAATATTTCCTAGGTTTTTTCGGCCTGGTGTTGTTTTGTTTCATTACAGATCCAATTGGGTAGATTCTTAGGAATAAGTATGTATTGTAAGAAGGAGACATTTGCCGATAAGAAGAAAACAGTAGGTTTAGAGTTTTTCTAAATTTGCATCTAGTGGCATTAAGAGTTGTTTCTTGATGTGAGGTGTTTGCAGTAGCATCATAATCGCAGTGACAAAGGGGATATTTTGAGGAGTTTATGTAATAAATGTATGGGGGAAGGCTTCTGAGGGAGTCTTTGGGTTGGACATAGGATGGAGGATGTTGGTATACAGTATGTGGAACATGAATGCATGCAGAGAGACTAGCAGGGTGCTTTACTGTGATGGGTAGAGAAGGGCTGGCCTGATCATTCCACTTTCGGCAGGGCAGATTTTTCGTAGCATCAGACCTGTTGATGGGAACCCCTAGTAGGTATGGGGTTTGCCCTGGGGTTGGGTTGCTGGTGACAAAGCCAAAGAGTTGTATTTAGATTTTTGAAACTTTGATGTCCAACTGTCTGGGCCATTTTAAGGATGGTATTTTTCCATCTGGTAGCCTGGAGAATGGGAGTCTCAAGTAAGAAAGCGAGAAAGAGTATATGAGGGGTCATGGTTCTTTAGGTATGCAGGTAAGCCTAAGGGTGATAGGGGAGGTACTTATCGCCCTCTAGTGGTGTGGATGTTATGCCAGGGAGACCTTGATTCTTGTCCAGTGGATCCAATGAGGAAGTCCTTGTATGTGGACAGCCATTGGTGTGCTGTAGACGACCATGTGAGGAGGGCTGGTCCACCGAGGTTGTAGTTTGTCCGAGGGCTGCTATATTAGAATCTTCCCACTTGTGAGGTCATCCTCAGATCCTGGCTGGAGTGGCTCTGAAAGAGGTATGAGATGGTTAGCAGCTTCACGAAGAAGAGACCTGGTGAGATTAAGAACAGAGATATAATCCCCAATCGGATCCTCTTTCAATTCCAGTGGGGGTCCTAAGAGAAAAGATCTCCCATACATGAGCTCAAATGGGCTATAGAAGGTAGGGCCCTCAAGAATTGCTCGCATCCCTGTGAGCACCAGGGGGAGGACAGCTGTCCAGGGCCATGTTACCTCCTGGGTTAGCTTAGTGAGCTGGGACTTATGGATGGAATTGGTTTTCTTGACTTTGCCTGATAATTGGAGGCAATAGGGAATATGAAGGTGTCAGGTGATGTTAAGATCCTGTGCAATGGCCTAAATGGCCCAACTAATAAAGGCAGGCTCATTGTCGGACCAAACCTAGGAATGATATGGCCTAATAAAGAACTTGCCACTACACTTGCTCCTTCTGTTGTAGCAGGAAATGCCTCACCCATTCTGAAAAGGTATCAACAAATACAAGGAGGTATTTGAACTTTTTAACAGGTGGCATGTGAGTGAAATCAATCTGCCAATCTTGTCCTTGTGTTAAACCTCTGCCTGATGAGTGGGAAAATGTGGGGGTCAAAGGGCACCCAGAGGAGAGAAAGAATAACAGGTCTTGCATTGTCATGTTATTTCCTGATGGTGTTCAGAGATCAGCCTGCAAGAAACAAGGGACTGGAGGTGGCCTAAGAGAGGTTTGTAGCTGACATGAAAAGACTGGTGCGGGGCTTGGAGTATAGACTCAGCTTGCTCCTGAGGGAGTATATACCGACCGTTTTCCAGATACCATGGGCCTCGCTTCCTGTATCCTTTGGTATTAAAGTTTGCTAGGTCAGTTATTGTGTAAGATGGGGAAAAGACAGAGAGAGAAAAGAATTATTCATGAAGAGCTTCCCAAGCAACTCGCTTGGCTGTGGTGTCAGTGAAGTTTTTGCCTTAGGCTACAGGATTGTGCTGGGTCTGGTGGCCCAGACAATGAATGATTACTGCCTCCAAGGGCAGTTTGGCAGTTTCAAAGAGCTTCTTGATCAGCCTGCCATTAACTATGGGGATTCCCTGGGTAGTGAGGAATCCTTGCTCCACACTAATTGTGGCATGGGAGTGAATGATATGGAAGGCATACTTAGAATCAGTATAAATGTTAATTTGCCTTTTTTTCTGCCAATGTGAGTGCTCTTATAATAGTAATTAGTTCTGCCTTTTTGAAGGTGGTGTCCTGGGGCAAGGGGGGCATCTCAATGACTTGGGTGGCCGTTATAATGATGTAACCTGTATATGAAACTCTTCGCTGGCAGTAGGAACTGCCATTGATGAACTAAGTCTGCTCAGTATCTGAAATGGGAGAGTCTCAGATGTGGGAAAAGGGAGATAGGTGAGCATCTATTACTTCTAAACAATTGTGTGGACTATTGGGGGAGGTAATAAAAATTGAAAGTGGGAAGGGTAGAAGAATTGCAGGGTTTAGGGCAGGGGTCTCAAACTCAACTCAGCATGTGGGCCACAGAGCAAGATCACAGCCGTTTGGCGGGCTGCACTAGGTCTACAAAAGGCAACTGTTACACAACACTTTTCTCACTGCAGCTGAAAACAAAAAAAAAAATCAGTACAACAAGCACAATCGTACATGCAGTTTACTCAGTGTCACAAAACGACCAGAAACTGTAGTTCGCATCACAACTGCTGTTAACTAAGCTAATATCTAGCTAGGATGCTAGAGAAATGAAAAATACAAGTAGGCCCCTAGGCTTACTAAATTTTATCCAAAATATTTTGAACTTCGTGGATTAGTCTGTGGGCCGCACAAAATTGTTCGGCGGGCCGCATGCGGCCCGCGGGCCGCGAGTTTGAGACCCCTGGTTTAGGGGAATGCAAGATGCTAAGGTTATCTGCGGAGTCTGAAGAAAGAGAGAATGGAGTTGTATTCGAGATGGGGACATAAGGCATTCTAGGTGTCTTTGTGAGAACATGTCCTTGGGACTATGGGAGCTGGCCACGGTAGTTTGTCCATAGAAAGTGATCTTTTGGTTCACTAAAGTAAATATTGCAGCTGCTGCCAGTGCCCAAAGGCAGGTAGACCAGGCACGAACAGTACTGTCTAGCTGTTTAGAAAGATAAACTACTGGCTTCAGGATGGGTCCCTTATATATGCCTAAGAGCCAGAGGCAGATTAAGGTTGAGTGAGGCCCAGACACAGCTGCATGGGGCCTATGCAGTGTAGTATGTGTATAGTATAAAAAAGTGTAAAGATGGGGTTTTGCAGGGTCCTTCAGAAGTTGGGGCACAGGGCGCACGCCTGATGTGCCCACTGTTAAATCCGCCTCTGCTAAGAGCCCTACTGAGACTCCTACTGAGACTTCTTTCTGCTCCTCTATATAGAGCGTAAAAGGCTTGAACAAGGGGAGAGTGAGTACTGAGGCTGTTGTGAGGGCCTTTTGGAGCTTCTTGAAGGAGGCCTCAGTGGGTGCTGTGGGGTCTAGAGGTTCATCAAGGTCTTGCTTGGCTGCCTGGGATAGTGGATTGGCAAGTGTAGCAAAGTTAGGAATCCACAAATGGAAGTAGCTGGCTAGACCTAAAAAGGAAAGTAATTCCCTTTTGGTTTCAGGAGTGGGTAGACTAGAAATGAATGAGACTTCCTTTTTTGAAATACCACAAGTGGTTGAAGAGAGTGACAGTCCTAGGTAAGTCACTCAGGGGGTTGATAATCGGGCCTTTTTTTGGAGAGACCCTGTATCCCTGGTCAGCCAAGAAATTCAGTAATCGGGCCATTTGGGTCCTTGATTCTTCTGTAGAAGGGCTGCAGAGCAGCAGGTGGTCAACATACAGGAGCTGGTAGAGCTGCCTAACTTTAGAGCTTTTGAGTCTCCTGCAAAAGCCTGCCCAAACAAGTGAGGGCTGTCTCAGAATCCTTGTGGCAGCACTGTCCAGGTGAGCTGCTGGAGTTGCCTTGAATCCAGATCTGTCCAAGTAAAGGCAAAGAGGTCTCAGGAACTGGGATGCAGGGGGATAGTGAAAAATACACCCTTAAGATCTAGTATCGTAAAATGAGTGGTGTTTAGAGGGATCTGAGACAGCATGTTATAAGGGCTGGGAACAACTGGGTGAATGGGTCTTATAGGTTGATTAATGATATGAAGAGCTTGTACTAGCTGATAGGCTCCTTCTGATTTACGGACAGGGAGAATAGGTGTATTGGATTAAATGTCCTGTAAATGTCTATTATGTGCTTTTGGTCTAGTATGTTGTTTGAGGCTGGTATTTCTTTATTGATTTTCTGATTGGATAATCTATGTAAACCATAATGCTCTCCAAATATGATTTTGCTTTTTTCTCTTTCTATTATAGATCCGTTAGTAGATGTCATATATTTTGGTGCTCCCTGATTCAGTGTATATATAGTGAGAAGTGTCATATCTTCTTAATACAATGATCCCCTTATCACTATGAAGTGTTCATATTTGTCTCTTGTTACCTTTGATATCTTGAAGTCAGCATAGTCAGATATTAGTTTGGCTACACCTGTTTTTCTTTGTGTATTATTTGCTTGAATAATCATTTTCCAACCTTTCACTTTGAGTCTACTTTTGTCCTTGCAACTTAGATGTGTCTCTTGAAGGCAGCATATGGTTGGGTTTTGCTTTTTGATCCAATCTGCTTCTCTGTGCTTTTTTATAGTTGTGTTCAATCCATTTACATTTAAAGAATTTATTGACATTTGAGGATTTCCTATAGCCATTTTATGTTTTGCTTTCTGGTAGCTCCGTGTCTCTTTTGGTTCTTCTCTTTTGTGTTTCCATCAGTGGTTTTTTTTTTTAGTGGTATTCCATACTTCTTTCCCGTTTCTTCTTTTTTTAAGCTATGTATTTCGGTAGTGGCTTTTTCATGAATGATTATCATTTGGGTCATTAAGAGAAAAATTTTCATTTGTACAAGAAACTTGTCTTTGTTTTATGAGTGCTTCTACACTCTATTCTCCTTTGCTACTGCCAATCTTTATCCTTTCCCATTTTATGTTATTGTTGTCACAGATTATCCTTGTTTTTATTGTGACCTTGTTGGAGGTTTTACTTGTACTGTAGTTTTAATTTGTTTTGTTCTTTGTATCTGGTCAAATAACCCCCTTGAGTATTTCCTGCAGTGGGGGTTTTCTGTTGATAAATTCCCACAGCTTCTATATTTCTGCAAGAGTTTTTATTTCTCCTTCATTTTTGAAGGATAGCTTTGATGGGTATAGTATTCTTAACTAGTAATTTCCTCTTTCAGTCCTTTGAATGTTTGGGTCCATTCTCTTCTGGCTTGTAGAGTTTCTGCTGAGAAGTCTGATAATAACCTAATGGGCCTCCCTTGATATGTTATGCTCTTCTTTCCTGTAGCTACTTTGAGGATTATTTCTTTGTCATTTACTTTGAGAATTTTATTAAAATGTGCCTTGGATAAGTTCTGTTTGGGTTGCAGTAACTCAACATTCTGTTTGCTTCTTGGATTTGAGGATCTAACTCTTTTCATAGACTTAAAAAGTTCTCGTAAAGTATTTGTTTGAATAGGCTTTACATTCCCTTCACTCTCTTCTTCTTCTGATATACCCATTATCCCTATATTGCTCTTTCTGATGGAGTAAGACAATTCTAGTAGAGCTCTATCATTTATTTTAATTTGTGAGTTTCTCTTTTTCTTTCTGTAGCATTGCTAGTTGACTATTTTCTTGTTACTGTTCTTTCTTCTACCTGGCCTATTCTGTTAGCTAAATGTTCTATCTCATTATTTATTCCATGTATTGATTTCTTCACCTGTTTTTAAAGTTTCAATCTCCTTGGTGAGGTATTCATATTATTTTCTGAACTCCTCAAGTTGCCTCTTGGTTTTTCTCTTGAATCTTGTTGAGTATTTTCAGAACTTCAATTTTGAATCCTCCATTGTTTAACTCCAAAGGTTTCTATGTGATTAATATCTTTTTTCTGGAGATTTTTTATTTCTACCTTAACTACATCTCTGTTTTGGTATTTGATAGCCATGGTATTTGATTTCTTCTTCCTTAATGTCATTTTAGAGTGGTATTTTTAAGAACTCTAACAAAAAAAATAAAAAATGAAAAATAAAAATTGAAAAAATATAATGAAAAATAAAAAAATTGGAAATAATAACAAGTAAAAAAGGAAAACCACTAAAAACAGAGAGAAAACAAACAATAAAAAGGCCACAAAAATAAAAATATAAAAATTAAATACAATGAAATTCAAAAGAGAAAAGGAAAAAAGAGAAAAAAGAAAAAAAATCATTTTTGAGAGGTTACTATTTTCTTCTAATAGGTGTTGCTGTATTATAAGTTTTAGCCTTGTGAAATTCCTGGGCTGAACTCCACTGAGATATTTTTGTCACAATGATGTAGGCAGGGCTGCAGATGTGTTGGCTGGTGGGGCATGTTGTGAGGGCTTTAAGGCTTCACAGCTTTACAGTTTAGCAATGGCAGTCATTGGTCTCTGGGATCTCCTCCTCATGTCTCAACAGACCAGGGGACCAGACAAAGAGCACCTCTCTTCTTCACGGGAGCATGTGTCTCTGGAGAGTTAGTTGTGGTATCTGTCACTGCCACTCTCCATACCCCACAAGGTGAGGGATGCAGGATCTGGGAGGCTGAGGGGCCTGGCTTTGGTTTTCTCCTCCTTTGTGCCAAATACAGAATGCAGGCAGACTGCAGCAACACTGGCTGTAATCCTTTGTTTTACCACTGCTTTGGTTTAGTATCTTCCTCTCTGCTTCTCAACTGTCTGCTCCTCCCAGAAGATGGAGGCCCAATCATTCCAGGTTTCCCTCTTCATATCCCTGGCAGTTAAAACACATACAACCCAAGCTTTCTTCCTTCCTGTAGTCCTGACAGTGAAAAAAAACCCCAACCACTCCTGGCTTCTCTCTTTTCTCTGGAGCCCATTTCCTGTGCATTTTATCTTCCATCCCCCTTTTCAACCCTCTCTCCTTTAATTGATTGGGTGCATGGATCATTCAGCTGTGAGCCCAGCTGGGGTTGCTTCACTGTGTTATAGTTGTTCTGTTTGTTGATATTTCAAGGGGAGAGATCAGGAGTATCTCTCATGCTGCCATTTCTCTGTCATATATATATATTTTTTTTGCTTTTGTGCATGCAGGTATGTTTATATTAATAAATTTTGCAAGATAAATTCTATAACACTCTATCTTCCCATACTTTTGATTCTATTGGTAAAAAGTAATTTAATGGTATGTTTATGAATTTTAGAGAATATAGTTTATGGTCTTATTTAATCTAGTATTAAAGATGGTGTTTTATATTTTAATTTGTGTTGCATAAATTTTAATACATCTATAAACTTATTTGTATAAATATAAGTTTAATGTTGGCTTAAAAACATAAGTACATGACAGGTTACAGGTATAAAATTTTAAACACTTTAAAAATAGATCACATTGCTTAGTACATGGTAAAAAAGAAAATTTATATCATTAAATGTTACTCATATACATATATGGAGTAAAAAATAAAACATAGAAGAAATGTTGTGTAAATATAGTTTTATAAAAAGACTAACCACTTTTAAAATCCTTTCTTTCAGGAAAGAACGGTGACCATTAGAAGACAAACTGTAGGAGGATTTGGATTAAGCATAAAGGTAGCCTGTCTTCCCAGTCTGTTCTTACAAAGGCCATACTATAATGTTGCATTTTTGTATCTTTAACATTTGCATGATTAGCAATTAGACAAGCATACCTATAGCAAATTTCTCAATATTTAGACTGAGATGAAAGCTTAGTATAACCTTGATCACCTTTTGATGTAGAAATTTTATAATATTACTTGAAAATTTTACTTCACCTGACATTAACATTTTTATCTGATTCCCTCTAAATTTTACTTTACTTGTCATTAATATTTTTATCTGGTTCCCTCTAAATTATTTTAGTGTTCATATCAGTCTTAAACCAGGCAGAGTAGGGAAAACTGACCTGTCAAATAAGAGCAAGAACAATTTCTATTCTAATGAGGTTTTATAGTAAGTTGCATATTAGTTGTACTTTATTTATTTCTTTTATTCAGATTTTTGTTTATATTTAAGAAATCAGTAAAACCTCTTTACATTGAAAAATATATAGGATAGATTTAAAGTTTAGTATTTGATTTATTATAAAATTTTCATGCCTTTTTTTCCATTTATTAAATTTTAAAAGGCTTTTCTTTCTGTATATCATTGACTATAACAGATGAACCATACTTGCAGCTTATCACTGAAACAAAAAGAAAATTTAAAATGATGGGAATTTATATAAATATTAGAGTAGTTAACTCAAAGACTTTAAAATGCTTTTTAGAAATCAACATCTCTGAGCCTGACCTGTGGTGGCACAGTGGATAAAGCGTCAACCTGGAAATGCTGAGGTTGCTGGTTCAAAAACCCTGGGTTTGCCTGGTCAGGGCACATATGGGAGTTGATGCTTCCTGCTCCTCCCCCCTTCTCTCTCTCTCTTTCTCTCTTCCCTCTCTATAATAAATAAATAAAATCTTAAAAAAAAAAAAGAAATCAACATCTCTGAATAGATAAATAAGATTTAACTTTATCTTGATTGTTAGGTTAGGCATTTTGCTTATGTAGGGTAAAAATCATATGTCTCAAGTGTATATTTCATAAAATTTTAACACAGTTTGAGTTATTTATGCTTGAAAATTGAAACTCAAAAATTATTGACTCAGCTCTAGTTGACATTATGAAAATGACTCAGAAAACTGATCAGTATGGAAAAGTACTGTGTTGTCAAGTAATAAAAATATTACTATATAAAATGTTAGTTTTAAAATATATTTGTACTTTCATTTTGTCTGTCATAAACTATGACAAGAGACACACACAAAACAAATTAAAATTGAAAATGATGTTGTGGTAATTCCAACATTCAATAGATAAGTTTGTTTGTTTTTTATAAATAAATTTTTATTTTAATGGGGTGACATCAATAAATCAGGGTACATATATTCAGAGAAAACATGTCCAGGTTATCTTGTCATTCAATTCTGTTGCATACCCATCACCCAAAGAGAGATTGTCCTCTGTCACCTTCTATCTAGTTTTCTTTGTACCCCTCTCCCTCCCCTCCCCCTCTCCCTCTCCCTCCTTCCCTCCCCCAGCCCCTCATAACCACCACACTCTTGTCCATGTCTCCTAGTCTCATTTTTATGTCCCACCAATGTATGGAATCCTGCAGTTCTTGTTTTTTTTCTGATTTACTTATTTCACTCTGTATAATGTTATCAGGATCCCACCATTTTGTTGTAAGTGATCCGATTCATCATTTCTTATGGCTGAATAGAATACCATGGTGTATATGTGCCACATCTTCTTTATCTAGTCTTCTATTTTTTTTTACACTGATTAAAGCCTTTAAGCAAACTCTTGGCCAATACAGCAAGAATCCATAAAAGAGTAGTGTCCTTAACATGTTCACCAAGTCCAAGTTGGCCCCAATGCTATGCCAAATCCCTGAAAAATGCAACCCAACCCCAGTTAGTCTGTTTTTGTTTATTTTTTATCAAAATATTTATTGAGAATGCACTGAAGGATTTAAAAGTATGACTAAGAGCCTGACCAGGTGGTGGCGCAGTGGATAGAGCATCGGACTGGGATGTGGACGACCCAAGTTCGAGACCTCAAGGTCGCCAGCTTGAGTGCAGGCTCATCTGGTTTGAGCAAAGCTCACCAGCTTGGACTCAAAGTTGCTGGCTTGAGCAAGGGGTTACTCGGTCTGCTGAAGGCCCACGGTCAAGGCACATATGAGAAAGCAATCAATGAACAACTAAGGAACCACAACGAACAACTAATGATTGATGCTTCTCATCTCTCTCTGTTCCTGTCTGTCTGTCCTTATCTATCCCTCTCTGACTCTCTCTCTGTCCCTGTAAAAAATAAAACTGTAACTAATGATTGATGCTTCTTATCTCTCTCTGTTCCTGTCTGTCTGTCCTTATCTATCCCTCTCTCTGACTCTCTC
Source organism: Saccopteryx leptura (assembly GCF_036850995.1). Taxonomy (NCBI): domain Eukaryota; kingdom Metazoa; phylum Chordata; class Mammalia; order Chiroptera; family Emballonuridae; genus Saccopteryx; species Saccopteryx leptura. The sequence continues at coordinate 323,168,679 of NC_089505.1, read as the reverse complement.
TCTGTCCCTGTAAAAAAAAAACTAAAGGTATGACTAAGAAAAAAAGTCCATAAAAATAGTGCAAAAGGGGAGTGTGAATAAGTCCAGTAGTGAGAGTTGTTTTCATTTCAAATAAATATTTTTATCTACCCTGCACTAACTCCATTTGAAAAGTAGAGATAAAAATGTTACTTTTTACAACAATTTATCATTTAAATCCAATAACACATTGTTATTTATTTTTACTAAAATACTACATTTTAACCTAGACAGTTCTTAAAACATCAAGAATTTTGCTAAATAATTCATGATTTCATTAACTTAATGATTGCATTATTTCAATCCAAGTAAAAAGTTTACACACATAAAAATATAGTAATTTAAAAAAATTCCATATATATATTTTTTATTCAAGATATGGGCCACAAAAGTAACATGTGAACTATGATTAGCATCATATTTTAGGAGATTTAACAAAAAAATATTTTTTAATTCTTATGACACAAACAAAACAGAAATATAAGCATCAATATTTTTATTTAGACTGTTACTCATTCATCCTAAAGAATTTCTTTTAGCCCTAGCCAGTTGGCTCAGTGGTAGAGCATTGGCCTGGCATGCAGGAGTCCCGGATTCGATTCCCGGCCAGGGCACACAGGAGAAGCGCCCATCTGCTTCTTCACCCCTCCTCCTCTCCTTCCTCTCTGTCTCACTCTTCCCCTCCTGCAGCCAAGGCTCCATTGGAGCAAAGTTGGCCGGGGCACTGAGGATGGCTCTGTGGCCTCTGCCTCAGGCGCTGGAATGGCTCTGGTTGCAACAGAGCAACGCCCCAGATGGGCAGAGCATCGCCCCCTTGTGGGCGTGCCAGGTGGATCCCGGTTGGGCGCATGCAGGAGTCTGTCTGATTGCCTCCCCGTTTCCAGCTTCAGAAAAAAAAAATTCTTCTTAGAGCTTTTCATTTTGTTTTTCTCAATAACTTACCACAGACATATGCTCTTCTATTTTTTAAACTCTTTTCGATTCTGTTACTTTATTTCACAAATATAATTATTTATTTATTTAAAATAGCAATGTTATTATATAAAAGTCTTTCCCTTTGTTCTGTTACCTGTAATTTAGATAAAATCTGTGTTTATCTATTTGTACATTTTCATTAGACCTGATAATTTAAAATGTGCATGTTATAAATTTTTAATATTATACTTTGTAATATTAATAATTATGTATTATTTTTACATAGTATATTTTATTTTTAATTAAACTTATTGGGGTAACACTGCTTAATATAATTATACAGGTTTCAGGTATCCAATTCTACAACACATCTCCATACATCATATTGTGTGTTCAGCCTCCAAGTCTTGCATCGGTCCATCACTATTTATCACTCTTATGCCCTCCTGCACCTCCTTTCACCCACAATCATGACACAGTTGTCTGCATCCATGAGTTTTTTTTCTCTTTTTCTTTGTTATTTATTGCTCTATTATGTTATTATATAATATAATAATATAACATTTTATATTATAAATAAGATATATGAAATGAGCAGCTTAAAATTACTCTAGATTAAATGCAGAATTAACAGTTTAGTGTTGATTAGCTATTTATCTATTTCTTGCTGGAGTAATTTTAGTTAGCTATAACTATGCATATAAATATATAAATAAAATTTATCTTTACTTCAGTTAAGTAATCATTACTGACACACACTGGAAGAATTGTAGTGAGAATTATTAATTAAAATCTCAAATATTTCAACTAGCTATAACAGAAGGAAGAACCTACATTCGAAAATAGAAAAGGCATTTACCAATATATTTAAGACTAACAGGTGCTCCTGTATTTCACTGTACTCAAAACATGTGGTGCTACTATTTGTTTTATCATCCTTAAAACCCTTTTAAAGGAGTTGGCTGAACAAAATTAAAAATGTACTTTTTGGTCAGAAAACACTAAAATACTCTAACATGTGCTGTTAGAGGTCAAGGTCAGTTGGCCATGCTGCATTCTCCTGACAAATTTTGACTTTTGAGACCTTCCATCACAGAAAAACATTTTATAGAGCATAAATTCTAATGCTTTATTTATTGACAACCCTTAGTCTTTATAGTTTGGGGGTAGTGTGATGTTCTTGAAGCTATCAATGACCATCAAGCCTGGTGTCACCTGTTCGTGTAAAACACAGTTTTTGCTCCAAACACTTTCTCCAGCCAGAGATTTCCCTGTCTGGAGAGTGAAATAAAAATCAACTTGTCCCCTTTTATTTTATCTATTTTATTAATTATACAGTTTTAGACAATTTTGAAACTTCTGAAACAAAATGTGTGTAAGTACCTTAGAGGCTGACACAGTTATATGTCTTTGATTTGACATCTTCCCTTGAAAGCCACATGTCAGATATGACACAGTGTACAATAAAAAGAACTATCATTTCAAAATTTCCTAAAATAAGAAGGAATAATTAATTTAATAAAATAATAAAAGAGCCTGACCTGTGGTAGTACAACGGATAAAGGTTTGACCTGGAATACTGAGGTTGCCGGTTTAAAACCCTGGGCTGGCCTGGTCAAGGCACATATGGGAGTGTATGATTCCTGCTCTTCTCCCATTTTCTCTCTCTTTCTCTCCTTTCTAAAATGAATAAAGTCTTAAAAAAAATTTAAAGTAATGAAAGAAATAGTTATTAGATTTAGATTATACCAATATGATTTAAATTTTAATTTACTTTTTTAAAAAAATATGCTTTCTTTTCTATTACAATTTGTTTTTTATCTTAAAATTTTTACTTTGTTTAAGAATTTTATTACAAAATCTAAGACTTTCCTTTGATAATAATTATTTTTATTTATTATTAATTTTTATTAATTTTAATTTATTGTGTTTACATGGATTCAAGTGTCCCACTCAGTATAACTCCCTCACCTTCACCCCCTTGTCCCCCACTGCGTTCTGTTCGCTCCCCTCCCCCTAATCCCTCCCCCTTCCCTTTGAAACTTGCTATCCAGTTATCTGTATAATAATTATTATTTTTAATAGCATGCCCAAACATGTCCTTAATTTTAAACAGTAATTCAAAAGGGTTTTTAAATCAAAAGCACTGAGATTTAATATAGGAATCACAGATTTATCTTTGTAGACAAATATATTGTATAAATTTCTAAATTTAATAATGAGTATTTGACAATGAAAAGGCAGAGACCAAAATTACCTATATATTTACATTATTTCTAAATTAAGAAAAATTTAAAAAAAAGATATCCTGAAAAGAGGAGATACTACACACAACGCTGACTCTCTTGCTCCCATCTTCCCATTCTCAGGTTTAGATGAACTATTTGTCTTTAGCTCCTAAGACTAAAAGGAATTCTTTTTAACCCTGAAGAGTGTGCATCTCAGGATCAGAGCTTGTTTCTCTGCTTTCTTGTCCCATGTTACAGTTATCCTTTCACTGCTGGAAGGAAAAAACACACAACTGAGCCATGGTTCAATAACATGGAGGCATGGCATATAGGCACTGATCTGGCCCAGCCCCTGTTGTATTTAAGTGAGCTTTCATCCACAAGCTCTTATTCTACAACCTCAGACAAGAGAGAAATGCTTGTCAGGATTTCTGATCAGAAACTTGGACATGAACTAAGTCTAGGGCTTTCTAGATTGTGCTCACTCCTGCTCTCGGTCATCCTGGATACATAACTCATTTTAAGCTATTTTTGCTCTTGTGTTGCTTTTCAGAGACATTCTCATATTTGTTATAACTTTGCATTTTCATTTATTAAAACACCCCTCAGAAATCACAAACATGTGTGTGTATGTTTCTTGTATTAGTTTTTGTATATTTTTGCCCTTAAGTAAAATGTTAAGCTCTTTCATTTGTATTTTTAAATAGAACCCATAGAGCCTAATAATTTATATTTGCCTCATTTTTTATGATTACCATATGCATAATCATCCTAAAGTAGGCCTACATTTAGACCTTGTAGGTCTTTTATTTGTTTTCCATATGTTTTAAAGGACAATATCATGCATGTACATATTTTAAAATAATATTTCTGATTATTGCCATTTAAAAAGTCATGCTTTAGAGGAATGATGTTTTGAAATAATTACTAGAAAAAATATTGTATGGAGTATTTTTTTTAAAAAAGTGTTTCTTATGTAAACAATGTTATTGAAGTTCATTAAGAAAATGTTTAGCCTGACCAGGTGGTGGCACAGTGAATAGAGCATCAGCCTGGAACACAAAGGACCCAATTTTGAAACCCAAGAATGCTGGCTTGAGCATAGGCTCATCTGGCTTAAGCACAGGCTCAGCCAGCTTAAGCATAAACTCACTAGCTTGAGCAAGGGGTTGCAGGTTTGATGATGGGATCATAGAGATGACCTCATAGATTCTGGCTTAAGCCCAAAAATCACTGGCTAGAAGCCCAAGGTCGCTGTCTTGAGCCCAGGATTGCTGGCTTGAGCAAGGGGCCACTCGCTCTGCTATAGCCCCTGGTCAAGGCACATATGATAAAGCAATCAATGAACAATTAAGGTGTCACAACAAAAAATTGATGCTTCTCATCTCTCCCCCTTCCTGTCTGTCTGTCCCTCCCTCTGTCTCTCCTCTCTCAAAAAACAAAAAAAAAAATAAAAAAAAATAAAAAACCCAAAATGTTTATAGATGTCACAGTAATGGTGGCATCAGAGATACTCCTGATCTCTCCTCTTGAAATTTCAACAAATTTAACAACTATAACATAGTGAAGGTATAAGCTCGCAGGGGTGCCTGAAAGATAGATGTAATAAATGGATTAGAGGTGGGACAGGTTGAAAAGCAGGGTGGAACATGAAACATATTCATGGTCAGCTCTAGGGAGGAGAGAAACCCAAAGTGACTGAGTTTTTTATTTTTTGCTGTTGTTTTTTATTCTCTGCTGGACTATGGGGAGGAGGAAAGCTCAGGCTGTCTGGGTTTTGTCTGAGGGCTATAAAGAAGAAAACCCAGAGTAACTGGGTTTTCTTCTGCTGGGAGGAGCAGTGAGACAGAGGGGCAGAAGGGGAAATAAATCAAAGCAGCAGCAGACTGTGTGGTCATGGCCAATGTTCCTGGGGTCTGCTTGCAGCCTGCACTTCGCAGAGACAGAGAAAACTAAAGTGTGGCCCCCCATCATCTCAGATACTGCCTTCCTCACGTCACAAGTATGAAGAGTGGCTGAGACAAACCCCACAGCTAGCTTTTCAGAGCTACACTCTTCTCTGAAGAACAGAGGTGCTCCACATCTGGTCCCCTGGTCTGTTGAGTTGTGAGAGGTGCACCCAGAGGATTCATATTGCCATTTCTAGAGCCATAAAACCAGAAAGTCATAGCCATAAAGTCATCACAGCATGCCCCAAGCACCAATATGACAGTGGCCCTACCTATATCATTGCGACAGCAACATCTCAGCAGAGCACAACCGTGGATTTTTTTTTTAATTTTTTAATTCATTTTAGAGAAGAGAGACAGAGAGAGAGAGAGAGAAAGAGAGAGAGAGAGAGAGAGAGAGAGGAGGGAGGAGCAGGAAGTACAACTCCCATATGTGCCTTGACCCAGTAAGCCCAGAGTTCTGAAGTGGCGACCTCAGCTTTCCAGGCCAACGCTTTATCCACTGCGCTACCACAGGTCAGGCCAGCCCTGGATTTTAACAGAGCTAAAACTTGTGATATAGTGGCACCTATTGGAAGAAAACAGTAACCTCTCAAAACCAAAATTTGTTTCTCCTTTTTAAATTTTTTCTTCTTTTAGAATTTCATTTTCTTTAATTTTTATATTTTTATTCTTATTTTTATGGGTGTTTTGTTTGATTTTTATTTTTAAGTTATTGATTTTTTTGTTTTCTGTAGTTTTATTTGTCATTATTTTAAAAAAATTTTATTGTATTTTGTAAATTTTTAATTTTTTTGTTCTTTTTTATTAGGGTTCTTTTGGGGGGGGGATGGAGACAGAGAGAAACAGAGAGGGACAGATAGGTATAGACAAGCAAGAAGAGAGAGAGATGAGAAACATCAATTTTTTTGTTGTGTCTCCTTAGTTCATTGACTGCTTTCTCAGATGTGTATTGACTGGGAGGCTACAACAGAGTGAGTGACCCCTTGCTTAAGCCAGCAACCTTGGGTTCAAGCCAGTGACGTTTGGATTCAAGCTAGTGACTATGGGGTCATGTATATGATTCCACGCTCAAACCAGAGACCATGCATTCAAGCTGGTGAGCTTGTGCTCAAGCAAGTGACCTTGGGGTGTTGACTCTGGGTCTTCTGCATCCCAGTCTGACGTTCTAATCACTGTGCCACCACTTGGTCAAACTTGTTAGGGTTTGTAACAATATACTCTCAAATGCCATCAAGAAAGAAAAAATAAAATACCATGGCTACACAAGAAAAACACATACTTCAGAATGAAAATGAAAAAGCTCCAGAAAAAAGTCTAAATCACATAGAAACCTTGGAGTTAAATGATAGAGAATTAAAAACTGAAGTTATGAAAATACTCAATGAGATGTTGGAAAACACCAGTAGGCACCTTAATGAGCTCACCAAGGAGACTGAAACTTTAAAAACAGGGACAAACAACTCAATACATGAATTGAAGACTGAGGTAGCAAGTTTAGCTAAAAGAAAAAGCCGGGTAGAAGAATCAGTGACATCAAACTCAGACAACTAGAGACATTACAGAGAAAAGAGGAGAGATGCTCACAGAGCTCTATGAAAACTGTCTGATTCCATCATAAAAAGCAATATAAGAATAATGGGTATATCAGAAGAAGAAGAGCCTGACCAGGTGGCGGCGTAGTGGATAGATTGCTGGACTGGGATACAGAGGACCCAGGTTCGAGACCCTGAGGTCGCCAGCTTGAGTGCAGGCTCATTTGGTTTGAGCAAAGCTCACCAGCTTGGACCCAAGGTCACTAGCTTGAGCAAGGAGTTACTTGGTCTGCTGAAAGCCCACGGTCAAGGCACATATGAGAAAGCAGTCAATGAACAACTAAGGTGTCGCAACGAAAAACTGATGATTGATGCTTCTCATCTCTCTCCATTCCTGTCTGTCTGTCCCTATTTGTCCCTCTCTGACTCTCTCTCTGTCTCTGTAAATAAAAAAAAAGAAGAGAGGGACAAGAGAATGGAGAGCTTATTCATACAAATAATTGATGAGAATTTTCCAAACCTATGGAAAGAGTTAGAGCCTTGAATCCAAAAAGCAAACAGAACACTAAGTTACCTTTACCCAAACAGATTTTCTCCAAGGCACATCGTAATAAAATTGTCAAAAACAAAGAGAAAAAAGAATCCTCAGTGCAGCTAGGGAAAAGAATAACATAACATATAAAGGGAAGCCTATTAAGATATCACCAGACTTCTCAGCAGAAACTCTACAAACCAGAAGAGAGTGAACCCAAACATTCAAAAGACTGAAGGAGAGGAATAAACAGCCAAGAATATTATATTCATCAGAGCTAGCCTTCAAATATGAAGGAGAAATAAAAACTCCTGTAGAAATACAGAAGCCATAAAATGTATCACCAGAAAATCCCCACTGCAGGAAATATTCAGGAGGGTTATTTGACCAGATACAAAGAACAATACAAATCACAAGTACAAGCAAAAGCTCTAACAAAGTAATGGTATAAATAAGAATAATCTGTGACAATAACATATAAGGGGAGAGGATAAAAATCTGCAGTAACAAAAAATAATGGAGTTCAGAAACACTCAGAAGACAAAGGACTCTTGTACATTTGACAATTTTTTTCTTAATAACCAAATGGTAACCACCAACAAAGCAGCAACTACTGAAATACACAGTTTAATAAAAGAAGAAATAGGGGAAAGAAGTATTGAATGCCACCAACCAAAAACAACTGACAGAAACACAAAAGAGAAGAACCAAAAGAGACACAGAGCTACCAGAAAACAAAATATAAAATTGCTAAAGGAAATCCTCCAGTGCCAATAATGACTCTAAATGTAAAAGGGCTAAATCCACCAATAAAAAAGCACAGAATAGCAGATTGGGTCAAAAAGCAAAACCCAACCATAATGCTGCCTTCAAGAGACACATCTAAGCTGCAAGGACAAAAGTAGACTCAAAGTGAGAGATTGGAAAAAGATTTCCCAAGCAAATGATACCCCCCAAAAAGCAGGTGTAGTCATATCTGACATTGCTGACTTCAAGACAACAAAAGTAACAAGAGAAAAAGATAAACATTTCATAATGATAAAGGGGACATTGTATTAAGAAGACCTAACACTTCTTAGTATATATGAACCAAGCTATGGAGCATGAAAAAAATATAATACATCTACTAACTGATTTAAAAATATAAGCAGAGAGAAATACAGTTATACTTGAAGATCTCAACACACCATTGATAGATCATCCAAACATTAAATCAATAAAAAATATTGGCCTTAAACAACACATTAAACCAAATGGACATAATAAACATTTCCAGGACATTTTATTTCAGAACGTTAGATTATACATTCTTCTCTAGTGTGCATGAAACATTTTCAAGGATAGGCCATATGTTGCATCACAAAACTAACATCAAGAAATTCAGAAAGATTGAAATTATATTTCTGACCATAGGCTTTGAAATTAGAATTTAACTGCAAAAAGGAAGAAAAGAAACCCACAAAAAATGTGGAGATTAAACAACATACTTCTAAAAGATAACTGGATCAAAGAAGAAATAAAAGCAGAGATCAAAAGGTATATACAGACAAACAGAAATGATAATATGATATATCAAAATTTCTAAGATGTAGCAAAAGCATTAATCAGAGAAAAGTTTATATCTTTAAAGGCTTATATCAAGAAAAAAGAGAGATCCCAAATAAACAACTTAACATCACGTCTTAAAGAACAAGAAAAAGAAGAAAAAGACAACCCAAAGTCAGCAGAAGAAAGAAAATAATAAAAATTGGAGCAGAACTAAAAGATATAGAGAAAAAAAAGTATAGAAAAATTTGATACAACAAAGAGTTAGTTCTTTGAAAAGATTAATAAAATTGCCAAACCCCTTGCTAAGGAAAAAAGAGATTGTATAAACAAAATATGAAATGGAAAAGAAAAAATTATCATGGATATTGTATATATTCAAAGGATCATAGTTGAATACTATGAAAGAGTATATGCCACCAAATTTAACAACCTGGAAGAAATGGATAAATTTCTAGAACTATACAATTTTCTAGACTGAATCACAAAGAGGTGGAAATCCTAAATAGACCTATAAGCAGGGAGGAAATAGAAGCAACTTTAATAAACCTCCCCCAAAATAAAAGTCCAGATACAGATGGCTACAATAGTGAATACTATCAAACAGTCCAAGAAGATTTGTTACCTATCCTTCTCAAAGCCTTCCAATTAATAGAAGAAAGCGCAATACTCCTTAACATATTTTATAAGGCCAAGATAGCCCTGACACCAAAACCTGACAAGAAAAATGCAAGAAAAGAAAACTACAGACCAATATTTCTAATGAATACAGATGCAAAAATACTCAGCAAAATTCTAGCAAATTGAATACAACTCAGTAAGAAAATAATACATCACAATCAAGAGGAATTCATTCCAGGAGCACAAGGATGGTTCAACATAACTAAGTCAATCAACATAATACACCACATGAACAGAACAACAAAAAAGAAAAATCATATGATTTTATCAATAGATGCAGAAAAGGCATTCTATGAGTCAACATCTTTTTATGTTTAAAACACACAATAAGCCCTGGCCGGTTGGCTCAGCGGTAGAGCGTTGGCCTAGCGTGCGGAGGACCCGGGTTCGATTCCCGGCCAGGGCACACAGGAGAAGCGCCCATTTGCTTCTCCACCCCTCCGCCGCACTTTCCTCTCTGTCTCTCTCTTCCCCTCCCGCAGCCAAGGCTCCATTGGAGCAAAGATGGCCCGGGCGCTGGGGATGGCTCTGTGGCCTCTGCCCCAGGCGCTAGAGTGGCTCTGGTTGCAATATGGCGACGCCCAGGATGGGCAGAGCATCACCCCCTGGTGGGCAGAGTGTCGCCCCTGGTGGGCGTGCCGGGTGGATCCCGGTCGGGCGCATGCGGGAGTCTGTCTGACTGTCTCTCCCCGTTTCCAGCTTCAGAAAAATGAAAAAAAAAAAAAAAATAATAATAATAAAAAAAAAACACACAATAAAATAGGTATAGAAGGAAAAGACCTCAACATAAAAAAAGGCCATATATGACAAACCATCAGCCAATATACTAAATGGTGAAAAAAATGAAGGCTTGCCCTGGCCAGTTGGCTCAGCGGTAGAGCGTCGGCCTAGCGTGCGGAGGACCCGGGTTCGATTCCCGGCCAGGGCACACAGGAGAAGCGCCCATTTGCTTCTCCACCCCTCCGCCGCACTTTCCTCTCTGTCTCTCTCTTCCCCTCCCGCAGCCAAGGCTCCATTGGAGCAAAGATGGCCCAGGCGCTGGGGATGGCTCTGTGGCCGCTGCCTCAGGCGCTAGAGTGGCTCTGGTCGCAACATGGCGACGCCCAGGATGGGCAGAGCATCGCCCCCTGGTGGGCAGAGCATCACCCCATGGTGGGTGTGCCAGGTGGATCCCGGTCGGGCGCATGCGGGAGTCTGTCTGACTATCTCTCCTTGCTTCCAGCTTCAGAAAAATGAAAAAAAAAAAAAAAAAAAAAAAAAAATGAAGGCTTTTTCTCTAAAATCAGGAATAAGATAAGGCTGCTCACTCTCTCCACTTTTATTCAACATAATTCTGGAAGTTCTAGTGAGACCAATCAGGCAAGAAAAAGAAAAAAGCATCCATATTGGGAAAGAATACTAAAGGTATCACTTTTTGCAGATGACATGATCCTGAATATAGAAAACCCCAAAGTCTCCACCAAAAAACTATTAGAAACAATCAACCAATACCATAGAGTTGCAGGATATAAAATCGATATACGGAAGTCTATTGCTCTCCTAAATGCCAAAAATGAAACTTTAGAAAATGAACTCAATAAAACAATTTCTCTTACAAAAACAAAAAATAAAATACTTAAGAATAAGCTTAAGAAAGGATGTGAAAGACCTATATACTGAAAACTAAAAAACAGTATTGAAATAAATTAAAAAACAATGAAATAAAAAAATATTTTATATTCATGCATTAGAAGAATTAATATAGTTAAAATGGTCATATTACTCAAAGCAATCTACAATTTAATGCAATTTTTATCAAAATCTCAATGTCATTTTTTGAAGAAATAGAATAAAAAAAAATCACTAGGTTTGTATGAAACCATAAAATAACTCAAATAATAAAAACAATTCTAAGGAAAATTAATGAAGCCAGTGGTATCACACTACCTGATTTAAGATTATACAATACAGTCATGACAATCAAAATAGCATCGTATCAGCAGAAAAATAGACATACAGACAAATGGAACAGAATTAAGAGCCCAGAAATAAAACTACATATATATGGACAAATCATCTTTGACAAAAGAGCCAAAAACACACAATGAATAAAAGAAAGCCACTTCAATAAATGGTGCTGGGAAAATTGAAAAACCATGTAGAAAAGAATAAAACTGGACTCGAGTTTGTTCCCCTGCACAAAAATTAACTGAAAATGGATCACACATAAATATAAAATCTAAAATAATAAATTACATAGAAGAAACATAGGTACTAAATTCATGGAACTAGGCCATAGAGAACAATTTATGAATTTGATACCAAAGGCAAGGGAAGTAAAGGCAAAAATAAATGAATTGGACTATATTAAACTATAAAGCTTCTGCACAGGAAAAGAAAGTGACAAAACAAATAGGCAGTCAACTAAATGGGAGATGATATTTGCAAACAACTGCTCCAATAAAGAGTTAATATCCAAAATATATAAAGAATTCATAAAGCTCAGCAACAAATTGGCAAATAATCCAATTAAAAAATGGAGAGAGGTCCCCCTGACCAGGTGGTGGCGCAGTGTATAGAGCATCAGACTGGAAGCAAAGGACCCATATTTGAAACCTCGAGTACACCAGCTTCAGTGCAAGCTCATTAGCTTGAGCATGGGGTCACTAGCTTGAGTGTGATATTATAAACATGACCCATGGTCTCTGGCTTGAGCCCAAAGGTCGCTGGCTTGAAGCTCAATGTCACTGACTTGAGTCCAAGGTCGCTGTCTTAAGCAAGGGGTCATTTGCTCTGTTATAGCCCTCCAGTCAAGGCACATATGAGAGAGCAATCAATGAACAACTAAGATGCCACAACAAAGAATTGATGCTTCATATCTCTTCCTTCCTGCCTGTCTGTCCCTATCTGTCCCTATCTGTCCCTCTCTCTGTCTCTCTCACTGAAAAAAAAAAATGGAGAGAAGTTCTGAACAAACTCTTCTCCCAAGAGGACATACACATGGCTCTCAGATATATAAAAAAATACTTATCCTCAATAGCTATTTGAGAAGTGCAAATTAAAACTACAATCTAACCTCATACCTGTTAGATTGGCTATTTTCAACATGACAAGTTCTGGAGAGGCTGTGGAAAAAAAGGAACCTCATTCACTGTTGATGGGAATGAAAACTAGCACAACTGTTATCAGAGGCAGATTAAGGTCGGTTGAAGCCCAGATGCAGAAGAAAATATTGGGCTCCTTACATTAGAAAAAAAAGTATAAAGTTGGGGTTTTGCAGGGCCCTTCAGAAGTAAGGGCCCAGGGCATGTGCCAAGTGAGCCCGCTGTTAAATCCACATATATGGAAGAAAGTATAGTGGTTCCTCAAAAAATTAAAGATATAACTACCATATGACCTTGTAATCTCTCTACTGGTATAACCCCCCAAATCTCAAAAACACTGGTATATAGAGACACATGCACCCCTATGTTTATTGCAGCATCATTCACAGTAGCCAAGACATGGAAACAACCAAAATGTCCCTTGATAGAAGATTGGATAAAGAAGAAGTGGTACATATGTACAATTAAATGCTACTCAGCCATAAGAAATGATGACATATTGCCATTTACAACAACATGGATGGACCTTGAGAACATTATATTGAATGAAGTAAATCAGAAAAAGCTAAGAACTGTATAATTTCACAAATAGGTGGGATATAAAACTGAGAATCATGAACATAGATAAAAGTGAAGTGGTTACCAAGGGGAGGAGGATGTGGGGGAAGAAGATGAGGGGGCTTGGGGGAGAGTGTTTAAACAGGGAAAAATATACAGTGGTGAAAAATGATTTGACTGTTAGTGATAGCTATACAACATAATGAACAGTTCAATACTGTAGAAATCTTTACCTGAAACTTATTTACTCTTTTTGATTAATGTCACCCTGTTAAATTTAATTTCTAAATAAATAAAAAAAATATTTACAATCAGAGGTGGTTTCTATGTGGAAGTTTTAACTTTGCAATGATAAAAAATAAAATAATATTCATTATTACCCTAGAAACCTTATTTATAATATAGACAATAATCATTAATATTTATTAACTTTTTTTTAAGTATCATATTCTGAGCTACATATGGCATATACTGTTTATTTGGTGTTTAAAACTAAGGTGACTTTTTCACAATGAAAAGGAAAACAAAAATAAATTGAAGAAAACAATATCGTGAATAAAAGAAACATTTTATTCATTGCTGCAATAATACACTATAATATAAAAAATGCATAATAAAAACATTTGTAATATTTTATATTGTAATTATGCTTACATGCCTATTAATTTTTAATAATAATTTTAAGAAAGAAAGTACTCATTTAGTAAAACTAAATATCAAACAAAACCACTAATTTGGAGTGATATTCGGGTATATTTATCATTTTCTAATTAAAAAAGTCTGTCTTATGAAACTATTTAATCAAAATACATTATTAATAGATATGGTTTGAGGTTAGATTTCCACTTTAAAACTCGAATTTCAGGAAAATACTTGTAAATAAAATTATGCGTATTTAGAAATTATTAAATAGATAATGAATTAATAAAACGTGAACTGTGCTTACCTGTCTGTGATTGCATATTAACTGAGAAAGAAATAATCGTGAGTCTACAATGTTGTATGTGCCATGTCATGTTTCAGTAAGAAGTACACAAAGCCATTTGCACACTTGATATATTGCACGCTCTCTCAAGGTCTCCCGTGCAGAGCACATGCGTCTGATAATCGCATCTCCCTGGACTGTACTGATCCTTGACAAATTGTCATGTCAGATACAAATACGTCACATCACATGCAATGGATCGACTCTGCATTGATCAAATAGAGACATTTACAGATTAGTCTTCCAGTATCAAAAAGGAGGACATGTAGGAGGATACTTTTTGAGGGAAGATGGAACTTACAAAAGAAGGACTGTCCTCCCTAAAGGAGGATGATTGGTCACCGTAGAGTAGCTAAGTACTGTTATCTCTTTACAAGCAATGAGATGGAGTACTAAGAGGTTAAATTACCCGTTTTTGTAAGTGACAATGCTGAGCCTAAACCTTACATAAAGCTAATGACAAAGCCCTTCCTCTCAATAACTGAGCTTTATGGATATAAAATTTAAACTATATTATCTCTACACTCTTTGCTTGGGAACACAAATATTATTTCCTCTCTAAGTTATTAATACTTTGGCTTATTTAAAACAAATATGTCGATTAAAATATCCAGGATCAAGCAAACAACTTTTAACATGAGGTGCTGAATTTTAATTGTATTACGTTTACTCAAATAAAAATATATTTCTTACTGTAATACATTTTTGCTATTAATTAATTAGTAATTTTAAGATAAAAGTCTTTAAATATCAACTGTTAATATAAGTGCACATATACATTTGCATGCATTTCTCCTCATTCTATCCTCTTGCTCATTTTTTTTACCTTGATTCTGATTAATCTTTTCCCATCAGAGATACCATCAATACAAACCACCAAAAAAATAGGAGCATACCAGGCAGGTAATGGAGCTTATATTGAAGATTATGAATTAATTTCAAGAATCAGTTAAGACCATTGTCCAATTACCATTTGAAAGAGTGTGTTTTTGTTTATTAAATAACTTATTGAGATATAATTCTCATATTATAGAATTAATCAATTTAAAGTGTATAAGCAATAGTTTTTATTACATTCACAGGTATATGTGTAGGGGAGAGTGAAACTCCTTAAATTTTTATAGCAGGACTTAACACAAGACCATAGTAACAAGAGAAATACCAATTTAATATAGGCCCGAGGAAGAATCACAATAGGATGCTCAAACCATAAAATTAGGCTCACCCTGGCTGGTTTGCTCAGTGGTAGAGCGTCGGCCTCGCGTGCACGAGTCCTGGGTTCAATTCCCAGCCAGGGCACACAGGAGAAGCGCCCATCTGCTTCTCCACCCCTCCTCCTCTCCTTCCTCTCTGTCTCTCTCTTCCCCTCTCGCAGCCGAGGCTCCATTGGAGCAAAGAGGGCCCGGGCGCTGAGGATGGCTCTGTGGCCTCTGCCTCAGGTGCTAGAATGGCTCTGGTCGCAACAGAGCAACGCCCCAGATGGGCAGAGCATCGCCCCCTGGTGGGCATGCCGGGTGGATCCCGGGCGGGCGCATGCGGGAGTCTGTCTGACTGCCTCCTCATTTCCAGCTTCGGAAAAATGCAAAAAAAAAAAAAGTGTAAAAAAAAAATTAGGCTCACAGAAATGATCAAGCCAGGTAACTTTTTATACATTTTAGACAAAGAAACACTAGATTTGTGATATATTAACAGGACAGAAATAGTTTCTGATTATTACAAAGTAATCTCAACAAGGCTTGGATATTTCTTAGTGAAGAGTCTAAACAAAGTTTTGGTTTGGATAGTAAATTAGTAAATGTAATATAAGATTTGTTCAAGCTTTTCAACTCTGCATTGTTTTAACTCTTCTGATAAAGTTATCTCTCAACCTTCAGGAGCAAGAGCACATGAGAGATTTATCTTTTTCTTGTGGGGTCAGAGAGGTCAGGATTTTCTTTGTGAAAGTGTAGTTTCTTAAATAACTTTAATTAAAAATCATCAATATAACATTATGTGATAACTTGTGGTGGCCTGCCCTTAGCTCTGACATGTACAACTAACACTTCAGTTGATTTTAGAACATATTCATCAACTCAAAAAATAATATATCTAATGCAGGCATTCTGGAGGTCTGGAGACCTTAAGGTCTGCAACAGATGGTGGGTTCTTGTTAGGTCACCAAAGAAGGGACACACAAAGCCTAATGAATTTTTAAGAAAATTTTTTATGCGTCTGTACACAGATAGGCTGAGACTGGAGTGGCATCAGCAGGGAAAGGATGAAAAGCTTCATCCTATATAGGACTGAGTTTGGTTTTACTGCAAGGGGAAGATTTCTGTTACCTGTAGTGGTTGGACAATGGAACGGTTAAACAATGAAAAGGGTAGTGATTAATGGCCAAGCAACAGAACATTCAGTAAATGAAGGGGATTAACTAGCTGGCAGAATGTCTGAGGATCAGGTGGAGGTAAGATATCAATCAGGATTGCTCAGGTGAAGAGTTATGTGAACTGCCGGGGCACCAGGTCATGTAAAGTTCAACCTGGCTAGTTGAGGCCTTTGGTAAGGGACCTTAGATGTAAACCTAACACTCCAGCCTTTTGTTGTTTAAAGGAAAGGGGCAGAGGTCTTTTCTTTCAGAGCTACTTCCTGCTGGTTAGGGTCATTGAAGCATTTAGGAGGAGGGGATAAATGGGAGTTGGCTAGTTGTTGATATTGGTCTTCTAAGGTTCTGGCTAGAGCCTGGTATGGTTTAGTGGCTTGAAGGAGCATAATCTCTGATGAACTGGGTGTGGCCCTCAATGAAATTGGAAAGAAGTCTAAGTATACAGGGTCCAAAAAGGAGAAACAATGTTAGTATAATTATAGGAGGGAGTAAGGGTACTAGGAGTGAATTTAACCATGAAAGGAGGCCTGTAGAATTTTTTTATTTTGGAGGCCAATTCTAAAATACTCTGAAGGTTTTCCTGAACCTGTCCTGATTTATTAACATAGAAGCAGCATTGTTCCTGTAGGTAAAGACAAGTTCCACCTTGCCCTGTTGTTAGGAGGTCAAGAGCTCTGTAGTTTTGTAGTGCTACCCCCACTAGTGAGTCTAGTTTTTCCTGGAGTAACTTTAAAGTTTCTCCCATCTTGGTGAGTACCTCTGCTGTCTCTTGGGATATTCTGTCTTGGAGGCTAAGTGACACTCCTTCTGTTGTGGCTACTGTTGTGGCTAGATAGCCAACAATAGAGATGAGGAGAAGTAGAGTCCGTCCCATTCTTGAAGCTTCCTTTGTGAGCATAGAGGAAAAGGGAGGGTAGCATTGTCTTGGGTGATGGCAATATCTGGTAGGACATAGGCTAAAAACAGGTGCCCTTCCAATAAGGAGGAAACACCCAATAGGCTGTACTGCCACATACTCAGTAGACAACAAGGGTTGGGGACAACTCTGCCATCAGACATGACTCAAGGAGTTCAGGCTGTTTCCCTGGAGGTGTGCTGTCCTCTTCCCCTGGTAACCTGGACCCCTGCCATTGAAGGCTTTGTGCAGCAAAGGTTGCAACTGTGAAGGGATCTATTATGAGACTGTAGTCAATGCAGTTTAGAAATTTAGTGAGAAGTGAACCACGCATAGAGTGAAAAGATGTTACAGTGTCTGGTATGGATTCAAGTTGTTGGCAACCACCAATCATTTGTTTAAGGTATGAGCTGATATTGCTAAATGGTCAGCCTTGGCAATAGCTTGAAATTGTTACATTTGTTGGGATGGGAGGGTAAATGGTAGGAGGTTGGGATGATGGATTAGTATAAAAATTTTGAACCCACTCTCAGAGTTAGTAGTAATAGTGGTGGTTAGGATACCAGCAGAGGTGTTGTGGAGCTGGGAGTCTAGAAAAATAAATGTCTGGGTGCATTGGGATTAAGGGATTTCTCCCAAAAATAATCTTCGAGACTGAGTTGTATTAAAGGAAATGGGATACTAAACTGGGTGGGAATTGATAAGTGAATATTGAGCCAATGAGTGAACGGTGGGGGTCTTGGGGAAAGTTTTGAGTGGGTAGGAATTGCTGAAGTTGTTGTGTAGCAATATATGCCCACTTCCCTGAGGCCAGTGCCCCCCTTATAGATATAGTCTGTAAGAAATCAGCAAAGATATTTCCCTGTTGGGAGAGGCACTAGGGGGAGACATATCTCCAACTGCGGACAGATAGAGCCAGCATGAAAAGGTTACACTAAGTCTGTGGGCCATGTTTGGTGAGTTGTAAGCCTGGGCTATTCAGAAGACTAGAGTTTAGGAAACCAGAGGAATAGGAAAGAGTAATTATGATGCAGAGTTGAAGGAGGCTAGTATGTCATCCCACAGGTAGTAAAAATCCTCTTGGAAGAAGCAGTCCCAAAGAAAATTTAAGATAGCTGTGCTAAAAGGAAAGGAAGCAGCTGAAAATACTTGGGGAATTTTTAGGTGAGAGGATAGGGGGATTTCAAGATATTCAGATGGGAGTGGGTTGCACAAGACTTGGCATACAGAGCAGTAAAGAGGAAGACTACACATATGTTTCCTATGGAATGTGGGACAGGCAAATTTTTGTGGATCCAATGAGGTCACTTCAGAAATTGTGAAGAGAAGTTTTTCCATGTGATTTGAGCTCCTCCAGAATAAGTTTTATCCTAGAAAGATGAATCCAATTGGTCAGTCCCCTCAGTTTCACAGCTGTGGGAGTAGGGAGTAGTAACTGTAAGAACCCTGTTATTTAAGTTGCAAAGGAGCTGAGGGTTGTGTGTCCTTTAATAGGACCCAATCACCCAGTTGTAGGGAAGTGGGGTTGGGGTTACTCCCCAGTGTGTGGTTGTGGCATAACCTGCATGCTCCCTTATAGGTTGTCTGACAAGATTTAGAGTCAGGAGGTAATCCCCTAAATGGGGTTTCCATGGTAGGGAAGTTTTGTAGTAGGGAAGTCCATCTGTACATAAGTTTAAAAGAACTGAGGAGTGTAGGGGCCCTTGGGCTTGTAGAAATTCTCATTAGAGCTATTGGAAGGAGAGAGTTCCAAGGTTCTCAGGTATATATGCTTAGTTGTTTTTTTTTAACTGTGTCTTGATAACAGAGTAGGATCTTTCAACTTGTTCTGAAGATTTATATGGTATATGTAGATTCCACTGTATGCTAAGGGAGGATGCTGTCAGTTAAGTTATTTGAGATATGAATGCTGGTCCATTATCAGACTGTAATGAGGTTGGAAGGCTGAATCAGGGAATTGTGTGTTGAATGAGGGCCTGAGTGACTTTGGATGACTTTTCTGATATAGCTGGAAAAGCCTCTACGCATCCTGGAATGGTATCTACTAAAGATAGAAGATAACTGCTTGTTTGTTTTTTACTCAAGGCATGCGGGTGTAATCTATTTGCCAGTTGTGTCCTGGCACCTGGCCGCTCACTTGATGTGTGGGAAAATATGAGGGCCTAATACTTCCCTATGGCAATACTGAAGAGCAAATGGGGCAGGATTTGGTGATATTTTGGAGGATAGTAGCTAGATTAGAGTGTACAATGAGAGGCTTTGAAACTTGTAGGAAAGGTTTGTATTCTATCTGTAAAGCATTACAAGTAGACTGTAGAATAGAGAAAGCTTGGTCCCAAGGTAGGACACATTTGCCTTGAAGTTTGAACAGGAGGCCTTCTTTGTTAGCTCCCTGAGCATATAAAGATTGTTCTAATAGAGCAGTGGTAGTCAACCTGGTCCCTACCGCCCACTAGTGGGCGTTCCAGCTTTCATGGTGGGTGGTAGCAGAGCAACCAAAGTATAAATAAAAAGATAGATTTAACTAAGTAAGTTGTTTTATAAAGATTTATTTTGCCAAACAGCGAAAATCCAACATAAAGTACTTGGTAAGAAATTATTATTATATGCTTTAACTTGCTGTAACTCTGCTTTATAAATTTTATAAAGTAAAGTTACTTCCCTACTTTATAAATCACCATTACTGTGGAACCGGTTGGCAGTTAGAAAATTTTGCTACTAACAGAGATACAAAATGGGTGGTAGGTATAAAAAAATTGACTACCCCTGTGTAGAGTATAGTGAGGGATGTAGTTAGGTACAGCTAGGAGTTGGTTCTGTGGTAGTGTCCTTTGAGCTGTTGATCTAGTTTCTTGGTCTGGCTACTTTATTACCTCAACTGGAAGGATCATCCCCCGTTTGGTGGCCTCTACAATGAATTATAGCTTCTGACTTTGGGAGGTGGAAAGCTTGTAGAAATTTAAGTGTTAGTGGTGCATTAGTTATTGGAAAACCTTTAATGGTTAGAAATCCCTTTTCCTCCCATATTAAGGCATGTAGGTGCATGATGTCAAAGGTGTGCCTGGAGTCAGTGTATATGTAAACTTTGCATCCCTGGGCTAGAGTAAGGGCTCTGATGAGAGCTATTAATTCAGCTCATTGGGATGTTATCCCTAAGGGAAGGGACATGGCCTCAGTAGTCTGGTGGAGGGGAGACTACGTGTTGGGCAGATAAAATATATTATGCTCACTTTGTTAAAGATGGCGCTGCCCACGTAGAGGCCGTCGCCCAGGTGATATTAATGTGTGTCTCTGTGGGCTGTGGGCAGGCAGGATCATTGGAGCCTGGGGCTTGGCTTTGGGATTAAGCCTTTCCCACCCTTTTTGATGTGGGGTGGTACAATCCCATCTTGACTCAGATAGGTGACTTTGTATTAGAGACTTCCCTATTGTGTATATTGGATTAAAGGTTTGGATTTCTACACTATAAAATAGGAGCAGAATAGGAGCTTGCACTCTTGGTTCCTGAGATTAGCCGAGAGGAGAGAGCAGAGAGCAGAGAAAGGCCACGTGGAGTAGGCCAGGAGAAGCAGCCAAGATGGCGGAGTGTTGAATGAGAAGCCAGTTAGTGCAGAGTTTATGCAGGGAGAAGGAAGGAGATGGGGAACAGAGGTGAATAAGTCTGGTGAGCTAAAAACCTTTGATTCTAGGAAACTTGGATAAGTCAGTAGCTTTGTGAGCACTGAATGTGAGTGGGTTTTGGAGCCCAGTGTGTGTTTTTACTTGCCCGCCGGGTGCAAGCTAGGATTAAAGAAGATGGCTCATCAGTTTGTGGCTCCATTGTTTCTTTACCGACTGTCTGAATCCAATGCAAACCTGCATGGGCCGGGCTGCCGTGTTGGTGGCCCTGGCCCTGGCCACTGGCTTTACATTTGGCATAGTCTGTGGCAGGATTCGATACAGATTGACAAGAAGCCTTTGGGTGGTGGAGTAGAGGACTGGCTAGTGTTAGGGTTCCCCATGGCTGTCCTTTTGGGGACCATAGGCTGGCTGACTTTTATAGCCATGAGTGAGGAAACCAAGAGCTCTGTGGAAGAGGCTTCCCGGGACCTGCCAACTGAGCAGTGGAAGGAGCTGGAGCAAAGGCGGGAAAAACAGATGCTGACCCTGGAGCTGGAGGAAGTGCTAGAGGAGGAGCCCGACCAGGTTTGCGAGATTCACCTGGAAAAGGAGCAGCTGCTGGAGGAGAATCCACAAGTTCGTGAGTTGCAGATTGCCCTGGATGTTGTAGAGAACCAACAGCGGCAGAAGGCCGGGGCTGAGGCTAAGGCCAGGGCTGACGCCAGGGCTGACGCCAGGGCTGGAGCTACAAAGTCTGCGGAGCAGAAGGCAGCGGCAGCCCGGGGTTTGAGCCTGGCAGCCGGAGCTGGTGTTTTCAGTTCCTGTTTGGAGGATGAGGAGAATTGGGCTGGAGTTGCAATCTGCAGTCTCCATAAGATGGGAGCCCAGCTGGAAGCAGCACTGTAAGGCCAGGAGCCGCCATCGTGGCCATTCACATGCAGGTTCCCATTGGATTCGGGCGGACGATAAAGAAATGGCGGAGTCAGAGGATGGGGGGCCATCCTATTTATTGGTGTCTCACCAAGACAGGCAAACCACAAAAGAAGACAAGGGAAAAGCAGAAAACCAGCTCTTCCCATGAAGGGCCAGGGATCAGGGAAGCCCCTGCAATTGTGATAGCAGGAACTGTGTGTCCAAGCTCCTGGTCTGTCCCACTTTATAGTGTAGAAAACCAAAATCCCTTAATCCAATATACAAACAAGGAAGTCTCCGATACAAAGTCACTTATCCAAGGCATAATTGGATTCCTCATGAGAGTGCACCACCCAGATCATACAATCAGTCAAGGGTGTGTGGAAAAGCTTAGTCCCAAAACCAAACCTTAGGCTACAACGACCTGGCCTGCTTATAGCCTGTCCCCCACACCCAATATAAGTCACAAGCGAGCAAACATATATATCATATTTACAAACTTATTTGACCAACAAGCACCTACTATGGCCCTAGTAGGCCTGCGATTTTGGGACATAGGGCTGGACAAACTTGCCAGAGCAGAGATGGAAATGCTGACTGCCATTGCCACGTGCTCCTCTTTGGGACAGTGTAAGACCTGCCAGGATGGCAGGAATGAGGGGCGTGGCTGATGCCCCATGTGCGTGGACTGATTTCCTGGACTACGACCGGAGTGGACATTGGCTCCTTTGTTGGATGGATTTACGGATTACGGATTTTGGACAATGTGAAATACCCTGATGGGGGTAGGGGGTTGCTTTGTTGGAAGCACTCCCCTGTCCTGGGAAGCTTTTCCCGTGGCGAGAAAAAAGGCCAAGGACATTTTGTGCTTTGGGCTAAGTGCTCAGAGACTGGTGAAATGTACCTTTGTAATTGTAAAGCCAGGAGCCGCCATCATGGCCATTCACATGCAGGTTCGCATTGGATTCGGACAGTCGGTAAAGAAACAACGGAGCCACAAACTGGTGAGCCATAGTATTTAATCCTAGCTTGCACCCAGCAGGCAAGTAAAAACACACACTGGGCTCCAAAACCCAATCACATTCAGTGCTCACAAAGCCACTGACTTATCCGAGTTTCCTAGAATCAAAGGTTTCTAGCTCACCAGCCTTATTCTCCTCAGTTCCCCATCTCCTTCCTTATCCCAGATACAAACTCTGTACAAACTGGCATCTCACTCAGCAGTCCACCATCTTGGCTGCTTCTCCTGGCCACATGGCCTCTTTCTGCTCTCTGCTCTGCTCTCTCTTCTAATGATAATCTCAGGAAGCAAGAGCCCAAACTCTCGTTCTGCCCCCATTTTATATTGTAGCTTCACAACCTCTAATCCAATATACAAAATAGGGAAGTCTCCAATACAAAGTCACTTCTCCGAGGCATGATTGGATTGTACCACCCCACATCAAAAAGGGTGGGAAAGGCTTAATCCCAAAACCAAGCCCCAGGCTACAAGGATTCTCAACACACATTAATATCACCTGGGCAACAGCCTCTTTAACAAAGTGAGCATAATACATTTTATCAGCCCAATAGTAATTATTGAAACTGTATGATTTGTGCTGTTGTAATTTGTGTAATGTGCCTAATTTCCTTGCACAGGGATGCCGGTGGTGTAGATTGTGGGTAGTAAAGTGAGCATAGGGGTGGATTGTTGGGCAGATAAAATATATTATGCTCACTTTGTTAAAGATGGCGCTGCCCACGTGGAGGCCGTCACCCAGGTGATATTAATGTGTGTCTCTGTGGGCTGTGGGCAGGCAGGATCCTTGTAGCCTGGGGCTTGGGTTTTGGATTAAGCTTTTCCCACCCTTTTTGATGTGGGGTGGTACAATCCCATCTTGACTCAGATAGGTGACTTTGTATTAGAGACTTCCCTATTGTGTATATTGGATTAAAGGTTTGGATTTCTGCACTATAACATAGGGGCAGAATAGGAGCTTGCGCTCTTGGTTCCTGAGATTATCATTAGAGGAGAGAGCAGAGAGGAGAGCAGAAAGAGGCCATGTGGCCAGGAGAAGCAGCCAAGATGGTGGAGTGTTGAGTGAGAAGCCAGTTAGTGCAGAGTTTGTGCAGGGAGAAGGAAGGAGATGGGGAACAAAGGTGAATAAGTCTGGTGAGCTAGAAACCTTTGATTCTAGGAGAACTCGGATTAAGTTAGTAGCTTTGTGAGCACTGAATGTGAGTGGGTTTTGGAGCCCAGTGTGTGTTTTTACTTGCCCGCCGGGTGCAAGCTAGGATTAAAGATGTTTGTCCATCAGTTTTTGGCTCCGTTGTTTCTTTACCGACTGTCCGAATCCAATGCAAACCTGCATGGGCCAGGCGGCTGCTGTGATGGTGGCCCTGCCCACTGGCTTTACACTATGGCATAACTAGCTACCCATTTTCCTTGGTGTGTGTAGGAGCTGCCATTGATGAGACAAGTGTGGTCTTGATGAACCAAGGGGTTGGTCTATGACATTAGGAAAGAGAGGTGCTCTGAAATCAAGAATGTCTGAACATGAATAAGTAGTATCTTGGTTAGGCAGAAGCAGGAGAGTGGCAGTATTAAGCTTTATGCATTTGGCCAAGGTGACATGTGGAGAGGTTATAAAGGTGATATGAAAGGCTTGAATTTGGGAAGGAGGGAGAGTTTGTGTAGTTTTGAGAGATAGTAAGTCAGAAGGACTGTGGGAGAGAAAAACTGTGTTGGTTTTACAAGTGAGTTTTTTGCTCTCTTGTGTGAGGAGGGTGACTGCTGCTTGAGTCCTTGGGCAGGTTGGTCATCTTTTAACAGTAGTCTCAAGTTGTTTTGATAAATAGGCTATGACTTATAGGTCTTGCCCTAGATGTTATCCTAAAAGGCCAACAGCTATTCCCTCCCTTTCTTCAGTATAAACTTGGAAGTTTGATGAGATTGGGGAGAGTAGGAGCGGGAGCTGTGTCAAGGGCTTGTTGGAGTTTTTTTTAAAGGGTGAGGAGACATTTAAGGTGGGATCTAGGGGCTCTGATAGGGGCCCTAATTTGCCTGATAGAGGGGCTTTGCTTAGGAAGCCAAAGTTGGGAATCCAGATTCAGATGTAACCTGCAAGTGTGAGGAAAGACAGAAGAAGTTCTTGCTTTGAGGTTGGTGTGGACAAGGAGGAAATTATAACTCAGTGTTGAGGAATGATAATGAGTCCTAAGTCAATAACTTGGGGAGTTGAAATTTGGGCCTTTTTAGGTAAAACTCAGTAAACTCTTTTTTGCTAGGAAGTTGAGAAGGGCAATGGTATGTTGCTGTGATAATTGATAAGAAGAGCTACAGAGGAGGAGGTCATCTTCATATTGGAGAAGAATGTTAGGGTTTACTTCTAAAGTAGACAGGTCAGAGGCTAGTGCTTGGCCAAAGAAATGAGGGCTGTCTCGGAAGCCCTGAGGGAGAACTGCCCAAGTGAGTTGGTGAGTCTGTTGTGAGACAGGATCACTCCAGGTGAGAGCAAATAGGTTTTGAGAGTCTGGGTATAGTGGAATGGTGAAGACAGCCTCTCAAACTTAAGAACTGTAAAATGGAAGGTATTCAGAGAAATGAGGGATAAGATAGCATCAGGATTGGAAATAACTGGATGAATGGGGAGAACTGCCTAATTAATAATTCTTAGGACCTGAACTTGTCAATAGGAACCATCTGGTATTTTGACTGGTAAAATAGGAGTATTATATGGTGAATTGGTAGGCTTTAAGAAGTTTTGCAAGAGAAGAGTGCTGATGGGCTGTAGACCCTTACGGCTCTAGGGAAAGGGGGTATTGTGGCTGATGGGGAAATGAAGTGGAGTCTTTTAATTGCATTTATATTGGGGTATGGTGGCGGGCTACTGAGAGGATGGATGTGTCCCAAAGTAGTGGATTAACCTGGGAAGGAAGACATGGGAGTTCTTTAGGTTCAGGGGTAGTAAAGAGGAAAGAGGGATCTGAATTAAAAAGCTTAGGTGTTAGTGTAAGGGAGGCTCTAAATTTTGATAAAATATCTCATCCTATAATGGGGGTTGGACACATAGGGTTAATGAGAAAGGAGTGTACAAAGGGGATGTTTAGAACTGAGAGGGGAAATAGTGAGGGGTTTTGAGATGAGGCTGTCAACTCCCACAATAGAGACTTGGGAGGGACTACTGGTTTTTAAAATTCTGATATGACAGAGTAAGTTACCTCCAAATCAATGAGAAAAGAGATCGGCTTACCTGTTACTGTTAGAGGTTACCCTGGGCTCTACTGGAGTTATTCATGTGGGGGCCACATAGCCTGAGCACCCTCAGTCTTCAGTGGCCAGTTATAGGAGGATGGGCAAACTGAGGTATGATGAATCCTGTTATCCAGAAGAAAGGGATAAGACCCTACCTTGAGAGGTTTTGTCACAGTCAACCTTCCAGTGAATTTTTTTTGCCACATTTTGGACAGAAGCCCAGGGGAGGTTGAGAGTTAGGGCAGAAACTTGCCCAATGCTCCTCCTTGCTGCATTTAAAGGAAGGACTGAGTGGCCATTTATTCCTTTTCCTGCTCTGACCCTGAATAATTTTATTGGAGCTTTGAATTGCTGCAGCTGGCATTTGGTATTTAGCCTGAATTATTTTCTATTTTTGTTTTTTGGCCTCTTTATCTCTGTTATTAAAGACCTCAAAGGCTATATTTAAAAGATGCTTTTGTGGGTTTTGAGGGCTTTTCTTTAATTTCTGTAGTTTTTTTCTAATGTCTGAGGCTGATTGGGAAATAATATGCATGTTTAAAAAGAATTGTCCCTTGATAGACATGTGTTCCAGGGTGGTATATTATGAGAGAGCCTCCATTAAACAAGAATGTAAAAAGGCAAGATTTTCATCAGATCCTTGACTGATCTCTAAGATTATCAAAGTTAACAGCCTTATGTACAGTTGTCTTTAACTCTGTTAGTAAACAGGTGATCATATGGGCCCAGTGATGGTGCCCAGGAGAGTCTATTTGATAGTCCTAGTGGGGGGTCTTCTCAAGGAATGGCTGCTACCCCCACTGGCCAGTGATTGACCTATTTATGGAGGTCATCAGTGTGAGCCTGTGCTGTGATCCAAATCCACTCCTTTTCTTTGTGGGAGAGAGTGGAGCTTAATATTATATAGATATCATGCCAAGTAAGATCATAGAATTAGATTAGGTATTCAAATTTCTTTGTGTACATAGTAGGATCAAATGAGAAGAACCGAAGGCATTTTTCAATTTGAGAAAGGTTAGCCATTGAAAATGGAATGATGGACCCAGACAATACCTTCTGTTCTGGCTATTTCTCACAAGGGTAAGACTAGGAGGGAGTCTGAGCTGGAAGCTACCTGAGCTGTTCTAGAATAGGTGTGAGGAGGTGAAAGAACAAGGTTAGAGTTAGAGTCCACGGAGCGCAGCTGAGGGTTAAGCTGAAGAGTTCTCAACAGACGGAGGCACATAGGGAGGAAAAGTGTGATGGTTTGTGAGATCAAAGTCAGATTCAGGGTCAGGAGGAGACAGGGAGGTTTGCTATTTTGAGTGAAGGACAAAAATTTTATAGGTGCAGCAAGACTGACAGAAGGAGGTTTGGGAACAAGGGTGAAGAGGGCCTGGACATAGAGAACCTCTGACCATTTTCTACTAAGGTGGCAGAAGGTGTCGAGGTCTTGTACAATTTTGAAATCAAAAGTGCCATTCTCTGGCCATTGAGAACCACTGTCTAGTTTATATTTAATCCAGACAGTGTTGCAAAAGGAAATAAAGTGTTTTGGCTTGATGTCTTCCTCAAAGCTGAGACAATTTAAAATCCTGAGTAGGCAGCCTAAAGAAATGGATTTTGGGCCCTGGCCTGTTGGCTCAGTGGTAGAGCGTCGGCCTGGCGTGCAGAAGTCCCAGGTTCAATCCCGGCCAGGGCACACAGGAGAAGCGCCCATCTGCTTCTCCACCCCTCCCCCTCTCCTTCCTCTCTGTCTCTCTCTTCCCCTCCCGCAGCAGCGAGGCTCCATTGGAGCAAAGATGGCGCGGGCGCGGGCACGGGCGCTGGGGATGGCTCCTTGGCCTCTGCCCCAGGCACTGGAGTGGCTCTGGTCGCAACAGAGCGACGCCCCGGAGGGGCAGAGCATCGTCCCCTGGTGGGCTTGCTGGGTGGATCCCGGTCGGGCGCATGCAGGAGTCTGTCTGTCTCTCCCCGTTTCCAGCTTCAGAAAAATACAAAAAAAAAAGAAGAAGAA
Source organism: Saccopteryx leptura (assembly GCF_036850995.1). NCBI lineage: Eukaryota > Metazoa > Chordata > Mammalia > Chiroptera > Emballonuridae > Saccopteryx > Saccopteryx leptura. Next base: position 323,140,648 of record NC_089505.1, on the reverse strand, counting down.
ACGGATTTTGAAGGTGTGAAGTGTGTGTTGCCCATAGTGTAGAGAAAAAGAATGGCAGTAGGGTGAGGGTAGTCAGTGGCTGATTACAATCCCTGAGAGTGTCTCACTATGGGCAGGTGTACTGGTCAATAGCTGAGCCACCCTGAGAGAGTGAGGGGAGTCCCTTAGGTCAGGCATCCCTAAGTCTATGGGGTCCCAAACCATTAGGCTAAGGAGTCTTCTGGCCTAGCACTAGGGCTTTTGAGACATAAGTAAAAGTGCCTGAGAACAAATGGGAAGACCCAGTGAGAGGGACTGTAGGATCACTCACTGAAATTGATGACTGCTGTGGACTGAGAAGTCAGCAATGAAGAAAAAAAATTCCTAATATCCGACATCCTCCTTCGCTGGCCCAGGAGGGTCAGGGGAAGAAGCCAGTGCAGGTTGGTGCCAAAACCCCAAGTAGGATTTGGAGGTAAGCCTGGGATGAGCTGCTGCTGCTCACTGCTCTCTACTTTGCAAGCCTGAAATGGTCGGCCCATGTTTTGGCATCACATGTTAGGTCACCAAAGGAGGGATGCACAAGTTCTGATGAGTTTTTTTAAGAAATTTATTTGTGCATCTATGCACAGACAGGCTTAGACCCTATTGGTGTCAGCAGCAAGAGGATGAAAAGCACCAGCCTTTATAAGACTGAGTTTGGCTGTATTTCTCACTGCAGGGGAAAAACTTCTGATACTTGTGGCAGTTAAACAGTGGAAGAGTTAAGTAATGGAGTGGGGTAGGAATTAATAGCCAAGCAATAGAACATCCAATAGGTAAAGGGGGAGTTATAACTAGTTAGCAGAACGTCTGAGGGTCAGGCAAAGGTAATACAGCAAATAGGATTGCTCAGGTGGAGACGTATGGGAATTGCCCTGGTTCTGGGTCACCTAAAGTTCAACCTAGCTAGTTGAGACTTTTGGTAAGGGGCCCTGGACACTAACCTAACACTTGCCTTCACAAAAGAAAGAATTCAAACTCAAACATAGAATTTAAAGTAAAAGTGGCCCTGGCTGGTAGGATCAGTGGATAGAACATCAGTCGGTGTATGGATGTTTCTGATTCAATTCCATGTCAGGACACACAAGAGAAGCAACCATCTACTTCTCTTTTCCTCCCTGTTGCTCTATTCTCCCTCTTTCCCTCCCACAGCCAGTGGCTTGATTGGTTTGCATGCTGGCCCTGGGCACTGAGAATAGCTGGATTGGTTGTTTGAGTGTCAGCCTTAGGTGCTGAGAATAGCTTGGTTGATTTGAGCATCACCCCTAGATGGGGGGTTACAAGGTGGCTATCAGTCAGGGTGCATGTGGGAGTCTGTCTCTCTATCTTCCCTCCTCTCACTTACAAAAAAAAGGAATAAAGTAAAAGCAAGTTTATTACTGAAACAATGAAAAAAAATGAGCTAATGCATAGAGTAAAAAGCAGTATCCCTTTTAGCAGAATTTGCTTCTTTTATTGGGGTCCGTTTAATTGAAGGAGCAGGGTATTCAATGAGGGGGAGAAATATTCTGAATTTTCCCAAAAAAGTGAGTGATGATTTTTCAGAGGCATTCCATTGGCCATATTGTGTCCTACTATGGGCTTCCATTTGCAGTCATGGTGGCTCATGTTAGCGCACTGCAATTGTATGATGAGGCTAAAGTTACCATTAGGTGAAAGTAGTTGTCATGTTAGATTGAATTTATCTCTGAAAGTTTTAAAGTATAAATCTGGTGGGAGTGATCAACTGCTATATGTTTTATTGATTTTAGTATTCTCATATCTCCTAGCTATTACTCTTTTTATCTCCCTGTTTTTCTGTCTCAGAAATAAGCAACTATTAGTCTATTTTTCTCTAATATTTTCCAATTTTTGACCTTTATTTGAAGATAATTATATAGCCTATGGGAAAGACTACTAATTTTTGCCAGAACTGTCAATGTGAATATGTTCAATCCATAGAGAAATCTTATTATAGTTTACTTGAGCCAAACAGAAGTTACTCCTGAAAAAATAATCTCAACAAGCTGAGACAATGATTCCAAAATATGACAGTTTGTGGCTTCTTTTATGCATTTGGAATTAAGGAGAGAATGTAAGAAAGATTAGATGAATGTTGAAGAAAGCACATGGTGGGCAATTGGATTACAAGATAGTTAATATGATTATCTATCATATTATTCTCTTGAAGGTGGTCATGCTTTAAAGGAAAAATCTAAAATGAGGAATTTCAAAGGTGTATTAACCTAGATGCACAGAAGCAATGGACAGGGCTTGCTTAAGGCAAAGATAAGCCTTTTACTAAATAAGTCATATGCCTAGGGTGTGATTACCCACCAGGACCTGCCAGGTTAGAAATTTATAATCAGATCACCCTTTGAGGTATATTTCCATAGAATCCCCCTTTAGTTCACAGAACCAAATTAAAAGATTTGGCAGTGTAAACAAAGCTTCCACAGGTCTCTTCTGAAGGATAAGAGTTTTATTCTGATATGATTTGCAAATTAGAGAATGTAGCCTTTGTCATAAAGCAAACACAGCTCTAAGGTGGGAGAACAAGGCAAAAGGTTTAAAGATAAGAGTTTCAGGAAGTTGCTGATCAAAAGATGGGTGGCTAGAGAAACAAGACCATAGACTTACATCATTCATCTTCAGATTGGTGGGGGCAACTGGATTTTTAGGGATCTGATGATTCAATGCTCAAAGTGGTGAGATAAGAACAATGATAGTTTCCCCCAACTCATGGACAGCAAGTAGAGTCACAGGATCTAGCTAACTGTAGCAATCATAATGTTAAGAGCAAATAGCACCAAATGTTAGACCTTGCCTTGAATATTGGCTAAGAAAGAATTCAGAACCAACACTCAAATACAAGCAATACATATTTTTAAAAAACATGGAGATAGGAGTGATTTGTAGAAGAAGTGAACAGCTGGGCTGGATGAGCTTAAAAAACACGTTACAGAGGCAAAAGAAGGGCTCTTAGAGCATAGGAGAAAGAAAGCAAAGGTATGCATATTGAGGGAAGAAAAGCAGATGAAAGTAGGATGAGAGAGAGAAGGAGAGAAAGAGAGAGAGAAAGGGCGAGAGATTGAGAATACCAGTGCTTGGTTCTTAGTCTTAAGGGCTCTTACCTGGAGGTCTCAGGGGTGATGTTTTTAATAAAATATTCATTGGATTTCTAGGTGAGTCCTTCCAAGGTTATGGTCTCCACTTATTGGTCTGTACCAGGGGTCATTAGTCTACAGAGCTGATCCTGATATCAGTGACTGTGTTATGCCACCTGGCTTTACTGCTTTTCTGGACCTGCAGCTGAAACACAAATGAAGCCTATATGTTATTTCTAGGGCTTAATGCTTAAGGGTGGTCATGCAAAAGGGGTCTTATGAAGCTGTTCTCTGGCCTCCTTGTTCTTCCTCTAAAGGGGTCTACAACATAACTAGTGACAATCCAGAGGAAAATAATGTCAGGGAAGGTCTACATCTAATTACCAGCAATATGAAAGATCAGGAAGTCTGAACAACAGGACCAGCCATATACTAGAGGAGGGAAGTCACCCCTGGGGGAGAGGTTTCACCTGAGAATTGTCTGTTGTCAGGTGTGGGGAAAACAGGTGTGAAAGGCTTCTTCGCTGTTTTACCAACTGCAAGCACTTTGCTTGATTAGTGCATGAGCACATGGCAATGCTATGCATGTATAGTTTATATAAGACCGTGGGTGCTTGCACTCAGGGCAGATAGCGGGTTGCGGATTGCCTGCCTGCCACTGTGAGGGGTCATTTTGCTGTTTGTTTGCTGCTATGGGAAAAGGTTTTCCCTGCTTGTTTGCTCATCTGCCATTGTGAGAATCTATTAAACAGGTATGGCCCAATGCTTTCTGGTTCCACAGATTCTTTACCATCTGCTTGAATCCAGTGTGAACCTGCCTGGTCTCAGCCACCGGCATTACAAGATTCAGATCAGATCAATATTGAGCCTCCAACACCCTTGAAGGGTGGGATAGAGGAGTGGCTGTTCTCTGTGGCTTTGTTTTTGGGGGTCATGGCAAGGTGTTTTTTACAGCCCAGCAATTAGAAACAGAAAGCTCTGTGCAAGAGGCTGTCCAAGTTCGAGACCTCCAGGATTAGCTACAGACTGAGTGCCAATAGTGGCAGGAACTGCAACAGTCACTGAAGAATGAGGCCAATTACAGTTGTGAGCTACAACTTGCCCTACAAGCTAAATATTGGCAGTGACAGTTGTTGGAGAAATTATTAGTGGATCAAGAGCTTGAGTTCCAGTTTTAGGCCAAGAGCTGGCAGCCACAGGAACTGAAGTGGGTGCTGAAGACAGAGCTGCATTCATCCGGGTGGACTGGCTCTGAGTCGGTGGTTATAGTTTTTTCTGACTCTTCTGAAGAGAAAATTCAGGCTGGAACTACAGTCTACAGACTCAGAGCCCAACTGGTGGTCACCCAGAAGGTAAAAACCCAGCAGCCAAGAGTCCCTCAGGGGCAGGTACAACCCCTCTGCAGGTAGTGAAGCACTCTGTGGTCCTGCACTACACCCAAGCAGAGCTGATGGATTTGGGAGCACAATTCAGGTTGAAACCCACAAAGCCCTGGCAACTTGGTTGCTGCAGTTGTGGGACATAAGGATGGATGGCATTATGCTCTTCAGAACAGAGATGGAGAAATTGGCAACCATTACTATGCACTCCTCCTTGAGACAGCATCTTCAGAAGTGCCATGACAACCCAGGAAACCATACTGTATTAGACTGGGTGATGGCTGCCCTTTGTACAGTCCAGCAGAATGCTGGAGACTTGCTGAGGGCAGTGAGTCAGTGGCAGTTGTATATGGAGCTACAGTAAGTCCTCCAGGAACTGGGAATGAGTAATGCTGCTTTCAATTCAAGGTCCCGTGGACAAGATGAGAAAGTATTTATGGCAGAGATGAGGGACCTTATATTCTGTAGCACCCAATCAGCCTTTTTTGGGTCACTAATGGCTATCTTGAGCCCCTATGTGGGGCAGCCCATCAATGTGGTTATACAAACAGTGGCAAAATTGGGGGAGCTGGAGGCAGCACAAAATCATAAAGCTATAGGGCTGCTGTCTGTGTTCCCCCACAACTAACAAGAGAAATGGGCCTGTAAAGGTTACCCAAACACAGATGTAGGTAGATTTGATTGTGGCCAGGAAAATAGTGATAAATTGGGTGGCAGGCCTAATAGAGTCCTGTTATAGCTTTGGTGGCAGCTTAAGCCACAACAGAGATTTCAGCTGCTAAAAAAGTGGGGGAAGCAGGTGGCCCCAGCAGCTGCCAAGAAAATGGATGGCATTTGGGTTGCACGGCTGCAGGATTACTTGTTGGAGACAGCTGAGGGTGGAGAGGATCCCCAAGATCCATTGTTCCAGTTTGAATATAAGGAAGGTCAAAGGACCCATGTAGTGGGGATATGTGGGGGACTGGAAAGCCCACATGAAATTGACAATCCACTGGTCCCCTTCTAATATGAAGCAGGTGTTGGTGTTAGAAGTTAATAGGTGCTTTTTTGCAGCAGCAACAACAGCAGCAAAGAGGACTATCAAGGCAGCACAGGCCTTGAGTGTGTTTGACCTCTCCAGGCCCTATGAGCTTGTGGCAATGGATAGAGCGCTTATGGAAAGATACTGAGGTCCATTATCAAAGAGCTATATGGCTAGTTGCCTGTAAGGGACTCTCACCTTGGGTGATTTGTCCATTGTGGACTGATCATTGAGCAGTGTAATGGATTCTTGAACTGCAACCAGAGGGGAACACTGACTCTCTTGCTGGATTGACATACCACTTGTGGACCGTACTATGAGAGACCTTGATGGGGGGAGGGCTGCAGCACTTGTGGAGGCCCTCTGGAACCAGGAAGCTGCTCCCATCCAGTTGTAGAGATCCGCCAAGGACACTTTACAGGTTTAATGGACATAGCCCTGGACTATACAGGCCCTCCCACCTACCATGGGGTAGGGGGCCAGGGGTGGGCCTCCAGTTAGCTCCTTTGGAAAAGTGCTCAGGGAGACATTGTGAAGGACACCCTTATAATTATTGTATAAATTGTGCTGTTGCTGTAGACTCTGTTTATGTAATGTACCTCACTTCTCTCACAGGGATCATTGCAGTAGATACCTGTCATGTAGATTATGAAGTGAGCAACTTTAAAGGAGTGGAATGTGGGTCAAACATCTGTGTAAGGCTTGCTCACTGGTTTACCAACTGCAAGCACTTTGCTTGATTAGTGCATGTTGGGCAGATAAAATATATTATGCTTACTTTGTTAAAGATAGCGCTGCCCATGTGGAAGCCTGTCACCCAGGTGATTGCTTGAAATGGGCATGATTATGTTAATATGTGTTGGGGGAGGGTTTTCATGCCAAAAGGTTTTAAAAGGAAGAGAGATCACGTTGTTCCGGAGAGCAGAGAAAGGCCACATGGAGGAGAGAAGAGGCAGCCAAGATAGTGGAGTGTTAAAAGAGAAGCCAGTTTGTGTATAGTTTGTGCAAAGAGAAGGAGATAGAGAACAGAGGTGAATGAGATTGGTGAGCTAGAAACCTTTGATTCTAGGAAAACTCAGATGTATCAGTTGCTTTGTGAGTGCTGAATGAGTATCTTTGGGAGCCCTGAATGGAAAGGGAAGTGTTTTTATACTGTGTGTATTTCTTGCCTGCCGGGTTCAAGCTAGGATTAAAACTAATGGCCCACCAGTTATTGGCTCCATTGTTTCATTACCGTCTGTTCGAATCAGATATGAACCTGCATGGGCCAGGCGGCTGTGATGATGGCCGTGGCTACTGGCTTTACAGTGCATGAGCATGTGGCAGTGCCACATATGTATAGTTTATGTAAGGCTATGGGTACACTCAGGGCAGATAGCAAATTGTGGATTGCCTGCCTGTCACTGTGAGGGGCCATTTTGCTGTTTGTTTGCTTGCTGCTGTGAAAAGTGGTTCCCCCTTGCCTGTTTGCTCATCTGCGGTTGTGAGGCTCTATTAAATGGGTAGGGCCCAATATTTTCTGGTTCTGCAGTTTCCCTACCATCTGCCTGAATCCAGCGTGGACTTCCCCAACTTTAGCCATTGGCATTACACTATGTAAAGCCAGTATCCATGGCCACCATCACAGCCGCCTGGCCCATGCAGGTTTGCATTAGATTTGGACAGATGATAATGAAACAACAGAGCCAAGAACTGGTGGGACATTAGCTTTAATCCTAGCTTGCACCCTGTAGGCAAGTAAAAAATACACTGGGCCCCAAAACCCACTTATTCAGTGCTCATAAAGCTACTGACTTATCCAAATTTCCTAGGATCAAAGGTTTCTAACTCACTAGCCCTACTCACCTCTGTTCCCCATCTCCTCTCGACGCAAACTCTGCACAAACTGGCTTCTCCCTCAGCACTCCAACATCTTGGCTGCCTCTCCTCTCCTCCACATGGCCTTTCTCTGCTCTCTCCTCTAATGCTAATCTCAGGAACCGAGAGAGCAAGCTCCTGGTCTACCCCACTTTACAGTGTAGAAATCAAAACCTTTAATCTAATATACAAACAAGGAAGTCGCTGATACAAAGTCACTTATCTGAGGCATAATGGAGTTCCTCATGAGAGTGCACCACCGCACATCATGCAATCAGTCAAGGGTATGGGGAAAAGCTTAGTCTTAAAACTAAGCCTTAAGCTATAATGACCTGGCCTGCTTACAGCCTGTCCCCCACACCCAATACAAACTATAAGCGAGCAAACATATATATCATATTTACAAACTTATTTGACCAACACTAGGCAACTGAGGTTTTCTGCCCTGGATGATCTGTTGTACCACGCCAGTCTTCCTATTCTACTCATGTCTCTCTAACTTCTGTATTAATAAGATATGGTCAGCAAAGGTGGGGGCATCATAAAGCAGGAGCCAAGACCTCAGTTTCCCTTGGAGTCTGCATAATAAACTACTAAAACAAATCTTGTAGCGAAATGGACAATGCAATGATACAGCTTCTCAGGTAGTATCTTAGACAGAGTCCAGGTTTAAACTGAAAAATAGTCTAGTTTCTCAAGAGGGTCAGAGTCCGAATTGCAAAAGAGTCCAGATATTTAGTCATAAGTTATGGTACTAGAATCCTTAGCAACTAGATGTGGGATTCAAAGAAATTAAGGGTAGTTGCTCATATTCTTTCAGATGATCCTTTTTTAGATGCCATACCTGTTCATTGGGTTCTCAATCCTAAATTACTGTATTTGTATCTGTTCACAAGTATTTTCCATACTCTAAATGAATATATAATAGTGTGATCTATGCATCTCCACCCTCCTCCACAAGAACTCAGAAGATGATGATCGATTGATTGATTTGATAGGGGGAACTCAAGAGTTAAAATTTTAGCTTGAGTAATGGTGGCTCTGGTTATCATCAGTGGGCATAATGGTTAATGCAAGTAAAAGCTTTTCTCTAGGAATTGGGACACTTAAACAGGCCTACAAGACTTAACTAAATCTGAAAATGGGCCCTGGCTGGTTGGCTCAGTGGTAGAGCATCGGCCTGGCATGCAGAAGTCCCGGGTTCGATTCCCGGCCAGGGCACACAGGAGAGGTGCCCATCTGCTCTCCTCCCCTCCCCATCTCCTTCTTCTCTGTCTCTCTTCCCCTCTTGCAGCCGAGGCTCCATTGGAGCAAAGATGGCCCGGGCCCTGGGGATGGCTCCTTGGCCTCTGCCCCAGGCGCTAGAGTGGCTCTGGTCAGAACAGAGCGAAGCCCCGGAGGGGCAGAGCATCGCCCCCTGGTGGGCAGAGCGTCGCCCCCTGGTGGGCGTGCCAGGTGGATCCAGGTTGGGCGCATGCGGGAGTCTGTCTGACTGTCTCTCCCCATTTCTAGCTTCAGGAAAAAAAAAATCTGAAAATGACCCACCTTTGACAAGCCTACAGGACTTAAGGAGATCTGCTAGTGACACACCTTATGTCCCGGGGGATAGCAAGCAAAGCCTTTGTACTCCAAAGAAGGGATTCTCACTGAATAGAACCCAATTAACTTTGACTATGATTGGATTAACTCTCCCTTGAAATTCCAAAAGCCTTATCTACCATTTTCTTCCCCTTATAAAAATAAGTTGGCTCAGGAAAGTGAGCTGTGATGATTTGGGAATGCAACCCGCATCTCCCCAGATTGCTGGCCATCAGAGTCAAGTGCCCATAAAGATTCACTCTCTGTCTCTAAATTTGTGACAGGCAGCACAAACTCCATTATATTTTTCCTGTTTCACATTGATTAGAATAATAAAAATGTTGACTTGAAAAGATTTATTTGGCAATATCCCCCCCAAAAAATATTCTGGGTTTAATCTGAATTAATTTTACAGTTATACTGACAAAATCATATTATAGAGTCCTAATCAAAATGCTTTAGATGAGACTTTATAGCCTAGTTCCAAAGCTAGCTATTAATTAACTATGCTTTGTTAAAAGACCATTACAAAATTGAATGACGTGGGGAAAACAGCTGTGTAAGGCTTGCTCGCTCGTTTCCCAACCGCAAACACTTTACATGATTAGTGCATGAGCACGTGCCAGGAAGGCACATGTGTGTGGCTCTATGAAAAGTTACGAGTGCTTTCCCTCAGGGGCCATTCTCCCAGATTGCTTTTCCTACACTACGAGGTACAGTTTCTGGATTCCCTTAACTGCCATCGGGAGGGGCAGTTTTCCTGATCCCTAGCCCTCCACTTCAAAAAGCAGGTTTTCCTTTATTTATTCACTTGCCTGTCTCTGCAAGCCTCCAATAAACAGTTAAGGCCCAACACTTTTTGGCTCTAAATTTCCTCTACTATCTTCCCAAAATCAATGCAAACTTGAGTGGCCTCAATCACCAGCATTACATTTGTCATAGTGGGCAGGATTTGGATCAGATTGGTATGGAGCCACCAACACCTTTGAAAGGTGGGGTAGAGAAGTGGTTGTTGTTTTCCAGCATATGATTCCCCATGTCTGTTTTGGGGGTCTGTAGGCTGTTTTTTATACAGCCCTGTGAGAAGAAACAGAGAGCTCTGTGCAAGAGGCTAGCTGAAGTAAAAATACTCCAGGATGAGCTGCAGACTGAGTGCCAACAACAGCATAGGCTGGAATGGTCACTGGAGAGCTGCAGATTCAAGAACTGTAGATCAGGCTACACACTGAGAACCAGCAATGGCTTGAATTGAAACAAGCACTGGAGAAGGAGGGTCACTGCTCTTGATAGCTGCAGTGAGATGTAGGTTGAGTACCAATGATGCCTGAAACTGGAGTAACCACTGGAGAAGGAATTATGGGTTTATGAGCTGCAGTTTGCTCTGGAAGCTAAACATTGGCCATCACAGTTGTTAGGAAAACAACTGTGGGTTCAAGACCTTGAGCTTCAGCTTCAGGGCAAGAGCCAAGCTACAGGAGCCAAAACAGGCACTGAAGAAGGAGCAGTACCCCTGCTGATTGAGTGGCTCTGAGTCAGCAGAAGTAGGCATTTCCAACTCCTCTTCTGAGAGGAGGCTCAAACTGACACTGCCGTCTCCAGATTCTGAGCCTGGTTAATGGTTGCCCAGGAGGTAAAAATTCAGCAGCCAAGAATCCCTCAGGTGCAGGCACAGCCTCTTCCATAGGTAGTGGAGCACTCTGTGGTTCGGCACTACACCCAGGCAGAGCTGATGGAGTTAAGGGCACAATTCCAGCAGAAACCTACCGAGACCCAGGAGCTTGGTTGCTATGGTTGTGGGACATAAGGGGCGGATGGCATCATGCTCTTTGAAACAGAGATGGAGAAATTGGCTGCTATTACCATACACTCCTCCTTGACGCAGCGTCTTCAAACTGCCATGACAACCCAGGAAACCATACCTTATAAGAGTGGCTGATAGTTGCCATTTTTATAGTCTGTCAGAATACTGGAGACTAGCCAGGGGCAGTGAGTCAGTGGCAGTCATATACTAAACTGCCCCAAGTTCTTTGGGAACTGGATATGAGGAATGCTGCTTTCAACATGAGGTCCCATGGGCCAAATGAGAAGGTATTTATAGCAGGGATGAGGGACCTTAATCTCTGTAGCATGCCATTGCCCCTTTTTGGTCACTAAATGGCATCTAATAATAATTAAGAAAATTAGACTATCCCTTTCCTATCATGTATACGATGCATATGAACACTACGAATTTGTGTATTCATTTGTGCAAGTAGAGGCCCTCCCATTATTTAGCATACAAAGGAGTCTGTGCTTAAGTCACCAGCATAGAACAACTTCATTATATGTGACAACATGTGACTCTCTGGTATTTGGAGCCCTAAATAGGAATTTCTGCAATGAACAGCACCGTTACACATTGAAAAAAAATGCCTACTTAACATATTACCATTCTTTATTTAAAAAAATAAAAACTTTCTTATTAATTATTGTCACTTCTTATTAATTATTGGATGTCACAGTGAAATCCTGAACTGGTAATTAAGTTTCTTGGGAGCACTTAGTAAAGAAATTTCACAAGTTCATTTAAATTTTATCTAGTATTCCTTAACATATTATTCATAGCCTATCTCTAACTCAATGCTGCATTTTTATCTGTTCAGGTTAAAAATATAATATATGACTTTCTCTTTTTAGGGAGGAGCAGAACATAACATACCAGTTGTCATTTCAAAAATCTCCAAGGATCAAAAAGGTAGTGTTAAGCATTATACAGTAGCTATTTATTTGTCACCTATTATTATTTAAGAATAAGATAATATAAATATTTAAGAATCATAATTTCATAGATAACTTAAAATTGTAAGTACATGAGAAAATTTAGTCATCTATCCAGAAGAGTGATCATTTTTAACAATTGTAAAATCTTAAATGGTAGGAATAAATAGAAATATCTCAGTTTGTGTTTCAACATTTGGGCTGAATCATGTGATTACCCTTGTATTTCCTATCCTTGAGCATCTTTTAAGATACTTTGTGTATAAAGCATTAATTTTTTTCTTTTATCAGTTTTGACCTTTAAAAACTCATCTGTATGAAGAAAGTAGTTGATACATAATCAATGTCCTTTTTCATTTATAGCGGAACTTTCAGGACTACTCTTTATCGGGGATGCAATTCTACAGGTATACATTTTACCATTATTGTTTTATGTCAACCAAAACATAAAGTCAATCACAATATACTCCATAAAACTATGTTTGCTATTTTTCATTGCAGATAAATGGAATTAATGTGAGAAAATGCAGACATGAAGAAGTGGTGAGTTTTCTTTACTTTTTCTTTATATCATAATTTTTCTCATGTGCAAATAAAAATTTAGTTCATTGTTAAAAAACTTTAATTATTATTGTTTTGGGGCTTTTAAAACAACAGAAATTTATTCTTCTTAATAATTTAAATTTTATTGACTTTAGAAAGAGAAGAAGAGAGAGAGAGAAATATTGATTGTTGTTTATTGTTTGATTTTATGTGTTCTGATAAGAAATCAAACCCACAACCTTGGCGTATTGCGTTGACACCTAACCAAATGAGCCAATCAGCAGCCAGGGAACAAATTTATTTTTTAAAGTTATTTTTTAAAATGTTTTATTTTTATTTATTTTTAATTGAGTTAATTGGGGTGACATTGGTTGTATAAGTTTCAGGTGTACAATTCTATAACAGATTATCTGTATTGTGTATTCACCAACCAAAGTCAAATCTCCTTCCATCACCATTTATCCCCCCTTTTTCCTCTTCTACTTACCCACAACCCCCATTCTCTCTTATAATCACCGTAATGTTACCTGTATCTAGGAGTTTGTATTTTTCTTTGCTTAATCTCTTTACCTTTTTGTCCCAGACTCCTATCCCCTCCCCTCTGACAGCTGTCAATTTGTTCTTTATGACTTGTACACTGTTGCTGAGAATGCAGAATGGTGCAGCCACTATGAAAAGCAGCAGTATGAAGTTAACTCAAAAATTAAAAATGAAACTGCCTTATAACCCAGCAATTCTACTTATGAGCTTATAACCAAAGAATATACACAAAACACTAGTTTGAGAGAATACATACCCATATTGACTGCATCATTATTTACCATAGTCAAGATTTAGAAGCAGTCTAAGTACTCATCAGTAGATAAAGAAGCTGTGGTACATTTACAAAATGGAATACCACTCAGCCATAAAAAAATAAGAAAATCTTATTTTTTTAAGAACGTGGATAGACCTAGAGTATTATGCTAAATGAAATAACTCAGTCAAAGAAAGACAAGTAACATATGATTTCACTTATATGTGGAATCTAATGAAAACAAAATAAATTAACAAACAAAATAGAAAATTGTTCATTTTATTCATGAGAAAGATATCACATTGGTCCAAAGTGATATCAGATTTACAAAGTATCTCCTGATCTTTTAGTTGGTGTTTTTGTTTTGTTTTGTTTTGTGTTGTGTTGTTTTGTTTCATATTGGAAAGAGATCAGGGAATATTGCCCAGGGTGAAATATAATTCAAAGAAATACTTAAGAAAGGTCATTTGTTATGTTTTTTTAATTCTGTTTTTCTATTAATCTCTAATGTCCACTAGGTATATCTCTGTGTGAATACATCTCTAAGTTTTGCAAATGTTCAGCAATGAAATGTATACCTGTAAAATTTCATACAGTAACAGGGGCAATTAGAAGATCATATAAAAACTGTGTATGTGTGTGAGAAAGAGAGAATTTAAAGGAACTTAATCTTAAGGCATATAATAGGTTTAACACTAGGAGAATGGTTATCAATTTTTATTGTGGTATTTTGTTGGAATTTGGTAAATGTGCAGATCTGAAACTGGTCTCAAATATTCTGATCCAGCCAGTTTAGGTTGACTCAGGATTTTGGATTTTAAACAATTATCCCAAGTAGTTCTATCGTAGGTGGCTTCTAAATTACACTTTAGGAGACTCTGGAAGGTTGAAAAGCTTCTGTTAGTGTTGGTAAAATGACATAAAAATCATACAGAAAGAAATAGGACAGTGGTAAGTACTTTGGGAAACATTCATCATGGTTGGTTAGATAACATTTACAGAACCTTTGCTGAATTATAGGAAGGTGAAGGAAAAATATTATATTTAAAAGTTTATACTCAAGAGTCAAACAAAATTAAAAATACTGTAAGCCCTTTGCTTCTTAAAGCTCTAGTTTATTTAGTTTTGGAATACATTGCTCTTTTGCTAAAATCTATTTGAATAACCCTCTGATATATCTAAATATTTCAAATCTCATAAAGAAAACCTTGAGAGTCTGTGAAAAGCCAGTTTTATAAGTAGTGATATTAGTGTTCTTTGATTATGAGCACTTCAAATAATTAGGGTTTGTTAGTATTCATCACTATTTATCACTGGTCTTTGTCTTCTTAAAAATCTTATCTGGGCCACCCTTATTACCAATCTTTAGTGAACTTTATGTAAAATGGAAATATTTCAAATCTCAAGTTTTCTACAAATATGAACAGAGAAAAGGAGTGTTTTAGGTGAGAGAAGAGCATAGCAAAGAGCATTGTTTGCAGGTTCACGTTAATATTAAATATTGCCATGTAAACAAAGATAATTAACTTTAATTTTTTTTATTTTACAAAAGTATGAAGTAATTTTAAACTCTTTATACATGGAACAAACACAAGTGCATTCTGTTTTAGAAACACATGCAGTTAGATGGAAATAGTTTTTGCAATTTTGTCCTTCAGAGGAAAACAGCATGCTTAACATGATGATAGACCTTTAAACAGATTAATGTGGCAAGAAAAGCTGGAATGCACTAATAATGCCATTTCTTAAAGGTATTCATTCCCCTTTAAAGAAAAAGAATTTAAAATTGCATTGCAAATTATATGTGGTTCTTCAGAGTAAATTTTTTTTTATTAATTTTACTAGGGTGACATAAATAAATCAGGGTACATAAGTTCAAAGAAAACATGTATCTTGTCAATCAATTATGTTGCTTACCCATCACCCAAAGTCAGATTGTCCTCTGTCACCTTCTATCTAGTTTTCTTTGTGCCCCTCCCCCTCCTCCTTTCCCTCTCTCTCTCCCCCCACCCCCCGTAACCATCACACTCTTATCAATGTCTCTTAGTCTCGCTTTTATATCCCACCTATGTATGGAATAATGCAGTTCCTGGTTTTTTCTGATTTACTTATTTCACTTCCTATAATGTTATCAAGATCCCACCATTTTGCTGTAAATGATCCGATGTCATCATTTCTTATGGCTGAGTAGTATTCCATAGTGTATATGTGCCACATCTTCTTTACCCAGTCATCTATTGACGGGCTTTTTGGTTGTTTCCATGTCCTGGCCACTGTGAACAATGCTGCAATGAACATGGGGCTGCATGTGTCTTTATGTATCAATGTTTCTGAGTTTTGGGGGCATATACCCAGTAGAGGGATTGCTGGGTCATAAGGTAGTTCTATTTCCAGTTTTTTGAGGAACCACCATACTTTCTTCCATAATGGTTGTACTACTTTACATTCCCACCAACAGTGGATGAGGGTTCCTTTTTCTCCACAGCCTCTCCAACATTTGCTATTACCTGTCTTGTTAATAACAGGTGAGAGGTGGTATCTCATTGCAATTTTGATTTGCATTTCTCTAATAACTAAAGACGATGAGCATCTTTTCATATATCTGTTGGCCATTTGTATTTCTTCCTGGGAGAAGTGTCTGTTCATGTCGCCTTCCCATTTTTTTATTGGATTGTTTGTTTGTTTGTTGCTGAGTTTTATGAGTTCTTTGTACATTTTGGATATTAGGCCCTTATCTGAGCTGTTGTTTGAAAATATCATTTCCCATTTAGTTGGCTGTCTGTTTATTTTGTTATCAGTTTCTCTTGCTGAGCAAAAACTTCTTAGTCTGATGTAGTCCCATTCATTAATTTTTGCCTTCACTCTTCCAGCCTTTGGAATCAAATTCATAAAATGCTCTTTAAAGCCAAGGTCCATGAGTTTAGAACCTATGTCTTCTTCTATGTACTTTATTGTTTCAGGTCTTATATTTAGATCTTTGATCCATTTTGAATTAATTTTAGTACAAGGGGACAAGCTGTAGTCCAGTTTCATTCTTTTGCATGTGGCTTTCCAGTTTTCCCAGCACCATTTGTTGAAAAGGCTTTCTTTACTCCGTTGTGTGTTGTTGGCAGAGTAAATCTTTTTTTTTTTTTTTTTTTTTTTTTTGTATTTTTCTGAAGCTGGAAACGGGGAGAAACAGTCAGACAGACTCCCTCATGTGCCCGACTGGGATCCACCAGGCACGCCCACCAGGGACGACGCTCTGCCCACCAGGGGGCGATGCTCTGCCCCTCCGGGGCGTCGCTCTGTCGCGACCAGAGCCATTTTAGCGCCTGGGGCAGAGGCCAAGGAGCCATCCCCAGCGCCCGGGCCATCTTTGCTCCAATGGAGCCTCGGCTGCGGGAGGGGAAGAGAGAGACAGAGAGGAAGGAGAGGGGGAAGGGTGGAGAAGCAGATGGGCGCTTCTCCTGTGTGCCCTGGCCGGGAATCGAACCCCGGACTTCTGCACGCCAGGCCAATGCTCTACCACTGAGCCAACTGGCCAGGGCCAGAGTAAATCTTTTTTAAGAGAGAAAGAGAGGGACAGAAAGACAGGAAAGGAGAGAAATGAGAAACATCAATTCACAGTTTATTTATTGTTTCCTTGTATGTGCCTTGACCAGGGAGCTCTGGCTGTGCCAGTGACCCCCTCATTCAAGCCAGTGACCTTGTGGTCAAACCAGCAACCTTGGTCTTTAAGCCCGTGACCATGGGGTCGTGTCTATTATCCCCTGCTCAAGCCAGTGATCCCATGCTTAAATTGCTGAGCTTGTGTTCAAGTCAAGTCAGTGACTTCAAGGTTTTGAACCTGAGTCCTCAGCATCCCAGGCCAATGCTCTATCCCCTGCGTTACTGGTCAGGCCAGAGTAAATTTTTATTGTAAGGTGTTTAGCCTTATTAGGTTTGAAATACAGGTACTAATATTCTTATTTAATTTCAATCTTTTACTTACAACAGTGATTGGATGATTTTGTCCTCATTATTAATTGCTTAAATAAAAGAACTTACTGTACCTCTGTGGGACTAAGATGTTAATTAAATATTTTAGAATGAATTTACATGTGCAGAAAAAGCAGAAGAATCACAAAGGAATTAGATGGTTTTAAAATCAAAATCAGTGAGTCATATAAGGTTTCAAATTCAGAAATAAATTGGGTAGGCATGGCTACATATTGTTGTACATGTAATTTTTTTATTAATCTATACTATTCATTGATATTTGTTAAAAATCCTGCAATTGGCCCTGACCGATTGGCTCAGTAGATAGAGTGTTAGCCCAGTGTGCGGATGTTCTGGTTTGATCCCTGGTCAGAGCACACATGAGAAGTGACCATCTGCTTCTTTCCTCCCTCTCCCCCTTTTCTCTCTCTTCCTCTGTCACAGCCAGTCACTCAGTTGGTTTGAACATAAATCTCAGGCACTGAGGATGGCTTAGATGATTTGAGCATCAGTCCCAGGAAGGGGTTGCCTGGTGGATTCTGGTCAGGGTGTGTGTGGGAGTTGGTCTCTCTATCTCCCATCCTCTCACTTAAAAAAAAAAAAAAAAAGGTTCTGCAATTGGCTGTGATAAATTCACTCTTAGGAAACTTTTAACGGGTAGCTGTTACTTTTATGTTCAAGTTTAAGGTTTAACTTTTGCAGAAGGGAGATCCCATGTTGTTTATTTTGGATGCTAAGTAGAATTGTTAATAGAATTCTTTATCTAAATTTCTAGAATTAGATTATTGAAGGAGTTGCATCTACATGTTGCTGTTTGGGGATATAATAATTTAATTATGGGTTTTCTCCATTAGTTACAAGGCATTATTCTTGTTAGAAGATTGTAAGGAAAAGGAGCTCCCAAATTTCCCCATTACAAAAGACTAGAACAAACCAAATATTGTTTTGCGTGTGATCTGGTAAGGAGAGAAGAGGATGCAGTAGATAGAGGGTTTTAATGCTCAGAAAAACTGAATACAGATCTTAGCATCAAACCACTTACTAACATTATAATTTCAGGCAAATAAACTTACCTTTCCTGTCCTTCTCAATCATCTGTAAAAATAAACTAATAACTTTTATAAGGATTGAATTACTGTAATGTATGTAAAAGACCTAGCAAAGATATGGCAATGAAGGAAAATTATATATAACGGTATGCCATCAAATAATATTGCTTTAACATGCTGACACTTTCCTTCTATCTCCTATTTATCCCCAGTGGCCACTACTATGTGAGTGTTAAACAGTATAGTGCTATGACCCATGCTGGTCCATGAGAGGTCCCACAACAGATGTATCTCATGATTGATATTCATCAACATCCCAAGCTCCTTCTACCACTTCCAGTCAGGAATCAAAGTAGGCAATATTGGTGTGGTGGCAGGGCCATTTGAAACATTTGGATACTTTGGTCATTCTAGCAGGGTATAATTTATTTTTGACATAAATGTGTTTTGTAGTCCATGAATTGTGGCCGCAAAACTCCAAAAGTCCCTAATGTACCAATATTTTCAAGAAAAGCTAAATTTATTCTCATTGCTGATGTTAAGATTGTCTCTACTTTAATTTATCATTGAGGCCTAGACATATTAAGTAGTTGACATCTCTTCTGTTTTGGCTGTATAATTTGCTTTCATTGTTAAAATAACTTTTTATTTTTCAATTATAGTTGACTTATAAAATTATATTAGTTTCAGGTATATAACATAGTGATAAGGTATTTAATGACTTTATTTATTAAAATTTGGAGAGAAGGTCCTGGCTGATTGGCTCAATGGTAGAGCATCAGCTGGTATGTGGAAGTCCTGGATTTAATTCCTGGTCAGGGCACAGAAGAGAAGCAACCATCTGCTTTTCTACTCCTCCCTCTCCACTCTCTTCCTCCCCTGAAACCATGGCTCAAATGAGCTAGTTGGCATTAGGTGCTGAGGAGGCCCCATGACCTCACTGCAGGCACTAAAATAGCTTGGTTGCTGAGCAACAGAACAGTGGCCTCAGAAAAGCAGAACATCAATACCAGAAGGGGATTCCAGGTAGGCATATGCAGGAGTCTGTCTCTCCATCTCTGTGCTTCTTACTTGATAAAAAAGAAAGAAAAAATATTTGAGAGAGGATAGAAAGAGAGATAGAAAGAAAAGGGGGAGGAGTGGGAAGCATCA
The DNA here is from genome assembly GCF_036850995.1 of Saccopteryx leptura. Lineage (NCBI taxonomy): Eukaryota > Metazoa > Chordata > Mammalia > Chiroptera > Emballonuridae > Saccopteryx > Saccopteryx leptura. Next base: position 323,121,449 of record NC_089505.1, on the reverse strand, counting down.
AATCATTGTTGTTTCTCTTATGTTCCTTGACCGGGCAAGCCTAGGGTCTCAATCTGGTAACCTCAGCACTCCAGGTTGATGCTTTATCCACTGCACCAACACAGGTAAGGCATTATTAGGCATGTATAGTATGTAACATTCAAAATGATCACTCTAGTAACTGTAGTATCCATCTGACACCATACATAGTTATGGATATATAACTGACTATATATTCTATGCTGTATTAAAAATCCCCATGACTGTTTTTATAACTGGCAATTTGAAAATCTTAATCTCTTTCCTTTTTTCACCCATCATCCCAACCCCTTCCCATCTGGCAACTATCAAAATGTTCTCTGTATGTATAAATTTGTTTCTCTATTTTGTTTTGTCAATTCCAATAAGTGAAGTCAGATGGTATTTGTCTTTCTTCATTTGAGTTATGATTTCATTCTTATTTATGGCTGAGTAATATTCCTTTGTACATAAGTTCCACCTCTTTTTTTTAAATTTTAATAATTTTATTTTTTAATGGGGTGACATCAATAAATCAGGATACATATATTCAAAGATAACAAGATAATATGTCCAGATTATCTTGTCGTTCAATTATGTTGCATACCCATCACCCAAAGTCAGATTGTCCTCTGTCACCTTCTATCTAGTTTTCTTTGTGCCCCTCCCCCTCCCCTTCCCCTCTCCCTCTCCCCCCTCCCCCTGTAACCACCACACTCTTATCAATGTCTCTTAGTCTCACTTTTATGTCCCACCTACATATGGAATAATGCAAGTTCCTGGTTTTTTCTGATTTACTTATTTCACTTCCTATAATGTTATCAAGATCCCACCATTTTGCTGTAAATGATCCGATATCATCATTTCTTATGGTTGAGTAGTATTCCATAGTGTATATGTGCCACATCTTCTTTACCCAGTCATCTATTGACGGGCTTTTTGGTTGTTTCCATGTCCTGGCCACTGTGAACAATGCTGCAATGAACATGGGGCTGCATGTGTCTTTACGTATCAATGTTTCTAGTTTTTGGGGTATATACCCAGTAGAGGAGTTGCTGGGTCATAAGGTAGTTCTAAATATTTTCAGTTTTTTGAGGAACCACCATACTTTCTTCCATAATGGTTGTACTACTTTACATTCCCACCAACAGTGGATGAGGGTTCCTTTTTCTCCACAGCCTCTCCAACATTTGCTATTACCTGTCTTGTTAATAATAGAAGAAGAAGAAGACATAGGTACTAAACTCATGGACCTGGGTTTTAAAGAGCATTTTATGAATTTGACTCCAAAGGCAAGAGAAGTGAAGGCAAAAATTAATGAATGGGACTACATCAGACTAAGAAGTTTTTGCTCAGCAAGAGAAACTGATAACAAAATAAACAGACAGCCAACTAAATGGGAAATTATATTTTCAAACAACAGCTCAGATTAGGGCCTAATATCCAAAATATACAAAGAACTCATAAAACTCAACAACAAACAAACAGACAATCCAATAAAAAAATGGGAAGAGGACATGAACAGACACTTCTCCCAGGAAGAAATACAAATGGCCAACAGATATATGAAAAGATGCTCATCTTCTTTAGTTATTAGAGAAATGCAAATCAAAATTGCAATGAGATACCACCTCACACCTGTTAGATTAGCTATTATTAACAAGTTCCATCTCTTCTTGGTCCATTTGTCTATTGATGAACATTTATATTTCTTTCGTATCTTGACTATTGTAAATAATGTTGCAGTAGAGATGCATGCATCTTTTCATATTAGTGTTTTTGTTTCTTTGAATAAATATGTAGATTTACTGGGTCATTCTTTGCCTCTTATTATAGCCTTTACTAAAATTTATTTTATCTGGTATAAGTATTGATATCCCAATTTTTTTATGGTTTCTATTTGCATAAGATGTTTTTTGTACCCCTTTATTTACAGTGTGTGTTTGTCTTTTAATCTGAAATAGATCTGTTATGGACAGCATATGCATGGGTCTCTTTTTCTTCATTCAGCTGCCCTATGGTATTTTATTGTACCATTTAATCCATGTACATTTAAAGTAGTTACTGATAGATATGTAGTTATTGCCATTTTATTATTTATATTTTTATCTTTCCTTCTCTTCTTTTTTTCTTTCTTCTTTTTTTTTTTTTTCTTCTTCTTCAAAAGTATCTTTGACATTTCTTGTAATACTGGCTTGGTGGTGATGAACTCCTTTAGCTTTTTCTTGTCTGGGAAGCACTTTATCTCTCCTTTGACTTTAAATTATAGCCATGCCGGGCAAAGTAATCTTGGTTGTAAGTTTCTGATTTTTATCATTTTGAATATTTTGTGCCAATCTCTTTTGGCTTGTATGTCTATTCATGTCAATTTATTAATTTAATAATTTTGATATATCAGTATAGATTTGTGAGTATTTATTTTATACTTCAGGTTAAAAGTCAATGATACTTTATTATTATTTTTTTTCCTCAGGTGCTTCCAGCTTTGGGTAATGTGAATTTTTTCAGTTAATTTCAGTGCTGCTTTGAAATACTGCCTGTGAATATTTTGAACACTTTTCCTGTTTCCAGTACTAAAAGCTGTTTCAAAATCATCTTGCATATTTTCTTTCAGTCAAAGAGTCAGCCATTTCTTTGGAAGTCCTGCTTCCCTTTATTAGAGAATGTATTAGAAACCATAATCTGCAAGCAAGGTGTGCTCAACGCTATTGAAGTAGGTGTCTTCTAGGCCCACTTAGCTTAGAGAACAAGAAATATATGTGTTTATAAATTTATTAATATACATATCTATTTATATGCATTTTATGTAACTATCTTATATCTATATTAAACTGAATATTAAGTTTATTTGGCTGTCTCTATCACATTGATTATTCTAGACTCCTCCCTTTACTTATCTGTAGCCTCCTACTTCAACAGATACTTATAGCATCTGCCATCCTTTATTCATTTGTTCAAATCCTGTACACATGCATAGCAGTATCAAAATTGTTAACCCATTCTCAACTGGGAAAATATTTATTAAGTAGAGTAGAGGGTTTATGTATAATTCTTCTTTGCCTTCAGTCTTACAGAGTTCATTTATTTTCACAGTTATATAGGTCAGTACCACTACTAGAACCCTTTCAGTGAAATTGTTTCAAACATTTTTAATGTAAGATATTCTTGACACATTTTGCATTTCATCATGCATTATTTTTTTTAATATTTGCATATATTGTTTAAAAATTATTTTTGATATTTATGAAGCATTGTCTCTGCCTTTATATTCTAGATAAGATTGTGGAGGACTGGTGTAATTTCTTTTTTTTTTTTTTTTTTTTTTTTTTTTTTTTTTTTTTTATTTATTTTTTTTAATATATAATTTTATTTTTTTAATGGGGTGACATCAATAAGTCAGGATACATATATTCAAAGATAACAAGTCCAGGTTATCTTGTCGTTCAATTATGTTGCATACCCACCACCCAAAGTCAGATTTTCCTCTGTCACCTTCTATCTTGTTTTCTTTGTGCCCCTCCCCACCCCCTATCCCTCTCCCATTCCCCCCTCCCCCCCGTAACCACCACACTCTTATAAATGTCTCTTAGTTTCACTATTATGTCCCACCTACGTATGGAATAATACAGTTCCTGGTTTTTTCTGATTTACTTATTTCGCTTCGTATCATGTTATCAAGATCCCACCATTTTGCTGTAAATGTTCCGATGTCATCATTTCTTATGGCTGAGTAGTATTCCATAGTGTATATGTGCCACATCTTCTTTATCCAGTCATCTATTGATGGGCTTTTTGGTTGTTTCCATGTCCTGGCCACTGTGAACAATGCTGCAATAAACATGGGGCTGCATGTGTCTTTACGTATCAATGTTTCTGAGTTTTTGGGATATATACCCAGTAGAGGGATTGCTGGGTCATAAGGTAGTTCTATTTTCAGTTTTTTGAGGAACCACCATACTTTCTTCCATAATGGTTGTACTACTTTACATTCCCACCAACAGTGTATGAGGGTTCCTTTTTCTCCACAGCCTCTCCAACATTTGCTGTTACCTGACTTGCTAATAACAGCTAATCGAACAGGTGTGAGGTGGTATCTCATTGCCGTTTTGATTTGCATTTCTCTAATAGCTAAAGAAGATGAGCATCTTCTCATATATCTGTTGGCCATTTGTATTTCTTCCTGGGAGAAGTGTCTATTCATATCCTCTTCCCATTTTTTTATTGGATTGTTTGTTTGTTTGTTGTTGAGTTTTATGAGTTCTTTGTATATTTTGGATATTAGGCCCTTATCTGAGCTGTCGTTTGAAAAAATCATTTCCCATTTAGTTGGCTTTCTGTTTATTTTGTTATCAGTTTCTCTTGCTGAGCAAAAACTTCTTAGTCTGATGTAGTCCCATTCATTAATTTTTGCCTTCACTTCTCTTGCCATTGGAGTCAAATTCATAAAATGCTCTTTAAAACCCAGGTCCCTGAGTTGAGTACCTATGTCTTCTTCTATGTACTTAATTGTTTCAGGTCTTATGTTTAGATCTTTGATCCATTTTGAGTTAATTTTTGTACAGGGGGAGAGACTGCAGTCCAGTTTCATTCTTTTGCATGTGGCTTTCCAGTTTTCCCAGCACCATTTATTGAAGAGGCTTTCTTTTCTCCATTGTGTGTTGTTGGCCCCTTTATCAAAAATTATTTGACTATATATATGTGGTTTTATTTCTGGACTTTCTATTCTGTTCCATTGGTCTGAGTGTCTATTTTTCTGCCAATACCATGCTGTTTTGATTGTCGTGGCCCTATAATAGAGTTTGAAGTCAGGTATTGAAATGCCCCCAGCTTCATTCTTTTTCTTTAGGATTGCTTTGGCTATTCGGGGTTTTTTATAGTTCCATATAAATCTGATGATTTTTTGCTCTATTTCTTTAAAAAATGTCATTGGAAGTTTGATGGGAATTGCATTAAATTTGTATATTGCTTTGGGTAATATAGCCATCTTGATTATATTTATTCTTCCTAGCCAAGAACAAGGTATATTCTTCCATCTCATTATATCTTTTTCGATTTCCCTTAACAATGGTTTATAGTTTTCATTATATAAGTCCTTTACATTCTTTGTTATGTTTATTCCTAAGTATTTTATTTTTTTTGTTGCAATCGTGAAGGGGATTATTCTTTTGAGTTCCTTCTCAGTTGTTTCATTGTTGGCATATAGAAAGGCTATTGACTTCTGTATGTTAATTTTGTATCCTGCGACCTTACTGTATTGGCTTATTGTTTCTAGTAGTCTTTTTGTGGATTCTTTGGGGTTTTCGATGTATAGGATCATATCATCTGCAAAAAGTGATACCTTTACTTCTTCTTTTCCGATATGGATGCCTTTTATTTCTTTGTCTTGTCTGATTGCTCTGGCTAGAACCTCTAGTACCACATTAAATAAGAGTGGAGAGAGTGGACAACCCTGTCTTGTTCCTGATTTAAGGGGGAAAGCCTTCAGTTTAGTGCCATTTAATATGATGTTAGCTGATGGTTTATCATATATGGCCTTTATCATGTTGAGATATTTTCCTTCTATACCCATTTTGTTGAGAGTCTTAAACATAAAATTGTGTTGTATTTTATCGAAAGCCTTTTCTGCGTCTATTGATAAGATCATGTGGTTTTTGTTCTTTGTTTTGTTGATATGGTGTATTACATTAACCGTTTTACGTATGTTGAACCATCCTTGAGATTCTGGGATGAATCCCACTTGATCATGATGTATTATTTTTTTAATATGTTGTTGTATTCGATTTGCTAGTATTTTGTTTAGTATTTTAGCATCTGTATTCATTAGAGATATTGGTCTGTAGTTTTCTTTTTTTGTGCCATCCTTGCCTGGTTTTGGTATGAGGGTTATGTTGGCTTCGTAAAATGTGTTTGGAAGTATTGCTTCTTCTTCAATTTTTTGGAAGACTTTGAGTAGAATAGGAACCAAGTCTTCTTTGAATGTTTGATAAAATTCGCTGGTATAGCCGTCAGGGCCTGGACTTTTATTTTTGGGGAGGTTTTTAATGGTTTTTTCTATTTCTTCTCTACTGATAGGTCTGTTTAGGCTTTCTGCTTCTTCTTGACTCAGTCTAGGAAGGTTATATTTTTCTAGGAATTTATCCATTTCTTCTAGGTTGTTGAATTTAGTAGCATAAAGTTTTTCATAGTATTCTACAATAATTCTTTGTATATCTACGGTGTCCGTGGTGATTTCTCCTCTTTCATTTTGGATTTTGTTTATATGAGTTCTTTCTCTTTTTTCCTTGGTAAGTCTTGCCAAGGGTTTGTCAATTTTGTTGATCTTTTCAAAGAACCAGCTCCTTGTTCTATTAATTTTTTCTATAGTTTTTCTGTTCTCTAATTCATTTATTTCTGCTCTGATTTTTATTATCTCCTTTCTTCGGCTGGTTTTGGGTTGTCTTTGTTCTTCTTTTTCTAGTTCCTTAAGGTGGGAAGTTAAGTGGTTCACTTGGGCTCTCTCTTGTTTGTTCATATATGCCTGAAGTGATATGAACTTCCCTCTTATCACTGCTTTTGCTGCATCCCATAGATTCTGATATGTCGTATTGTCATTTTCATTAGTCTGTATATATCTTTTGATCTCTGCACTTATTTCTTCTTTGACCCATTCATTTTTTAAAAGTATGTTGTTTAGTTTCCACATTTTTGTGAGATTTTTTTCCTCTTTTTTGCAGTTGAATTCTAGTTTCAAGGCTTTATGATCAGAAAATATGCTTGGTACAACTTCAATTTTTCTGAATTTGCTGATGTTGTTTTTGTGGCCCAACATATGGTCAATTCTTGAGAATGATCCATGTACACTGGAGAAAAATGTATACTCAGTCACTTTGGGATGAAATGTCCTGTAGATGTCTATCATATCCAGGTGCTCTAGTGTTTTGTTTAAGGCCACTATGTCTTTGTTGATTCTCTGTTTGGATGACCGATCTAGAGCCGTCAGCGGTGTATTGAGGTCTCCAAGTATGATTGTATTTTTGTCAGTTTTTGTTTTAAGATCAATAAGTAGCTGTCTTATATATTTTGGTGCTCCTTGGTTTGGTGCATATATATTAAGAATTGTTATGTCTTCTTGATTCAGTGTCCCCTTAGCCATTATCAAATGTCCATTTTTGTCTCTGAGTACTTTTCCTGTCTTGTAGTCAGCATTATCCGATATGAGTATTGCTACACCTGCTTTTTTTTGGATGTTATTTGCTTGGAGTATTGTTTTCCAGCCTTTCACTTTGAATTTGTTTTTATCCTTGTTACTTAGATGAGTTTCCTGTAGGCAGCATACAGTTGGATTTTCTTTTTTAATCCATTCTGCTACTCTGTGCCTTTTTATTGGTGAGTTTAATCCGTTTACATTTAGTGTAATTATTGATACTTGTGAGTTCCCTATTGCCATTTTATAGATTGCTTTCTGTTAGTTTTGTGTCTTGTTTGATCCTTCTCTTTTGTTTTTCTATCTTTTGTTTTTATTTGGTTGTATTCCATACATCTTTCCACTGTTGCTATCTTTTTTATCTCATGTGCTTCTGTGGTGGTTTTTTCAATGGTGGTTACCTTTGAATAATGAAAAGGGTCCCTACCCTGTTCATTGTAGCGAACTATTTTGTGAGTACTTTTGCACTCCATCGTCCTTTGCTACTGTTAATCTCCATCTTCTCCCCCTCTTTCTTTTTGTTGTTGTCACAGTTTAAATTTGGTTTTATTGTGTTCTTCTTGGAGCTTTTACTTGTGGCTCTGTTTTTTTTTTGTTCTTTGTATCTGATTGGAGAACCCCCTTTAGTAATTCCTGGAGTGGGGGTTTTCTGATGATAAATTCCCTCATCTTTTCTGTATCTGTGAATGTTTTTATTTCTCCTTCATATTTGAAGGATAGCTTTGATGGGTATAGTATTCGTGGCTGAAAGTTCCTCTCTTTCAGGACTTTAAATATTGGGGTCCACTCTCTTCTAGCTTGTAGAGTTTCTGCTGAGAAATCTGATGATAATCTAATGGGCCTTCCTTTATATGTTGTATTCTTCTTTTCCCTGGCTGCCTTGAGAATTTTTTCTTTGCTGTTGGTTTGTGTCAATTTCATTATGATATGCCTTGGAGTAGGTTTGTTGGGGTTAAGAAAACTTGGAGTTCTGTTTGCTTCTTGAACTTGAGGCTTTAATTCTTTCCACAGGCTTGGGAAGTTCTCATCTATTATTTGTTTGAGTATGTTCTCCATTCCATTTTCTCTCTCTTCTCCCTCTGATATACCTATTATTCTTATGTTATTCTTTTTGATGGAGTCAGATAATTCTTGTAGGGCTATCTCATTTTTTTTAATTTTTGAGTCTCTTTCTTCTTCTCTCTGTTGTGCCTCAAGTTGCTTGTCTTCTATTTCACTAATCCTCTCTTCTATCTGACCTGTTCTATTAGCTAAGCTTGTTACTTCGTTTTTCAGCTCGTGAATTGAGTTTTTCATCTCTGTTTGATTTGTTTTTATAGTTTCAATTTCCTTGGACATATATTCTTTGTGTTCATTGAGTTGTTTTCTGAGCTCCCTAAATTGCCTTTCTGTGTTTTCTTGTATATCTCGGAGGATTTTTAGGATTTCTATCTTGAATTCTCTGTCATTTAGCTCCAAGGTTTCCAATATATTAAATTTTTTCTCCATAGATTTTTCCTCATCTAGCTGTGTTACCTCTCTTTCTTTTGTATCCATGATATTCGATTTTCTCTTCCTTAATGGCATCTGAGGGTGGTTTTGTTGATAGTATTAATGAGATTTAATAAAGAATAAAAAGTTTAAAAAAATAATAAAAAAAAAATCAAAGAGTTGTTTTTTAAAAAAAAATTAATAATGAAATAAAGAAAAATAAAATAAAATAAAAATTAAAAAAAAAAAAAAAAAAAAGGAAATTATTCCCCCCCTCCTTTTTTCCTCTCCTCTCCTCTCTCCTCTTTCTTGAGAAAATCTTGTGGTGGACTGTGAATTATAACAAACAATGCCTGTGATGGAGGGCCTGAATTGGGGAAAAGTAATAAAGGGGCAAAAAAAAAAAAAAAAAGAAAGAAAGAAAAAAGAAAAAAAAGAGCGTATGGACCCACAAAAAGCAAATAAGGAAAAAATTTGGGTCAAGAATAAAATGATTTGCTTTTAGGTGTTGGTTGTCTAAGAGTTATGATGAGAGGATTAAGAGGAAAACGGAAAAATGGGGGGACAAATTAAAAAATTACTATTGTATTTAGTGGAACAAGAACTAGATAATATGGAGAGCCAGGTATGGGAGCACTGCTAGTGAGTTAAAAAGGTGAAGTAAAAACCCCCCAAAATGCCACAAACATAAGTTTGAGTCCCAGATAAGATAATTTGTTTGTTATTGAGGTTTGAATGAGAGGAGATGTAAAGGAGAAAGGAAGAAACTAATATAGAGGGAGAAAAGAAAGAGAGAGAGAGAAAAAAAAAGAGGGAACCACTAAAAGAAGAAAAAAGAAAGGAGAGAGAGAGAGAGAGAGTTAAGGGTTTTGGAGTGCAACCCTCATAGAGAGAAAGGAAGAGAAGAGAAAAGATAATGGGAGATGTAACACTTATGGGTAGTGTAGTTCAAGGAGAGGAGAGAGTAAGACCGGTAGAGAGTTAATCGGCCAAATTGGAGGAGGAAAAAAAAAGTATCAAGAATGAAGATAAGAGAAACAAACGAACAAATATAATAAAATGGGATAGGTTATAAAGTCTGCAGATTATTCTTGATTTTGAGAGGTTATCTTCTTGCTTTTTCTTTTCTCTCCCTCTTCCTGGTCGGTGACTCTGTACCCCGGGTTTTGCCCCTTTGCCACGCTCAGGTGGAGGTTTGCAGTTGATAAGTCTCTATGGCAATGTCATGTATTGTGCTTTAGTCTCGTTGGCAGTCGAGGCTATTAGCATTTATAGGCTCCGACAGTGAGAGAGTCCGTGTTCCTGGAGCCTTTCTCCTAGTCTTTCCTTCCTCAATTAGTAGCCTGATAATCCAGCTATGGGGTTGCCGCTGCCTCTGCCTGGATAGTAAGAGGCTCAAAGAGCTGGAAACTCCCCCCTCTATTTCCACTCAGTACAGGGCTCTGGGTAAGGCTCAGTCAGTCAGAGCTGCCAGCATAATCAGGTGGGCTTTCCGGCCATTCAAAGACCTCTGGCTCTGCCACTCTGTCCGGTAACACAGGTGGGCGCCCACTTCCGGGGCGCTTGGAGGAAACTCTCACTCACTGGCTGCGCGCGCAGACCAGGATATCCGGCCAGCAGTCTCACGCTCTGAGTGAAACCCCCAACCGCAGGGAAAAGTTGCAGCGTTGGAATTGAGTCTCGCTCCGTCCCCGTGCGCGGCTTTTGCAAGGCGCTGGGGCGGCCCGAGATTCCGCTTTGGCCCACACAAAGGCCCCTGACTCTGCCCCTCTGTGCGATAACACGGGTGCGCACTGCCGAGGCACTCGGAGGAATCGCTCACTCCTTATCTGCGCGCGCAAACCAGGATATGAGGCCGGCCGCGATTCCCTCTGAGTGAAACACCCTCCGGCACGGAAAATCTCCACCGTTGGAATTAGTTCTCACTCCCTCCCGTGCGTGGCTTTCCCAGGGCGCTGGGGCTGCCCAGAGACTCTGCCCTCGGCCCACAGAAAGGCCTCTGACCCTGCCTCTCCGTGAGGCAACACGGGCACTGACTCCCGGGGCCTAGGAAGAAATCTCTCGCCCACTAACTGCGCACCGACCAGGAGACCAGGTAAAATGGCCGCGCCGCTTGTCTTTCTTTGTTTGGGTTTGGCGCGAGTGTTAGTTTGAATTGCCCGGGTTGCCACAGGATCAGATTTTCCTTGGCTTGGATCTCCGTGCCACAGCCTGGTTCGGCCGTTTGTGTCGCGGCCTGGATGTATTCACCCCCTTTGCCCGCCTCAGTTTCTATATTCACAGTTACCAGAGAAAGCCGCCCTGTTTAGGTTAGTGAGGAAGGCGGAGCATTTCTTACTCCCTATTTCCTTCGGGGTTTGGTTATATATTTAGCCAATTTTTCACTCAATCATACCTTTGGGTGTATTGCGAAGCATCTGGAAGCTCCAAGTATAGGTTTTTCTGTTTCTGGTTGAAGATCTTGTTGAGTTTTGGGGGAGATTTATCGGTATCGCTTCCTACCCCGCCATTACTCTGACGTCATCTTCGGTACATTTCTTCGTAATTTCTTTATTAAATAAGTGATAGAACACACCAGGAAAATTTTTTGAGTTAGCTAGTTTTGTGGCTGTGTGTGTGTGTGAATGTGCGTAATTTATTATTAGTGGTATTATTTTAGTAGCTATACGGTATTTAAAAAATTATTTTTCTTTGTGGAAGTTTTAGTAGTGTGTCCTTCAAAAAATGTATCCATATCATCTAAATTATTAAGTTGTTGACATACAGTTTTTCATAGTGTTCCATTGTGAATTTTTAAAAATGTTAATGAAAAAATATGAATGACTACTATTATTTCTGGTATTTGGTAATTTGTGTCATTTTTTAAAATTTCTTGGTTAGTCTAACTAGAGATTTGTCAACTTTGTTAATCATTTCAAAAAAAAAGGATTTAATTTTATTGATTTTTCTCAGTTGTTTTTGTTTGTTTGTTTTTCTTTTTTTGTCCATAATTTTTATTATCTGTTTTCTTCTTGTTGTGTTAGGTTTTGATTGCTCTACTTTTCTTAGTTTCCTGTAAGGAAAGCTTAGATCATTTATTGCAATCTTCTTTATTAATGTATGCATTTAGTGGTATAAATTTCTAAACACTGCTTTCACTGCATCCCACAAATTTTGAAGAATTGTATTCTACTTTTATTTAATCAAAAGATTTTAAAATTTATTTTTAGATGTTTTTTATTACTTTTTAGCTTTTTTTTACTAAGATCAAGTGTAGATTTTTTTCTTTGACATATATTATATAAAAAGGTATTTTTTTTATCTCCAACATTTGGGGGATTTTCCCGCTATCTTTCTGTTGATGATGTCTAGTTTAAATTCTTTGTAGTCTGGTGACATAATTTGTAAAAATTTTTATAATTTTTTTAATTAGTTAAGGCTTATTTTCTAGCTAGACTCTGATCTGTCTTTGTATATTTTTACATCAGCTTGGGAAGAATATGAATTTTACTGTCATTAGATAACTATATCAAAGTCTATTATAGTAATTTAAAAATAATGTTTAATTCAAATCCTTACTAAATTGCTACCTGCTTAACTATCAATTTTTGAAACAGTGTTGATAAAGTCTACAACTATAATAATATATTATATATGTCTATTTCTCTTTTCAGTTTCATCAGCATTTACCTCATATATTTTACTATTCTGTTAGGTTGTTTAATATTACTACATATTCTTAGAGATTCTGCCACTTTATTATTAATTGCCCCATTTAACCTGAATAATTTTTCTTGCTCTGAATTCTGCTTTGTGTAATTACTACACAGTCAACAGCTATCTATGATGTTCCTCTATGTCTTTACTTTAAAACCATCAATATCTTTATTTATTTTTTTGTAAAATTTGTAGTGGAACCTTTTATATCTCCTTGACAATCTGTTTTTAAATTGTTATATTTGAATCATTCAAATATAAAGTGATTATAAATAAAACTCAATGAGTATTCAACATGTTTACCACATTTTTCTATTTGTCGCATGTGTTCTTTCTTCCACTTGCCCATCCCTCACCACAATTCTTTTGTTATTTCCTTGGTCTTTCTATATGAGCTCATTATATTTCTTCTTTTTGTACTTACACATTAAAAAAAATAGTGTTTACTTTAGACTTTCTAGTGTACGCTTTTAATTAATCTGCATGCAATTTCAAATAGCCTTATATTCCTTCATCACAATTCAGGTACCTTATAACAGAATATTGCTAATTTACTCATTCCATCCATTACAGCATTGCTGTCATTTATATCACTTCTCTATATTTTGAATAATCCCATTCATTGTTACTATTTATATTTTATTTTTAATTTTTTTTCTTCTTTTCCAAGTTAGAGGGGCGGAGATAGAGAGACAGACTCCTGCATGCACCTGACTGGGATCCACCTGGCAACCCCTGTCTGGGGCCAATGCTCTGCCCATCTGGGGCTATGCTTGCAATTGAGCTATTTTCAGCACCTGAGGTAGAAGCTCCAAAGAGTTATCCTCTGCACCCAAGGCTGATGTGCTCAAACCAATCGAGCCATGGCTGCAGGAGGGAGAAAGAGAGAAAAAGAGAGACAGAGAAGGGGAGGGAGAAGGGTGGAGAAGCAGATGTTAGCTTCTTCTGTGTGCCCTGATTGGAAATCAAATCCAAGACATCCACATGCTGGGCTGATGCTCTACCATAGAGCCACCCAGCCAGAGCCACTATTAATATTTTAAATACTAAGTTTTGTTTCCAATTAATCAAGAATAAGAAAAATAAAATTTTTACCTTGTTTTAATTCTTTTAGTTCTTCCTTTTCTTACATTGATGTGAATTTTTTTAATTTTTTTTTTTTTTGTATTTTTCCAAAGCTGGAAACGGGGAGAGACAGTCAGACAGACTCCCGCATGCGCCCGACCGGGATCCACCCGGCAAGCCCACCAGGGGGTGATGCTCTGCCCACCAGGGGGCGATGCTCTGCCCCTCCGGGGCGTCGCTCTGTTGCAACCAGAGCCACTCCAGCGCCTGGGACAGAGGCCAAGGAGCCATCCCCAGCGCCCGGGCCATCTTTGCTCCAATGGAGCCTTGCTGTGGGAGGGGAAGAGAGAGACAGAGAGGAAGGAGAGGGGGAGGGGTGGAGAAGCAGATGGGCGCTTCTCCTGTGTGCCCTGGCCGGGAATCAAACCCAGGACCCCTTGCACGCTAGGCCAATGCTCTACACTGAGCCAACCGGCCAGGGCCTGATGTGAATTTTTGACATATTTCCTTAATCCCTAAAGAAATTCTTATAACATTTCTTGAAGTCTAAGGATTCTTGTAAAGCATTCTCTGTTGTGCATCTAATGAAATTTTTATTTCTTCACTTTAGAAAAATAATTTTCCAATATATAGAATTCTGAGTTATGTTTTTTTCTCTTTTAACACTTTCAATATTTCATTTTCTCCTTGCTTTTGTGGTTTTTGTTGAGAAGTCATCTGTAATTTTTATCTGTGTTCTACAATAGGTATATTGTTTTTTCTTAGTCTCTGGCTTATATCATGATTCCTGCTTTGTTCTGATTTTCTGCAAGTTTGAATTTCAGCAGTAAGTCCCCAAGGAAAATAACATATATTTGCACAATAATTTATACAGAAATGTTCATAGCAGCATGACTAATAGCCAAAAACTAAAAACAATACATCAACAGATGAATGAATTCACAAAATGTGGTATATTCACATAATGGAATGTTATTTGACAATAATCAGGATGATGTAGAGACACCGGGTCTAACATGGCTGAAGCCTTGAAAGAAATACTATGTTAAAAAAAAAGAGAAAAGGCTGGACATCAAAGTAATGGCAGCATGAGAGATAACCCTAATCTCTCCCCTTGAAATTTCAACAAATTGTAAAGCTATAATGCAGCAAAGCAAACCAAGCTGGGCTTACTGACTTGCCTAAAAGAGCTGCACACTGAATGGACTAAAGGTGAGAAGGGTTGAGAATGTAGGCAGAAGGTAAGATACACTTGCAGTCCACTCTGGAGAGGAGAGAGGCCTGGACTTTCTAGGTTTTTGTCCACTGGGGCTCCAAAGAGGAAGGAAGCCTGATCTATCTGGGTTTTGTACTGCTGGGATTCCAAGGAAGGAAGAAACTTGGGGTGACTTGGTCTCCTTTTATGGGAAGAAGTGGTGAGATTAAGGAGGAGAGGGGGAGATATTAAACAAAAGCAATGGCAAAACGAAGGGTCACTGCCGGTGTTCCCACAGTCTGCCTGTAGCCCCAGTCAGCACAGGATCAAGAAAACCAAAGTGTGGCCCCGCAGCTTCCCAGATCCCACCACTCTCACCTCGTGGGTACAGAGAGTGGCAGAGACAAACCCTACAGCTAACTCTCCAGAGACACACTCTCCCATGAAGAAGAGAGGTGCTTCACGTCATGTCCCCTGATCTGTTCAGACACAGGGAGGATCACCCAGAGACCTAAGATTACAGTTATTAAATTATAAAGTCATAAAGACATCACAACACACTCCACCCACCACTGCAACTGCAGCCCCACCTACATCATTGCAACAGCAACATGTCAGCAGATGACAGCCCAGGAATTTCAGAGATAAAACTTGTAATATAGCAACACCTACTGGAAGAAAACAGTAACCTCTCAAAACTTAAATTTTTAATCTTTTTCTTTTTTTCTTTTTTCCTTTCTCCCCCTTTCTCTCTTTTTTTTCCCTATTTTTCTCTTTTGAAATTTATTTTATTATTTTGGGGAGTGTTTTGGGTTTTTTTTTGTTTTTGGGGGGTGTTATTGTGAGAGGTGGGGAAGCAGGGTGGCAGACAGATAAGATCTTGTATGTGCCCCCACCTGGATACACCTGGAATGCCCCTTAAAGGGCAATGCTCTGCCCATGTAAAGGGGCCACTGCTCCATTGCTCAAAATCAAACCATTTTATAATGTGAGGTGAGGGCTTGGAGCCAACCTCAGTGTCTGGGGCCAACTTGCTTGAGCCATTAGAGCCATAGATGCAGGAGAGGAAGTGAGAGAGAGAAAGAGAATGAGAGAGGAAAGAGGATGGAGAAGCAGATGGTCACTTCTCCTGTATGTCCTGGGTGGCAATTGAACCTAGGAATTCCACATATTGGGCCAACACTTTACCACTCAGGCAACCAGCCAGGACCTTGCTCTTTGTTTCTGTGGAGTTCTTAGCTTGTCATTATATTTTTAAATTTTTATATATTTTATTATAACCTTTAAATTTTTATTTTTCACTTTTTAGGTTTTTTTGTTAGAGTTCTTAACAATAGCACTCTCAAATGCCATGAAGAGAAAAGAGGTATAATACCATGGCTACACAAGACAGAAAAGTAGTTCAGAAAGAAAAAAAAAACTCCAGAAAGCAATCTCCATCATATGAAAACCTTGGAGTTAAATGATAGAGAATTCAAAATTGGAGTCCTGAAAATACTCAATGATATATGCAAGAAAACACTGATGCAATTTAATAAATTAAAAAAACAAATTAATGAAGAAAATGAGTACTTCACCAAGAGATTGAAATTTTAAAAAGAACCAGAGATGAAAAACTCAATACATAAATAGAAAAAAGAGGTAGTAATTTTAGCTAACAAAATAAGTTAGGTAGAAAAGAGAATCAGTGATATTGAAGACAAGCAACTAGAGATGCAACACAGAAAAGAAGAAAGACTCATAAATTTAAAAAAAATGATAGAGCTCTGCAAGAATTGTCTGATCAATTACAAACAGCAATATAAAAACAATATCAGAAGATATCATAATACCATATATATCAGAAGATATATCAGAATAAGAAAGAAAATGGACTGGAGAACCTATTCAAGCAAATAATTGATGAAAACTGTCCAAGTCTATAAAAAAGTTAAAGCCTCTAATACAAAAAGAAAAAAAAATGCCATGTAACCTTAACCCAAACAGACCTACTCCAAGGCACATTGTAATAAAATTGTAAAAAAACTAATGACAAAGAAAGAATCTTCAAGGCAGCTATGGAAAAGAAGAACATAAACTATAAAGGAAGGCCCATTAGTTTATCATCAGATTCACAGCAGAAACTTTACAAGCCAGAAGAGAGTGTTCCCAAATATTCAAAGAACTGAAAGAGAGGAATTACCACCCAAGAATACTATATCCATCAAACCTATTGTTCAAATAAGAAGGGGAAATAAAAAAAATTTTGCAGACATATAAAAGTTGAGGGAATTTCTTATCAAAAAATCCCCACTGATTAAAATATTCAAGAAGGTTATATAACCAGACACAAAGAACAAAGGAAATCAAAACTACAAGTAAAAGCTCCAACAAGGTCACAATAAAAACAAAGATATCTTTGACAACAATAACATAGAAGGCAAGAGATTAAAAGTCTGTAGTAGCAAAGGAGAATGGAGTACAGAAACACTCATAAGACAAAAGATTCTTGTATATACGACAATTTTTTTTCATAAAAACCTAATGGTAACAACCCAAAAGCCGCTAACAAAACATACAACTTAAATCTAAGAAACCAGTGAAAGAAGTGTGAAATACCAACAAACAAAAACAACTGACAGTAAAACAAAAGAGAACAAAGGAAACACAAAGCTACCAGAAAAAATAAAATAAAATGGCTACAGAAAATCCTTATGTCTCAATAATTACCCTAAATGTAAATAGACTGAACTCACTAGTAAATTGGTACAGAGTAGCAGATTGGATCAAACAGCAAAACAAGCAATATGCTGCCTTCAAGAGACTCATTTAATCTGCAAGGACAAAAGTAGATTCAAAGTGAAAAGTTGGAAAATGATTCTTTAAGCAGATAATAACCAAAGAAAAGGAGGTTTAGTTACACTCATATCTGACAATGCTGACTTCATGACAATAAAGGTAACTAGAGACAAAGATGGACATTTCATAATGATAAAGGGAGTATTGTATCAAGAATATAGAACATTTCTTAATATATATGCATCGAGCCAGAAATTACCAAAATATATAAGACATCTACTAACTGATCTAAAAATAGAAAGACAAAAACACAATCATACTTGGAGATCAACCAAATGGACATAATAGACAGTTACAAGACATTTCATTGCAGAACATCATATTAAACATTCTTTTCCAGTGTATATGAAACATTCTCAAGGATAGATCATATGTTGGACTACAAAACTAACAACAACATGCTCAGAAAGATTGAAATCATACCAAGCACATTTCAGACCATAAGGCTTTGAAATTGACTTTATTAAGTTTAGTTATTTAAAACTCTAATGAAGACTATTATGTGCCAGGTGCCATGCTAGGCCTTTTGAACAAGATATATCCGGCTGCCATTGCATAACATATTTTCATGAAGTAGAGTCAGACAATAACTCATTAGTACAGTACTCCATAGATAACAAGATGCAACCAAACATGAAAATAATGAGAACTGGTAAATAAGAACAGAGTATGTAGAGAGCTATAATTTTAAATGTGTTGAAGGACTTTTTGGTTTGATTTTGGAACAGAGTAGAAGGAGGTAAAAATATAGCCATGTAGATATATATAAAAATACCATACTAGATTGAGGAAAGACCCAGACATAGTAAAAAAAATATCATGAGACTTCTATTCTTATTTTTCTTGGCTTTTGTATTAGAAATTGCAGTACAGTTTAACCAAATGTCCTTTCAGAATTTCTAATGATAAGGGGAAAAAATCTATCTGTATACAGTGGTCTATCTATCAATCATCATTTATTTATTGATGTTATAATAGATGACTGATGAATGAGTATTTAATGTGTTGATAAAATTAATTACATTGATAATAACTTCTTGATATTTATCTGTTAGCTTTGTTGAAATAAAAGCTCATAGAACAATTTTATTTGTTATTTGATGAATTTCACATTCTAATAGTGAATTGAGAATTATTTCATCTATATTCATATCAATAATAGTCTCTTGTTTCTTTTCTCAATTTCTGTAACCCATTTATTAATTGTTTTTATTCAGTGAGAGAAGGGAAGGCAGAATGACAGACCTGCATGTGCTCCTACAGGGATTCACCGGGCAAACCCACTAAGGGGCGATGATCTTTTCACCTGGGGCATTGATCTGTTGCTCCGCAACTAAGCTATTCTTAGCACCTGAGACAGAGACCCTGGAGCTATCCTCAGTGGCCATGGCCAACTTAATCTAATCAAGCAATGGTTGCAGTAGGGAAAGAAAGAGAGAGAGAGAGAGAGAGAGAGAGAGAGAGAAGCAAGAGGGTGAGGGTGGAGTAGCAGATGGTCACTTCTCTTGTGTGCCCTGACTGGGAATCAAACCTGGGACATCCACATGCTGGGCAAATGCTCTACCACTGAGCCAACTGGCCAGTGCATTTTATTTTATTATTTTTACTTAAAAACATAGATTGGGAAGATAAAAAAAAATCATGCTGAAAGAATTTCTTCTTTAAGAATTAAATAAAAATTTAAAAAGAGTAAAATATTGTTAAGATTATTAAGAAAATGATTTCAGAATTAAAACAACTGATGGAAAACATTTGTATTATTAAGTCAACTAGCTAAAAAAGTAGTCTGCTTCTTTAGTTAAAGTTGAATTTATCTAAGATGTGACTTTTCACTCATTTTATTGCATAGAACCTTGTTTTAATGGATTGCTTCAAAGTGAGGGGATTATATTTAATTAAAGCTTTAAACATATTAATAAAATTTTATCATGTTTGCTTCACTAAAGTAAATGGTTCTTTTTTGTATTAAAATTTATTATATATTACTATTTTTATACTTGATTATTAGAGCTAAAATTTATATTTCTGTCTACCTTTATTTTTTTATTAATTTAAAAAATGTATTGAGTTAACATGGATTCAAGTGTCCCACTGATTATAACACCATCCACCCCCAACAATGTGCACTCCATTGCCCCCCTTCCTTTACCTCCCTCCTTTCTTTCCTCTAGGGCTTGCTGTTCTATTATCTGTATCTCTGTGTTATGTATTTATAATTTGGCTAATCCCTTCACCTTCTCTGATCCCATCCCCACATCTACCTTCTCTCTGACAGCTGTTCCTCTGCTCTCCATGACCCTGCCTCTGCTCTTTTCTGTTTCTCAGTTTACTGTGTTTATTAGATTCCACATATAAATGAGATTATATGATATTTGTATGTTTCTACTTGGCTTATTTAATTTATAATAAAATTCTACATGTTCATCCATGCCATTGCAAAAGGTAAGTTTTTTTTTTCATGGCTGTGTAGTATTTCTTTTGTATATGTACCACAGATCTTTGATCCCCTCCTCCATTGTCAAACACGGATTGATTCCAGATCTTGGCTATTGTAAACAATGCTGCAATAAACATGGAACTGCCTATTTTCTTTTGAATTAGTGCTTTGGGGTTCTTAGGATATATTTCTAAAAGTGAGATCGCTGGGTCAAAAAGTAGTTTTATTTTTAATTTTTTGAGGAAACTCCATACTGTTTTCAACAATGTCTGAATAAGCCTGCATTCCCACCAGCAGTGCAGGAGGGTTCCCTTTTCTCTACACCCCCTCCAGCACTTATTGTGTGTTGTTTTGTTAATGAGCACCATTCTGACTAGTGTGAGGTGGAATCTTATTGTGGCTTTAATTCGCATTTCTCTGATGACTAGTGACATTGAACATTTTTTCATGTGCCTATTGACCATCTGTATGCCCTCTTTAGAGAAGTTTCTATTCAGTTCCTTTGACCATTTTTAAATTGGATTGTTCTTCTTGGTGTTGAGATTTAGTTCTTTATAAATTTTGGTTATTAATCCCTTATTAGATGTATTAGTGAATATGTTCTTCCATTGAGTATGTTGTCTTTTTATTTTATTAATGGTGTCTTTTGCTGTGCAAAAACTTT
Organism: Saccopteryx leptura; assembly: GCF_036850995.1. Taxonomy (NCBI): domain Eukaryota; kingdom Metazoa; phylum Chordata; class Mammalia; order Chiroptera; family Emballonuridae; genus Saccopteryx; species Saccopteryx leptura. The sequence continues at coordinate 323,100,904 of NC_089505.1, read as the reverse complement.
TTAGGTTTGATACATTCACATTTGTTTATTTTGTCCTTTATTTCACTTGCCCGTGGAGATATACTGGCAAAAATGTTGCTATAAGAGATGACAGAGAGTTTATTGCTTATGTTGTCTTCCCAGATTTTTATGGTTTCATGACTTACATTTAAGTCTTTTATCCATTTGAGTTTTGTTTTTGTTTTTTGTGAATGGTATAAGTTGGTAGTCTAGTTTTATTTTTTTGCATGTACCAGCCCAATTTTCTCAACAACATTTATTAAAGAGACTGTATTTGCTCCAATGTATACTCTTGCCTCCATTGTCAAATATCAATGGACTGTAAGAAGGTTTATTTCTGGGTTCTCTGTTCTTTTCCATTGATCTGTATGCCTGTTCTTATGCCAGTACCAAGGAGTTTCAATTAAAATGACCTTGTTGTAGTATAAGTTGATATCAGAAAGTGTAGTGCCCCCCAACATTATTCTTTATTTTCAAGATTTCTGGGGGGTTTTGAGTTTTTCTTTGGTTCCATATAAATTTTGAAATATTTATTCTAAATCTGTGAAGTATGCCTTTGGTATTTTAGTAGAAATTACATTGAATCTATAGATTGAATCTATAGATGATGGACATTTTAATTATGTTAATTTTTTTCTACCCATGAAAATGGTATATGCTTCCACTTGTTTGTATCTTTTTCAATTTCTTATTTCAATGTTTTATAATTTTCTGAGTACAATTCTTTTACCTCCTCATTTAAATTTATTTCTTGGTACTTTATTTTTTTGTTGCAATAATGAAAGGAATTGTTTCCTTAATTTCTTTTTCTGGCAGTTTATTGTTGATGTATAAAAATACCACCGGATATTAATTTTTTTTGAATATTAATTTTATATCCTGACACTTTCCAAGTTTATTGACCAGGTCTAGTAGTTTTTTGACTGAGACTTTAGGGTTTTCTATGTATAGTATCATCACCAGCAAATAATGACAGTTGTACTCCTTCTTTTCCAAGCTGGATGCCTATCATTTCTTCTTCTTATCTGATTCCTGTGGCAAGGACTTCAAGAACTATGTTGAAAAAAGTGGTGAAATGGGACACCCCTGTCTTGTTCCTGATCTTAAGGGGATTGCTTTTCATTTTTGCCCATTGACTATGATGTTGGCTGTCAGTTTGTCATATATGGCCTTCATTATGTTGAGGTATGTTCCCTGTATTCTCACTTTGTTCAGAGTTTTGAGCATAAATCTGTGCTGGATTTTATCAAATGCCTTTTCTGTATCTACTTATATGACCATGTGATTTTTATCCTTCATTTGTTTATGTGATCAATCATGTTCATTGATTTGCAAGTATTATACCAGACTTGCCTCCCTGGAATCAGTCCCACTTTATCATGATGTATGATCTTTTTAATGTCTTAGTGGATCTGGTTTGCTAATATTTTGTTGAGAATTTTAGCATCTAATGTTCACCAGAGATATTTGGCTTATAGTTTTCTTTCTTTGTAATGGCTTTACCTGGTTTTGAAATGAGGATCACGCTTGACTCATAAAATGAGCTTGAAAGTCTTCCTCTTGAATTTTTTTTGGAATAACTTGAGAAAAATATTTCTTCTTTGAATCTTTGGTAAAATTGGTCTGTGAAGCCATCAGGTCCAGGATTTTTGTTTGCTGGTAGCTTTTTTGATAACTATTTCAATTTCACTTTGTAATTAGTCTGCTTGAGTTTTCTGATTCTTCCAGATTGAGTTTTGGAAGATTATATGTTTCTAGGAATTTATCTATTTCACCTAGGTTGTCCAATATTTTAGCATATAAGTTTTCATAGTATTTACTTACATTCCATTGCATTTTTGTTTTGTCAGTTGTTACTTTTTTACTTTCATTTCTAATTTTATTTATTTGAGTCTTTTCTTTTTCTTGATAAGTCTGGTTAAAGTTTTGTTAATTTTGTTTACCTTTAAAAAAAAACCATCTTTTGTTTTCATTGACATTTTTTAACCTCTATGTCATTTATTTCCACTCTGATCTTTATTATTTCCTTCCTTCTACATCTGGGTTTTACTTGTTCTTTTTTTAGTTATTTTAGGTGCAGGGTTTGGTTATCTATTTGAGCTTTTTCTTGCTTCTTAAAGTATATCTATAATACTACAAACTTTCATTTTAGAATTGTTTTTGTTATGTCCCCCAAATTTTGGGTTGTTGTTTGTTTATTTTCATTCATTTCAATAACTTTTTTTAGTTTTTTTTATTTTATTGTTAACCCACTTGTTATTTAATAACATGCTATTTAGCTTCCAAGTGTTTGAATGTTTTTCCATTTTTCTATTGTACTTGATTTCTAGTTTTATGCCATTGTTGTCAGAGAAGATGCTTGATATAATTCTAATCTTTCTTAAATGTATTGAGACTTGTCTTGTGTCCTAACATATGGTCTAGCTTAGAGAATGTACTGTTAACACGTGGAAGGAATATATAGTTTGATGCTTTTGGGTGAAATGTTCAGAAGATATCAATTAAATCCAGTTGATCTAGTGTGTCATTTAAGGCTGCTGTTTCTTTGATGATTTTTTTTTCTGAAGGATTTATCCATTGATGTATGTAGAAAATAAAATCCCTTACTGTTGTAGTATTGTTGTCAGTCTCACTCTTTATGTTCATCAAAATCTGCTTTATATATTTAGGTGCTCTTATATTGAGTATATAAATATTTACAATGGCTATATCATCTTGTTGAATAGCTTACTTAGTCATTATGTAGTGACCTTCTTTGTCCTTAATGCCTTTGTTTTAAAGGCTATTTTGTCAGATAAAAGTATCACTACCCCAGCTTGATTTTATTTCCATTTGCATGAAATACTTTTTTCCCACCCTTTTACTGTCAGTCTATGTGTATCTTTTGTTCTGAGGTGGTTCTGTTGTAGACAGTATACATACAGGTCTTGTTTTCTCATCTATGCAGCTACCCTATCTTTTGAATAGAGCATTTAATTCATTTACACTTACAGTTATTACTAAAATGTACTTATTAATTGCCATTTTTTTCTTTAAACTTACAATGCTCTTTCTCTTGATTTGTCTTTTTATTTGCTCTTTCAATAGCAGGCCCTGTAACAATTTTAGTAGTACTTGTTTGTTTGTAATAAATTCCTTGAACCTTTTTTTGTCTGGGAAGTTTTTTATTTTTCCTTCAATTTTAAATGATAGCTTTGCTGGATAGAGTAGTCTTTGTTATAGGTTCTTGTTTTGCATTACTTTGAATATTTCTTGCTTACCCCTTTTTATCAAAAGTGTTTCTCTTGGGAAGTCAGATATCACTTTTTGGGGGGCTTTTCTGTAGTTAATTAACTGCTTTTCTCTTGCAGCTTGTAGTATTCTCTTTTGGTTTCTTCAGTTTAGCATTTACATGGCATAATTATGATGTGTCTTCTTGTAGGGCTTCTTGGGTTCATCATTAATGGGACTCTTTGTGTTCTTAAATGAGTGATTTTTTTTTCATCAATTTAGGGAAAGTTTCAGCTATTTCTTCCAACAAGTTCTCTATCCATTATTCATTTTTTTCTTCTTTGATATGGGTTTTGTTTCTCTTCATGTTGTCACAGAGGTCTCTTAGAGTTTCCTCAGTCTTTTTTACCTTCTTTTCTTTTTGCTTCTCTGCTTCTGTGCTTATATTTTTCCTGTCCTCTAAATCACTGATTTGATCCTCTGCTTTATCCAGTCTGCTGTTAATTCATTTTACTAGTGTCTTTATTTCTAATATTGTATTTGTCATCTCTGACTGGTTCTTTTTATGATTTTAATGTCCTTTTTGATGCTTGCTACTCTTTGTTTAAGTTCTCATTGTTGCTCTAAGATCCTTGAGAATCTTAATAATCATTATATTAAACTCTGAATCTGGTAGTTTGGTTACTTCCATTTCATTTAGTTCTTTTTCTGGGATTTATATTTTGATTTATTAGAGTCATATTTCTTTGCCCATTTTATCTGTGTATTTGTTAGTTCTGTTCTGACTTTGCAATTTATTGTGGTGTCTTTATGTGAAAGATGTACTCAGTGGTGCTGCCCTCCAGGCCACCTGAGTTCCTTGCTCTAAGAATGCTTCTTGATGGTGGTATTCACCCTCCTGTTGTATGTGAGTATTGAATGCAATTGGTATTTCATGGGTGCAGTTAATACTTTAATCTGGCTGGCTCTAAGAGTCAACCTTGGTTATGTATATTAGACACTGTGCAGTATCTGTCCTGTTAGGGGTATTTATTCTCTGCAATGTCCGGTGCCTACCGGGCTCCTCTTTTGGGTGTACTGCTTGTGTAACTAGCTGAGTAGTATTGGTGCTGTTTTCCACCCACTTTGTGTTGCATTGATTCTGTGTGCTCTTCAGTTGGCATCAGCTGTTATTTATTACCTCTCATAGACTACCTGTCTGGAGCTACTTCCCTGTTTGCTGCTACTGCCCTGTTTGCTATTTGTGTTTTCTGTGCCTCGGTAGTGTGGGCAGGGCCAGCCTATAGATCAGGATTGGCTTCCTCCTGCTTAGAGATGACAGCAATTCTGTAATAGCACAAAGTTTTATAAGATTTTTCTGTGCTGTTTAGCTGCTCTACCTCCTCTTGCAGCTGTCTGTTTTTTCTATAGAGTCTTCTATAAAAATACTGTAGTGTAGGCTCACATTGGCCTCATCCCACCAACCCCTCTACAGATTGCATGCTTGGTGTGTTAGGGCAACTGAGGTTGGAAATACAACATTAGTGGGACCACCTAACTTAGAAGTCTCTTGGTCAGGAACTCAGTACAGGGAAAAGAGCCCCTACTTTAGAACCTAATTCCTCAGACACTTCTGGATACCCACTTCTGTTTCTCCCAGCAAAGTGAAGAGCAGGTTTAGATTGGGTAGGGACTATTTTTCCCTTTGCAGTTCTTCTAGCTGGAGAGCCCCTGGCCTCAGAAAGGAAGACTGAAAGTGTCCTCCTCTGGAGCTGACTGTGCCCCTCCAGGAAGTGCTAAGCTCCTCTACTAGACCCAACAATAGGCTCCAGGGTACCCACACCTTGAATGTCCATGTTATAAACCTCTCTCCCAACCCCCTGTGGAACCTTGCCCCATAGAGAAGGTTGTCCCGGGCCCTGACTGGCCAACTGCACAGGTCTACCCTGTCTAATGTGCATGTGCCACTGTACTGGTACTGATCAGAGAAGGAAGAATTCACCTCATCTGGGCCCAGTGTCCTATGAGTCCTCCCTTAGGACACGACATTAACAAGAGTTATTAGGTTTTGTACCAATGCTCTTCACAGCCAGCCACTGAATATGCTGACCCTGGGTCTCCCTGTAAAGAATCTGACACAAATCAGTGGAAGAAACTGCCCATGACTAACCATCAGCAATATTTTTGGAGCTATGTTGGGGTCCAGCCACGACAAGTCTATACCAGGGTCCTCGAACGGGAAAAGGTATGGAATAGAAATAAATGATAGGGACTTAAAGATACACACACACACACACACACACACACACACACACACACACACACACACACATACACACGGGTTCAGGAGGACACCACAGCAAACAGTCTCTACTGTTTCTTAGCCGTAACGTCCGCACTCCCAGAAGCACATCCACTTTTATTCATAGAGCAAAATGTGGTCCATCAGCAATTCAATTAAGTTTCCAAGGCAACTTAAAGACAATCCCCACCATACCATTCAAATCTACTTTATTCTAATGAGAAACTAGCTTCCAGCCTCCTCCAGAGAACATGGGTGAAACAAATGAGAATCAGGTGTAGCTCTTTGTTAACTAGGCAAATGAGGTGGGGTTTGGGCCCAGCACCTCTGTCCAGATTGCAAAAATATCATGTTTATTTATTCAGTCCCCAACATATCCCCCTTTTTATTTTTATTTTTTTTAAAACTTCAATTTGTGTGCTACGATTCATACTTATCTGAATTCCCATGTTCTGATTTGGAAGCAGATTGGAAAACTATAAAATAAACAACAAAATTGAAATAACCAATGCTAACAGATACTATAACAAGTATTCTTATACTATTAAGTAATTAAAGCTTATTAGATTATCAAGCAAAGTCTTAACTAATGCAACAGGATCTATAATAAAATTCTTACAGTCTTAAATGTTCTTAACATGTTAATGTAAATTCACCAAGTCCATGTTGACACCATCATCACTTCGTATCATTTGTAAATGTAACCCAACTGCACTTCAGTCTGAGAATTGTCCCAAGGAGCAGGAATCACACACATTCAGGAAAAGTCCACAAGGCACTGGAGTTGTGGTCACATTTCCATACTTTGCAGCTAGAGTCCAAGTCTCAATGACCACTGCTTCTAGCTGATAACGATTGAGATAGACTGGTAAAGCCATCTGCAGCATGTATGGAGATGGAGCTTCCATTTTAGAGATGAACCCAGGGTGCCTTTCCCTGGAGCTCTGCAACCATAGTGTGGTGAAGAGAACCTTGGGATACACTGTGCTGGGTGGCAATGGTAAATTCGTCTAAATTAGGAGCAGGTCCGAGCCTAAAATAGGCATGGGGCATTAAGGCAGGAGGAATAAAGGAAACACTATATATTAAACAAAGCCACAGAAAATAAAGACTATCAACACCCACAGAGATCTTTGAGGGATGAATAAAAATCCAAATATTTAGGCAAGGCATAGTAAGTGGCCCTTGTGTCCACATGAAACGAGATCAGTTTATCTGCTACTTGGAAGAAGTACCCTAGGCCCATCCACAGTGACAAGAGATGGGGCTGACAGCCCTGGGCACCTTTAGCCTTCAGTGGCAAGTTCCAGTAGGCTGGGCAAGGTTAGGTCACAGGTGGCTGGAGCAGGGCAGGAAGAGACTGAACCTTCTTTTAGGGCTGCTTACCTTCCAGTGTCCCTTTTTCCCACAGCAAACGTATGGCCCTGGTGGGTGCAGAGAAGCCTAGCAGGCTTTAGCTCAATGACCTTCCTTTCCACTCTTGAAGCAGGGCCATGATGAGTCCTGTGAGGCTCCTTTGGGGCATTGGAACCTTTAAGGGTGTACGTCAAGAGCTGGTATTTTGCCTGATCTCTTTTGGGCTTTGTCTGCCTTTTCTTTTCCTCTTGGTCATTACAGACCTTAAAAGTCATGCTCAGAAGATCTCGTTAGGGGTTTGGAGGGTCCACATCCACCTATATAAACTTTTTCTGTGTATTTGTAACTATTTAGAAAAAGACAAAACAGCGTTACTAGCTGGATCAAATAAAAGAGGATAAAGTTTGCAAAAGAAAGAGGTTTGGCGTCTCCTGTACATCAGCATTCAAAAAAAATTTTTCAAAGTAAATAGAATTCTTAGTTCCAGGACAACAGGCAATTCAGAGTAAAAAAGAAAAATTACATCTTTGTTAAGCAAATCTACCCTGCTTCAAGCTTTGCAGCTGCAGCAACTTTAGCTTGGAATAGTTTGGCTAAATTAGGAAGTCTTTAGGATCTACATTTCATTTTATCCAAATTTCAATGAGCATGCTTTACTTGTTCCATTTAAATTTTTTAAATTTGTAGGGATGATATTTTATTTTTACAATATTAGAACCAGCATTTTCAATTTTTTTGCATGCATAAACTTAATTCAGACACATTTAGAGATTATACAAAGACTTCACATATAATTACATAAATCAAGAGTGAAACCCGGGATTTTAGAGATTAGAATGTGGCCTGCTTGATCTTATATAGGGCGATTTTAATAGCAGTGTTGTAAGGATAAATACTAAACAGAAATCTCTCTTGAAAAATCTCAAGTTGGCCATATGAGATTTTTATTTAGGCATATCCAAACAGGCTCCCCCTTCGCCTTCTTTCCAGGCATGGAACAGGAAAGAAATAAAATGATCTAATAATACAACTTTAAGAAGCATCCCAGTCTTCTAATTATTCTCAACCCAAAAGGGATGAAAGCATAGTAAAATAAGTCTTATACAATTGTTTTTGTAAAGTAAGTCTCTCATTCAGAATCATGGTGTCTCACCAATCATTCAGGAATCCATCGAGGAGCTTCAGCAGACCTAAGAAAAACACACACATATCCTCAGCCCCATAAGAGAATAGGGTCTGGCCCTTGACAGATTCCTGTGAGTGGGTCCCTCCATCGCACTTCAGGGAAGGCTTTTCTGGTAGGATTCCAGAGTTTCTCGGCTGCTGAAATACCCTGTACATCAGTATTTAAAAAATTTAAAGTGAAAAAAGCATGAGAAAGATTTGCAGGAGTTCAAGGGTATAATTCCTGGGGGTTTATTTTTCTAATTGATTTTTAAGTGTTTGATGTACATGCTCTACAATGCCTTGACCCTGGGAATTGTAAGGAATTCCCGTCTTTAGTTCAATTCTAAAAGTCTGACAAAATATAGTAAATGCTTTTCCTACATATGCAGGAGCATTGTCAGTTTTAATAATTTTAGGAAGTCCACTAATAGAAAATGCATACAAATAATGAGCTATAACATGCTTAGAAGCCTCTCCTGTTCTGGCAGAGGCTACTATAAATCCAGAATAAGTATTCACTATAACGTGGACAGAGGACTGTTTGCTAGATGAAGGTCCTAATAATTTCTGGAAATCGTTTAAAGGTTTCAAATGATCTGTTCTGATTTCTAATTTTGTGGACCAATTTGTTGACCCTCAATAATTTGCCCTAAATAAGAGAAAGACAAAGATTGTTGTACCTTTTCAGGAGCCATATAAAGTCCTGATTCTTTCAAAGAATGTTTTAGTTCTTGCAAAATAGTCAGCACAGTATCTTCATCTGGATGAGCAATAAGAATATCATCCATATAATGAATTATGTATGCCTTAGGGTGCTGCCTTCATACTGGAGAGATAGCTTGAGCAACATGTTTTTGGCACAAGGTAGGACTGTTAGCCATACCTTGAGGCAAAAGTCTCCACTGGTATCATTCCAGGGGAACCTGGAAATCAAGTGAAGGAACACTGAATGCAAAAATGTTTGCAATCATGAGGGCTTAAAGGAATAGTGAAAAAGCAATCCTTCAAGTCAGTAACTACAAGGTGATAATTCCATGGAATGGCAGTAGGAGAAGGGAGTCCTAGCTGGAGAGGACCCATAATTTCCATAGTCTTATTTATTGCTCTCAAATCTTATAATAGCCTCCAGTTTCCTGATTTCTTTTTAATAAGAAATATAGGTGTATTTCATGGGCTATTAGAAGGTTCAATGTGCCCAAGCTGTAGCTACTCTTGTACCAATGGAGCAGCTGCCTTACGTTTCTCCTGAGAAAGAGGCCATTGGTCTACCCACACAGGATTATCTGATTTCCAAGTAATTGGGTCTGCACAATGCATTATTGGGGTAGCAGGAGCTACTAAGGCCCCTATGTTAAATTTTGATACCCTAATCTACTTCTTCTGGTATTAGATGTCACTTCTACAGGGGTGAGAATTCCCTGTTGTTCTTTCCCTAATCCCTTTGTGGGCAAAAATCCCTGATCAAGCATTTGCACACCGACTAAGCTATTAGGACTGATAGGCTATGCTCCCATATTTTTCAAAACATCTCTACTCCACAAATTAACTGGCAATCTAGGGAGCACATAAGGCTGAAAAAAATCCAGAATGACCTTCTTTATCTTCCCATTTTAAAAAACTAGAGCTTTGTTGAGGGGATTTACTCTGCTCTATACCTTGTAATTCTGTGACTGCTGCATGAGTGGGCCAGGAAGGAGACCAGTGTAACTTAGCAATAACAGATACATCAGCTCCAGTATCTAAAAGTCCTTTAAATTTATGCCCTTGTATTGTTAATTCCATTTCAGGACGTTCATGACCTATTTTTTGAAACCAGTAGGCAGCATCAGTGGAGCCAAATCCTCGATTCTCTCGGGGTTCCTTTTGCAGGGCTTGGCCTTGTCTTAAAGATGGTAAAAGGATTAATTGAGCAATTTTCATATCAGGGGAGATAGTGACTATATTCTTCAGAGTGTGAACCATTACTTTAATTTCCTCTGTATAATCTGAATCTATTACTCCAGGGAGAACAAAAAATTCTCTTATAGTTAAATTACTTTTGCCTAATAAGAGTCCTACTGTGTTACTGGGAAGTGGCCCAAAAATTCCAGTGGGTATAGCTTGAGGTCCTGTTTCTGGAGTTAATACAAATTGAGAGGTAGGACTGAGGTCCAGTCCTGCACTGCCTGCTGTTGCCCAGATTAGTAGGGCAATATTTGGCCTGCTGGAATCATATGCTGAGGAAACACCTACATTACCCCTATTGTTTGATGGGGCCGAGGAGGGCTCCACTGTCCGTTTCCCTGGCCTTTGGTAGTATATTTACATTTACACTAAGAGGGAAATGCTTCTTGCCACCGCCTATTGAGGTCTGCCCCGCCCATCAGGTCCAGCCCTGGCTTGCGCTTTTAAGAGGGGACTATAGTGGGCCCGCGCTGGCAGCCACTCAGGCGCAAGGCTGCAGTAGCCTCTGCAGCTTCTCTGAATCCTTTGCACTTCAGCATTATATCTAGACTTACACTCGTTTGCCCAGTGTTTCCCTCTCCTACAATGTGGGCAGAGGTCCGGAGCCTTAAGGGCTGGCTGTCCATGAGGGAGAGGCCAAGACTGATACCCGGGGGGGGGGGGGGGGTAGGGCAGTTTCTAGCAAAATGTCCTACACCCCCAATTGGAAACAATATCCACGGGCAAAAGTACTTCCTTGACTTTCCTTCCTTTGCTTGTTCTGCCTTTTATCAAAGTATCGTCCTGGAAATCTCACCTTAACATCTGTGGCAAAAGCAAAACCTTGCATGTATGAAGTCCTAACATCAGCGCACATTCTGATATAGTCCTCTATATCTCCCTTCTTGCGGTGAGGCCGAAGTGCAGCCTGACAAGCCAAATTAGCATTTTCATACGCTAATTGCTTTATCAAAATCTTTCCTACATTTTTATCCTCTACTATTCTTTCGACTGCTTGAATTAGCCATGAAACAAATCTTTGATAATGCTCATCAGGACCTTGCCTAATTTTTCCAAATTCTTCCGTTTTGGCCCCTGAAGTAGGCAGGCATTTCCATGCCTTTGTGGCTATCTGATTAATTATATTATAAATAGTTAGTTGATACTCTAATTGATTTGCCATATGAGCATATTGTCCTTCTCCACTTAACATATCTACAGTAAAAACAACCTCCTCTTGCTGATTTTTCTCATCCTGCTCCATGGCCTTTTCATAAAATCTGATTTCCACAGCAAATAATCACCCCCTGAGAGACAGGCACGAGCAATCATCTTCCAGTCATATGGCAGTAGAGCCTTTGCACTGATAGTATCTAATAAGCCTAGTGTAAAAGGGGCAGTAGGCTCATACTGAGCACAAGCAAGTTTAAGTTCTTTCAGAGTTTTAAAAGGTACAGGTTCATGCTCTCTCACTAGTTTCCCCTTATTGTTCTGTCTTTCTACAACAGGAAAACAGGTAAAGCCATTTATTGTTTCCCCTATATTTCGAGCTTGTTCTATAGATTGTTGGAATGAGGATTTCCCAGATTTTGAGCTATAGACTGTGGAATTAGCCTGATAAGGGTGCAGAGGAGCAGAGGATTAAATGCAGGAAGGAGCCAAGGGCGGTGGAGGTCCTGCGGTCAAGGCAGCCATAGCCGCTGCAAAGTTTTATCCCCCTAGTCATCCTTAGACTCCAAGTTGTTTCCACATTCACATCTCTCCACTCTGGCTCCCCTGATACTCTTTCTCCTATGGAAACATTTCTATGAAAAGGTCTCTTATTTTTGAGCCTAGCACTCCCATATTTATTTTCTCCAGAATTATTTCTTATAATTTCTCACCAAACTCTACTTAAAAGCTTAACTCTTTAAAAGCTTTATACTTACTTTGTATGCACACTTCTGAAGGATTCCATTACCTCTCCTCTTTCCCTTTTTTGATGACCACACATATGGGCGCCAATTGTTGCAGTCCAGCCACTACGAGTCTATTATGGGGTCTTTAAACTGGAAGAGGTATGGAATTGAAATAAATGATAAACAGGGACTTAAAGATATAAATATATAGGCCCTGGCTGGTTGGCTCAGTGGTAGAGTGTTGGCCTGGCGTGCAGGAGTCCCAGGTTCGATTCCCGGCCAGGGCACACAGGAGAAGTGCCCATCTGCTTCTCCACCTCTCCCCCTCTCCTTCCTCTCTGTCTCTCTCTTCCCTTCCCACAGCTAAGGCTCCACTGGAGCAAAGTTTGCCCGGGCACTGAGGATGGCTCTGTGGCCTCTGCCTCAGGTGCTAGAATGGCTCTGATTGCGGCAGAGTGATGCCCCAAGATGGGCAGAGCATTACCCTCTGGTGGGCATGCCAGGTGGACCCCGGTTGGGCACATGCAGGAGTCTGTCTGACTGCCTCCCCGTTTCCAGCTTTGGAAAAATGTGTGGGGGGGAAATATATATATATATATGGGTTCAGGAGGACACTACGGTGAACAGTCTCTACTGTTCCCTAGCCATAACGCCTGTGCTCCCAGAAGCACATCCACTTTTATTCGTAGAGCAAAATGTGGTCCATCAGCAATTCAATTAAGTTTCCAAGGCAACTTAAAGACAATCCCCACCATACCATCCAAATCTACTTTATACTAATAAGAAACTAGCTTCCAGCCTCCTTCGAAGAACATGGTTGAGACAAATTAGAATCAAGTATAGCTCTTAGTAAACTAGGCAAATGAGGTGGGGTTTGGGCTCAGCACCTTTGTCCAGATTGCAAAAATACCCTGTTTATTTATTCAGTCCCCAACAGAACTACAAACAAACCAGAAGTTTTGTCTGCCTCTGCTGTGCCTGGGTGCACATGGAAATACCAAGCTGCACACCTCGGCAGGCTTTTACCCACACTGACTCTGGTCAGCCAAAGGCCAAGGTTCCCAGAGAGCCACCTCCTGCTGCCTCTGTTTACTGGTGGTTTGATAGGTTTAGCCACTGAAAAAAAAGCCTCTTGTAGAGTCTAGAGCTTGGAGCAATTCAAGGATTAGGAAGAGTAGTTGGTGTTGCTCCCATCTCTCAGCCCCAGGTATCAGTCAGTCTGTCCAGACTTTTTTTACAGACCTCAGAAAGGTTTGGCCACCAAAAGTCCAGTGGGTGTGGCCTCTAAAAACCAGAGATGTGGTTTGCTCATCCAGATATGTTCTAGTGAATCTTCCATGAGGTGAAGCATCCTAATCTCAACAGAGTGAAAGGAAATTTCTGACTTCAATGCCAGAAACTGAGTCATTGAAGTACCTTCTGCTTCCTGGCTGACTTCTCAGAATGGCCCAATCTCCATAGGGTGGGGCAGAAGGGATTCCTGAGTGTGAAGCATTTTCTTTCCCCCAGTCTGATGCCACACGGAGGGGACTGCACCACTCAAGAAAGATACGCAACTGCAGTATTGGAGAATGACTTTGCGCAGATAATTTGGTGACCATCCCCCACAGTGTATGTATCTCCTTGGGCCACTAACTTTACACTTTCCTCATAAAAATCTAGTCCTTTCAGCCCTCCCACTGTTGGGGCCCTGGATAAGTGGCTATAAAGAGGTTTTCTGTGTGGGCCTTTTAAGACAGAGCCTACATCTCTGAGAGCTCCTGTCTCTTTCTCAAAGACAGAACTCTCACCTCCTTTTACCACCAACTGCTATGTGGCACTTCTTCTAGGTTCAGGACCCTCACCTCTCAGGAAAAACTGCCCCACAGTGAGAGTTTCTCTGGACCCTAAGCCACCACTCACTACTGAGCAGGTCAGCCCTTTTCACATCTCTGCCCTTTCTGCCAGTCTCTATGTGGCTTCTGTGACTCGATGGTTATAGACTCCGCTTCATTTAGTTCAAAGTTGGTTTTTCAGAATGATTGTTCTTAAATTTAGTTGTAATTCAATTTGGTCCTGGGAGGTGGCATTTGGAACATCCGCTAGGAATTTGCCGTCCACTTGGAATACCCCTTTATTCTTAATTATAATGTTTACTAAGATCTAAAAATTACTAGACATTTGAACACTATAGACATTTGAACATTATTTTAGGTTAAATCTCTAGAAATTCAGAAATAATAAAAATTTTGTTTTTGTTTTTTTAAATACATAACCAGATATACAGTTTTTTGGCTCTTCATTTTTTTTTTTTTTTTTTTTTTTTTTTAGTAAGAGGAGGGGAGGTAGAGAGACAGACTCCCGCATATATGCCCCAACCAGGATCCACTCAGCAAGCCCAACAGGGGGCAATTCTCTGTCCATCTTAGGCCATAGTTTTATTACTCAGCAACCAAGCCATTTTTTTTGTGCCTGAGGATAAAGCCATGAGGTCCTCAGTGCCCAAGTCCAGCTCGCTTGAATCAGTCAAACCATGGCTACAGGAAGGAAAGAGAGAGAGAGAGAGAGAGTGAAGGGGGTGGGGCAGAGAAGCAGATATATATATATATATATATATATATATATATATATATATATATATATGGGAGTGTGTGTGTGTGTGTGTGTGTGTGTGTGTGTGTGGAGAGAGAGAGAGAGTATATTTTACAAATTAAAATGCAGAAAAGATGATGAAATTACTAAATGCATGATATACATCCTCAATAATGTCACATTACCTTTGTTGAGCTGTATGTCCTCAATAATCTTAATTCCCATTTCTTAATCCACGTATTTTTAGCCTTTTCAGCAGTATTCTGTATCACCTATGGTAATAATTTAAGCTGAGAAACAATATTTCTAAATTACTCAGAATGTTTTTTTTGCTTTCTTTCTTTAAATTTTAAATTATATTTTATATTTTATTTCTCTGTTGATTTATCTACTACTTTAAATGGGATTGAGTTCTATATCCTATTTTTAGTTAGATAATATCTGCTGTTACACTTGATTTACTATGCAGCTCAGTCAAGTTTATCTCTCTAACCATTTCTATCTCTTGCCTTGAAAGCTTAGCCCTTATAACTCCATGTGTAATCCATAGGTGTGAATGTATACACCCTTACTTAGATCACAGAAGGGCAGTAAACTTCCTCACCCTGCCCCTTCTGCAGATTTCTCTGCAAACCAGAATGTTGCAGACCCTGAGAAAAGATACATTTGATGAGAAGCGGGAGAAGAAATTTATCTGCTGTGATGAACTCCTCATAGTCAACAAAGAAACCAAATTTTATAAATAATAAGAGCCTAGCAACTATTTGATGACAGAAGCTTCTCACATACTTTGTACACTAGGAAGAAACTCAGACTAAACTGTCAGGCTTCTTTCACTATGCCTCACTTGTTTATGCCATTTGACCCAATTATTACAGCAAAAACCTGGTTTTACCATTTTACAATGGACTGAGACCTGCTTGTCCAATCAGAACTGCACAATGTTGATACCTCATTACATAAAATGGACCTAATTAGCTATTTGGGTGGAACCTTCATCATTAAAGCTGGACTGCCTTTTATCTCAATGGAACACAGTTTAGGTAGCTACCTGAATTAGTGTCTTCCAGGCTATAACTCTTTTTTCTTTTCTCCTATAAATGCTCTGTATTCTTTATTATAATCTAAATTTAATTTTGGTTTGCAATGTGAAAGGAGACACACAAGGTCCAGAGTATTTTCTAACCTATTTTAAGAAAGCCTTTAAAATAAAGTTTCATCTCAGTCTCTTGCTCTATAATACATATATAAGTCAAATATATTTTTTCTTAAAATATCTAAAGCCCTTCCATAAAAAAATGGTTTATTTATCTAGTGTTCACACATAATCCCTATCTTAACATGGGTTGTAAAGAATGTTATTTTATTTATGTTTAGTGTTATTGTTTTATCTGTAAAGCAACCTATTTAAAATCATTCCTTAAAGTCTTATTTAACTTTTTTTTTCAGGCAGAATTAAGGACTTTGAGGAAATAATTTACTGAACTTAACAATATGTTAAGAAGGATAAGTCCAATCCTTAATATAAAATCCTAGGTAGCTATTGTCTATTATTGTCAGTGAGCAGCAATAATTATCTTCTTCTCTTGAAACCTAAATCTCCTTTGGTTTTTATGATATCATGGTAAGGTAGTAACTATGAGTTGTCTCACTGCTCTGGTTGCCACTGAAGAAGTATGTGTGTTTATGTGTTTTTTATGTGTGTGAGATTACTAATGTGTGCTTAAAGTATGCCCTCTTTTCATCAATTAAAAACAATTCTCTAGGTTTAGGTGAGAAGAAGGGATGAACTGGAAGAGCAAACAGGATTTTTGGGGCAATGAAAATGAAATGTATGATATTACAGTGGTGTATACATGTCATTATACAGTTGTATAAACTCATACATTGTACAATAAAAAAAGTGAATCCTTAAATAATCTGTGGACTCTGGTTGATAATAGTCTGTCAGTATCAGTTCATCAAGTGTAACATGTGTCCCCTTTACTAGAGGAAGCTCTTCATATATGAGGGCAAGAATCTATGGGAAATGTCTGTACTTTCTTCTCAATTTTGCTGTGAACTTAAATTTTCTCTATAAAAATACATATATATGTGTGTGTACATATAACTAACCAACAGTTTCCCAGGGAAAAATTTAAAACTGTGCACAGCAACAGAGGAAGAAAAATATATATATAAAACAATCCCCATCTCTGAGTATTCTTTACTGTATCCTAAGTGGCAGATAACTAAATTCCTCTTAAAATCTCACATAAGATAGAATGACTTCTAAGTGGAAGGAGAAAAGGGAAAAATTACAATATGAGTTTAGAAAGTTTTCCTTTTAACTGGTAAATGGAACTTAAGAGTATTCAGTTCATGAACTAATTTGTTAGGTGTGTTGAGTTTTAATAGAGTAAATTAATAAATGTATCTTTAATTTCATTTTTCTTTTCCATTATTACTGATTTTTATTATTTACCAGTTGCTGATACTTTGCTCACATATTCATTCAAGGCAATAACTGTGCTAATAATATGTATTAGCACATTGTCTGGTTATAATGCACAGCATTTTTTTAATATTTTATTTTATTTATTCATTTTTAGAGAGGAGAGAGAGAGAGAGAGGGAGACAGAGAGGGAGAGAGAGAGAAGGGGGAGGAGCTGGAAGCATCAACTCCCATATGTGCCTTGACCAGGCAAGCCCAGGGTTTCGAACCGGCGACCTCAGCATTTCCAGGTCGATGCTTTATTCACTGCGCCACCACAGATCAGGCCTATAATGCATAGCATTTTATGTGCATTTTAAAATGTGAATAGAAATGAAAAAGACAACTGAATATATGGATACAGATTTCTGATTTTGCATGAAGATGACATTTATCATTATTCATGACATAAAAGTTATATTTTTAAATCAGGCAGTATCAGGTAGATGAAATATGCACTTAAAGCATACTAGGAAAACAAAAAACACACTATTTCTATTCTGTTATTTGAAAAGATGCATTAATTTTAAAACAATCAAGAATTTGAAATTGTTTTCACTCAAAATGATACTTATAATTTATCTTTAATTGAAAACAAACCAAAATTATCTCTCCAGAGTAAGATTTTAAACTCTTTTTAAAGTTTTTATTGTTCTCAATTATACTTGAATGAAGTTTCATGATTAAAGTACAAGTGTTTTTTTGCATACAAAGTAGTTACCTATTTTCTGTTTCTGAAGCAATCACATTTAACTTATGTATGTCTAATTTATTCTTTTGTGTGTGTGACAGAGACAGAGAGAGAAACAGAAAAAGGGACAGATAGGGACAGAGAGACATGAAGGGAGAGATGAGAATTATCAATTCTTTGTTGTGGCACCTTAGTTGTTCATTGATTGCTTTCTCATACATGCCTTGACCGGGGAAATACAGCAGAGTGAGTGACCCCTTGCTCAAGCCAGTGACCTTGGGCTTCAAGCCAGTGATCTTTGGGCTCAAATCATGACCATGATATCATGTCTATGATTTCATGTTCAAGCCTGCGACCCTGCGCTCAAGCTGGTGAGCTCGCACTCAAGCCTACGCTCAAGCCAGCAACCTCTGGTTTCAAACCTGAGTCCTCTACATCCCACGCCGACATTCTATCCACTGTTCCACCACCTGGTCAAGCTCTAATTTATTCTTATATTTACACGTAAAATACTGATGTTATTTTTTTTATCATTTAACTCCAGATATTTGCTATTGTATTGTATACTTACTATAAAACAGGAGTGTTTATTTATTATATCCTACTCTTCCATGTGTTTCACTGAGTCACAAGCTTCCAATAAAATTAAATAATGATAATAATATTAATATTAAATGTAACTACAAAATATAAGCCAAGTTTATAAGTTCATATTAAGACAATAATTAAATTAAAAAAAGTAAAGCCTGACTAGGCAGTGGTGCACTGGATAGAGCATTGGACTGGGACTCAGAGGACCCAGGTTCAAAACCCTGAGGTCACTGGCTTGAACGTGGGCTCATCTGGCTTTAGTGGAGACTCACCAGCCTGAGCGAGGGGTTGATGGCTTGAGCATGGGATCATAGACATGACCCCAAAGTCACTGGCTTGAGCCCAAAGGTCGCTGACTTGAGCAAAGGGTCACTAGCTTTGCTATAGCCCTCTAGTCAAGGCACATATGAGAAAGCAATCACTGAACAACTAAGGAGCTGCAATGAAGAATTGATACTTCTCATCTCTCTTTTTTCCTGTCTGTCTGTCCCTATCTGTCCTTCTGTCTGACTCTCTCTCTGTCTATGTCAAAAAAATAAAAAATAAAAAAAAAGGTAGTGGCCCTGGCCAGTGGCTCAGTAGATAGAGCATCAGCCCAGCATATGGATATCCTGGGTTCGATTCCCAGTCAGGACACATAGAAGAAGTGACCATCTGTTTCCTCTACCCCTCAACTCCTCCTTCTCTCCCTATTCCCCTGTCACAGGTAGTGGCTTGATTGGTTTGAACATAGGCTCTGGGCACTGAGGATGTCTCCATTGTTTTGAGCACATTAGCATCAGGAGCTAAAAATAGTTGGGTACTCAATTATTGGCTCCAGATGAGGTTGCAGGGTGGATCCCAGTCAGGTCACATGCTGGAGTCTGTCTCACTATCTCCCCTCCTCTCACTTAAAAAAAAATAGAGTTTCTTAAACCTATATAAAATTAAGAGATAATTGATATCCTCACAATATAATGTCTAGTGTAAGGCCATGACATAGCACATCCTTCCATTTATTTAATATCAATATTGTATTTGTTTATTAATATTAAATCAATACAATTGATCTTTGCATATTAACTTTCTATCTATTCGATTTCTTACTAAACTTGCCTACTAACTTACACATTAATGTCTTAGGTAATCATGCCTATAGTTTTTTTTTTTAAATAATTTTATTTTTTTAATGGGGCGACATCAATAAATCAGGATACATATATTCAAAGATAACAAGTCCAGGTTATCTTGTCGTTAAATTATGTTGCATACCCATCACCCAAAGTCAGATTGTCCTCTGTCACCTTCTATCTAGTTTTCTTTGTGCCCCTTCCCCTCCCCCTTTCCCTCTCCCTTTCCCCCCTCCCCCTGTAACCACCACATTCTTATTAATGTCTCTTAGTTTCACTTTTATGTCCCACCTACATATGGAATAATGCAGTTCCTGGTTTTTTCTGATTTACTTATTTCACTTCGTATAATGTTATCAAGATCCCACCATTTTGCTGTAAATGATCCAATGTCATTATTTCTTATGGCTGAGTAGTATTCCATAGTGTATATGTGCCACATCTTCTTTATCCAGTCATCTATTGATGGGCTTTTTGGTTGTTTCCATGTCCTGGCCACTGTGAACAATGCTGCAATGAACATGGGGCTGCATGTGTCTTTACATATCAATGTTTCTGAGTTTTTGGGGTATATACCCAGTAGAGGGATTGCTGGGTCATAAGGTAGTTCTATTTTCAGTTTTTTGAGGAACCACCATATTTTCTTCCATAATGGTTGTACTACTTTACATTCCCACCAACAGTGGATGAAGGTTCCTTTTTCTCCACAGCCTCTCCAACATTTGCTATTACCTGTCTTGTTAATAATAGCTAATCTAACAGGTGTGAGGTGGTATCTCATTGCAGTTTTGATTTGCATTTCTCTAATAACTAATGAAGATGAGCATCTTTTCATATATCTGTTGGCCATTTGTATTTCTTCCTGGGAGAACTGTCTGTTCATGTCTTCTTCCCATTTTTTACATGCCTATAGTTTTCTAAGGATTTTCTATGTTCAAATAATGTCACCTCTAAACAATGACAGTTTAACTTCTTTTAATTAATATAAATTTTCTTACACTTTTTGTTCTTTTGAAGTTACACTTGAAGAAAGACTAAGAAAAAATATAGTGAATATTTTTGCCTATTTTTGATCTGAGAAATGTTTTAATAATTCATCATTAACAATAATTTAAAATGTTTTATATATATAATTAATAATATAAATACTTCTTGTTATACAGTTTTCTGAATTTTTATTAGATAAATTTTATCAAATTCTTTGCATCTATTACATTGATTATATATACATTTAATATTAAACACTTCTTACCATTAATATAATAAAATATTTTGCTTTTTATGCATGTATGTCTGCATTGTATTTGTTGTTAAGATAGAATTAATTTTATTATTCTCTCCTCAAGTTTATTGATTTTGTCCTCTGTATTTTTACTCTATTATTGAACCAATCCAGCATGTATTTTTAAATTTATATTATTGTATCTTTTAATTCTATAATTTTCATTAGGTGTTTTTATGTCATTTATATTTATTTGTTAAAATTTTATAATTTTTTATGTGGTTCAAGAGAATTTGTAGTTTCTGTTGACACATTTTTATTAAGGTGGTTTTAAAATCCTTGTCAGTTCTATTTTTAATTATTTTCAACTATATTACCCAGCTATCTCTCTACTGGGTGTCTGCCCAAGAAACTCAAAAACATTAGTACGTAAAGACACATGCACCACCATGTGTATCACAGCATTATTCACAGTGGCAAAGACATGGAAACAACCTAAGTGTCCTTTGGTAGAGGATTAGATAAAGAAGATGTGGTACATATATACAATGGGATACTACTCAGCTATAAGAAAAGATGACATAGTGACGTTTACAACAACCTGGAATTATCTTGAAAACATTATACTAAGTGAAATACATAAATCAGAAAAAGCTAAAATCTGTATGATTTGATACATAGCTGGGATATAAAACTGAGATTCATAGACATAGATATAAGTAAAGTAGTTGCCAGGGGGAGGGGATTGTGGGGGAGAGGAGAGAGGAGTAAAAAGGGACAAATATGTGATGATAGAAAATTATTTGACTTTGGATGATGAGTATACAACATAATCAACAGTTCAAATGCTATAGAAATGTTTACCTTAACCTATGTACTCTTATTGATCAATGTCACCTTGTTCAATTTAACTTTCTAAGTAAAATTTAAGGAAAAGTCTTTGTCAGATAATTAGCATGTGACTTATCTAGTTGGTGTTAGTTTTTTTTGTCATTAAATTTATCATTTTCATGGTTTTTGGAGTGATATGCTACTTTATTTTTATTTTTTATAATCTGGGCCATTTTGTTGATCTTAAAACTATGTTTTTTATTTAATATTTTTTGTCTTTAACAGAAATTTATTCTCTTGAGCACACATGTACTAACTTAATTCTATGGCTGCGGTGCCATTGCCAATATAATTCTTAGATGCTCTTTGTTGCTACTTTTTTACTTACCTTGTGTCCTTAGGGTTTCTACTGTTCCCTGCTGGTGCTCTTTGAGGAAGTCAAGAGCTCTCCATAGTGCCACTAGCTAGATACATGGATGTTTTACTTAGCAGTGGGTAGATGATTCCTCTATCAGTTAGAAACATTTGAAACATCTTTCTTCTGTCCTGATCCTCCTGTCCTGGGATTCCTAATAAATTTTTTTAATTCTACCTTTCAGAGTTCTTTTTTAGTTTTCTCCTGCATTTTCCCCATTGCTTATAATTGTACTTATTAGGGAGGAAAAAGAAAAAATTAATCTATGTCATCTTGTGACCAGAAATTGTTATGATAACCAATTCTTTAATAACTTAAAGTTGAGCATCTTTTCTACATGTTTTATAGCAAGTTATGTTCCCATGTCTAATAAATGCTATTTCACTAACTATTCTCAATTGTCTAAGTTTATGTGAGATTTTAAAAGTAATAAATATACTTGTATCTTTTCCAGGTATGCTTATTTTAAATCAGTTTTCAGCTTTTTGTATTTCTTTAATATTCTTTGCACTTCTCTTGGAATAATTTTCTGAGAAATTGACATTATTTTAACTGCTAGAAATTGAGACCTATTATTTTCATGATTCAGAAAATGTTGAGAGTTACTGATTATAATAGTCTTCATTACTTTTCTAAGATTTTAGAGAAAGAAAAGTGAAATGTGCAAGGGCATAAAAAATAATACCTATTTTTTTGCAGAGGGTTTGGGTAAATTGTGGAATTTTATTTAAATAATATTAGTACTCTTGACAACATCTGCAATGTCATTTATTTGTATATCTCAACATGTATAATATATGCTCAAAATATATTGAATTAAAAATAGTTTAAGCACTACATTATTTGTAAACTTTATGATTCATCATATTTCCCTAATATAAACTCAATAAAATCTCAATAAATATGAATGGAAGATGATAATATTGTGAGTGAACAGGAGATTACAAAATGGTAAAAACAGGAAGAATATAGATGACTGTATTTCTGCAATGTTAGATAATTTATTCCCTCTGTCTTTCAAAAAAATATTTTGGTCCACTAGGAAAAAAATAAAAGGTGGAAAAGACAACAAATCATTAAAAGGTTTTTGCAATCATAAAAATTTTATTAACATGTTGATAATAGTATTATTTTCTCATTTTTAACTTTAGGTTCAAGTTCTTCGGAATGCTGGAGAAGAAGTGACCCTAACGGTATCTTTTTTAAAAAGAGCACCTGCTTTCCTCAAACTTCCACTAAATGAAGATTGTGCATGTAAGCATTTATAAAGAATAGGTAAAATGCTCACATCATTGCATTTACTTTTTAAATATTATTTCTTAATATTAATTAAAAATTCATTTTTAAAATTCAGATTTCTGTGTGGATACAAATATTTTTGTTACAAATGATTCTATTAATCATTATGCAAAGAGTACAGGTGTTATTTTTATTGCAGAATGTATTCATTACACTTACAGTTATTTCCAATCTTTAATTGGAGAAGCTATATTTTAAAAATAAGTATCATATGAAATATATACATTGTGTATCTCTATTAAGTATTATTAACAATATTTAATTAACATTTTTTTAACTACAGAATGATAGATGCTTATTTGGCTACTGAACTTGTTGAACAAGCATTTACACTTAAGCTGTCTAGATGAAAATATGGAGATTGAAAGCACTAATCTATGTAAAAATGTATTGATTTTCATAAGAGTTTGTTTAAAATCTCTGTATTATTTGCATGCTAAGAAATAAAATATATTTTCTAATATTTTTGCTAAAATTATAGAAGAAAATATATTTTTAATTCAGGCATAAATAACATGTAGTGAATAGTTAGAATGGTTCTATACCACATCCTTTAAATCACAGAATGGTTCTTCTGTGCCTCTTTCCAGTTAATAATATCACCAGAAACAACCATTGATTTTTTTAACTTCTCATCATATATTATATTTAAAACTTATAAAACAGAATCATACTGCATTTACTCTTTTATGCCTGACTTCTTCTTCCATTATATGCAATCACTTGTTATGTATTTCAGTAGTTTTTTTTAATCTATATTGCTGTGTAATTTTCTATTATGTGAATATAGTAAAGTTTGACAATGCAATCTCCTGTTTATAAACAACAGTTATTTCCAGTATGTGGCTATTGTAAATTAAACTGCTATTATCACTCTTGTACAGACATTGGAACTCTTACAATTTTATGTCACAATTATAAGTATCTAGAAGTAAAATTTTTGAGTCAGAGAAGAAATTTGTAATTAACTTGTTAACAAATTACTAAATATAGTTTTTAAATATGCAGATATTTAAAAACCTCTCACTTTCTATTCCTACGGTGTATAAGAGTTCTGGTTGCTCCATATTTATTACAATAGTTGATGGTCAGAGACTATTTTAGCTATAATATTGAGTGTGTAATGGTATCTTATTGTAGTTTTTTTCAAATTTTCTAATTTAAATTTTTTATTTATTGATTGCTTTTAGTGAGAGAGGAAGAGAGAGAGAGAGAGAGAGAGAGAGAGAGAGAGGAACATTGATCCATTCCTGTATGTTTCCTGACTGAGATTGAACCCAGCAACCTCTGTGCTTCAGGACTGAACTATACTACCAGGCCTCTATTTATTTATTTTTAGTGAGAGAGACAGACAGACAGAGACAGAGAAAGTCACAGATACAGATAGGGACAGACAGAGAGGAAGGGAGAGAGACCAGAAACATCAATTCTTTGTTGTGACACCTTAGTTGTTCATTGATTGCTTTCTCATATGTACCTTGGCTGGGGGAATACAGCAGAGCACGTGACCCTTTGCTCAAGCCAGAGACCTTGGGCTTCAAGCCTGGGATCTTAAGCTTCAAGCCAGCTACCCTTGGGCTCAAGCCAGCGACCATGGAGTCATGTCTATGATCCCATGCTCAAGCCAGTGACCCTGTGCTCAAGCTGGTGAGCCCGTGCTCAAGCCTGTCACCTCAGAATTTGAAACCTGGGTCCTCTGCATCCCAGGACAATACTCTATCTATTGTGCCCCCACTACATCAGGCCAGAGCTTTTATTTTAAAAAAAAAAAAGTTTTTTTCTTTATTGATGTTAGATAGAAAGGAGAGAGAAAGGGGGGAGGAGCATGAAGCATAACTCATATGTACCCTGACCAGGCAAGCCCAAGGTTTTGAACTGGAGAACTTACAATTCCAGATGATGTTTTATCCACTGCACCACCAGAGGTTAGGCTTATTGTAGTTTGAAGTTATGTTTATCAGAAGATTAGCTTCTTATCCTGTGCCATTTGTTTAGTAATGTGTCTGTTCAAGTATTTTGCCCATCTTTCTATTGTTATGTTTTTATATTATTGTAGTACAGGAGCTTTAAAAATATAATATTCATATAACAAACCTTTGTTAGCTATATGTGTTATATTTTCATTCTACTTGTGAATAACTATATTTTTTACCTAAAGTTATCCTAAGTTTACAGTTTTTAACTTTGATAGTATAATTTATGATTTATGTCATTTTTGTGGCATATTTTTTTCTTTATCTTCAAAAAAAAAAATAACAGCCTGACCCAAGGTCATAAAGATATTTTTCTACAATTTTTTAGCAGCTTTAGAGCATTGGCTTTTATAATCGATCTTATATTAAGTTCTTTTTGTGTATATAAAATAAGGATCAATAATCAAGGCATCACTTTCTCATTTTCTTTAATTATATGTCTATTCTTTCAATAACACCACCCTGATGATTAATGTAGTATTATATAGGCATACTCACTTTATTGTTCTTTACTTTATTGAGCCTTAACTATATTGTATTTTTTTCACATTGAAGATTTATAGTAATCCTGTGTGAAACAAGTTTTCACACATATCTCCAACATAATTTTTTCACTTCCTGTTTCTGTGTCACATACTGGTAATTCTTACAATATTTCAAACTTTCTTATTATAATATTTATTATGGCAATTTGTGGTCAGTGATCTTTGTAGTTACTATTATAATTGTTTTGGAGCACCACAAACTGTGCCCACATATGATTCTAAATGAATTGATAGATTTTGTTCTTGCTACTCTACCTAACTGGCTGTTTCTTATTTCTTTTCCTCTCCTCAAACCTCCCTAGTCCCTGAGACACAAAATATTGATATTAGGCAAATCAATAACCTTACAATAACCTATATGTATTCAAGCAAAAAGAACAGTCAAACATCTCTAAATTTATAATAAATCAAAAGCTAGAAATGACCTTAGTGAGGAAGGCATGTTGAAATCCAAGGTAGATTGAAAGTTAGACTTTCTGTACCAAACAGCCAAACTATGAATGCAAAGAAAAAGCTCTTGAAGAAAAATAAAAGTACTATTTCACTAACTACAAAAATGACAAGAATGTGTCATAGCCTATTGTTTATATGAAGAACGTTTTAGTGGTCTGAATAGAAGGTCAAAGCAGCCACTACATTTCCTTAAGCCAAAGTCTAATTCAGAAGAAGATTCTAGTTGTCTTCTATTCTGTAACTAAGAGATGTGCAAAAAAAAAAAAAAAAAAATTTAAAGTTAATAGAGGCTTCAAAGATAAATTCTACAAAATATTCAAAGAAAAATTAACACCTATCTCCCCAAAAAATTATTCAAGAGGAAGAAAGACCTCCAAGTTCATAATATGAGACCAACATTATCCTAATCCCAAATCCAGATAGAGATGCTACAAAGAAAGAAAATTATAAACCAATAATTTTGATGAACATAATGTTAAAATCTTCACAAAATATGAGCAAAACAGATCCATTAATACAATTAAAAAATCATACACAGTGATCAAGTGGAATTTAATCCAGGTATACAAGGTTGGTGGAATATCTACAAATTAATAAATGTGATACACTATAGAAAATGAAAATTAAAATCACATGATTCTATCAATAGATTTCAGAAAAAAGAATTTGTTAAATTCCAGCACCTGTTTTTTATAAAAATTCTCAGCAAAGTAGGAATAGAGGAAACATTCCTTAACTTAATAATGACTATACGGCCCTGGCCGGTTGGCTCAGCGGTAGAGCGTCGGCCTGGCGTGCGGGGGACCCAGGTTTGATTCCTGGCCAGGACACATAGGAGAAGTGCTCATTTGCTTCTCCACCCCCCCCCCCTGTCCTTCCTCTCTGTCTCTCTCTTCCCCTCCCGCAGCCAAGGCTCCATTGGAGCAAAGATGGCCCGGGCGCTGGGGATGGCTCCTTGGCCTCTGCCCCAGGTGCTAGAGTGGCTCTGGTTGCGGCAGAGCAACGCCCGGGAGGGGCAGAGCATCGCCCCCTGGTGGGCAGAGCGTTGCCCCTGGTGGGCGTGCCGGGTGGATCCTGGTTGGGCACATGCGGGAGTCTGTCTGACTGTCTCTCCCCGTTTCCAGCTTCATAAAAATACAAAAATAATAATAATAATAATAATGACTATACAAAACAAATCTAGCCAACATTAAACTCAATGGGAAAAACTACAAGCATTTCTCTTAAATTAAAGAACAAGACATGGATGTCTGCTTTCACAACTCTTATTCTACATAACATTGAAAGTCCTTGTCACAACAATCAGACAAGAAGAAGAAATAAAAGGCATCCAAATTGGAAAAGAAGTAAAACTAACATTATTTGCAGATGACACAATACTGTGTATAGAAAACCCTAAAAGTCCACCAAAAAAACCCTGCTAGAATTGATAAATGAATTTAGTATAAAGTAGCAGGATATGAAATAAATATCAGAAAATCAGTTGCATTTTTAAAAATGTATCTTTTTATTTTAGAGAGAAAAGAAGGGAAAGAGAGAGAGAGAGAGAGATTAATCTATTAATCTGTTCCTGTATGTGCCCTGACTGCTTATTAATTCTACAACCTATGCAGATTGAGATCAACCAAGTTATTCAGCCAGGGCTTAGTTGAATTTTATAGACCAATAATGAACTATCAGAAAGGGAAACCAAGACAGCTGTACCATTTGCAATTGCTTCAGAAAGAATAAAATACCTAAGAATAAATTTAAACAAGAATTTAAAAGGTCTGTACTTGGAAAATTATGACACTGAAAAAGGAAATTGAAGAATATACAAATAAGTAGAAGCATATACCATGTTAATGAAAAGAAAGAATTGGCATCATTAAAATGTTTATATTACCCAAAGCATTGTGTAGATTCAATAAAATTTCTATCAAGGCACCAACAGTGTATGTCACAGAACTAGAACAAATATTTCAAAAAATAATATGGAACCACAAAAGTCCTCAAATAGTCACAGCAATCCTAAGAAAGAACAAAGTTGGAGGAATCATGCTATTTGATATAAAACAATAATACAAGGCTATATTAGTTAAAACAGCATTGTACTGTCATAAAAAAAAAGACATATAGATCAATGAAACAGAATAGAGAGACTAGAAATTAATCCATATCTTTATAGTCAATTGATATTTAAAAAATAAGGGAAGAATATACAATGGAATAAAGATATTCTATTCAATAAATGATGTTAGGAAAATAGGAAGTATAGAGGCAAAAAAAAACCTAATTATCTTTTTACACCATACACAAAAGTAAATTCAAAATGGATTAGAAACATAAATGTTAGAATCAAAACCATAAAAATTCTAAGAGAATACATAGGCTGTAAAATTTCAGACCAATATTATATTGTTAAATTTTATTGCGGTGACACTGATTAACATAATTAGACAGGTTTTAATTGCTCAATTTTACAACACATCACCGTACACATTATTGTGTGTTCACCCCCAAAGTCAAGTCTTTGTTCATCACCATTTATTGACTCTACAAGCTCTTCCACCTCCCTTTGTCATGGCTATCATCACATTGTTGTCCATGTCCATGATGTTTTTTTGTTTGTCTATTTGTTTGCTTGTTTTTGTCCTTTTTTACTCTATTCCTTCACTCAACAACTTACTCTCCAGGACAGCTGTCATCCTTCTCTCTATGTACAAGTCTGTTTTTATTTTTCTTGTTAGTTTATTTTGTTCATTAGATTCCACATGAGTGAAATCATATGGTATTTGTCTTTCTATAACTGACTTATTTCACTTGGCATAATGATCTGCAGGTAATCCATGTTGTCACAAAAAAATAAGATTTTCTTTTTTATGGCTTCATAGTATTCCACTATATAAATGTACCACAGCTTTTTTTTTATAAAGTCAGTTACTGTTGGGCACTTTGGTTCTTACCAGATCCTGGCTATTGTAAATAGTGCTGTAATGAACATAGGGGTGCATATAATCTTTTTAATTACTGTTTGGTAATTCTTAGAATAAATTTCCAAAAGTGGGATTACTGGGCTGAAGGAAAGTTTTGGTTTTTAATTTTTTGAGGTAATTGTGTACTGCTTTTCATAGTGGCTGCAGCAATCTTTATTCCCTCTAACAGTTTATGAGGGTTCCCTTTTCTCCACAGACTTTCCAGTACTTGTTTTATATTGATTTATTGACTATGGACATTCTGACAGGTGAGGGGTAATATCTCATTGTAGTTTTATTTACAGTTTTTGATGATTAATAGTGTTGAGCATCTTTCCATACATCTATTGGCTATCTATGTGTCTTCTTTAGAAATGTGTCTATTCTGGTGTTTTGCCCATTTTTAATTGGATTGTTTGTCTTTTTGGTGCTGAGTTGTAATGTTTTTTATAAATTTTAGATATTAATCTCTATCAGATGTATTAGCAAAAATGTTTGTCATTAGATGGGTTTTCTCTTATTTTGTCGATGGTTTCCTTTGCAGTAGAAACAAAACAAAAACAAAAACAAAACAAAAAGAACAAATAAAAAAAAACTTTTTAGTTTAATGTAGTCCCATTTGTTTATCTTTTCTCTCATTCCCTTTGCCCAAGGAGATAGATCTGAAAAAATGCTGCTATGAGAAATGTTTGAGATTTTACTATGTTTTCTTCTAGAATATTGATAGTTTTATGTCTAATATTTAAGTCTTTAATATATTTTGAGTTTATTCTTGTGTATGGTGTAAGAAGATGGTCTAGTTTCCTTTTTTTACATGTATCTTTCCAATTTCTCCAACACCACTTCTTGAGTAGACTGTCTTTACCCCACTGTATGTTCTTGCCTTCTTTGTCAAATATTGACTATGTAGGCATGGATTTATTTCTGGACATTATATTCTGTTTCATTAATTCATATGTCTGTTTTTATGCCAGTATCTTGCTGTTTTAAATACAATGGGTTTGTAGAATTGTTTGATATTAGTTATTGTGATTCCTTCAGCTCTGTTCTTCTTTCACAAGATTGCTATGGTTATTTAGGGACTTTTGTGATTTCCTATTCATTTTTGAAATATTTGTTATAGTTCTGTAAAATACACCGTTGGTATTGTGATAAGAATAGAATTGAATCTATATATTGCTTTGGGTAACTTAGTCATTTTAATCATGCTAATTCTGGTCCTAGCCAGTGGCTCAGTGGTAGAGCATCAGCCCTGTGTGTGGATGTCCCAGGTTTGATTCCCGGCCAGGGCACACAGAAGTGCCCATCTGCATCTCCACCATTCCCCCTCTCTTTTCTCTCTCTCTCTCTTTCTTCCCCTCCCGCAGCCAAGGCTTCATTGGAGTAAAGTTGTCTCGGTGCTTGGAATGGCTCCATGGCCTCCACCTGAGACACTAGAATGGCTCCGGTTGCAACAGAGCAACACCCCAGATGGGCAGAGCATTGCCTCCTGGTGGGATTGCCAGGTGGATCCTGGTCAGGAGCATGTAGGAGTCTGTCTCTCTGCCTCCCCACTTCTTGCTTCAGAGAAATTAAAAAAAATGCTAATTTTCTATTCATGAAAACAGTATATGTTTCCACTTGTTTGTATCTTTTTAAATTTTTTCTTCAGCATTTTATAATTTTCCAAGTACAGGTCTTTTACATTTTTTTATTAAATTTATTCATAGGCATTTTATTATTTTGAAGCAATCATGAATGGTGTTGTTTTCTTGGTTTTCATTTCTGATAGATCATTATTAGTATAAAAATGCAACTAATTTCTGGATATTTATTATGTATCCTGTTATTTTACTAGGTTCATTTATGAGTTTTAGTAGTTTTTTGTTGTTGTTGAAGCTTTAGGATTCTCTATAAACAGTATAATGACAGTTTATTTTTTACTTTCCAATTTAAATGCTTTTTACTTCTTCTATTGGACTAATTGTTTTCACTAGCTGATTGCTGTCACTAGGACTTCCAGTATTGTATTAAATAAAAATGGTTCTATTAGACAATGCTTTCTGTTCCTAATCTTAAGGAAAATGCATGTATTTTTCCCCTTGAGTATGATATTGATATTGGGTTTATCACTATAGTCTTTATTACATTGAGGTATGTTCCCACTATTCAGAGTTTTTTACATAAATGGGTGCTAAATTTTAACAAATGCTTTTTCTGCACGTTTTGATGTGATTATATCATTTTTACTCTTTATTTTGTTGATACGGTGTATCATGCTTGCTGATTTGCAAAAGTTTTATTATCCTTACTTCTCCAGAATAAATTCCACTTAATCATTGTGTGTGACCTTATTTGTTGAGGATCTTAGCATTTGTGTTCATTAGGGATATTGGCCTATAATTTTCTTTGCTTGCTTTCTTCTTTCTTTCTTTCTTTCTTTCTTTCTTTCTTTCTTTCTTTCTTTCTTTCTTTCTCTCTTTCTTTCTTTTTTTATTTAATTTTGTAGTGTTTTTATCTTGTTTTGGAATTAGGTTAATGCTGGTCTCCTAAAGTGAGCTTAGGTGTCTTCTCTTTTCTTAAAATTTTTAGAATAGGTTGAGAAGGATAAATGTTAATTCTGTGTTGAATGTTTGAAAAATTCACCTGCAAAGCCATCTGGTTCAGAAGTTTAATTTTGGGGAAATTTTTTGATTATTGGTTTAACTTCTCTGGCTATAATCTGCTGACTTAGATTCACTGATTCCTTCTGATTCAGTTTTGGGAAACAATATTTTTCCAGGAATTTATCCATTTATCCAGATTGTCCAATTTTTTTGCATATAATTGTAATTTTTTAACAGTGCTTCATATTTCTCTGGTGTCTGTTATTTTTTCTCTTTTATAGATTATTTTATTTTTTTGGATACTATCTCATTCTTTTTTTATGAGTTTGTTTAAAGGTTTGTCAGTCTACTTTATCTTTTCAAAGAACCACCTATTGCTTTCATTGATTTTTTTGTGTTGTATTTTTAGTCTCTATTATATTTATTTCTGCTCTTACCTTTATTCATTTCTCCTACTCTGGGCTTTGGCAGCTGTTCTTTTACAAGCTCCTTTAAATTTAAGGTTAGATTATTCATTTGTGATATTTTTTGTTACTTGACATAGTCTCATAATGCTATAAATTTACCTCTTAGGGCTGATTTCACTGTGTCCCATAAATATTGATATGTTTGTATTCTCATTTTAATTTGTTTTAGGTATATTTTTTATTTATTCCTTCATCTGGCTGTTAACACATTTATTGCTTGGTAACATTTGTTTAGCCTTCAGGTCTTTGGGTGCTTTTCTGTTTTTTTCTTATGATTGATTTCTAGTTTCACATAATTATGGTCAGAGAATATGTTTGAAATGATGCATTTTGTGTTTAACGTGGTTTATCCTAGAAAATGTCCCATGTGCACCTGAAAGGAATGTATATTCTGCTGCTTTGGGATGAAATGGTATAAAGATATCAATTAAATTCAGTTAATCTAATGTGCCATTTAAAAGCTACCATTTCCTTGTTAATTTCTGTCTGGAAGATCTATCCATTGATGTCAATGTGGTGTTAAATTCCCCTATTGTGACTGTCTGGCTTTCAATCTCTTCTTTAAATCAAGTTTTGCTTTACACATTTAGGTGCTCCTACAATGTGTGTGCAACTGTTTACAATGGTTGTATTTTTTTGTTGGATTGTTCCCTTTATTATTATGTAGTGTCTTTCTTTATCTCCCACTATAGCATTTGTTTTAAAAATTGTTTTTTCACATATACATATTGCTACCCCAGACATTTTTTTATTTCCATTTACAATAAAAAATTTTATCTCTTATTTTGTATCTTTCATTCTGAGGTGGATCTCTTAAATTCGGTACATGTATGAGTTTTGCTTTCTTATCCTATGTCTTTTAATTGGAATGCATTTAATCCAGTTACATTTAAAGTGGTTATTGATAGGTACATATTTATTGCCAATTAATTTTTTTAACTATGTTCCTTTTTTATATATTTTCTTTTTCTTCTTATTCTTCTTAAAGCAGACCCTTTAACTTTTTTTTTAAATTACTATTTTGGTTATAACAAATATCTTTAGCATTTTAATTTTTTATTTTTGGTCTGGAGAGCTCTTTATTTCACCTCCAATTTATTTATTTTTATTCAGTGAGAGGAGGGGAGACAGAGAGTCCCTCACATGCACTCTGATTGGGATCCCCCTGGCAAGTCCTCCAAGGGGCAATGCTCTGCCCATCTGGAGCATTGTTCAGCAACCAAGCTCTTCTTAGTGACTGAGGTGGAGGCCATGGAGCCATCCTTAGCACCCAAGGCCAACTTGCTCCAATCAAGTCATGGCTACTGGAGGAGAAGAGAGAGAGAGAAGCCAGAGGGGAAGGGGTGGAGAAGAAGATGGGTGCTTCTCCTGTGTGCCCTCACTAGGAATTGAGCCGAGGGCATCCACACTGGGCTGGTGCTCTACCACTAAGACAACCAGCCAGGGCCCCCTTCAATTTTAAAGGATAGCTTTGCTGAGTAAAGTAGTTTTGGTTTTAGATTCTTGTTTTTTATCATTTTGGATATTTCTTGCCAATCCTTTTTTGCCTGAAATATTTTGTTAAGAAATCAGCTGACAACCTTATGGCAGCACTATTTTAAGTAACTACCTGCTTTTCTTTTGTTGCTTTTAAGATTTTTCTCTTTGTCTTTAATAATTAATTGTGGTGTGTCTTGGTGTGGGCCTCTTTGGCTTCTTTTTTAGGACTCTGTGAGTTTTTTGGACTTAAGTGTCTTTTTCCTTCACCAGGTTAAGAAAATTTTTAGCTATTATTTCTTCAAATAGGTTCTCAATTCCTTATTTTATCTCTTCTTCTTCTGGTATCCCTAAGATACAGATGTTGTGATGTTTCATATTGTCTCAGTGTTTTTCAACCACACTTTGTGGACTGGCCCTGAAGAGTTAACCACACTGAAGTTGTATGAAGATGATAGACCTAATGTTTATAGACTCTATAATATTTAAACAGAATCATGGTGGTTAACTCTTTTGTGGGAAAGCAAAAATTTTTTGGCATACTTGCATCAGTCTGTGAACCAGAGATTGAAAACCACTGCCTGAAAGTACCTTCATTATTTTTAATACTTTTTATTTTTCTTCTTCTGATTTGGTTTTTTTTTTTCTACATTGTCTTCCAAATCACTGATTTGATCCTTTGCTTACATTTTTTTCCTTCTAGTGTATTCTTGAGGTCATATATTGTATTCTTCATTTCTAAGTGGTTGCTTTTTATGGTTTCTATTCTTCTTTATGCTTATTATTTTTGTTGAAGTTTTCATTTGTTCTTTGAACATCCATATAACCATTACTCTAAACTCTATATCTATAAATTGCTTGTATCTGTTTTAGCTCTTTTTCTAGACATTTCTCCTGTTTGGTCATTTAGGGCTTGCTTTTTTTTCTCTCCCCATTTTGGCTGCTTCTTTTGGTTTGTTTCTATGAATTAAATAGATCTGCTATGATTCCCAGTCACTGTTGGGTGGCTTTATGTAGTGGGTATTCTGTTGGGTCTATTGTTGTAGATTTCTTGATTACTCGAGCTGTATGCTCTAGGTATGCCTTTTGTGTGGGTTATGTGGGGACTCATATTGTAATTGGATTTTGATTACTATAGTACCATTGTGTGTGGGCTCAGCCCTCAGTCTGGATGGCTGTTAGGCTCTACTTCAACCAATGTGTGTGAATGATTATACAGGTGCTGACTACAGAAAGTCGGTACACCTCTGCTGAGTTTGGTGCCCGACAAGCTCTCATTTAGGACATGCTACTTGTAATTAATTGGATCCTGCTGTGATGTTGTCTGCAATTGGACACCAAGTGTGTTGGTTCTGGGCCTCTTGGAAGGAAGAACTTGATGCAAGCCAATATAAGACATTGGCTGTGACTGGCCAGCAGCCAATTGAAGCTATAGGCAATCCACAGTTTATGGCAGTCTCTTCAGGATTTAAGTGCACATGAGAAGGACCAAGGTATCACCAAGGAAGGCTTATACCAACACCTTTACTAGGGACAAGTCAGCAAAAGTCACAAGGCACCCTGAGACTGGCCTTGGGCTGTCTCTACCTGCTGAATGTCTGTTAAGCTTTATTACTGAGAGAGCCTCTGGTGGAGTGTAATACCAGTGGCTGAGGCCAAGCATGTTCATATTGGATTCAGGCAGATGGTAGAGGAACTGCAGACCTAGAAAGCAGTGGGCTATTCATGTTTATTAGATTCTCTCAATAGTGGGTGAAAAAACAAGCAGGGAAAAACCTCTTCTTACAGAAACAAGTGAATAAACAACAAATGTCCCCTCAAATTGGTAGGTAAGTGATCCACCTAATGGCCCCTCGCAGTGGCAGACAAACAATCTGTGCCAAAGGATAGTACCCATAGCCTTATATAAGCAACACACACATGTGGCTGTGCCACATGCTCACACTAGAATCATGCAAAGTACAAGTGAGCAAGCCTAACACAGCTGTTTTCCCAACATTCTACACCTTTAGGGTTGCTCACCTTACAATCTATGAGACAGATACCTTCTAATGGTCCTTGTGTGAGGAGTGAGATACATTACATCACAGAAACAGCACAGAATATAGCAATTAAATTACAAAAACACAAACTATGCAAAGGTGCTTTTTACAATGTTTACCTGAGCACTCCGCTCAGGGAGTTAACTGGAGACCGGCCTCTAGCACCTGACCCCATGGTACCAATAAAGTCATCCATTGTAAGTAAGAGGCATATATATTCTAGGGCCATGTTCATTAAAGAAAGTGTCCTTGGCTCTGGCTGGTTGGCTCAGTGGTAGAGTGTCAGCCTGGCATGTGGCAGTCCTGGTTTTTTTGTTTTTTGTTTTTTTTTTAGTCCTGGTTTTGATTTCCAGCCAAGTCACACAGAAGAAGCACCCATCTGCTTCTCCACCCTTCCCCCTCTCTTTTTTATCTATCTCTCTCTTCCCCTCCCGCAGCCAAGGCTCCACTGGAGCAGTTGGCTTGGGCACTGAGGATGATTCCATGGCCTCCATCTCAGGTACTTGAATGGCTCTGGTTGCAACAGAGCAACATCCCAGACAGGCAGAGCATCACTCCCTAGTTGGCATGCCGGGTGGATCCCAGTTGGGCGCATGTGGAAGTCTGTCTCTCTACCTCCCCGCTTCTCACTTCAGAAAAATAAAAAATAGTGTTCTTGGTGTGTCTCTGCAATTGGATAGGAGCAGCTTTTCAGTGCATCAGGGCCTTTGTAGGTGCTGTGGACACCCCCCCACCACCCCAGTCAGGTCTCCCGTAGTTCTGTCTACAAGTGGCATATACTTCCAGCATGGGAACTGGTATTCTCCTCTTTTCACAGTCCCAGCTCCAACAGTTCATTATACTGCTGAATAGTCAGTCCATGATTGTGCCAAGCTGTCTGTGCAAATCACCAAAAGTGAAGGTTTGTTACTGGAAACTACCCATATAGTTCCTTGATAACAAACTTCAGTATCTTTCCATAAGTGCTTTGTTTGTTGTCACAAGCCCCATCCAGACCTCTCAAAGGTCAAGCTCACAGGGCCTGGCAGGGTCAAACACATTCAAGGCCTGTGCTGACTTGAAAGTTCTTTTAGCTGTTGCAAAAGCAACCTGGGCCAGCTAAAGCCAACACATTAGAAGGAGACTGGAGGATTGCTAATTCCACATGGGGCCTCTGACCTTCTGCCTGTCCCTGTTAGATGGGTCCCTCAGGCTCCTCCCACCCCACCTTTCAAACTGGAACAATGAGTTTTAAGGATCCTCCTCTCCCTCAACTCTCTCCAACAAATAATTCTGCAACTGTTTAACCTGAGCTTTAACCATTTTATTGACAGTGGCCCTAGCCACTGGTATCCCCCACTTTTTTAGTGGCTGGAACCTCTTTTCCAGCTTAAGCTGCCACCAAAGCTCTAACAGGACTCTATTAGACCTGCCATCTAATTTCTTTTTATCTGCCCTGGCAGTAATCAAATCTACCCACATCTAGGTTCATTAACATTTACAGGCCCCTTTCTCTTGTTAGTTGTTGGGGGCGGGGGCAGCATGGGCAGCAGCCTGCACATCCTTATGGTTCTGTGCTACCTCCACCTCCTTTAAGTCTTCCACCATCTGTGTAACTATATTGATGGGCTGCCCCACATAGGGGCTTAAGATAGCCACTAGTAATCCAAAAAGGGTTGAGAGGGTACTAAGAGAATAAGGCCCCTCATTCTTGCCGTCAATACTTCCTCATCTGGCCCATGAGACCTCAGTTTGAAAGCAGCATTTCTCATGCCTAGTTACCAGATAATCTGCTGCAGCTCAGTATCTGACTGTGCCCAATTTACTGCCCCCGGCAAGTCTTCAGTATTCTGCCAGACTGTACAAATGGCAGCCATCATCCATTCTAATAGTGAAAAGTTTCCTGGGTTCTCATGGCAGTTCTAAACACATTGCCTCAAGGAGGAATGTGAGGTAATAGTGGCTAATCTCTCCATCTTTGTTCCAGAGAACATGATGCTATCTACCCATATGTCTCACAGCCACAGTAACCAAGCTGCCAGGGACTCAATGAGTTCTACCCTAACTTCAACAACTCTATCTGGGTATAGGGCCAGACCACAGAGCCCTCAACTACCTTTTGGAAGGGGTTGTGCCTGCCCCTGAGGCACTTTTGGCAGCTGGATTTCTACTTTCTGGGTGACCACCAGCTGTGTTCTGAGGTTGCCAAAGGCAGTTTCATCCCAAACTTCTTCTTTCTCAGAGGAGGAGGAGTTTGAAATGCCTGCTACCACTGACTCAGAGTTGCTCTGCCAGTGACACTCCTTCTTCAGTGATCACTTTGATCTGCCAGCTCTTGGCCTGAAGCTGAAACTTGAGCTCTTGATCCTAAAGTTGTTTCTTTAACAACTGCCATTGCCAGCATTCAGCTTCTAGGGAAAACTGGATCTCTTAAACCTTCCATTTCTTCTCAAGCAACCATTCCAGCTCATGCCATTGTTAGTGTTCAGTCTGCAGCTTTTTCTGGAGCTTTTGTTCTCATGCAGCCTCTTGTAAAGAGCTTTCAGTTTCTTCTTGCAGGGCTGTAACTAATACCCAGCCCATGACCCCCAACAGGATAGCCACAGGGAACCATATGCTGGAAAACAATGGCCACTCCTCTAGTCAACCCTTCAAGGGTGTTTGTGGGTCTATACTAGTCTGATCCAAATCTTGCCCACTATACAAGATGTAATGCCAGTGTCAAGGCCAGGAAGATTCACAATGAATTTGGGAAGACTGTAGTGAACTACAGAGCTGGAAAGTGGTGGAACACTCCCACTTATTACATTCTTACAACAATGGGGAAACGAACAGACAGGGGAATACCTCTTCTCACAGCAGCAGGCAAACAAACAGCAAAATGGTCCCTCAGAGTTGGGGGCAAGTTATCTACCAAATGGCCCCTTGCAGTGGCAGGTGAGCAATCAGCACCAAAGGAAAGTACCCATAGCTTTACACAAGATGTACACACATGGTTCTGCCATATGCTCACACACTAATTATGTAAAGTGCAAGTGAGCAAGCCTAACACAGCTATTTTCCCATCATGGATTCGGGAGGATGAGGCTTTTGGATCTCCCTTGATAGGAAATGCCAGTTAGGCTTCAGGGCAGGTGGTATGTAAGCCCCACCCCAGGCATATGTCTCAGTTTGTTCCAAACTTTGCCCGCACCTCAGCAGGACAGGATCACTAAAAGTCAGGCAGATGGGACTTTGATGTCCAAAGTAGTGGTCTGCCAACAGCCAGCCGGGTGGTTCTATTGAATCCCCCATGAGGGAAAAATGCCAGTCAGATGCACTTGAAAGCAAAGGGAATGGCTCCTGTTTCAAAACCAGACAACTGAATCACTGTTACTCCCTAAGCCTGGTCAGACCTCTCCTCCTCAAGGCTGCTGACTCCACCACAGGGCCTAATGTTTCCTGGGTGGGGCAAATTACTGCATGAAGGAGGGTACCCCGCCTAGGAATGATGACAGCTGTGGTATAGGAAGATGACTCAGCACAGTGACTTTGGTAGCTGTCCCCCTGTATTTCTCCCTAGAGCCACAAATCTCAAACTCTCTTCATGGGACACTAGTCAGCTCAGCCCTCTCTACAACAGACACTGGGCTAAATGGTTAGATAAAGATTTTGTGTTGACCTTTTAAGGGGATATCTGGCAGGGGTCATCAAACTTTTTATAAAAACTGCCCACTTTTGCAGTGCTGGTCAACCTGGTCCCTACCACGCAACCAAACAGCCTAGCGATTGGCCCACCATGAAAGCTGGACTACCCACTAGTGGGCGGTAGGGACCAGGTTGACCAGAACTGCAAAAGTGGGCGGTTTTTATAAAAAGTTTGATGACCCCTGCTTCTT
Source organism: Saccopteryx leptura (assembly GCF_036850995.1). NCBI lineage: Eukaryota > Metazoa > Chordata > Mammalia > Chiroptera > Emballonuridae > Saccopteryx > Saccopteryx leptura. Next base: position 323,061,515 of record NC_089505.1, on the reverse strand, counting down.
TCTGGCAAATAGAAACTTTGTACCTTTTTACAGCCAAATGTTATGTGGATGCCTCATTCCATCTCTGGTGCTCTAAGCTGGGGCATCCGGCTGTGGGTTTAGGTCCCTCCCTTGTTAGGGGGAAATCCTCACACAGCTGAGATATTTTTCCAGCACCTCACTCTTAGCTTGTGGGAGCAGAGCCATTCCTTCCACATATCCTTCCAACCACTCTAAATGTGGCTTCTTCTATGAATTGTTGGTTATAAGATTCTTCTTCATTTAGTCTTGAGTTGATTTTTCAGGATGACTCTTCTTAAATGTAGTTGTAACTCCAGTTTGGTCTTGGGAGGGGGTGGGTTATTATCCACCCATTTTGCTACCATCTTTTATCTCCAAGCTCAGAAGTCTTGCATAGCAATATACTTTTTAACATATAACATCAGGCAAGAAAAACAAAAGAAAAAATACATTAATTGAACTACATCAAACTAAAAAGTTTTTGCACAACAAAAGAGACCATCAACATCATATTTATGATATATCTGATCAGGACTATCAATCCAAAATTTATAAGAAACTTATATAACTCAACACCAAAAACTAAACAGTTCAAGTAGCAAATAGACAAAGAACCTGGATAGACAATTCTCCAAAGAGGATGTATAGATGGCCAATAGACTTATGAAAAAGATGTTTAATGTCACTAATCATCAAAGAAATGAAAATTTAAACCACAACAAGCTATTGCCTCGCACCTATTAGAATGACTATCATCAATAAATCAACACACGAGTGTTGGCGAGGATGTGAAGAAAAGGGAAAACTTGTGAACTCTTAATGGAAATGCAGATTTGTGCCACCACTGTGGAAAGCAGTATGGAATTACCTCAAAAAATTAAAAATGAAACTACCTTCTGATCCAGCAATCCCACTTCTGGTAATATATCCTAAGAATCTTGAAACGCTAATTTGAAAGAGTATATGAACCCCTATGTTGACTATAGCATAGTTTACAACAGCCAAGATTTAGAAACAGCCCAAGTGTCCATCAGTAAATGAGTGGGTCAAAAAGGAAATCTTACCTTATACAACATCCTGAAAGGACCTGGATAGTATTATACTAAGTGAAATAAGCCAGGAAAAACAAAGACACATACCATGTGATTTCACTTATATATGGACTCTGTTGAACACAATAAACTAATAAAAAGTAGATAAAGACTCAATACAGAGAACAGACTGACAGCTGTCAGAGGGGATGGGACTTGGTAGGCTTGGTGAAAAGGGTGAAGGGATTAAAAAAAGGGAAAAACTCATAGAAACAACAGTATGGGGATTACAAGAGGGAAAAGGTATAGGATGAGCAGAAGTAGGTAAATGGGGGGATAAGCAGTGATGGTAGGAGCATGACTTGGAGTGGTGAACACACAGTATAATATTCAGATGAAGTATTATAAAATTGTTCACCTGAAACCCACATAATTTTATTAATCAAGGTCATTCTCATAAAAGAAATAAAAGAAGTGGAGCCTGAAGATGTGACTGAATTTCTACAATTTCATGATAAAACTTTTATGGATGAGAAAGTGCTTTTTATGGATGATCAAAGAAAGTCATTTCTTGAGATAGAATGTACTTTTGTGAAGATATGAAGATTGTTGAAAAGACAATAAAGTATTTAGAATACCACATAAACTTAGTTTGTAAAACAGTGGTAGGGTTTGGGAAGATTGACTTTAATTTTATTTTTTACCTAGTTGTAAATTTAAACTTTATTAAAAGAATTTATACACCAAAAAGAACAAAAAAAAGCTTCTGAATTAATTTTTAACATCTGTTGAAATGCACCTTCATGGTCTTAATTGATTTGGAACTCAAATTACAGTTATACTTGAGGATCCCAATGTAAACAAGGTAACCCTATATGTAAAGATTATACTAAATTTTAATAAGGTAACTTCTATACTCACAGGGCAGTTAACAAATATATATTAGAGAACAAATAGGCATGCGTCACCTCAACCTTTTGAATTATTGCTTTACCTAAATTCCCCACGGTCATAGAATTTATTTCCCTAAAATATCTCATAGAGATTGACTCCAATTTTGAAAGAAGTTTTACCACAGTAAAAATGATATTAAATACATCACATACTACCAATCAATCTTTCATGAAAGGAAGAGTCAATCGATGCAAACAACTTTACTTTTACCTTATTTTAAGAATTTGCCACAGCAACCCCAATGTTCAGCAAACATCCTCCCTGATAAGTTACCATATATCAATATCAAGAAAACACCCTCCACCAGCAAAAAGATCCCAACATACTAAAAGCTTGGATGATGGTTAACATTTTTTAACATTAAATTGTTCTCTTAATTAAGGTGCCTACATTAAAAAAAAAAACAAAAAAACAGAATACTATTGCATACTTAATGGAGTATAGTAGTGTAAACATAACTTCATATGCAATTGCTTTAGTGCAGTGATCTGGAACTGAAACCACAATATGTCTCCGGTACATCTGTAATGTCTGCTAAAGTCCCTTAAGCTAAATTCTTCAAGCGTGCAATTTTTCAAGATCATTTGATTATTCTAAATTACTGCATACATTTTAGAAATAGCTTGTCAATTTCTACTAAAATAAAACCTATTATGATTTCGAATGAGACTATGTTGAATATATGAAAAATTTGAAGAATTAACCTCCTAACAACTTCAAATCTTTCAATCTACGATCATAACAGACCTTTCCATTATATTTAAATTTTAATTTTTTTCAGCAATATTTTAGTGTTTTCTGTGAGGAATTCTTTCATCAAATTTATTTTTATGTTCTTTATGCTTTTTATTTATTGTAAGTGATATTTTGAATATTTTATTTTTAATCATCTGTTTCTGACACATAGAAATATATTTTTATATATTGATATATTCTGTAATGTAGCTTAATTTTCCTTTTTTATTTTATTTATTTTTTTATTAAGTGAAAGGAAGAGAGGCAGGAAGGCAGAGAGACAGACTCCTGCATGTGCCCCAACCAGGATCCACTAAGCAAGCCCCCTACAGGGTGATGCTCTGCCCATCTGGGGCCGCTGCTCTGTTGCTCAGCAACCAAGCTATTTCAGTGCCTGAGGCAGACCATGGAGCCATCTTCGGCACCTGGGCCCAACTTGCTCAAACCATTTGAACCATAGCTTCAGGAGGAGAAGACAGAAAGAGAGAAGAGAGAGGGGTAAGGGTGGAGAAACAAATAGTTACTTCTCCTGTGTGTCCTGTCCAGGAATCGAATCCAGGATATCACCACGCTAGGCTGATGCTCTACTGCTGAGCTAACCATCCAGGGCCTTAATTTTCTTATTAATTTTAGTATGGCTTTTTGTACATTTTAAAATTTTCTACAAATAAAATTGTCATTTGTAAATAATGTTATGCTATTTCTTGCAAACTGTATGTTTTTTCTTCTCTATTGCAATAGCTATGACCTCCAATAAAATGTTAAATATATTATTGAGAGAAAACATCCTTCTTTTGCTCAATATATTATAGGGAATGTTTTCAGTTTTTTTACCATTAAGTATGATATTAGCTATAAGTATTCACAGATGCCCTTTATTGGATTGAGGAAATGCCCTTCTATTCTTTGGTTACTGAGATTCTTTTTTTCTTTATCTTTTTTAAATGCAAGTTTATGTCAAATTGTCTTAATTTTATTTTAGGATATATGTATAATTTTATAACAAAACCATTATTTTGGCATTAGTTGATTACAGTGATAGCAAGATACTCTGACATAGCAGCTCTAATAAAACAATTACATTTTGTATTTCCTGAACAGAAATTCAAGTTATCTCATATTCATTACATACAACTTACCTGTAATCATTGATGTTACAAATCTTGATTTATATACCATTTAGAAAGGAGTTGATACTAAGGGATTAGAATAAATATTGCAAAGACTACAGATTTCTTTTTTAGGAACTTCTATTTCTTTTTCCCCTACCCCCTCCTCAATTATTTTGCCTTAAAATAAACTACTTAAAGCTAGTGTGAATAGCAGCAATATCAAAGGAATATCACACTTAGTTTTTGTTAAAAAGCAATATCTGTGCAATGCACATTTTATACCATAGGCAAAAGGAATAATTATTCTAGTTTTAACTTTTGCATTAAACTTTCTTTAAAAAAATAATAAAAGCATTCCATTAAGTTCTTCTAGATGTTGTTATTGCTGTACATTTGGTGGTGGGTCACTTTTTGTGCTGTAGTTGCTTTGAAGGGATCTTCAAATAGATCTCCAATATTTCTTATAGTGTTCTTTTCTTTAGCTAAGAATTCACATAACTCTAATGCTTTATTAAGAATGTCTCCTTGTTGTCACATTGGTTTTCTAACCTATCTTCATATATATCCACAAGAAAGGCAGTTAGGTAGGAGGAAGCTATGACTTGGATATAAATCAAGTAATTGATTTAACAGATTGAGATATTTGGAAAGACCATAATCCTGCAAAATCTCTTTCTAATGGACCCATGCAATTTCATTATGTGGTACTAGTGTGATTATTTCCAGAATGTACTGGAATTCTCTCTCCATTATAGCATAATACTCGGAACCAGTGACATTAGAAATCATGAAGTATCTTTACCAAATTTATTTCTCATGTCCTCTTTAAGAAGTTGACCTACATACTGCAGCTCATTATCCCAAAATTTAAAATCCTGAATAAACCATGGTTCATGTTCCCAGGCATAATATTCCTTTGCATCCTTCTTAAGCATATTAGCAATAAACTCCAGCTCCTGAAATGGATTGCTTAGTCATCCTACTATTGCCTATGATGCCAAACTTGATATTTTGGGGTTGTTCTTCAATTATTGCAGTGTTATAGTTCAATTCCTCATGTAGATCTTTTCCAAGTGACTTTAAGAAAACTCTCTGAAAATGTTTTACTGTATAATTGGCTGCATATAACTCAGTAGCATCTTTGGCTAGTTTAAAATCTCGTTCACTTTTTTTTAAATCATGTAGCAGAACAGCCCAGAAATAATAATAAACAGCTCTAAATTCTTTACTATAAATGATCTGGACTACTGGTTTAGGGCCATCATGCTGCCGCGCTGGATCTGTATAAGCCCATTATGCTCTGTCCCTAAACCGGATATAGGTGTTGGGCGAGTCCAGTCTGTGGAACCTGTCCTGCACAAAGAACGTCATTACTTGGACTGCTGTCACTTCTTGCTGCTGCTGGTAGCTGTTCTTGATGATCAGACTTACTGCCCCTTGGTCGCTTTCTCCGCTCACTCAATGGAGTAGAGGGGTTGGCAGTGGAGGCTCCGCCCAGTCTCAATTTCTTTCTTTTTACATCCTTGAGATATTATATATATATATATATATATATATATATATATATATATATATATACATATACATATATATATCCTATTGTGACCATTTAAAAATTGATTTTGAGTGCCAAATAAAGCTTACCAGCAAAAGATAAATAAATACCACATGATCATGTATTATGTTTTTTTTAATTATTAACATTATTAGTTTTAATTTGTTAATATATATATTATTAAGTTTCTTCTTTTTTAAGTTTTGGTAAGATTTTTTCCCCTAATACTTTTATTCAATAAAACTAACTTGTCCATTCATGGAATTTGATATGTTATGATTTCATATTATTCAATTCAAAATGGATATAAAAATTTAAGTATTATATGTGTATATGAAAAATATTGCCTCACTTGACTTGTGATGGCACAGTGGATAAATCCAGGACCTGGAATACTGAAGTTGTTGTTTGAAACCCTGGACTTGCCTAGTTAAGGCACATATGGCAAGCAACTACTGCAATCTGATGCTTCTTGCTTCTCCTTCTATCTACTATCTAAAAAAATCAATTAAAAATATTGTCACAAAAGAGTGATGCAAATAAACATCAACAGGAAAAGTAGCTAAAATAAAGTATATATATATATATATAATATATATATATTATATATATATATTTGTATTTTTCTGAAGCTGGAAACGGGGAGAGACAGACAGACTCCCGCATGTGCCCAACCAGGATCCACCCGGCACGCCCACCAGGGGGCGATGATGCTCTGCCCCTCCGGGGCGTCGCTCTGTTGCAACCAGAGCCACTAGCGCCTGGGGCAGAGGCCAAGGAGCCATCCCCAGCGCCCGGGCTATCTTTGCTCCAATGGAGCCTCGCTGCGGGAGGGGAAGAGAGAGACAGAGAGGAAGGAGAGGGGGAGGGGTGGAGAAGCAGATGGGCGCTTCTCCTGTGTGCCCTGGCCAGGAATCGAACCTGGGACTTCTGCACGCCAGGCCGACGCTCTACCACTGAGCCAACCAGCCAGGGCCAAAGTATAAATTTTTTTATGATTTAAAGAGTGGAGAAACTATATTTAGGCTAGTATAGCAAAAAAATGTATGAGTCTCCCCTTAGCACCAAGAAAACTTCAGAATTTTATAATAATAAAAGTGGAGAACAAAATCATTATTATTTTTTAACACATCAGTGAATATATTAGGAGTATTACCTGTTATTGTAGTTTAAATTAAGTATTTCAAAGGAAATTTAAGAGTAAATTACATTAATAGCTAATATTTATCAACATTAACAAGTCCAAAGAAATGTCTTTAGAGAAACTTAAAACAGAAGTCAAGAAATTTATTCTAATTTTAATGTTAAATATTACCAAATAGTGAAATCTTGGAAAACCAAAAATTTGATACCCAAAACTCATCTTTAAAAAATAGATACTGCTTGACAAGAGGTAGCACAGTCAGCCTGGAATGCTGAGGTCACCTATTTGAAAACCTGGGCTTGCCCAGCCAAGGCACATACAAGAAGCAGCTTTTGTATGTTTTGATGCTTCCTGCTCCTCCACCACCACCTTTCTCTCTCTCTCTCTGCTCTCTCTAAATTCAATAAAAAAAATTAAAGTTGAATAAATAAATAATAGATATTATTAGATTTAAGTTTTAGTTGCAGTTTTGAAAAATAGATCATATCAATAACGATACTTCCAATTGTAGTATTTACCAAAAGTCTGTGTAAAGGCAGAGCACAAAAAATCTTTTTTTTTTCATCATGGAAAATTATAGTATCTAAAAATAGGGTTTGCCAGTAGGTTGAAACATGACATTATGTAGAACTTTGAAACAAACAATACCTTGTATTATTAACTATTATAAGTATGGTTCATAAGTATAGTCCATTTTGGATAATAAAATAAAATATTACTTTTATCAGGTTGTTTACAGTCCTTACTTTTGCTGAAACCATATTTTAGTGCCCCAATAACTTTAGACAGCTATCTTACTTGCAAAACTCTGGCTTTGATATAAGTGAAATAAAAATCTATTTTAATATCTGACTTACTTGATATAATTGAGCATAATAAAGTATAATAATGTAGAATGCATTAGTCTAGCACACTCTGGCATCCGCTTAATGGGATGTTGTGTTTTTGTTTTCTGTAGGTGCACCAAGTGACCAGAGTAGTGGCACCTCCTCTCCTCTTTGTGACAGTGGCTTACATCTCAACTATCATCCCAACAATACAGTAAGATGACCGAAGCATGATTCATATTAATAAGCATATTAACATATAAAAGCCCCCCCCCCAAATATGTATATTTATAGTTTGTAAAACCTGCTATTGAATCTGGTTTGAAATTCTTGGTTGCTTCAAAATTTAAGTATTATGACAAGCCAGGAAGGAAAAAATAAGGTCAGTTATGTTTTAATGTCACTTTTCTCCTCTGAGGTCGATAAACTATAGAGATTTTTTTTTAACTTCAAGAGGTCATATATAACATCTTAATCATTTTATAACATTTCATGTTTTTATAATTTTATGCTTTAAATGATTTGCATGATTTTTATCATCTTTCTACTAAAATTATTTTGCTAAAAGTAGCTATTTCATTTGCAATATTTTTAGAATTTTTTAGTTCTCTTCGTGTATACCAAGGAATTATTACACATTATATTAAAATGTAATAAATATAAAACTAAATATTTAATAAATTTAATAATAATTTAATAAATTTGATAAAATTAGTATGTGTATTTTTATATATATTTAATAAAATGTTATATATTTACATTTCCCACTTGTATTTTGGAATAAACAAGTTTTATTTGAATTTTATAAATATTTTTGAAACCATATATTTCACCCTTTAAAACATTGAATCATTCTAAATACAAAACAATTCTTTCTGATTATATACAAGACTAACAATTATCTGTGTGCTCAGAAAATGAAGCCTAGTAGAGTTAACTTTAAAAGGTCTCTATTTTTTTCTCTAAATATTGTGATATATAGGACATATAGTATCTTCTTCTGACTTGTATGGTTTATCTTCTATTTGAAATTATTGACCTAATTGTAGCATTTAACTTCAGAGTACTTTTTTTGAACATCATCAGGGCATGAATAGCCCTCATTATACCTATCTGCACAAGTATTGTTCTTTAGTTGAATGCCTTAGGTCCCCAAGTCTATGTATGTATATATGTATGTATGTATGTATGTATGTATGTGTATATGTATGTATGTATGTTTTTCCTGAAGGATCTTTGGTAAGATCAAGTGTTACTTCTACAAGTATAACCTAACCATATTTAAGCTAGCTTTTTATTTTTCTTGCCAGAGAAATAATTGTTACATAATAGGTAATATTAAAATGCTAATATTCAGAAGATGGCAAGACCTGAGTGACTTAAACATTGACTAATAGAAAAATAAGTTTATACATACTGTGCTCTCATCAGCTTCCTTCTCAATTCTCCATACTTACAATTTCAAATAAAATCTTTACCAACTGCTTTGCTGACCTCTTCCCTTACATTCTAGATCAGGGGTCCCCAAACTTTTTACTCAGGGGGCCAATTCACTGTTCCTCAAACCGTTGGAGGGCAGACTATAAAAAAAAACTATGAGCAAATCCCTATGCACACTGCATATATCTTATTTTAAAGTAAAAAAACAAAGTGGGAACAAATACAATATTTAAAATAAAGAACAAGTAAATTTAAATCAACAAACTGACCAGTATTTCAATAGGAACTATGGGCCTGCTTTTGGCTAATGAGTTGGTCAATGTCCGGTTCCATATTTGTCACTGCTAGCCGTAATAAGTGATATAACGCGCTTCCGGAGCCCTGCATGCATCCCGCGTCACCGGAAGTAGTACTGTAGGTGAGCGACTGACCACCAATGAAAGAGGTGCCCCTTCTGAAAGTGTGGTGGGGGGGCTGGATAAATGGCCTCAGGGGGCTGCATGTGGCCTGCGGGCCATAGTTTGGGGACCCCTGCTCTAGATGCTCTGAATATTTTTATATTCATCCAGTCCCCTTACTGGGGTGGTGTGAGTATCACCAGTGGTTGTGAATGCTGACTTCACCTAATTCATAGCGGACCTTCCTTGTAAGGAAACAGTGCCTGGTAATCAGGGCTCAGTGCTCCCTGCTCTAGTATGGCTGAAACCAGGGATTTTGTGATAGAGGTGTAAAGGCATGATCTTGGCAGGTGACATTGAGTCTCTTTTACAGGAACCCACATCTGTGACCAAGTTACTTCCTGCCTCAATTCCATTCTTCCCTTAGTCCTGAGAGTTTCTCCTGAGAACTTTCCCTTCACAAAATTCAAAAGAATCTCTATCTCAGCTCTGCTGGTAAAATAAGAAAGAAGAGCTAGTTTACATGAGTGTAGGAGAAAATTGTTTGGGAATATTCTTACCTCTAACTCTTGTCCATGTACCCTTAAACTCCTATATAATAATGAAAAGTTGAGAAGTCAGAGTGAAAGGACTATAGGTAAGAATCATTCCAATTTGTTTCTTACTCATTGCATTGACATAAAAAAAGGTCTGTGGAATTTTATGAATGGTGCCTCTGTGTGCTTGCTTGCTATGTGTTCTCTTTAAGAAAGATATAATTAAATCAAGAAAATAATCTGGTAATTCTATAACATAATTGTTCCAAATAAATTTAGCCGTATAAAATTTTTTAAAAGTTATCAGAAATTTTTCTTATTGGAGTTCTGTCTTTCTATTTTCTTTCTTCTCCTTTTTTTTAAACATAGACAGAGAGAGAGAGAGAGAAGGACAGATAGAGACAGACAAATAGGAAAAGAGAGAGATGAGAAGCATCAATTCTTTGTTGTGGCACCTTAGTTGTTCATCGATTGTTTTCTCATATGTGCCTTGATCGGGAGCTCTAGCAGAGCAATTGACCCATTGCTCAAGCTAGCGACCTTGGGCTCAAGCCAGTGACCATGGGGTCTTGTCTCTGATCCCATGCTCAAGCCAGTGACCCTGTGCTCAAGTTGGTGAGACTGCACACAAGCCGGTGACCTCGGGGTTTTGAACCTGAATCTTCTGCATTTCAGTCTATACTTTATCTAGTGTGCCACTGCGTGGTCAAGACTGTCTTTTTGTTTTCAAGAGGCACATTTTATTTCTACTTTTAGCACTGTGATTGAACATTACTTTGACACTGTCAAAGGTCTTTAAGTGTAAGGATACTACTAATCATTATTTTAGACCAAAAAAAATTAATACAAATAAAACATACTACAGGTTGCATGCAAGCTAGATGGGTTAAGGCAACTGAGGTTGGAAATACAATGTTAGGGGGACTCCCTAGTTCAGGGTGTCTCTTGGTCAGTATCTCATTATTGGGAAAGTGGACCCTACTCTAAAGCTAATTTCCTCAGATACTGCTGGATGCTTCTATTCTATTTCTCCCCAGCAAAGTGAGTCATAGATTTAGATCAAATAAGGCCTACAGTCCCCTCTGCAGAAGTTCTTCCAGCTGATGAGCCCTTGGTCTCAGGGAGGAAAACTGAGATAGTTCTCCCCTGGGACTCACTGTGCCCCTACCCAGAAAGTTGCTAAGCCCCTCACCTGGGCCACACAATAGGCTCACGGGGACCCACACTTTAAATATCTGTAATCCAAGCCTCTCACCCTTCCCTCTGTGGAACCTAGCCCATCAAGGCAAGATATCCAGGACCTGGGCTGGCTGACTGTGAAGCTCTACTCTATCCAGTGCTCACAAGCCACTGTTCTGGAACTGATCACAAAAAACGGACCTTACTTCAACTGGGCTTGTGTGATGAGCCCTCCTTTAGGACACACTGCCAGAAAGGATTTTAGGTCCTAACCTATGCTCTCTGCAGCTGGCCACTGGATGTGCCAGCCCTGGGCCTCTTTGGAGGGAACCTGTGCAGACCAAAGGGAGACACTGACTGTGACTGTCCCTCAGCAACCTTCTTGGAGCTATAAGCAATCCAGAATTTCTGGCTGGGACCAGGTGTACATGAAAATACCAACCTGCACACCTAGACTGACTTTTATCCACACTCGTTCTGGGGTAATGTTCGCAGAAAGCCTAAATTCCCTGAGCTCTGTTTCCTGCAGTCTTTGCTGGCTGCTTGTTAGGATTGGCCACTGAAAAAACTAGTTCCTGTGACAATTCAGAGATTAGGAGGTGATATGTGTGGCTCCCACTCCTCAGCCCCAGGTTTCAGTATGTCCAGACATTTTTTACAACCTTCATTAGGGTGTAGCCCCAGGAGTTCATTGGGTTTTGCCTCTGCAACCCCAAGTGTGGTCTGTCCACAATCCAGACAGTTTCTTCTGAGTCTTCCATGAGGCAGAAACACCAGCCATAGACTTGGGATCATGTGGGGTGAGGGATGTGGGAAGCTTCATCCTCAATAACAGAAAACTGAGTCAATGACATGCTCCCTGCTTCCTTGCTGACTTCTCAGAACAGAACAGACTTTGTAGGGTAGGGTAGTATAGATTTCCAAGGGTGGGGCAGTTGCTTTTCTCCAGGCTGATCCTGCAAAAAGGGGACTGCTCCACCCAAGAAAGATGGTGACTGCAGTATTGGAGAATGACTCAGCACAGGGGATCTAGATGCCATCCCCTGCAGTGTCTCTCCCTAGGCCACCAACTTCATATTCTCCTCATGCATCTCTCATCCTCTCAGCTTTCTTCACCAGAGCCCTGGGTAAGTAGCTGTGAACTAGGTTTTCTTCACTGGCCCTTTAAGATGGACCCTGCATCTCTGGGAACTCCTGTCTCTTTCTCACAGACAGAAACCTTGGCTCTTTCATCATCAAAATACTATGTGGGTGCTTCTTCTTGCCTCTGGGACTCTAGCCTAGGGTACTGGCCTGGGGCTCAAGATCCACACCTCTCAGGATGAACCTTCTCACAGTAAGAGTATCTCTGGACCCTCAGCCATGCCTACTCCTGGGAGCGGGGCAGCCCATTCTGAGTCTCTGCCCTTCCTACTCATCTGGTTGTGGCTTTTTCTGTGATCTTTGGTTATAGATTCCTCTTTACTTAGTCCAAAGTTGGTTTTTCAAGATGATTGTTCTTAAATTAAGTTGTAATCCAATTTGGTCCTGGGAGGTGGCAGATGGAACATCTGCTTACTCCATCACCATCTTGGAATCCAAGTTATTAATTTTAGTGTATAGAATCAATTGGTTTGCCAGGTAAGGTGGAGAAAAGCAATTTCCTTTATGTTTACCAGGAGACTTATATTTGTATAATCATTTAACCAGATTTTTGGAAACACTGTTTTGCAATTGTATATTTAAGGAATATTTTCTATGCAAGTCTTTAACAAAATCTGAATCAGCATTTTTCTATCTATGCAATTCTATTTTGGTGAGATGAATGATCTTGAGGTCATTTTATGACAATATACCTTATAGTGTGTTAAGTTTTGGAAAAAGTGTGTAATAAAATAAAGATTATATAAATGCTACTTCTCCATTTATCTTATTAATAACAGGAAGCAATATTTTTGGCATTGAAGAATAAATCTCTTAAAAAGTAGTTATAAGCCTTAAAATCATAAAAAAATATTTGTGTTTTTAGGTCATCTTATATACAATTAAAAATAACTTTAAGAGAAAGAATAGAAAACAAATTGATATTACATTTTCATAACTTAAAGACAATCTTCATAAAATATTAGGTATTCTACTAAATAGTAGATCTATAAAATAAAATATATTAACCTTGATTAGTTCAATAGCTGAATTAGGGCTTATTTATATATATTTTTAAATGTTTATTTATTTTTTTTTTTAGAGGCAGAAGGGTAGAGACAGAAAGAGAGCGGCAGAGAAGGGCAGGGGTGGTGCAAGAAGCATCAACTCCCATATGTGCCTTGACTGAGCAATCCCAGGGTTTTGAACTGGCAACTTCAGTGTTCAAGGCCGATGTTTTGACTACTGTGCCACCACAGGTCAACCTAGGGTTTATTTATACTTTTAATATGGAGGAAACATAAAAAAAGTGACATTTTACAACTTTGGTACCTAAATGAATCAAGTTGAGATGCTACATTAAAGTCACATGTATTTCCATGTATACCAATCTGTAAAGTCTATAAAATATAATTTGTGGAGCATCATACTCATCTATTGGTGATTATCATTGTCTTTAATATTTTATTGCCTATGTCTTTTATGTTCTTTTACATTCTCTACCCCATTTGTTTATAAACATATAAAGTAAAGGGAACTAATTTTGCTTAGCAAGGAAAATGAGGAACCATGTTTAAATAATTTTCCTAAACTTGCATAGCAATATTGTAAAATAATCAAGATGCAAATCTGAATTATTTTTATGACTTTACTTCTGGTTATAAATATTAAATTTTGTGCTTTGACAGATGTATTGGACCTCAAAACAGAAAGATGTCGGTCTGTGTGTTTTGACACTGTCATTTGCTGGCTGGATGACTTGGATAAATTTTAGACTGTAGAACCACTCAGGAGTGGGCCATCTCAGCATTGCACTACAATCCTGCAAGAGAGTTTGCACTGATGTATAAGGCAGTGTGGTGGGACCTGAGACACTCATAATATCTATGGTTAGTTCTAGCCTGAGCACAGAAACCTAATCTGTTTATTCTAGTGTGTCACAAATGGTTATTGTTTCTTCAAGTGCCTCTGCAAGAAAGGTGGAAAAACAATACTCTAATAAATCTTAAAAAGCTTTAGGTTTCTTTTTAGTAAAAGGAGTATTGTGATAGGCTTATCTTAGGAAATTGGCACAATAAGGCAAAAAGAGTTTACATAACTTACCTCTAGGTTAAAGTACTAATCCATTGGGAAATTGAAACTTTGAAACCTGTTGGTCTGATTCTGATTTGGAGCCCAAGTTCTCATCATCCTGTTGTACTGTCACCCAAATAGCCCCATGCTGGCCATCTACAACATCTGACATGAAGGTCAAGAATAAGATTAATATGAAACCTATGTTTCTACTTTTGCAATCACCAGATAAGCATTAAAAGCAACTGTCTTCTTTCAGAAGATAGGTATCTTACACTACAGTCTTCAGTAATTACCAGCAGGGGAACTCTCACGAGTGGTCTTAGCCAGTTCACCCTTCCAAATGTTCTACTGTTCTAAGGATTTCTACTGCTCACAAAAATTAGGAGATATTTCAAAATGAATATGAAGCGATATAAAAAAGAAGCATTTGATTTTTTTTATTAAACAAGAACATCAGAGAAACATACGACAAGTCAAAGGAAGTTGTTCAGTTATGCAAATGAGATGCAAAACCAACTTTTACTTGATTGGTGAAAATGCACTATACAAAGGCTGAAAGTACTGGAGTGTCAGTACATTCCCTGATCCCCTAATTTTTGTGAAAAGGAGGCTTATATTTACACAATTAATGACAATTAACATAATAATGCCAAGGAGCATTCAAACTTTAATGATATATCTTTTTTTTCCTTAAACAATTTAAAATAAATTAATATCTGAAAGAAAAAGTTAATAAACTAAGAATTTTAATATGACTAAAATAGAACCTCTTTCTGACATCATCATTCAGAAGTTAGAGAATACAGAAATCAGTACCAATAGTTCCTGAGTAAATTAAGCATTGGACATTTACAACTCATGCCAACTTAAATACCAATATAATTCCATGATCTAGTACCATGAAAAAATTTTAACAGTGAAGCTCATATAATGATAGAAGCATAAATCAACATCAATCAAAATGTTCAAATTTTATTCAAATTTGTCTCTTCTATACATAATAAAAAATTCAAACTTATAATAAAACATAAAGTACATATATTTTTAAATCAGCAATATTTGATTTAATATGACATTAAAACAATACAAGAAAATACAAACATTCTATAAACATGAAGTTAAAACAATGGACAAATATTTCTTTGCAATGTTTTTAAAAGTTGTTTTATAAGAAAATTCAGTATACTCAGAAATATTTGCAAGTAACTAATAAATCACAAATATTTATAAGTGTTTTGTGCTTACAAGATGCTGGCTAGTTGAATTAAGTACACTTATGTATTCATTGCAATTACAGTTTGTCTCATCTTTCCCATTTGTGGATGATTTTAGTTCTGTCACACATTTGTTTTTTTCTTCTGTCTCCACTTGATTTTTTTTTCATGTTTTTCTTCCATTCTTAATCTGAAATGCAGCACTCTTTAATTTTCTTATAGAATTTCAATAATGAAGAAGTTAACAAATACAATTTTATTGTCAATGAACATGGATTACTTCTTGTGGTAATCTATAAATATCTTTTCATTATTTAGAAGGAAATATATCCCCCAAATAAAAATAACTTGTGACATAGAACTTGAAAACACAGGAAGTAAAAAAATACTGAATGTTGGTATTCTTTTCAGGACACATTATCATGTTCTTCGTGGCCAACATCTCCAGGCTTGAGATGGGAAAAACGATGGTGTGACCATAGACTGATCCCTCTACTTCATTCTCGTTTCTCTCAATATGTGCCTGGGACAGATTTGAGTCGGTGAGTTTATGTTACTAAGTTCTTCTGATTTACTGTTCATTGAAAAAGAGGCCTTTTGTCAAACTCTTATTTAACATAGTATGCCTTACAATTTTTACATTCAGTATATTTCCAATAGTACAAAAAAAAAAAACTAGAAAAGAAGTAGAACATTCATGAATCTGGTTTAAAAAATATTACATAAAACTCTGACTTTAATACTAATTTTGTAATTGATTCAGTGTCTTTAATAGAAATAGTTTTATTGAATTTTGTGTTCCTTTTTGTGTTTTTTAATGATTCTTTTTCTAAAAGAAATTGTATATTCTATTCAATAAGAAAAAGTTATTTTTATGTAGTTTATAATATTCTCATATTATTATCTTGTGAATTAAGTATACAAACACTAATGATGTCTTCTTTTTCATTCTTGAAATTTGTTTTTTCTCTTTTATCTTAGCCAGTTTTGCTAAGAAGTTATAAATTTTCTTAATTTATTGTTTTTCAAAGGACTAATTTGAGACTTTGTTGAAGTTTTTTGTTATGGGTAATAATAGTAAATCATGAGATTCTGCTTCTTTCTTGAATGTTTCCATTCCTTCAGTTGTTTGGCTTGAATTTTTGTTCTTACAGCTTCTTGAAATATAAGTTCTAGGGGTTCAGAAATTTTTCTGTAAAAAATAGTATAGTAAATACTTCAGTCTTTGAGGACACTAATGTCTCTGTCACAACAATTCAACTATATCCTTTTATAATAAAAATTTCCATACACTGCATATAAAGAAATGAACATAGTTCTCTTTCAATAAAACTTTATAAGAATAGATGACAGGCTAGCCCACAGGCCATAGTTTTGCCCAAACCTCATTTGATTATTAATTTTTCAGACTTTTTCCCTAAAATATATATTCAGAAGTAGACATTTTCATCAAAGTTCACTTTATTATACCCACAAGTTTTAGGATTACATCATGATTTATTTATAGTGTTTTTGAATATAACATTTTTTATATTTTTCTGAATTGTTCTAATTTCTACAGTATGCATACATATCTTCTGACACTACTGATATTTACAATTTACCACTTTGAATAAAGTATAGAAATATTAATTCTATTTAAGTCCATTTATTCTCCCCAATTTGTAAGTTTAATTTTCTTAATTTCCTATATATACACCAAGCACTATTATCAAATGACATTTTTTTGTGTGCTAGTTATCAAAAGAATTTTAAGAACTCATGGAAAAAAGGGATACTCTATTTTACAGGTTGAAGCAAAAGTAGGTTTACATTGTAATTATGTGTATTTACTCTTGTACTATCATTTATTAATTATTATATTATTTAACATATGAACAACTATAAACCTATTTTTGACCCACCCTGTACTTAACCCAATGTTTACCTACTCATTTTTTTTCTTTCTGAAATTCCAGGCCTTCACTTAACATTTTCTTTCTGTTTAATTTTTGTTTATCCATTCCTTAAAGGTGAATTTGTTAGTATCAAATTACTTTAGTTTTTATTTGTCTGAGAATATCTTATTTCACCTTCATTTCTAACAATAGTTTCCACGGCTATAAAATTTGTAGCTGACAATTCTTTTCTTTCAGTACTTTAAAATACCATGCCACTGTCTTTTGACCTCTATTGTCATTCAAATTGGTATTACCCTATAAGTACTATGCTATTGCTTGCTGGCTGCATGCTGCATTCAGGTTATTTTCTTCTTCTTCTTCATTAGTTTTCAGAAGCTCAAATATGGTGTGTCTTGCTATGGGTTTCTTTGAATTTATTTTATCTGGGCCTTACCTACTTAAATCTATATATTTATGATTTTCACTAAATTATAGAAATATTTGGTCATTATTTTTTAAATACTTTTTCAGTCCTTCTTTTTCTTCTCCTGTTACTTTGTTGATACAAATGTTATCTCTTTAATTATTGTTCCACAGATCTTGGGAATCTTTGCTTCCTTTCTTCCTTCCTTTTTCTCTTTCTTTCATTCTTTCTTTTTTCTTTTTTCTTTCTTTTTATCTTTCTTTCTTTTCTTTCTCTCTCTTTCTTTCATTCCTTCCTTTTTCTTCTCATTTTTTCTTTCATTTTTCTCTTTCTTTTTTTATATTCTTTTTTTTGTTGTACAAACTGAATCAATTCCATTCATCTATATTAAAGTTCACTGATTTTATCCTCTATCATATTTACTCTGTTATTGAATGTATTCAGTATGCTTTCATTTGTTGTTGGTATATTTTCTGTTCTGTTATTGTCCATTCATACACTTTATAATCTGTATTATTTTTCCTGAAATTTTTATTTTTTCATTAATTTCAGGAGAACTTGCAATTACTTGTTGAAACATTTTTATTATGGCTGCTTTAAAATATAAATTTTAAAGCAGCCATAATAAATATAAATATAAATATAAATAATTTATATAAATATAAAATATAAATGGCTGTCAAATAATTTAAATATCTCATTTATCTCTGTATTGGTGTTCTTTGATTGTTCTTATTCTTATTCATATTGTTATTTTCCTGACTTTGTTAAAACAACTGATTAGAAAAAAATTATCTGGACTTCTTTTGGTTATTAAATTTATGAGACTGTGGATTCTATTTAATCTTCTTTTTTAAGCAGACCATCCATTTGTTGAGGTGTGGTGTGAGCGCTGGATGGGTATATATGCTGATACCATCCCTACAAAAGTATAATACCTACAGACACTCTCTACTTGCAAATGGTTGAGGTGTAAATCCAGCATGCCCCTTAACCCTGCTGACAATATTCTGATAGAAGTCAGGCATCAACTTGATCACCTCATTATCTTTGACCAGAATGTCAGTTCCATTCCTCCCTTGGCACTCCTGCCACTGGGAGAGTGAACAGGGAAGACTAATACTCATTATTTTATTTCTACTGGATGATGGAAAAAGAGAAGTTCAGCTCACCACAGAACTGTGCTGAGAGGAAAAGAATGGAGGAAATGCTGAAAGAAATCAGCCTCTCCACCCATCATTTGGTTTCATCCTGGTGATGACAGATGAGAGTGGAGGCTCGTCTCCCTGCTGGGTCATGGTAGTCAGCATAGGAAGGGAGGCAGAGAACTGACTGCCTACATTTCATACTACTTTTCTCAGTCTAATTGCTGCAGGGTGAGAGTCTAATTGCTGCAGTGGTTTCAACTTCCCACTAGAAACCACTGACACTATCCTGGTACTGTATTGGATGCTGCTGGTTTCTTTCAAGTGGGGGGTGGAATATCAGCTCTCTTCTTGTCCCCCTGAACACCCCCAGATGGGGAATCAGAGAATGGGTAGAAGACCAGATTTCTTTTCACCTATGCTGAAACCTTGGGGGAAAGGAGAAAGTGTCTCTAGTGATATTTGCCTAGATTAGGACAGAATATCAAAAAGATCTTATTATTGTAGAGTACTTATTTCCCAGTCTTTTGACCAGAGAAAATAGACTTTCCCTGGAACATTGTTTTGTCTTGCTATTGGTGATTCTGTGTTAGAAGCTTTTGGAGCATGCATCTAAGGCATATGAGAGGCAATAAGAAAACCCAGGGGACTTACCTCCTCATATTTTCAAGTCCTGAAGTCCCTAGGAAATTAGCTTTATCATTGTACCTTTTGGAGACCACTTATTCTTGCTGTTGGGGTCTGTACAAGATTCTTTAGTTGTTAGGTAACACCGGGAAGAAATGGGGATACTTTTTCGTGGCAAGAATTGAAAGTTCACAAGTATTCATGTTTTTTAAAAAATTTACTTACAAATATTTTCTAAATTTTTTACTTATTTCACCTATGGAATACTTAAAAATGTAATGTAAATTTTTAAGTTACTTTACAATTTCTTAATTATCTTTTTTTGTAATTGCTTATTAGTGTAATTTTATGCTCAATGATTTCAATCCTTTAATATTTATTAAGGCTTGATTTTACAATATATAAATAATTTTGACAAATGTTTCACATGTATTTTCAGATAATGTGTATTGTTATTTTTTTTTAGTGCAGAATTCTACATATTTCAAGAGGTCACATTTATTCATTAAGTTTTCTGATCCTCTATATCATTGATGATGTTTTTGTCTGTTTAATGTATTAGATCTTAAGAGAGGTTTATTCAAGTCTTCCACTGATAGTGGCTTTATGTATTTTTAGTTTTAGTTTTGTCAATATATGCTATATATAATTAATTTACATTTGGATACTAGCAGATTTGGGATTTTAAAACTTCTTAATGAACCTTTTATAAAATGTTTTGTATCTCCGAAAATGTTTTTGTTTTGAAGTCTACTTTATCAATAAGATAATTACATCAGCTATCTGTTGGTTAATATTTATATTGTATATATTTTTTATTTATGTTACAGCTCTTCTAAATATTAATATATAATATGTCTCTTCTATGTTTGTTTTTTGTTTATTTGGTTGGTTAGTTAGTTTTAATCCAAAGTAATAATCTTAGTCATGTAATAGGATTATTTAGTCTAGTCACTTTTAACATAATTACTGACATATTTGGGAGAATATCTACTTTTTAATATTTGTTTTTTTATTTAACTCTCTAGATTTTTTTATCATTAAATATTTTATCTTGAGTTAATTGTAGATTTTACATACTGTTTTAAGAAATAATACAGAGAGCCTGACCAAGCAGTGGCGCAGTGGATAGAGTGTCGAACTGGGATGCGGAGAACCCAGGCTTAAAACTCTGAAGTCGCCAGCTTGAGCATGGGCTCATCTGATTTGATCAAGGCTCACCAGATTGAGCCCAAGGTCCCTGGCTTGAGCAAGGGGTCACTCAGTCTGCTTTAGCCCCCCTGGTCAAGGCACATGTGAGAAAGCAGTCAATGAAAACTAAGGTACCACAATGAAAAACTAATGCTTCTCATCTCTCTCCCTTCCTGTCTGTCTGTTCCTATCTGTCCTTCTCTCTGTCTCTGTCACAAAAAAAATAAAAGAAATAATACAGAGAGATTTTTTTATCCTTTATCTATTTTCCCAAATGGTGGTGACATCACTTTTTTTTTTTTTTTTTTTTTTTTACAGAGACAGAGAAAGAGTCAAAGAGAGGGATAGATAGGGACAGACAGACAGGAACAGAGAGACATGAGAAGCATCAATCATCAGGGGTTTTTTTTTGTAGCATTTTCGTTGTTCATTGATTGCTTTCTTATATGTGCCTTGATCATGGGGCTACAGCAGACCGAGTAACCCCTTGCTCAAGCCAACGACCTTGGGTCCAAGCTGGTGAGCTTTGCTCAAACCAGATGAGCTCACGCTCAAGCTGGTGACCTCGGGGTCTCAAACCTGGGTCCTTCACATCCCAGTCTGATGCTCTATCCACTGCACCACTGCCTGGTCAGGAGGTGGTGACATCTTGCAGAATTCTAGTACATTACTACATTTAAGAAATTGGCATTGATAAAATCTACCACTCATTCAGTATTCATGTGTTTAGTTTCATGTAATTATGTTTAGTTCTATAGAAATTTATAACATGTGCATATTCTTATATTCACCAAAACAGAAATGGTGTAGAAAAGTTTTTATACTGCCTGAGTCCTCTTATTGCCTTTCCATAACCATGGTAGCATCTCTCCATACCCACCATGTCCTAACTCTGACAACTAATAATTGTTCTCCATATATATTTTGTCATTTTAAGGACATTATATTAATTGAATCTTACATTATATGATCTTATTGAATTAAATATTCTTATTTAACATAATCCCCTGACTATATTTCTAATTACTTACATGCTCAATTGTTAATTTTCTGAGTATTCCATGGTACGTATATTTTTAAAAATTCAGTCATTGAAAGATAATCTAATGGTTTCCAATTTTTGACAATTATAAATAAATATTCTGCAAATGTGTATAGATTTTTGGTAACATACATTTTTATTTCCTTGGGTATATTCTCAAGAGTTCAATTACAATGTTGTATGATAACAACATGTTTAGATTTTTAAGAACCAGCCAAATTCTTTTCTAGAGTGGCTGTACTATTTTATATTTCCACTACCAGAGTATGAGTGACCCACTTTCTCTACATCCTTGTCAGCATTGTTGTTCTTACTACTTTTATTTTACCATTCTCATAGGTATGAACTGATATGTCATTGTAACCTAAATTTGCATATTGTAATGAGGTTGAACATACTTTCAAGTGCTTATTTATCACATGACATTTTCTTTGGTGGGACATCTGTTTTTATCTTTTCACTATTTTGTAATTGGTTATTTTTTTGAGCATATATATATATTCAAAATAAAAGTTTTTTTCTGACAATACACATTAGTTTTTATATTTTACCTTTTGATCATTTTCTCACTTTTTGGCAATAGTAAACAGTTTTATTCTTTAATATTTCTTTTATTATATTATTATGCATACATGTTTTAGTATTATTTTAGTTATTACCTAAAAATTACACTATATGTCTCAATTTATTTGGGATTCAATAGCAAAATACTACAGAATGGATAGCTTATAAACAGCAGAAATTTATGTTTTACAGTCTTGAATGCTGGAAGCCCAAGGCCAAGACACCAACATAGTTCTGTTCTCTAATGAAGGCTGCCTTCCAATTAAGAGCTGGTGCCTTCTCTTTGTACTCTTACTTGGTAAAGGGAGCTAGCAATCTCTCTGGAACCTCTTTGATAGGGTACTAATCTCATTCATGAGGAATTCAGTATTATGGTTAAAGCATTTACCAAAGATCTTACCTATTAATACCACATATTAAGCATTAAGCTTTTCATGAATGAATTAGGAGTGGAGAGGACACCCAAATTCAGATTATAGCACTATATGTACATGAGTTATTAGAATTTAATACAATTTATTATTTTTTTTCATAAAATGCAAGAAACCTAGAACAGTTTAAATAAATTTTGTATTCATTTTCTGTCTTTAGCTATATTTTTGAAATAATTATATGTGTAATTTAAAGTGCTCAAGATCATAGTTATATTATTATTTTACATAGCTATTTATTCAAATATATATCCTACATTTTTCTGTTTCTTCTTATTACTTTTTTCATTTTTCTTCTGCCTTAAGTACTTAATATTTCTGTTAATGCTAATTTGTGTATATTTGTTTTGTTTTTACTTAAAAAAATTTATACAGATTCATCATGTAGAAGTGTTTAGCTAAAACAATATAAGTAAAAAAGTAAATAATTTAGGTGAGTCCAAATAACTGCTTATGTTTTTATTTTTATGACAGCTCAACACATCAAGAGCTTTTAACAAATGAGTTAATTGCATTCAATAAATACTATAGTAACAAGCAATTATGAACCTAGCACTATTCACAGAGTAATGGCAGCATAAGAGATACCACTGATCTCTCACCTGGAAATTTCAACAGATTGAACAGCTATAAGTCAGCAAAGGAACCCCAGCTGGGTTGTCACAGGCTTGCCTGAAAGATCTGCTCTGTGGGAAGGGAAGAGGTTGGGGGCAAAAGATAAGAACCCCTCACAGTGGAGCTCCAGAGAGGGAAGAAGCCTGGTTTGTCTTTGTTCTCTTCTCCTGGGGCTCCAGAGAGAAGTAAAATTGGGACGGTAAAGGTCTTCTTCTGTGAGGAAGAGGACAGAGATTGACAGCACACTTAGAGAACTGCTAAACCAAAGCAGCAGCTGAGTCCAGGTATAAGGCAGAAGACAAAATTCTAAGAAACTGCCAGTGCTCCAGTGATCTGCTCAAAGCCTGCACTTGGGACAGACAGGTTTACCCTTAGACCCAGCCAGCATGAAGGCATCACTCCACCCATAAAAGGGCCAACAGCATTCAAGACACAAAACAGGAGTCCTGAGGAGCATAAAAATAACCCTCAAGAAACATTCTTAGATCAAGGAGCTCAAGTAGCCTGAAGGTTAATATCACTGATCCCATCTTCCTCATAAAAATGCCACAACAACTGTGGGAGTCAGAACAGAGCTACCTAATAGACAACAGGGACAAAGAAATATGACTCAGATAAATCAACAAAAGAACTCAGAAAAATAATTAAAATAAATGCAAGTAACAAAACTACCAGATACAGAGTTTAAAACAATGGTTATTAGGCCTGATCTATGGTGGCACAGAGGTTAAAGTGTTGATCAGAAACACTGAGGTTACCAGTTTGAATCCTTGAGCTTGCCTAGTCAAGGCCCATACAGGAAACAACTACTATAAGTAGATACTTCCTGCTTCTCCCCACTCTTTTTCACTTTACTTCTTTCTCTCCCTTCTCTCCAAAAATCAATAAATAAAAAAATCTAAAATAATGGTTATTAAGATATTCAATGATTTTAGAGTAAGAATGAATGATAAGAGAATATATATTCTTTTCAAGTGGTCAAGATACATTTTCTAGGATAAACCACGTTTGGACACTGTAAAGCCAGTAGCCAGGGCTGGCATCACAGCAGCCCGGCCCATGCAGGTTCGCATTGGATTCGGACAGTCGGTAAAGAAACAATGGAGCCAAAAACTGATGGACCATTATCTTTAATCCTAGCTTGCACCCGGCGGGCAAGTAAAAACACACACTGGGCTCCAACACCCACTCACATTCAGTGCTCACAAAGCTACTGACTTATCCGAGTTTCCTAGAATCAAAGGTTCCTAGCTCACCAGACTTATTCACCTCTGTTCCCCATCTCCTTCCTTCTCCCTGCACAAACTCTGCACAAACTGCCTTCTCACTCAACACTCTGCCATCTTGGCTGCTTCTCCTGGCCTACTCCACATGGCCTCTTTCTGCTCTTCTCTCTGCTCTCTCCTCTAATATTAATCTCAGGAACCAGGAGAGCAAGCTCCCGCTCTGCCCCCATTTTATACTGTAGAAATCAAAACCTTTAATCCAATATATGAAATAGGGAAGTCTCTAATACAAAGTCATCTATCTGGGGCATGATGGGATTGTACCACCCCACATCAAAAAGGGTGGGAAAGGCTTAATCCCAAAACCAAGCCCCAGGCTACAAGGATTCTGCCTGCCCACAGCCCACCCCAATACACATTAATATCACCTGGGCGACGGCCTCCACGTGGGCAGCGCCAACCCCAACAAAGTGAGCATAATACATTTTATCTACCCAACAGACACAAAACAAGTTTCAGTAAATTTAAGAAGACTGAAATTATATGAAGCGTCCTTTTTGGCTGCAATGGCATGAAACTAGAAATCAACTACAGTGAAAAATGGAAAAACATTCAAACACTTGGAGGCTAATAGCATGTTATTAAATAAAAATTTGATTAACAAAGAGATCAAGGAAGAAATAAAAAAACTTACTTGAAACAAATAAAAATGAACATAAAACAACCATAATCTATTAAACACAGTGAAAGCTGTCCTGAGAACAAAGTTCATAGCATTACAGGAATACCTTAAGAAGCAAGGAAAGCCTTAAATAAACAATATAACTGTGCACCTAAAATAACTAAGAATAAAACAACATATAAAGCTCAGAGGAAGTAGAAGGAAGGAAATAATAAAGATCAGAGCAGATATAAATGACATAAAGCCTTAAAAAGTACACAAAAAATCAATTAAACTAAGAGTTAGTTCTTTGAAAAGGTAAACAAGAATGATGAACCTTTAGCCAGATGTAAAACTAGTAGCCACGGCCACCATCACAGTTGCCTGGTTGGTGCAGGTTAGCATTTGATTCGGACAGATGGTAATGAAACAATGGAGCCATGAACTGGTGGGCCATTAGCTTTAATCCTAGCTCACACCCAGCGGTGAGAAATACACACAGCAGTAAACACTTCCCTTTCCATTCAGGGCTCCCAAAGCCACTGACTCATCCAAGTATTCCTAGAATCAAAGGCCCCCACCAGCCTTATTCACCTCTGTTCCCCATCTCCTACTCTCTGCACAAACTCTGCACAAACTGGCTTCTCCTTCAGCACTCTGCCATCTTGGCTGCCTCTCCTCTGCAATGTTGATGGCAGAATTTGAGCAAGAGAGAGCGCCCGGTCTGCTTCATTTTATAGAGTAGAAATTAAAGCCTTTAAGCCAATTTACAAATTAGAAAGCCTCTGATACAAAGCCACATATCTGAGGCATAAATGGGATTCCTCATTAGAGTGCACCACCCCACATCATGCAACAGTTAAGAGTGTGGGGAAAAGCTTAGTTTTGAAAAGATCTTAGTATTAAAAGGGTGGGAAAGGCTTAGTCTTAAAACCAAGCCATAGGCTATAAGGACTTTGACAGCCTGTTTCCCACACCCAGTGCAAACTACAAGCAAGCAAACATATATATCATATTTACAAACTTATTTGACTAACACCAGACTATTCAATAAAAAAGAGAGAGGACCCAAATAAATAAAAATAAAAATGAAAGAAGAGAAGTAACAACTGATATAAGAGAAATATAAAAGATCTTAAGAAAAATCTAGGAAGAACTATATACTAAAAAATTTAGACAACCTGGGCAAGAGGAATAAATTCCTAGAAACATACAATCTTTCAAAAGTCAATCTGGAAAAATCAGAAAACTAAAACAGAATGATTAAAACAAAGAAAATGGAAACAATTATCAAAAAACTCACCACAAACAGAAGTAATAAACTGGAGAGCATTATAGGTGAATTTTATCAAATATTCAAAAAAGTACTACCACCTACTCTTATCAAGCTATTTCAAAAAAATCAAAAGAGGGAAGACTTCCAAACTAATTTTCCAAGTCAAGCATTATTCTAATACCAAAACTAAGTAAAGATATTACAAAGAAAAAGTATAGACCAATATCCATGATGACCATAGATGCTAAAATTTTCAACAAAATATTAGTAAACCAGATCCAGTAATATATTAGAAAGATCATATATTGTGATCAAGTAGGATTTATTCTGGGAAGGCAAGGCTACGTAGAACAATATTTGCATAACAATAAACTTGATTCATCACATAAACAAAATAAAGAATAAAAATCGTATAACCATATCAATAGGTGCAGAAAAAGCATTTGATAAAATCCAGCACCCATTTATGATCAAACTCTCAGCAAAGTGGAACAGGGGCAACATGTCTCAACACAGTAAAGGCCATATATGACAAACCCACAGCCAACCTCATACTTAATAGCAAAATTAAAAACACTCTTCTTAAAATAAGGAACAAGAATGGGATGTCTACTTTCACCACTCTTATTCAACATAGTACTGGAAGTTCTTGCCACAGCAATCAAACAGAAAAGAAGTAAAAGGCATCCAACTCAGGAAAAAAAAGTAAAACTGTCATTATTTGCATATGACATGATTCTGTACAAAAATAATTTTCAAGTCTCAACCAAAAGTCTACAAGACCTGGTAAATGAGTTCAGTAAGGTGATAGGATATAAAAGTAATGTTCAGAAATTAGTGACATTTTTATGCAACAATAATAAACTGTCAGAAAGAGAAATTAAGAAAACAACCCCATTCACTATTGCACCAACAACAAAAAATCAAGTACTTTGGAATAAATTTAACCAAGGAGATAAAATACTTGTACTGAGAAAATTGTAAGATGTTGAAAAAAGAAATAAAGGAAGATAAAAACAAGTGGAAGCATATACTGTGTTCATGGATAGGAAGAATTGACATCATTAAAAAGTCCATACTACCAAAAGCAATCTATAGATTCAATGCAATTGCTATTAAAATACCAATGGCATACTTCACAGATCTAGAAAAAATATTCCAAAAATTGGTACAGAACTTAAGAAGAACCCAAAAAGTCTCAGCAATCTTGAAAATAAAGAATAAAGTGGGCCTGACCAGGTGGTGGCGCAGTGGATAGAGCATCAGACTGGGATGCTGAGGACCCGGATTCGAGACCCCGAGGTCGCCAGCTTGAGCGCGGGCTCATCTGATTTGAGCAAAAGATCACCAGCTTGGACCCAAGGTTGCTGGCTCGAGCAAAGGGTTACTCAGTCTGCTGAAGGTCGGCAGTCAAGGCACATATGAGGAAGCAATCAATGAACAACTAAGGTGTTGCAATGTGCAATGAAAAACTAGTGATTGATGCTTCTCATCTCTCCGTTCCTGTCTATCCCTGTCTATCCCTCTCTCTGACTCTCTCTCTGTTTCTGTAAAAAAAAAAAAAAGAATAAAGTGGAAGGTATCACACTTTTTGATATCAAGCTATACTACAAGGGCATTGTAATCAAAATAGCATGGTACTGGCCTAAGAACAGGCATACAGATCAATGGAACAGAATAGAGAATGGAGAAGTAAACTCGTGCTTTTATGATCAATTAATATTTGACAAATGTGGCAAGTGTATACAATGGAGTGAAGACAGTCTCTTTAATAAATGGTGTTGGGAAAATTGAACAGGTACATGCAAAAAATGAAACTAGACCACCAACTTACACCATTCACAAAAACAAACTCGCCCTGGCCGGTTGGCTCAGCGGTAGAGCGTTGGCCTAGCGTGCGGAGGACCCGGGTTCGATTCCCGGCCAGGGCACACAGGAGAAGCGCCCATTTGCTTCTCCACCCCTCCGCCACGCTTTCCTCTCTGTCTCTCTCTTCCCCTCCTGCAGCCAAGGCTCCATTGGAGCAAAGATGGCCCGGGCGCTGGGCATGGCTCTGTGGCCTCTGCCTCAGGCGCTAGAGTGGCTCTGGTCGCAACATGGCGACGCCCAGGATGGGCAAAGCATTGCCCCCTGGTGGGCAGAGCGTCACCCCTGGTGGGCATGCCGGGTGGATCCCGGTCGGGCGCATGTGGGAGTCTGTCTGACTGTCTCTCCCTGTTTCCAGCTTCAGAAAAATGAAAAAAACAAACAAAAAAAAAACAAAAACAAACTCAAAATAGACAAAAAACAAATAAAAGTCACAAAACCATAAAAATCTTGGAAGTAAATATAGGTAGTAGACTCTCAGACATCTCTTGAGCAATACTTTCACCAGTATATCTCTGCAGGAAAGTGAAATAAAGAACAAAATAAACTAATGGGAATATTTAAGGCCAGTAGCCTCAGCCACAAACACAGTTGGCTGGCCAATGCAGGTTCGCATTTGATTCAGACAGACGGCAATGAAACAACGGATCCAAGAACTGGTGGGCCATTAGCTTTAATTCTAGCTTGCACCTGGTGGACAAGAAATACACACAGTGGGAAAACACTTCCCTTTCCATTCTGGGCTCCCAAAGCCACTGACTTATTCAAGTTTCCTAGAATCAAAGGTTTCTAGCTAACCAGCCTTATTCACCTCTGTACCCCATCTCCTTCTCTCTGCACAAGTGCACAAACTGGCTTCTCCTTCAGCACTCCGCCATCTTGGCTGCTTCTCTTCTCCTCCATGTGCCTTCCTCTGCTCTCTCCCACAATATAAGCTTCTCTGGCCCATTTTATAATGTGGAAATCAAAACCTTTAATCCAATATACAAACAAGGAAGTCTCGGATACAAAGTATGCAACAGTGAAGGGTGTGGGGGAAAGCTTAGCCTTAAAACTAAACCTTAGGCCAGGTGTCGGAACCTATGGCTCGCGAGCCAGATGTGGCTCTTTTGATGGCTACATCTGGCTTGTAGACAAATCTTTAATGAAAAAATAATAACATTAAAAATATTAAACATTTTCATGTATTACAATCCATTTCCTACCTCTCATGTTCATGGTTGTGGGTGGCTGGAGCCAATCACAGCTGTCCTCCAGGACAACTCCAAATTTTTATTGGATAATGCATAATGTACATGGGTCGTTGTATGGCTCTCATGGAATTACATTTTAAAATATGTGGCGTTCATGGCTCTCTCAGTCAAAAAGGTTGCTGTTCCCTGCTTTAGCCTATAATGACCCTGCCTGCTTACAGCCTGTCCCCCACACCCAATGCAAACTATAAGTGAGCAAACATATATATCATATTTACAAACTTATTTGACCAACAGCATATATCTAAATAAAAAGCTTTTGCATAGCAAAAGAAACTCCATTAACAAAATAAAAATACAACTCACTCAATGGAAGAACATATTCACCAATAAGTCTGATCAGTTAATAACCAAAGTTTATAAAGACCTTCTAAAACACCAGAAAGGTAAACAATCCAATTTAAAATGGGCAAAGGACCTGAATAGACACTTTTCCAAAGAGGACATACAAATGGTCAATAGGCATATGAAAAAATGCTCAATGTTACTAACCATTAGATGCAAATTTAAATTGTGGTGAGATATCACCTCACACCTGCCAGAATGGCTTTCATTAGCAAACAAACACCCAATAAGTGCTGGAGAGGGTGTGGAGAAAAGCAACCCTCCTGCACTGCTGGTGGGAATGCAGACTTTTGCAGCCACTGTAGAAAACATGGCATTTCCTCCAAAAATTAAAAATGGAACTGCTTTATGACTCAGCTATTCCACTTGTAGGAAAATATCCTAAGAATTCCAAAACACATTTTCAGAAGAAGATATGCATCCCACCATGTTCATTGCAGTATAGTTTACAATAGCAAAGTTCTGGACACAACTCAAGTGTCTGTCAGTGGATGAGTGGATTAAAAAGCCATGGTACATTTACACAATATAATACCATGTGGCTGTGAAAAAGAAGAAAATCTTACCTTTTCCAATGGCACGGATGGACCTGGAGATTTCTATGCTAATTAAAATGAGCCAGGTATTAAAAGACAAATGCCATAGGATCTCACTTATATGTGGAATCTAGTGAATGCAGTAAACTAAGGAACAAAACAGAAACAGAGCAGGGTCACAGAGAACAGATGGACAACTGTCAGAAGAAAGGAGGGAATGTGGATATAATCGAAGAAGATGAAGGGTTTAGCCAAATTATATATATGTAACACATAGATAGAAACAACAGGGTAGCAATTCCCAGAGGGAAAAAAGAGGTGAAGGTAAGAGGAGTCAGACAAAGGGGTAAATTGGCAATGGAAAGAGACTTTGCGTGGGGTACAGGACACGATGCTGGGGAAGGGGTGTAAAGTGTGTTATATTGAGTGGGAAACTTGAAACCATGCCAACGTAATAAATTAAACATAGAAATTAAGAAAGTAAACAACATAGTATTGGCAAGAATACAGAGAATACACCAATGAAACAGAATCAAGAGCCCAGATAAAAGCACATATATATGAGCAAATAATCTTCGACAAAGGACTGAAAACTCACAATGAAGGAAAAAAAGTCTCTTAATAAATGGTTCTGGGGAAATTTAAAAAACACATTCAAAAGAATGAAGTTTCACTACATTTTGTCCCCACTCACAAAAAATAGTCCAAAATGTGTCAAAAGGCCTAAATTTAAGTTCTGAAACAATAAATCACATTGAAGAAAACATAGGTACTAAATTTAAGGACCTTGGCTGTAGAGAATATTTCATAGAATTGACCCCAAAGACAAGGAAAATAAAGGCAAAAATAAAAAAATGGGACTATATGAAACTAAAAAGCTTCTGCAAAGCAAAGAAAACTGACAACAAATCAAAAAGGCAGCCAACTAAATGGGAAATGATATTTATAAATAATAGTTCTAAAAAGGAATATATATCCACAATATATAAAGAACTCACAAAGCTCAGTAACAAACAAAAAAACCATTCAATTAAAAGTGGAGTGAGGACCTGGGCAGACACTTCTTTCATGAAAACATTCAAAAAACAAATAGATACTTGAAAAAATGCTCATCTTTACTAGCTATTAGAGAAATGCAAATCAAATCTATGAGACAAATCAAGCACCTGTTAGATTGCCTGTTATCAACAAGTGTTGGAGTGGTTGTGAAGAAAAAGGAACTCTCATTCACAGCTGGTGGGAATGTAAACTGGTACATCCATTATGAAAGTTAGTATGATAGTTTATCAAAAAATTAAGAATAATGCTACCATATGACCCAGGAATCTCTCTCCTGGGTATCTACCTGAAAAATTAGAAAACATTGGTATGCAAATACATATACAGTCACATGTTCGTTGGTGGCCCAGTCATGAAAACAACCAATGTGTCCCTTGATATGATTGGATAAAGAAGATGTGGTACATGAACACAATGGAATACTTCTCACTTTTAGAAATGATGACATACTGCCATTTACAACAGTATGAGTGGACCTTGAGAACATTATGCTAACTGATATAAGTAAATCAGAAAAACTAAGAATTATATGATTTCACACAGAGGTGGGATACAAAACTGAGTCTCATGGACATAAACAAAAATTAAATGGGAAGAAAGGGAGTATAGAGGGACAAATATACGGTGATAGAATATGTTTTGACTTTGGTTAATGGACACACAATGCAATCAGCAGTTCAAATGCTATAGAGATATTTACCTGAAACCAATGTCAGTCATTAAACTTAATTTCTAAATAATAATAATAAAACACTATTCATAGTGTATAGCACAGCAATTTATATTCAAAAGCAAATTTATTGTTTATTTATTCTCTCAATAAAATTTGATTTAATGTTTGTAAGTGAGAGGGGTTGTGTTTGGTTCCTTCCTTAAAAAAAGTTCACAGACAGTGAAAACTGTGAAGATTAAAAAAAAAAAAAGATAATTAACTGCCCCAATATGACAAATATAGAAAATTATTTAGCTTAGTTCTAAAACTGGATACAGTTTATTGGTTGATTTAGCTAAGATCCATAATTTTTACTTCAGTGATGTAGTATTTCTCATATTTAATTATTACAAAGTTTTATTACTGTCCTGTATTATTGTGTAGATATGAAGTAAAATATCATAATAATTTTTAATATATTAAGATAACTGATTTATTTATTTTCTTTTTTAAAATTAATTTTAATGGGGTGACATTGATAAATCAGGGTACATAGGTTCAGAGAAAACATCTCTAACTTATTCTGACATTTGATTATGCTGCATTCCCATCACCCAATGTCCAATTTTCTTCTGTCACCTTCTAACTGGTTTTCTTTGTGCCCCTCCTCTCCCTCAAGCCCCTCCTTCTCCTCACCCCCCCCATAAACACCATATTCTTGTCCATGTTTCTGAGTCTCATTTTTATGTACCATCTATGTATGGAATCATAGAGTTCTTAGTTTTTTTCTGATTTACTTATTTTGCTCAGTATACTGTCCATCCCTGTTTTGTAAATGATCCAATGTCATCATTTCTTATGGATGAGTAGTATTCCATAGTATATATGTACCAAAGCTTTTTAATCCACTCGTCCACTGATGGACACTTGGGCTGTTCCAGATCTTCACTATTGTGAACAATGCTGCCATAAACATGGGGGTGCATTTCTCCTTTTGAAACAGTGCTATGGTGTTCTTGGGGTATATTTCTAAAAGTGGGATAGCTGGGTCAAAAGGCAGTTCGATTTTTAATTTTTTGAGGAATCTCCATACTGTTTTCCACAGTGGCTACACCATTCTGCATTCCCACCAGCAGTGCAGGAGGGTTCCTTTTTCTCCACATCCTCACCAGCACTTATTCTGTGTTGTTTTGTTGATGAGCGCCATTCTGTCTAGTATGAGGTGATATCTCATTGTGGTTTTAATTTGCATGTCTCTAATGATTAGTGATGTTGAGCATTTTTTCATATGCCTATTGGCCATCTGAATGTCCTCTGTGGAGAAGTGTCTATTTATTTCTTTCGCCCATTTTTGGATTGGATTGATTGTCTTCCTGGTGTAGAGTTTTACAAGTTCTTTATAAATTTTGGTTATTAACCCCTTATCAGACGTATTGTCAAATATGTTCCCCCATTGTGTAGTTTTTCTTTGTATTCTGTTCTTATTTTCTTTAGCTGTGCAAAAGCTTTTTAGTTTGATATAGTCCCATTTGTTTATCCTGTCTTTTATTTCACTTGCCGGTGGAGATAAATTGGCAAATATATTGCTGCAAGAGATGTCAGAGAGCCTACTGCCTATGTTTTTTTAAGATGCTTATGGTTTTATGGCTTACATTTAAGTCTTTTATCCATTTTGAGTTTATTTTTGTGAATGGTGTAAGTTGGTGGTCTAGTTTCATTTTTTTGCAGGTTGCTGTCCAATTTTTCCAACACCATTTGTTGAAGAGGCTGTCTTTACTCCACTGTATGCTCTTACCTCCTTTGTCAAATATCAGTTATTCATAAAGTTGTGGATTTATTTCTGGGTTCTCTGTTATGTTCCATTGATTTATATGCCTATTGTTATGCCAGTACCAGGTTGTTTTGGGTACAATGGCCTTGTAGTATAACTTGATATCCGGAAGTGGGATACCTCCCACTTTATTCTTCCTTTTCAAGACTGCTGAGGCTATTCATGTTATCTTTTAGTTCCATATAATTTTTGAAATATGTGTTCTATATCTTTGAAGTATGTCATTGGTATTTTAATTGGTATTCCATTGAATTTATAAATTGCTTGGGGTAATATAGACATTTAAATGATGTATATCCTTCCTAACCATGAGCACAGTATAAGCTTCCACTTGTTTTTATCTTCCCTGATTTCTTTTATCAATGTTTTATCATTTTCCGAGTACAAGTCTTTAATCTCCCTGGTTAAATTTATTCCTAGGTACTTTATTTTTTTGGTTGCAATGGTGAAGAGGATTGCTTCCTTAATTTCTCTTTCTGGCAGTTCATTGTTAGTGTATAAAAATGCTTCTGATTTCTGAGTATTAATTTTATATCCTGCCACCTTGCTGAATTCATTTATCAGGTCCATTAGTGGGTGTGTTTTTTTTGAGACTTTAGGGTTTTCTATATACAATATCATAACATCTGCAAATAATGATAGTTTTACTTCTTCTTTTCCAACTTGAATGCCTTTTATTTCTTTTTCTTGCCTGATTACTGTGGCTAGGACTTCCAGGACTATGTTGAATAAGAGTGGTGAAAGGGGGCATCCCTGCCTTTTTCCTGATCTTAAGGGGATTGCTTTTAATTTTTGCCCATTGAGTATGATGTTGACTGTGGGTTTGTCATAGATGGCCTTTATCATGTTGAGGTATGTTCCCTGTATCCCCACTTGGTTGAGAGTTTTGATCATGAATGGGTGCTGGATTTTATCAAATGCTTTTTCTGCACCTATTGAAATTATCATGAGGTTTTTCTCCTTCCTTTTGTTTATGTGATGATTCACATTGATTGATATGCAAATATTGTACCACCCTTGCCTCCCAAGAATAAATCCGTCTTGATCATAGTGTTTGACTTTTTTCATTTATTGCTGGATCCAGTTTGCTAATATTTTGTTGAGGATTTTAGCATCTAAATTCATCAGGGATATTGGCCTATAATTTTCTTTCTTTGTGCTGTCTTTACCTTGTTTGGGAATCAGAATTATGCTTGCCTCATAAAAGGAGCTTGGAAGTCTTCCTTCCTCTTGAGTTTTTTGAAATAGCTTGAGAAGGATAGGAATGAATTCTTCTTTGAATATTTTAGAATTCACTTGTGAAGCCATCCGGCCCAAATCTTTTCTTTGTTGGGAGGTTTTTTGATAACTGTTTTGATCTCATTTGTTGTAATTGGTCTGTTTAGGTTTTCTGATTCTTTCAGCTTAATTTTTGGAAGATTATATGTTTCAAGGAACTTGTCCATTTCATCTAGGTTGTCAAGTTTTTTGGCATACAGTTCTTCATAGTATTTTCTTACAATATTTTGTATTTCTGTTGTGTCAGTTGTTATTTCTCCCCGCTCATTTCTAATTTTATTTATTTGAGTCCTCTCTCTCTTTTTCTTGGTGAATCTAGTTAAAGGTTCATCAATCTTGTTTACCTTTTCAAAATACCAGCTTCTAGTTTCATTGATCCTCTGTATTGTTTCTTTAGTCTGTATGTCATTTATTTCTGCTCTAATCTTTATTATTTCCTTCCTTCTACTACATTTAGGCTTTACTTGCTGTTCTTTTTTCTAGTTCTTTTAGATGCAGGATCAAGTTGTTTATTTGAGCTTTTTCTAGCTTCTTGAGGTATGCCTATAATGCTATGAACTTCCCTCTCAGAACTGCTTTTGCTATGTCCCATAAATTTTGAGTTGATATATGCTCATTATCATTCGTTTCTAGTAATTTTTTTTATTTCTTCTTTGATATCATTGTTAACCCATTCGTTATTTAATAACATGCTATTTAGTTTCCAAGTGTTTGAGTATTTTTCAGTTTTTCTGTTGTGGTTGATTTCTAGTTTCATGCCATTGTGATCAAATGAAAGTGCTCGATATGATTTAAATCTTCTTAAATTTGTTGAGATCATTTTTGTGCCCTAACATGTGGTCTATCCTAGAGAATGTGCTATGAGCACTGGAAAAGAATGTATATTCTGCTGCTTTGCAGTGAAAGGTTCTGAAGATATCTATTAAATCGAGTTTATCTAGTGTGTCCTTTAAGTCTGCTGTTTCTTTGTTAAATTTGTTTCTTGACAATATATCTAGTGATGTTAGTGGGGTATTGAAATCTCCTACTATTATAGTATTGCTGTTAATTTCATCCTTTAAATCTATCAAAGTATTTTATATATTTAAGTGCTCCTATATTAGGAGCATAGATATTTATAACGGTTATATCTTCCTGTTGGACT
The DNA here is from genome assembly GCF_036850995.1 of Saccopteryx leptura. Classification (NCBI taxonomy): domain Eukaryota; kingdom Metazoa; phylum Chordata; class Mammalia; order Chiroptera; family Emballonuridae; genus Saccopteryx; species Saccopteryx leptura. Next base: position 323,025,146 of record NC_089505.1, on the reverse strand, counting down.
GCTCCCTTTTTATCATTATGTAATGACCTTCTTTTTCTGTCACTATAGCCTTTGTTTTAAAGTCCATTTTGTCTGATATACATATTTCTACCCCAGCTGTTTTTTCATTTCCATTTGTGTGAAATATTTTTCCATTCTTTTATCTTCAGTCTATGTGCATCTTTTGTTTTAAGGTGTGTCTCTTGTAGACAGCATATGTATGGGTCCTGTTTTCTTATCCACTCAGCTACCGTATGTCTTTTGATTGGCTCCTTTAATTTATTTACATTTTAGGTTATTATTGATATGTACTTGTTTATTGCCATTTTATTCTTTAAAACTGCATTCTTCTTTTGCTATATTCTTTTTCCCCTTTGATCTGTTTCCAATAGGCCCCTTAGCATTCTTGCAGCATTGGTTTGGTTGTAGTGAATTCCTTGAGGTTTTTTTTGTTTGTTTGTTTGTTTGTTTTTGTCTGGAAAGCTTTTTATTTCTCCTTCAATTTTAAATGATAGCCTTGCTGGATAAAGTAGTCTTGGTAGTAGGCTCTTGTTCTGCGTTACTTTAAATATTTCTTGCTATTCCCTTCTGCCTCAAGTGTTTCTGCTGAGAAGTCGAAGTCATCCTTATGGTGGCTCCTTTGTAGGTGATAGACTTTTTTTCTCTAGCATCTTTTAATATTTCCTCTTTATCACTTAGCTTTGGTATTTTAATTATGATATGTCTTGGTGTAGATTTTCTTGGTTTCTCTTTAATGGAGTTCTCTGTGCTTCTTGAACTTGTGAGACATTTTCCTGTTTTAATTTAGGGAAGTTTTCAATTTTATAATATGTTTGAACAAAGTATCTATCCCTTGTTCTTTTTCTTCTTCTTCAGGAACCCCTATGATGCTGATGTTATTTCTCTTTGTGTTGTCACAGAGCTCTCTTAGAGTTTCCTCAGACTTTTTGAATCTCGTTTCTTTTTTCTGCTCTGCTTCTGTGCCTTCATTTATCTTGTCCTAACTCACTGAGTTGATCCTCAGCTTCATTCATCCTGCTTTTAATTCTTTCCATTGTGTTCTTCATTTCTGATATTGTATTTGTCATTTCTGACTGATTCTTTCTATTATTTCAATATCCTTTTTTATATTTGCTATCTCTTTATGTAGATGTTCTTAATGATCATCTATTGTTGTTCTAAGATCTTTGAGCATCCTAACAGTCATTATTTTAAACTCTGCATCTGGTAATTTGGTTATATCTGACTAATTCAGGTCTTTTTCTGGGTAATTCTCTTGATTCATGTGTGTCGCTGCCTTCTCATTTTGTCTGTGTAAAAGAAGGTTTTGGCCCTGGAGTCCACTAGGTGTGCCCTCTGTGTTCCCTAGGTGTGGTCTGTCTGCAGGCCCTCCACCCCCTCTGCTTCTGATGCCCAGGGCGTTTGGGTATGGGGGTTGCCAGTGCCAGCCCTCTGGGGCTGTAGCTGTGGTTTCCTTCTCTCCTTCATGGGAGGGGCTGTGATCACGTGCTCATGTGTACAAGTCTTGGTGGCCTCGGACTTTGCACCATGCCCGGCTGCAAGCCTTAGCCCTGAGGGCAGGGGTGAGCACCTTTGCTCAGCTGCGAGTCTCAGCCTGATTCCGTGCTTTTGCCCTGCCCCTGTGGGAGAAGCCTGCTCGCTGGACGGCTGCAAGCCTTGGCTCCATGGGCTGGGTGGGGCTGCTGCCCTTGCTCAGTTGCAGGTCTCTGCCTGTTCTGGGCTTTCGCTCCACCTCTGTGGGAGGAGCCAGCTCGTGCGTCAGGCTGCAAGCCTTGGTTTCTATCATAATAATTTTATCAGTGATGAGACATTTATTTTTATTATATGGTAATAGCCCTTTAATCTTCAGTATATGTCTAATTCAATTCTGAAGTATCAAAATATTGTAGAACATTGCAATGTCAGGGAATTAGAATGGCAAGTAGAGGTTTGTAAACTCTGGCTTATCTTTTTTAATCTCTAAGCTTTATTTTTTTCATCTGAAAAGTAAGCATAATGAATATATGTGTAATAGTATGTATATATAATATAAACACAATTTATAGTTGAGTTTTGGAAACAGTATTTATCTCTGTACTTTAAATATTTAGCATGCTTTATATTTTAAAAGTGCTTTTATATTATACAAGTTATAATGAGAAAGAATTCTCTCTCTCAATTTGTTTTATTGAGTAGTATCATCAAATACATGTTTATTAAAACTATAAAAATAGTTTTGAAACAATGTGTGCTGATTTGTGCTATTACTTTTTTTAATGTTTATTTTTATTGATTTTAAAGAGAGAGGAAGAGAAAGAGAAAGAGAGAGAGAGAGGAACATTTGTTCCTGTATATGCCTTGACTTGACTGGGGATCAAACCAACAACTTCTGTGCTTTGGGATTATGCTCCAACCAATGGAGCTATCTGTTCAAGGCATGTGCTATTACTTTTAAAATATTTCAAAGAGGGCAGAACTTCTAGTGTCCCTCCAGAAGTATACAGCTTTTATTTTCTGAGGTGAAAGTATTTGAGATTGTACCCTATTGGGCAGTTTTAGATAAAATTTAGTATCTGAACAATAATGAGGACTTTGTGGTCATGAGAACTGTGCTTTTACTAATCCAAGTATCTTATCAAATAAGTTTCTAATAATAAAATCAAATATGATTCTGGCTCACAATAAACATTCAATCATGGTTGCTCAATAAAGGATAGCACTTTTAGGAATCTATACTTTAGGGCAGTGGTCACCAACCATGGACTGGTACCAGTCTGTGGGCCATTGGTACTGGTCCACAGAGAAAGAATAAATAACTTACATTATCTCTGTTTTATTTATATTTAAGTCTGAATAATATTTTATTTATTTTTTTAATAAATTCTTATTAATTTTAATGGGGTGACATCAACAAATCAGGGTACATATGTTCAAAGAAAACATGTCCAGGTTATCTTGTCATTCAATTATGTTGCATACCCATCACCCAAAGTCAGATTGTCCTCTGTCACCTTCTATCTAGTTTTCTTTGTGCCCCTCCCCCTTCCCCATCCCTTTCCCTCCCTCTCTCCCCTCCCCCAGTGACCACCACACTCTTGTCCATATGTCTTAGTCTCATTTTTATGAACCACTTATGTATGGAATCATGCAGTTCTTGGTTTCTTCTGATTTACTTATTTCACTTAGTATAATGTTATCAAGATCCCACCATTTTGCTGTAAATGATCTGATGTCATCATTTTTTATGGCTGAGTAGTATTCCATAGTGTATATGTGCCACATCTTCTTTATCCAGTCATCTATTGAAGGGCTTTTTGGTTGTTTCCATGTCTTGACCATTGTGAACAATGCTGCAATGAACATGGGGCTACATGTGTCTATGTATCAATGTTCTGAGTTTTTGGAGTATATACCCAGTAGAGGGATTGCTGGGTCATAAGGTAGTACTATTTTCAGTTTTTTGAGGAACCACCATACTTTCTTCCATAATGGTTGTACTACTTTACATTCCCACCAACAGTGAATGAGGGTTCCTTTTTCTCCACAGCCTCTCCAACATTTGTTATTACCTGTCTTGTTAATAATAGCTAATCTAACAGGTGTGAGGTGGTATCTCATTGTAGTTTTGATTTGCATTTCTCTAATAACTCATAAAGATGAGCATCTTTTCATATATCTGTTGGACATTTGTATTTCTTCCTGGGAGAAGTATCTGTTCATATCCTCTTCCCATTTATTTATTGGATTGTTTGTTTGTTTGTTTGTTGTTGAGTTTTATGAGTTCTTTGTATATTTTGGATATTAGGCCCTTATCTGAGCTGTTGTTTGAAAATATCATTTCCCATTTAGTTGGCTGTCTGTTTATTTTGTTGTCAGTTTCTCTTGCTGAGCAAGAACTTCTTAGTCTGATATAGTCCCATTCATTTATCTTTGCCTTCACTTCTCTTGCCTTTGAAGTCAAATTCATAAAATGCTCTTTAAAACCAAGGTCCATGAATTTAGTACCTGTTTTCTTCTATGTACTTTATTGTTTCAGGTCTTATATTTAGGTCTTTGATCCATTTTGAATTAATTTTAGTACAAGGGGATAAACTGTAGTCTAGTTTTATTCTTTTGCATGTGACTTTCCAGTTTTCCCAGCACCATTTGTTGAAGAGGCTTTTTTTTTCTCCACTGTGTGTTATTGGTCCCTTTATCGAAAATTATTTGACTATATATATATGTGGTTTTATTTTTGAACTTTCTATTCTGTTCCATTGGTCTGAGTGTCTATTTTTCTGCCAATACCATGCTGTTTTGATTGTCGTAGCAATGTTTTATTTTTAAAAAATGATCAGATTCCCTCTGCTACATCCATCTAAGACTCACTCTTAACGCTTATCTCGGTCATGTGATACATTTATCTGTCCCACCCTAAAGGCCAGTCCATGAAAATATATTCTGACATTTAACCGGTCTGTGGCCCCAAAAACGTTGGGGACCACTGCTTTAGGGAATCAAAAGACAAAACTGAAACAGTGAGTATGAAATACAAAAGAGGTAAACAGAAGAGAACTAATATTACAGTATTAAAGACAGTATTGCAAATAGGGTTGTAAAGAAAATGAAATGATTGATCATATCCATGACAGAAAAGATATCCTAAAAAGGCTGTGAAACTGATTAATTTAGGAGTGAGTTTGGTAGAATAATTTTTGGTGCTAATTGAATTGAAAAATAGTTTGTTATAAGAAGAATTCTAGTGGTAAGTAAGGGGAAATAATGGTAGTGATATTGTATATATAAATGTGTTGAAGGAGTAAAGAGAATAATATAAAACTCAAGGCATATCATGGTCATGGTTACTGATTAAGGGGAGGGACTTAATACTAAAGTTAAATAGAATATTTCTCTTTTCTGTGCCATTGCCCTTGCCATTTCATTGATCTATTTTTACATATGGGTTCTACATATTTGAATCTAAAGTGATTAAATTTTTGCCTTTGCTCCATTTTCACAGACTGGCCAACAGGTTTACAAAAGCTGTGTTCCATATAAACCAGGTGCTTTCAGTGATTTAAAAAGGAAGATATTTAATTTAATAAAATTAAGATCCTGCTTGATTTTACCTATTCCACGAACCATCTAATGATCCTTTGTCTAGCACAATCTTTATATATAATAAATACCACTATATAATATATATTGGTATTTTATATTATATATTTTAACCTGTTCTTACAAACTTGTATTATGGTGCTAAGGGAAAAAAAAGTTCCATAAACCCTCTCAGATATATAATTCTCTCTATAAAAGCTCAAACTTTCTATTGACAACTCTAGATCAATTATAGTAAGTTTTACAAACTGAAGAAAACTATGTTGTCAAAGATTTATTACAGTTTATTTCTCAAGTTTGTGACATACTTATTCAAGGTTATGAGATTATTCATTATACTTTAGTATTTTCCATAGCCAAAGAAGGAAAAAGTCCTTGGAACTTGAGTATCTCTGGAAAATTTTAAAAATCACTGAAGAATAACCTTTGAAAGAACATATTCCTGTACTTTTTAAGGTCAGATGAAAGATTTTTTGATTGATAAAATGAAAGAACATGTATTTTAAAAATCCATAAATTATGACAAAAATAAAGTAAAGGCATGCAATGCGGTGCTTCTATGGGCTGAAGGCTAGATATTTAAAAGTTGGAAGGCAAAGCTATCTTCCTAGAATGGCATAAACATGGAAGGATTAAGGAATTTAAGTAGGACAGATAAATTATGAAAGATATGTTATGAGGAATAGGATTTTTAAGTCAGAAAGAGATAAGTAAAATGACTAGTTGCTGAGCAAAAGAATCTGCGATATGTAATGCTGGCTACTATGGGGTAGAAAGATAGTAGAGTACTTATGAAATAAATACCTGATTCCCAGAGACCAATTTTATTGGGACTTCTTTTTCATAAATTTTTCTTTTACTAAGGAATCTTGGTATATTAAGAAGAAAAAGATATAAATTAAAGTTATTGAGGGCTAGGTAGGAACAACTGGATGTCAAAATGACAGGCTATTCTAGACTGAGGGGAAAATCCTAACTGATATGGATGAACAGGGACTCTAGGGAGAAATAGATAATCCTACATAGATTTATGAACCAGGCATTTGAAAGGGGTAAAAAAATTTTAAACATGAAAGTTAATTATGTGATTATAAAAAGAAAATGGTTATAATCAAAGAATAGTAATGTCAGAATTCAAGTCTGCTGGTAGAGTTGTCTTGAATGACAACTGGTTCTCAAGTTAACAAAAACAGGAGATTATTGAAACAAAACAAGAATGATATTTTTAAACTTCCAAATTAAGACTCAGAGCACTAGCACTGTACTAATATTATGAGCAATGAAAATTAGCATACATGACCCTTCATTATAGAACTTGCATTTTAATAAGAAAGAATAGTATATAGCAGACATACAATTACTACAATAAGTGGATAGAAAATCTGGGAGTACTAAAATGGGGGAGATTAATTTCTAATACATGGGTTATAGAAAATATCATAAAATAGGAGACACCTGATTTAAATTTTAAGTTTTTTAATTGTATTTTGATAGAAATAATAAAAGAAGTATTTTTAACAGACTGTAATTTAAGCAGCCCAATCTGTAAATTTTAAAATACAATGTAATAGAACATTCATCAAGATAGACCAAGTTCTGAGCCATAAAGCACACTTAAAAGATTTAAAATGAAAAAAAATCATACATGTCTGATCTAGAACACAATAAAACTAAAATAGAAAGTAATAACTGAAAATTAATTGGAAAATCCCAAATTAATGGGAATTCAATAATACCTTTCTACATAACATGTCTCAAAGAAGAAACCTCAAGTGCAATAAAAAATATATAAATATATATATTGAACTAAATAAAAATAAAAACATCAAAAATTTTGAGATGTAGTGAGAACAGTGCTTAGAGGGAAATTTATAGTATTATGCATATATTTATATTAAGAATAAAGAGAAATCAAGTCAATAATCTGCATTTCCACTTTAGGAAACTAAGAAAAAAGGGCAAATTAAATCCAAAGTAAAAAAAATAAGTAAGAAGTAGAGCAGAATTAATGAATTTGAAAATAAGTAACAATAGATAAAACTTGAGAAAATCAAAAGCTGTGTGTTTTTTTTGTTGTTGTTGTTGTTGTTTTGTAAAAACTAATAAAAATTTATAAACCTCCAGACTGGCTAAGAAAAAAAAAAGGAAAAAAGAAATCTGTGATAGCAGAAATAAATAAGAGATTTAACTACAAATCTTCTGTGTTTTAAAGAGATAAAGAAAACCTACGAACAACTCTATGCCTACATTTGATAACTTAGATGAAATAGACTAACTCCTTGAAAAATAAAATTTGCTAAAACTCACACAATAGGAAATAGATAAGCTGAATAGATTTATGTTTATTAAAAATATAAATTGATAACTAATAAGCTTCTAAAACAGAAAGTACTAGGTCCAGTGGTAATTCTACCAAAACGTTAAGGAAGAAATTATATTATTTCCCAACAATCACTTTCACTGGATAGAAGCAGGGTAAATACTTTAACTCATTTTTTGAGACCAATATTACCCTAATACCAAAACAAAACAAAAACACTATCAGGAAAGACAACAGCTATAGCAACATTAACAAGAAATATAGACCAATATCTCTCCTAAACATAGATGCAAAAATTCTAAACAATCTTAGCAAATTGAATCCACAATATATAAAAATATATACCACTGCAAAAAATGATTTATCTCAGCTATAAAAACATAGTCCAACATTAAAAACTAATTGATGTTAACTATCAAAGCAACTCAAAAAAGATGTATCACATAATTATATAAATATATGCAGAAAAAAGCATTTGACAAATATAACACTCATTTATGATTAAAAAAATATTCTGAGTAAATGAAATAAAGCAAAACTTTCTCAGCTTGATAAAGAATATCTACAAAAAGAATCACACCTGACATTATAACTTGATGTTAAGAAACTAGAAAGTTCCCTACTAAAATGCCTCAAAGAACAAGACAAGAACTTCTCCTCTCTCCACTCCTTTGTACATTATACAGGGAGTCCTGGCTAATGAAATAAAGCAAGAAAATTAAAGAAAAGGTATACAGATGGCAAAGGAAGATATCAAACTGTCTTTTTTTTATATAATTCTTTTTTTTAATTTTTTACAATTTTTTACATTTTATTTATTCTTTTTTTTTTTTTTTTTTTTTTTTTTTTTACAGAGTGAGAGTCAGATAGGGACAGACAGACAGGGACGCGGAGAGATGAGAAGCATCAGTCATCAGTTTTTTGTTGTTGCACCTTAGTTGTCCATTGACTGCCCTCTCATATGTGCCCTGACAGGGGGACTATAGCAGACTAAGTAACCCCTTGCTCAAGCCAGCGACTGTGGGTCCAAGTTGGTGAGCTTTTGCTCAAACCAGATGAGCCTGTGTTCAAGCTGGCAACCTTGGGGTCTCAAACCTGGGTCCTCCGCATCTCAGTCCGACGCTCCATCCACTGCACCACTGCCCGGTCAGGCCAAACCATTTTTGAGAAGATAAATAAACTGAGATTGAAAGTGATTTAACAATTGACAAAATTCTATAGCTTACAACAGCAAATGATTTTTTACATGATATTTAATGTTTGTACTTTTTATGTGATCTGTCAATTATAAATAAGAAGATTCATTAAAAAATGTCAAGGGGGATGATGGTAGCCAAAATAATAAACTCATATGTATAATGATATGGTAAACTGAGAAAATAATCCTAAAATATATTAGATGTACTTCCTTTTAAATAATATATATTTTAAAACTCAAAGTGTCTCCAAATTTACCTGAATCTCAAGATGCTTTCAAGTAAGTCAAAATTATATGTTGTCTTAGTTTATCTTTATTCTTCCATTGAAAAACAGATATTAAGTAAGGAAATCTGAATTTGAAGCTATATTTATATTGTTTAAAAGAAGAGTTTTTTTAACAGATTGATTTCAAGTTACAAAAAGATAAATGAGATGACATTTTGATATCATTTGTTCTGGCACATCTACAGGCAGAATGCTTTTCAAGTCATTGCTGTGGATGGGATCTGCAGTGGGATCATTCAGTGCCTCTCTGCTGAAGACTGTATTGACTGGCTACAAGCAATAGCAACTAATATTTCAAACCTCACAAAACACAATGTAAGTAGTGATTCAAGTAATATCTGGCTATAGAATTTCTCAATTTGGTATTTTTTTTAAAAAAAATACACATACACACAAATATATAACTTTGCATAAACTATTTGATGCTCATCTAAGAAAATCTATTATGAAGACTTTCTATAATACTTCCCAAAAGAAAACACCTTATCCTGAGTAGCTCAATTTATCAGTTCAAGAATACTTTCACACATAGTATTAATATTTCCATCAGAAACTTGATAAACATCTACATTCATTCATTAATTATTGTGTGTGTGTGTAAAAGCATTAAAACAGTATACATTTCAAGAATACTGTTGAATTTTCTTCAGTGGCCTTAAAATTACAGCTAGTAAAGTTTGAAGTGGTTGGAGGAAGGGTAAAAGAGTTAGCATGCAGACTGAAGATGTTACCTAAGACTACACTGGTACAGGAACAGTCAAGAGATGTCCTCGTGGTAACTGCATATTGGAATAATAACATATCTCTATTATTAGGAATGGCTTCTCTAATTTTTCTCTGCCTTTATATTCCAACCTTTTTTCTTTTCATGTACCCTTCTCTTTAATATCACTATCTTCTCATTACCACTACTGATTAATAACCAAGTCAGTCCTTTCTTCCCCTTACGTTAGGGGAAGTATAGTTTAACAAAATATATAATCTAAACCTTACTTCATTGAGTATTGATGTATAGCATTTAAATTATTTTATCTTAATTATTTTAAAACATACATTAGATATTATCCATATCTTAATACTCCTCTTTCCACAACTCTTCCATGTCATCTTGGAACATTTAAGAAATCCTAAGGAAAATACGAAAGTCAAGCAAAACGATGTAATGTTTTTACCAACTAATGAACATACTGAACTCTTTTTACATAAATAACTCTCTAGATTCAAATGTTTGCACCTGTTATGAGTAAGCATAAAAGAAAAAAATATTAAGATAAATATCACCTAACCTGTGGTGGCACAGTGGATCAAGCGTTGACCTGGAATGCTGAGGTCGCTGGTTCAAAACCCTGGGCTTGCCCTGTTAAGACACATATGGGAGTTGATGCTTCCTGCTCCTCCCCTCCCCCTTCTCTCTCTCTCTCTCTCTCTCTCTCTCTCTTTTTCTCTTTGTCTTCTCTAAAATAAAAAAAGATAAATATCTAAAAATATTTCAATCTAAAAATAATTTTAAAATAATCAAGTAAAAAGTAATTATAAAATAAGTTAAAAATAAAATCAGACTATTAAAATAATATACATAAAATGTACTTACATATGTCTAAGTAATAATTAAAATAAAAAGTAAGATATTAAAATCATAATTTTATATAAATTTTTATAATATATTATGTTTTAGCAATTGAAGGACTGAGGAGAAAGTGAAAAGAAATAAAAACTAAAGAAAAGAAACAACAAGCAATAAATAAACCAGTACTAGAATCACTGGAATAATACACTACCCATTTTTTATTCTCTTTACTTACTAACTCCAGCAGTAATAATTCTGTGAAATAAGGAGATTCTCATACCTGTTTTATGTTGAAATTCCACATAGTTGTAGTTGCTAATTTAAAATTTTCTTTTTCCAGATGTCAGTGGATGATTAAAATGTTCAATCCAACCCATTTTAATTTTATATTTACCATTATTGAAGTGGCTCCAAAATATTTACAGTGCACTTAGTAGATGGTATAGAGTAGAAAAGGAAATGCTTGGAACCTGTCTTAAAGTCGCCCTTGCTCAGAGCCCATTCATTTTATTTAAATTATTCACTTCAGCTTCATTAGTTATTAGGGAAATGCAAATCAAAACTACAATGAGATACCACCTCACCCCTGTTAGATTAGCTATGATCAACAAGACGGGTAATAGCAAATGTTGGAGAGGCTGTGGAGAAAAAGGAACCCTCATTCACTGTTGGTGGGACTGTAAAGTAGTACAACCATTATGGAGGAAAGTATGGTGGTTCCTCAAAAAACTGCAAATAGAACTACCTTATGACCCAGCAATCCCTCTACTGGGAATATACCCCAAAACCTCAGAAACATTGATACGTGAAGACACATGTAGCCCCATGTTCATTGCAGCACTGTTCACAGTGGCCAAGACATGGAAACAACCAAAAAGCCCTTCAATAGAAGACTGGATAAAGAAGATGTGGCACATATACACTATGGAATACTACTCAGCCATAAGAAACGATGACATCAGATCATTTACAGCAAAATGGTGGGATCTTGATAACATTATAAGGAGTGAAATAAGTAAATCAGAAAAAAACAAGAACTACATGATTCCATACATTGGTGGAACATAAAAATGAGACTAAGAGACATGGACAAGAGTGTGGTGGTTACCAGGGGTGGGGGGAGGGAGGACAGGGGGAGAGTTAGGGGGAGGGGGAGGGGCACAGAGAACTAGATAGAGGGTGGCGAAGGACAATCTGACTTTGGGCGAGGGGTATGCAACATAATTTAATGACAAAATAACCTAGACAGGTTTTCTTTGAATATATGTACCCTGATTTATTAATGTCATCCCATTACCATTAATAAAAATTTAATTAAAAAAAAAAATTATTCACTTACATATTGGAAAGGAGGAATGGCAGAAGCTCTGGTTTAGTTAAGTGGGTTCCAACTAAAGCATAAACCAACTCCCATTGGGCATGTGTCATTATTTTTTTTAATTTTTATTTTTATTTTATTTATTCATTTTTTAGAAAGGAGAGAGAGAGGGAGAGAGAGGAGAGAGAGAGAGAGAGAGAGAGAAGGGGGAGGAGCAGGAAGCATCAACTCCCATATGTGCCTTGACCAGACAAGCCCAGGGTTTTGAACCGGCAACCTCAGCATTTCTAGGTCGACGCTTTATCCACTGTGCTACCACAGGTCAGGCGGTGTGTCATTATTTTGAGTAAAGTGGACTTGAAAATATTTATAAAGGCAAAATGTATGAACTGCAGAGAATAAAATTTATAAAATGTAGAGAAGTACTTGCTTCAAGTTACTATTTCTGGCCCTCATTATTTATCAGTTATAAGCTCAAATATCTATAAAAGTTTATTAATTTTTATTTCTATTATCAAATTATATTAAATAACTGAAGATCTTAAAATATGCTGATGTAATAATATAAAAATCTTGGTAACCTTAGGAGGGGTAAATGTTTTTTTATATGGAACGAATATGGTCAGTAGATAGATTTTGATAGGCTAATAGAGTTTTCAATTATCTTCACTTTATGATACTATGCACTTAGCAATACTTGCCTGCTGTGTGGAGGCTGAATAGTAAGCTCAGAAGCAGCTGTTTCTCTGTCAAAATCTCTGATGAGACTACGGTTCTAATTGACTCTTGATTATAGACTTATGAGAAACCCAGAAAGAAAGGATCCAGAACCCAGTTAAGCCACACCTGGATTGCTGACCTACAGAAAATATAATATAGAAAATGTTTTGTTAAGTCATTAAGTATTGGAATTACAGCAAAAAGGAACTATATTTGTTTCTTAGAGCTGCTTTATAAATGACAATAAAATTGGTAGCATAAAACAACATAAATTTCACCCTGGCCAGTTGGCTCAGTAGTAGAGTGTCAGCCAGGCATGTGGATGTCCCGGATTAGATTCTAATCAGGGCACACAAGAGAAATAACCACCTGCTTCTCCATCCATCCCCCTCCCCCTTTTTTCTCCCTCTCTCTCTCTTTTTTTCCAGCAGCCATGGTTTGGTTGGTTCAAGCACATCACCCCTGGCACTGAGAATGGCTCTGAGAAGCCTCTGCCTCAGGCACTAAAAATAGCTCATTTGTGAACATTGCCCCAGATGGGGATTGCCAGGTGGATACCCCTTGGGGCACCTGTAGGTGTCTGTCTCTCTATCGCCCTTCTTATTTGGAAAAGAAGAAAATAAAAGCGATTAACAAACAAAAATTTTTCTCCCACAATTTTCAAACCAGAAATCCAAAATCAAGGTAACATCAGGGCTTAAAGTCTCTAGGGAAGAATCCATTCTTTCCTCGTCTAGCTTTTGATGGTTGTCAGCATTTTTTTTTTAGCTCTAGTGGTCTCTGGATAAAATGTTATAATCTTTGTCTCCTAATTCACATAACTTCTTGTTCCAGGTGTCTAGTCTTTTTTATATGTCTCTTACAGGAACCTTGGTGTTTGAATTTAGGACCCTCTCAAGTAGATAATCCAGGATGATCTCACCCCAAGATCCTTAACTTAATTACATTTGCAAAGACACTTTTTTCAAATAAAACTTTTGCACATTTCAGAGATTTGATGTGGGTATTTGGGTGGGGGGGGGGGGCGGTCACATTTTTGGCCTACTACTAATACCAATACAGCAGTTAAATAACAAGCTTAGATTTAAACATTGGGTTCTGTTTTATCTTCTTTGACAGTGTCTTTAATATTAGTTGAATTTTCAGTCTTTATTCTATACTGCTTGGGAGTTAGCCCAGAACTTTCTTCAGTTCACACATGGAATTAGGTATCTTTTTCTCCTAATGACTTCTCTGTAAGATACTCCTGACTTTCTCTGGTTGCCCAGGAGCTCCTGTCTTGATTTTTTCAGAAAGTCAGTTTCTTTGTGAGTTTAACCCCTTACACTGTTGTACATTTGCTCAGACAAGTAAATATCAGGTAAAGTAGACTTTATGGCAAATATGTTAATATAAGATAGAGATAGTTGCTTCATAATTATCAAAGTTTAATTCATTAAATAGGGAAAACAAATGCAATTAAATAATAGAGGCAGCCCTGGCCAGTTGTCTCAGTGGTAGAGCATCAACCCAGCATGTGGATGTCCCGGGTTCAATTCCTGATCAAGGCACACAATAGAAGTGCCCATCTGCTTCTCCACCCCTCCCCCTCTCCTTTCTCTTTACCTCTCTCTCTCCCTCCTGCAGCCAAGGCTCCACAAGAGCAAAGTTGGCCTGGGCACTGAGGATGGTTCCATGGCCTCTGCCTCAGGCACTAGAATGGCTCTGGTTGCAATAGAGCAATGTCCCAGATGGGCAGAGCATTGCTTCCTACCAGGCTTGCTGGGTGGATCCCGGTCAGGCACATGTGAGAGTCTGTTTTTTTGTTTTTTGTTTTTGAGAATTATGCTCTATAGTAGATGCAAGTAAAATGTTGAGGATGATAGTAAATTAATAAAAAAAATATGAGAGTACTAAAGATATTTTTTCTTAATGTTTCTTAATGTCTATAGTGAATTTCAGAGAACAGACTAAAAATAAGAAAGAAGTGTAACTTTATTATTTTTTTAATATATTTTTTAAATTTATTGACTTTACCGAGAAGGGGGGGAGCGAGAAGTATCAACTCATAGTTTCTTCACTTTAGTTGTTCATTGATTGCTTGTCGTATATGCCTTGACGGGACAAGCCCAGAGTTTGAACCAGCACCCTCAGATTTCCAGGTCAATGCTTTATCCACTGCACCATGACAGATCAAGTTAATAAGTGTGACTTTATTATGAAGCCACCTAATTAAACATAACTTAGTAATAGTCATGTTGACAGTAGGTACCTTGATATGATGTAGTAAAAATATTACTTTACCACTGTGATCTTCTACAAATTTTGTGGTCTCATGAGAAAAGCATCAAAAAAAATTCCAATTGATGAAGATTCTACAGAATGCTTGACCAATAAACCTCAAAAATGATGCCGTGAATAACAAGGTAAGTCTGAAAAACTTCAAAAACCAAAAGTAATCTAAGTAGAGATGGTGATTAAATGATATGGTATCCTGAATGAGATTCTGAAACTGAACAGAATATTATAACCTTGGCTGGTTGGTTCAGTGATAGAACATCAGCCCAGCATGTGGAGGTCCTGGGTTTGATTCCCAGCTAGGGCACAGAGGAGAAGCACCCATCTGCTTCTCCACCCCTCCCTCTCTCCTTTCTCTCTATCTCTCTTTTCCTGTCACACATCCAAGGCTCCACTGGATTAAAGTTGGCCCTGGCACTGAGGATGGCTCTGTGGCCTCTGCCTCAGGCACTAGAATGGCTCCAGTTGCAGCAGAACAAGTGCCCCAGATGGGCAGAGCATTGCCCTCTAGCGGGCATGCCAGGTGGATCACGGTTGGGCGCATTCAGGAGTCTGTCTCTCTGCCTCCCCGCTTCTGACTTCAGAAAAAGACAAAAAAAAAAAAAAGAATAGTATATACACTTGCAGAAATCTTAATAGAGCACAGATTTGGTTAATAATAATGTATTGCTCTTGGTTCAGTAATTTTAACAAATCTTGTATGGTAATTAAATATAGATACTAATAATAGGGAAAACTGGATGTGTCATATATAGAATTTGCCATTTTTTAAGTTTTTCTGTAAATCTAAAACTATCAAAATAAAAGGTTTATTTAAAAATATGCATAGCCTGACCTTTGGTGACACAGCAGATAAAGCGTCAACCTGGAAACGCTGAGGTCGCCAGTTCAAAACCCTGGGCTTGCTTCTTGCTCAGTTCAACTCAGTTCAACTCTGAGTTGATGCTTCTTGCTCTCCCCTCTTCTCTCTCTTTCTCTTTCTCTCTATCCCTCTCTCTCTCCTCTCCAAAATGAATAAATAAAAAATATATTTAAAAATATGCATAAGTGTGTATATATGTGTATATAATATAAAAGTATGTATGCATATGTTTTACATTAGATATGAATATATTTTGAGATAATTGTCAGCTCCATGATTTATTAATACACTTTTTTATTTAATAAATATTTTTGAAGGCCTACAGTATCATTGTGCTATGGGTTGACACTATAACTTTGAGCAAAAATGGATATACTTTACCCTCATGGAGCAAATAGTTTAATGATAAAAGGAGGCATTAACTAAGTAAACACACAATTAAATGTGAAATTACAATTTTTATGGATAACATAAAAAAGTGTTATAAGAGGCTATATCTGTACCTATTCAGAAACGTAAGAACAGTTTTCTAAAATTTATATATAAACAATGAGAAAAATAGGTGAATTGGTGGGGAAAGATTTTATGCAGAGTTAATAGTATGTTTCTGTACAAGAGAAAAATTAATAGACTTAATCACAACAATGAATTTTATTTAATATGAAAATTGTTACAGATCGTGAGTACAGTAAAAATGATTAGGTCAAAATAGTGAATTTTTTATAAATTTTTATTTTTTAAGAACAGAATTTTAATTTCATGTACATTCTTTCTGCATCTGTGGTGCTAAATGTTCATTTTCTTATGAAATAAGAATTATAATAGAAGTCTCTTTTATTTTATGTTCATCTTTAATAAAATAAGAGAATGTTAACTGTATGCTATTATTATGCCAACCTGAAGCTTTTAATATTTTTAATGGAAATATATCTCCAAATTGGTAATTTAAAGCCTTGCCAAATAAGGAGGGTCTAGATATATTCTTAAAACAACTTGAAAATATAAAATTATTAATACCAAATAACTTACTACCAAGATTGAATGAAAATGATGATGTAATTAGAATAACAAAAGTCATTAAGAAGAGGTTAGATTTTAGAAAGTCAACAAAACTCATTCCTCAACTCTCTTTGAGGATAATCTCATGTAACTCCAGAATATTGGTGATATTAATTGATTAAATTACACAATTATTCACACACAAACACACTCACTCAAGACATAGAAAAAAATTATACTAATTGACAACTAAAGTAATAGAAAAATACCTAGATATGTATGACTGAGTTGGGAATATAAGCAATGATGAGTAAGCTGTATTTATATATATATGCTAGACCTGAAATTAGAAAGAAATATGACTTAAAACGCTGTATTGTTTGAGGAGTCAAAAAGAATTGAGACTGACACTTTTGCAGAGGTATTTTTTGAATATGGAAAAGTGCCAGCATTGGTGTCATCAGACTTAGTATGAAGTCCTAAATTCTCTATTTACTAGTTATGGGATTCATATTCCTCATCATAAACAGGCACTAAATTGATTCAGTCATTGTGAGGAAGAAATCAAGAGAGCATTTAAACATTCTGGACCATAAATGATGCTCTAACATTTGCTTTTTCCATCTCTCCAGTTGCATTCTAAATTAATCATTAAAACATCAATAAAAGGAAGTGTTGATTTATTTATTGTGAGATTGCACAATTTTGTTTGGTCAAATTATCATTTGAAATTTTGAAAAATAGTTCTTTAGGTAACAGAATGTTAATAAATCTGGGCATAGTGAGTTATAAAAGTGTCTATTAGTGACTAGACCATTAAGCAGCTATGATTTTTGGCAAACCAGACATGTGCACCTCAGTCTCCTCATCTTTAAAAGAGACAGAGGAAGCAGATAAGATGCAAAGCTATCTTTCATCTAGTGTTTCATGAACCCCACTTTTCTCATCATTCTTTCCTACTACAACACTAAAATAATCTCTGATATTCTAAATTTTCTATGTATATCCTATGCATGCATTTCCTGTATTAGAATAGAATGTGTTACTTGAAATGTACTATGTGTGAATAGATGATGATGATAGATAGATAGATAGATAGATAGATAGATAGACAGATAGATAGATGATAGATAATTTAATGCTTCTCTTTCCTTAAAGGTTCATTGAAATTAATGTTCTCTTAAGTGAGAATATATAATTGTAATAAGTCAGATTCTCAAAATATATCATTTATATTTTATTATGTGAAAGGGAATAGACTCTCTCCTCCAAATGTGTGTATCAATTAAGAATGTTTTCAATGACAATTAAGAGAAAAATTAAGAATTAATGAAATAATTAGATTTTGTTTATAACTGACAAGGAATCTGGATAGTAGCATTTTTTGGCTTCCTTTGAGTGGTTCTGTGAAGCCACCAAGGACCCATCTTTCATCTATTCACATTGTTGACTCTTACCTTATGTTTGCTACCTCATGGCCACACAAGGGCTGCAATACTTCTGAACATCACTTTAGTGTTAAGAGTAAGAAAGAAAGGGAATAGAAATAAATAGCACCCCCTATACAGTATATCTTCCCTTAATCAACCAAAGTGAAAATTCCCTAAAAACCCTTTAGTGAACTGAGTAATTCTCACCCCTCATTCTTCTGAACTCAGTCCCATGACAGTTCCAGCAGGAGGGGGCCGAGCGCAATGAAATTGGCTAATCTCTATATTCTTTAGTGTTTACAGTAGGATGTTATAAAGAAAATTGTGAATAACTTTTGATTCAGATAAACAACAGTCTACACCACATTGCTTAATACTAAAGATATATTAATCCTAAAGAAAATGCATAGAAATATGCATTTTTGTGGGATCATCAGAGTCCTTCATAATTCACACACCTATACATACACACAAAAACACAAACAAATTTAATCCTTCTTTTGAGTTTACTCATTAGATATTTTATCTATCCTCATATTTTACTCATTTATCTTCAGAAATAAAATAAATTGGGGGAGGTTATACACATACTTATATGGAGATCTGAAATAGTGGATAAAAGACATTTATTTGCATGTGGAACAAATGTAATATTTTTCTATAAATATGTTGGTTGTGGAAAGCTAAAAAGAAAAACTTTTATTATAACTGCCACATTGAAAAGACTTGACAAATCTTGTAAGTGAATTGAAAGTCATGAAAAAACGAAACCTAACTGAAAGGAGATTTACTGAAAATGAACTAAAGACTATGATCTCTAGCATGTAGTTCTGGCATGCATAGGTGTTAAATATACCCCCTCCCCTTTATAGCAGCTAACATGTCTGAGTCCTTAAATGAACTTTTTTAGTGATAGCTTGTTGTTGTTTTCCACACTGTTTTTCTTTATATAAAAATTTGTCAGAAAAAAGTATTTGTCAGACATGCAGTTCTCAAACAAAAATAGGTAGCAGAGAGTAAAAGCAAACCACTTCAGAGTCAGTAACTTAGAACAGAATAAAATTAAGAGAAATTTTGGTAATTATATGTATATTTTTCACAATAATATATTTGCATTTTACACAATTAGAGTTTCTTTTGACATTTTATGTCAGGAGACATTTCAATAAATCAATTAACCTACTTTGTCCTTTGGTAAACTACTTACTAAAAGTTAAAAACATTTTTAATTTTTTTTGATATTAGAAAATATTAGCTACCCTAGCCGGTTGGCTCAGTGGTAGAGCATCGGCCTGGCGTGCAGAAGTCCCGGGTTCGATTCCCAGCCAGGGCACACAGGAGAAGTGCCCATCTGCTTCTCCACTCCTCCTCCTCTCCTTCCTCTCTGTCTCTCTCTTCCCCTCTCACAGCCGAGGCTCCATTGGAGCAAAGATGGCCCGGGCGCTGGGGATGGCTCCTTGGCCTCTGCCCCAGGCGCTAGAGTGGCTCTGGTTGCAACAGAGCAACGCCCCGGAGGGGCAGAGCATCACCCCCGGTGGACAGAGCGTTGCCCCCTGGTGAGCATGCCGGGTGGATCCCAGTCGGGCGCATGTGGGAGTCTGTCTGACTGTCTCGCCCTGTTTCTAGCTTCAGAAAAATACAAAAAAAAAAAAAAAGAAAGAAAGAAAATATTAGCTGATATTTATTTGCACAACCTAAAACATCTCCTTTGATATTAACAGAATGATTCTTGCCTCACCTATCCCTCTTCCCCCATTAGGCCTCATTTTTTTTTCCTGGCCAGAAAGATTCCAGTTCTTAATGTGTCAACAGTCTGAAAGCTACAGGAACTGTACAGGTGGACTTACCTTGACACACATTCCCCTTCTGCCACCCGTATTCCCAGAGGGGAACTTCAACATGATTTTCACTTTGTCTATATGGACAAGAGCTGATCCCACCGGGCCCATAATCTCTGTCAGGACTATGTGTAATTCAAAAGGAATATAAAGTAATTAATTCCTCATCGGTAATATATTGTTCATTAAGAGAAAAGGCAAAAAGAAGCTAGGTAACAAGTCACTTTCTATTCCTCAATAAATGAACTATTTGGAAATGCAGTGATTGCATACTGTAGACCAGGGGTCCCCAAACTACGGCCCGCAGCTGCATGCGGCCCCCGGAGGCCATTTATCCGGCCCCCTGCCACACTTCTGGAAGGGGCACCTCTTTCATTGGTGGTCAGTGAGAGGAGCACATTGACCATCTCATTAACTAAAAGCAGGCTCATAGTTCCCATTGAAATACTGGTCAGTTTGTTGATTTAAATTTACTTGTTCTTTATTTTAAATATTGTATTTGTTCCGTTTTGTTTTTTTACTTTAAAATAAGATATGTGCAGTGTGCATAGGGATTTGTTCATAGTTTTTTTTATAGTCCGGCCCTCCCATGGTCTGAGGGACAGTGAACTGGCCCCCTGTGTAAAAAGTTTGGGGACCCCTGCTGTAGACATAGCACACTTGACTGAAAAACCAAAGTGTCTCATTGAAAAGCTATGGCCAGCACAGTGACTTAGGTAACTTGACTGAACAGCCAACAGTGTTTTAAGTGACTTATGCAACTTATCACCTTATATTTGCTGTCTGCTGTCCTGCCTCACTTACTTTTACATTTCAGTCTTGTTTCCTTGAGATTAAATGTCCTTCCTCAATAAAAATTTAACATGTGCAATTTTTTTCTCAGGCTCTACTTCCAAGAAAACAAGACTAAGAAAATATTTTAACCTCTAAATGTCCATTACAGAATACTGAGCATCCCATAAGAGACACAGACTCAACAAGTAACAGGCATAGCAGGAAAGAGAAGGCATAACTGAAAAGTGCTAAGTAGGGAAATAAAGGACTGTGAGGGAATTATGCAAGAAATCATTTTGAGTTTTCAGTTGCCCAATTAAATATACTTTAGAATACTCTTATTCTAAAATGGAACTTAAAAGCTAAAGACTACTGACTAGCGGACAGAAGTAGCTACAAACATGTTCTGAGGATCTATCTGAATTCTTATATATAAACAATATGCATTTCCCTTATTAAGAATCCTGAGTTGTAATTTAGCAATGGCAAACCTATTTTCTTCATATATGACTAACATTGACCGATAAAAAAATTTGAGGCCCTGGCCGGTTGGCTCAGCGGTAGAGCGTCGGCCTGGCGTGCAGGGGACCCGGGTTCGATTCCCGGCCCAGGCACACAGGAGAAGCGCCCATTTGCTTCTCCACCCCCCCCCCTTCCTCTCTGTCTCTCTCTTCGCCTCCCGCAGCTGAGGCTCCATTGGAGCAAAAAGATGGCCCAGGCGCTGGGGATGGCTCCTTGGCCTCTGCCCCAGGCGCTAGAGTGGCTCTGGTCGCGGCAGAGCGACGCCCCAGAGGGGCAGAGCATCGCCCCCTGGTGGGCAGAGCGTCGCCCCTGGTGGGCGTGCCAGGTGGATCCCGGTCGGGCGCATGCGGGAGTCTGTCTGACTGTCTCTCCCCGTTTCCAGCTTCAGAAAAGAAATAAAAAAAAATTGATAATTTATTGAAACCCACAATGATTCTAGTTATTAAGCACACTTAATCCTCCGATTTTCTCCTCTTTTTCACTTTTTCTGTAGTGTTATATATGTTCTGCTAAAATATATATACCAAAGTCCTAAAATTACTTATTGCATATATGTTTTACCAATCATACCACATGATTATTGAAGATACAAATCCTGTACTTTTGACATTCACTTGATGTTTGACATACAGTAATTTCAGTGATGTTTAATAAATTTATAGAAGGATGAAGGAATCAGTTCTGAACAAATAGACATTGACATTTTTAAACAGTTGATACTTACTTTCAGTCTTCTAATTCATGATAAGGTGAGTGTGTCTGTCTGTGCGTGTGCGTGTGTGTGTGGTATAGTGTGTGTTACATTATATGTGAAATATATAATATATATTATATATATATGCTAATCTGAAAGATGATAGATACAATTGAACATTTCTTATACTAAAGGAAATAAAGTTTAAGAGATCTCAGATACAACACCAAATTATGCTGAGGTATTGATTTACTGTTAATGGTTATGTTTTTAAAAGCAACATGGTATGCTGTTAAAATTTTACTCACAGGTATCAAGAATAACCAATGTAGTAAAGGCACAGAATCCATATCATGAGAATAAAAATGAAAACTATAAGCTGAAATGTGTCTTCTTAAAAAAAAGAAACCACTTAATTTTTCCATTTACATGATAAAGGCAGAGTTTTATCAGCAGCTACAGAATGAATTATTACTTTGATGTGTCCCATACTAATATTTGTCATCAAGTGGACTTATATCTAAAGAATAAAGCTCTCTCTTAGTTCTCACATATCTATTAAATAATATTAACCAAAAAAAAAATCTCTAAGGGAATTAGAAGATTGTTTCTTGATTGCATAAGAATAACTTGCTTATATAAATCTTCAAATTTTATCTTCACTAGAAAATATACCTTGTTAACAAGATCTCACAGCATCTGTCTTGAGAGCATACCACTCCAGTCATCCAAACTGACTCATATATGAGGTTAAAAAAGTAAAAGATTAATAAAATAAGGATAAAAATTTAAAATATGATTATTACTAAAATTTAAAACAATTGAACAGAAACTTTTTCTAAAAATATTTAAAGTGTGATGCAAGACATTTTTAAAAGAAATATTTGAATTTCCTATTGTATTTCTCTTTTGGTCTAAAGGGTAGACAAAAAAAATATTACTGCTTTAGTTTCTAGATACAATTGAATATAAATAATAAAGGGATTTTAAAAATTAGGAGGATATTTAAAACAAATGAACACTCCTTTATTTCCAAATTTTGTTTTCAATAAATTAACCTTGAACAAATATTTGTTAGTTAAAGTTATGCAATTATCTGTATCTGAATTTAACATTTCAGCAATAACTAAGCTTCCTTTAAGCGGTTTTCATCATTTTTTATTCAGATAATTTTTTAAACAAAAAGAGAAATAAACATTCATTATTTCCCTCAGCATTTAGACGAGGTAAATATTATTCCTCAAAAAAAGTTCATAATATTTAAGCAGATGTTTATTTTTAATATTAGATAAATTGTAGTAAAGTAGGATTATTATTATCCATTTATTTCTTGCATAGACTATAAGGACTATCATTTGAAAACACTTGTGAGGGATTCCAAGATTTCTACAGAGTAGGTAGAAGTTTCCCTCTCATGCTTACAGCACTAAACCAGATTTATAGCTAAAGTATAGAGCAATCAATCTGAATAATCAACTGAAGGCTATCTAAGTAGAAATATCATGATCAAGGATTTGAGAGACTGTGTAAGAAGGGTGGAGATGCGGAACAGGCTGGCTCTTGCACCCACCTCTGGTGGCTGAGAAGCTGGAAAGATATCTTGGCTATAAATCTCTCTCTCCGCAGGAGCATGGGTGTATCAAATTCATGAGAGATCCTCAACCCAGAGTAAGAGAAGGAAGTGGAGCCTGAATAGTATCTGATGGTGAAAATCAGTGGAGATTCAGATGCCTGTAGAGAAGGGAGTCTGCTAGAGACCCAGATGCCATCTTTCCAGGGTCAAACACTTTTTTACTGTTTCATCACTAGCTGAAGGAGTGTAATGTTTGGTCCTCCAACCACTGGCAACACCACTTTGCTGTGCTCAAGTCCTGAAGAGATGTGTTCTGGTGGCACCCAGGAGGAATCTTTGGTGCCCTTTTTTTAAAAAAAAAACAAACAAAAACAAAACTCTTAGCAGAGACTCAGACAGTAACTTAACTGTGAAGCTTTGGAAAGGGACCATTCTTTCACACCTTGAGCAGGCAGCAGGCTTCCCCCTTACCAATTGAATCACGTGGCTTCCTTACCATTCTGTGGCCCTGTGCTGCTGCTAAGTTCTATCACACAGGGAGATCAGAGTGCCACACAGAGCTGGGACTTTCAGAGTGTCATCTCTTAGAAGAGTTGTCTGGGGATCATATAGGCAGGTGGAAGTTTTATGGCTACATCACAAGGGGACCACTCTTATTTCCCCTGCTAGCTCAGTCCATGCTATCCTAGAAAGGAGAAGAAGGCCTTACCCCCAATCCACCCCCCCCCACTGATTGTTTGGGTCTGCCCTCTCAAGTGCTGCTGGTCTTGCCCTGCTGAGCTCAGTTCTCCAAAAGGAAGGCAGGGTTGTTTGGAGTTGGGACATTTGGAGCATGTCACCTTCACAAGGTATTGTCTATGACTGGGACAAAGTGTTTAGTCCCTCTTGCAGCTCAGCAGGCATCAGCAACCCAACTGGCTCTGGCAAGCACCACCAGCTCCAGTGGCTCTGGCTGCACCCAACCTAAACTGCAGTACACTCTTTCTGTTTGAACTAAAGCTGGAGACTCTGGCAGAGACTGAGTGGTTTGACTATGGATTAAGGGCCACATTTCCTCCTTCAGTGCCTAACCTAATGACCCCCAAGTAGGGGACACCCTAGACCCATTCTCCAAACATTAGTCACCCTGCCATAAAGAGCACATGACTTGTGAAAGTGTCTGTTGGTCATGGCCAGCCTGAGGCCCATTCTGTAGTTTTTTATCAGAAGGTTCTAGAGGAAGACCAGGCAACTGTAGGAGTAGGTGGAGTAGCTAATAGGTGTAAGTGGACCTCAAGGAACCTCAGACCTTTTATAGACCTGTCTCCAGCCCTGAGCTAAAGAAAGTATACCCTTGTACACAGATTAAGCCCTCTTACATACACTCAGGCCCAGGAGATGCAGTCACAATAAAGAGGATGGTAGCTCTGGACAGGTAGCCAGAGGCCAGTTATATACAACATCTGACATCAACCTGAACACCTCCTAAGTAGACCCAGAACCAACATCACCAGTGGTGGGCTTCAGACGACACAATAACTCAACTCAACTAGCTACACAAAAAGCACACCCAAAAGGAGGATTCTGGCAAGCATCAGACCCTGCTAAAAACAACTTCACACTGTGGGACAGCTCCTACACAGCAAATATAACATGGTAATCAAGGTTTATTGTTACACTTAGTCAGCTTGAAGGGCTAACTCCATCCACAAAAGGACCGACAACATTCAAAACTTACCTTCAATAGGAAGGTGCACATAACCCACAAGAAATACTTCTGAAGACTGAGCTCAGGTGATCTGGAAGATTGTGCCACTGAACATAACAAGACACCTACATAATAAAGCAATTTTAACACATTTGAGAGTCATAGCAGATCTAATACACAGAGACAAAATGGAGAGACAAAGAAATATGTCCCAAATGAGAAAACAAGAGAAATCTCCAGAAAAAGAATTAAGTAAAATGGAAGCAACCAAAATACCAAATGCAAAGTTTGAAGCAGTGGTTAAAAGGACATTCAAGGTGCTTAAAGGGAGACTGGGTGATCTCAGTGAAAATTTAAAGAGATAGTAAGCATTAAAAAAGACATAGAAACCATAAAAAAGTCACAAATGAAGAATAAAATATCTGAAATGAAGAATACTAGAGGTAATCAACAATAGGTTAGATGAAACAGAGAATCTAATCAGTGACCTAGATGATAAGATAACAAAAGTACCCAAACAGAAACAGAGCATCACAAAGAAAAGAGAATTAAAAAATAAGAAAATTTTAACAGACCTATGGGATGACATCAAGCATAACATCTGCATTATAGGGAAAATAGAAAAAGAAGAGAGTGAGGAAAGGAGAGAACTTGTTTTAATAAATAATGGCTGAAACCCTTCTTAAGTGAGTGAATGAAAATGTCATTCAAGTTTAGGAAGTACAGAAAATTCCAATCAAGATGAACTGAAAAAGGCCCACACCAAGGCACATCAGAATTAAAATGGCAAATGTTAAAGAGAAAAATCTTAAAAGGAGTAAGAAAGAGACAGTGAGTTACCTACAAGGAAGCTGCCATAAGCTTGTTAGTGGATTTCTCAACAGAAATAGTTTGGTTTAGAAGGGATTGGCATGATACATTTAAAGTGATGAAAACCAAGGGACTATAACCAAAACTTACCTATCAGCAAGGTTAGTATTTAAAATTGAAAGTGAAATAAAAAGCTTCTCAGACAAAATAAAGCTAAGCAAATTCATTAACATCAAACCAGTATTACAAGAAATGTTAAAGGACCTGCAAGAAGAAGAAGAAGGAGAAAAAGAAAGAGAAGTAGGAGAGGCAGAGGAGAGGGAAGAAGAGGAAGAAAAAAATAATAAGAAGAAACAAATAGAGATAGAGAAAAATGTAGGTATAAAGAATAAAATGGCAATAAATAAGTACCTGTGAGCTTGACCAGGCAGTGGTGAAGTGGATAAAGCATCGGACAGGGATACAGAAGACCCAAGTTTAAAACCGCAAGGTCACCAGCTTGAGCTTGGGCTCGCAAGCTTGAGCATGGGCTAACCAGCTCAAGCGTGGGGTCATTAGCTTGAGCATGGGATCATAGACATGACCTCATGGTCGCTGGCCTGAGTACAAAGGTAGCTGGCTTGAAGCCCAAGATCATCGGCTTGAGCCCAAGGTGCTGGCTTGAGCAAGGGGTCACACACTCTGCTGTGCACATATAAGAAAGCAATTAATGAGCAACTAAGGAGCTGCAATGAAGAATTGATGCTTCTCATCTCTCTCACTTTCTGCCTGTCAGTCCCTCTCTGTGTATCTCTCTGTCTCTGTCACCAAAAGATAGTACCTGTGAATAATAACTTTAAATTTAAATGATGTAAATGCTCCAATCAAAAGATAAAAGGTGCCCTGGCAGGTTGGCTCAGTGGTAGAGCGTCAGCCTGGCGTGCAGGAGTCTTGGGTTTGATTCCCAGCCAGGGCACACAGGAGAAGTCCCCATCTGCTTCTCCATCCCTCCCCCTCTCCTTCCTCTCTGTCTCTCTCGACCCCTCCTGCAGCCTAGGCTCCATTGGAGCAAAGTTGGCCCAGGCACTGAGGATGACTCTGCGGCCTCGCCTCAGGCGCTAGAATGGCTCTGGTTGTAACAGAGAGACACCTCAGATGGGCAGAGCATCGCCCCCTGGTGGGCGTGCCGGGTGGATCCTGGTCGGGCGCATGCAGGAGTCTGTCTGACTGCCTCCCCGTTTCCAGCTTCAGAAAAATACAAAAATACAAAAAAAAAAAAGATAAAAGGTAGCTGAATAGATAAGAAAATATGACCCATATATATGATGTCTTCAAGGGATCCACCTCAGAACAAAATATACTCACAGACAAGAAATAAAGAGATGGAAAAAATATATCATGCAAATGGAAATAGAAAAAGAATGGAAATTATTGCTGGCATAACAATAATTATATCTGACAAAATAGACTTCAAAACAATGGCATCCCAAGAGACAAAGAAGATCATTACATAATACTAAAAAGATTGCTCCAAAAAGAGGATATAATCCTTGTAAACATATAAGCAGCCAACATAAAAACACATAAGTATATAAAGAAAATTTGGGTGGACATTAACACAGACTTCAACAGTCATAATAGTGAGTTTTAACACCCGTTGAACATCAATGGATAGATCTTCCAAACAAAAATCAACAAAGTAACAATGACCTTAAAAGACACATAGGAACAAATGGACTTAATTGATAAATACATAACATTTAACCCAAAGACAGCAAAATATACATCCTTCTCAAGTGTAAATGGAACATTCTCCAAGATAGATGACATGTTAAAACATAAAATAAGTCAACAAATTAAAAAACTATGAAATCATAACAAACATCTTCTCTGACCACACCAGTATGAAACTAGATACCAATTACAATAATATTTTTTAAAATATTCCAATGGAGGGAGGCTAAGTATTATTAAATAATGAATGGGTTAACAATAGATCAAGAAAGAAATAAAAAGTTACCTAGAAACAAATGAACATAAACACACACAAAACAAAAATCTAGGACATACTAAAAGCAATCTTGAAAGGGAAGTTCATAGCATTACAAATTTACCTCAAGAAGCAAGAAAAATCTTGAATTAACAATCTAATCTTATATCTAAAATAACTAGAAAATAAACAACAATGTCCAGAGTAAGAAGAAAGAAGGAAATGACAAAGATTTAGAGTGAAAATAAATGACAAAGAAACTGAAAAAGACAATACAAAAGATCAAAGAAACCAAGAGATAGTTCTTTGAAAAGATAAAATAAGATTGACACACATTTAACCAGACTTGTCAAGGAAAATAAAGAGAGAGAGAGAGGACCCAAATAAATAAAGTTAGAAATGGTAGAGAAGTAACAACTGACACCACAGAAATACAGAAATACAAAGGAGTGTAAAAAAAATATTATTAGCTATATACCAAAATATGAACAACCTTGGTGAAAGGAATAAGTTCCTAATAACACATAATTTTCTAAAACTGAATCAGGAATAATCAGGAAAACTGACTAGACCTATTACAACCAATAGAATTCAAACAGTAATCGAAAAGCTCTCAGCAAACATATTCTGAACGAGATGACTTAAAATGACAAATTTTATGAAACATTCAAAGAAAAACTGATACCTATCCTTCTTAAACCACTCCAAAAATATTATATTAAGAAGAAATACTTCCAAGCTTCTTTATGAGGCCAGCATTATCTTAACTCAAAACCAGATAAAGACACTACAAAGCAAATAAGCAATATCTCTAATAAACATAGGTGCTAAAATCCTCAACAACATATTAGCAAACGAGGTTCAGAAATACTTTAAAAAGATTATACACCATGATCAAATGGGATTTTTTCTGGGAAATTAAGATTGGTACAATTTTTTCAAATCAATATAAGTGATACATCAGATAAACAAAATGAAGGATAAAAATCACATAATCATATCAAAAACGCAGAAAAATCATTTGAAAATATTTAGTACCAGTGTATGATAAAAACTCTCAGCAAAATGGGGAAAGAGGATCATACCTCAATGTGATAAAGGCCATATATGACAAAACCACAGACAACATCATATGCAATGGATAAAAACTAAATTTATTTCCCTTAAGATCAGGAATAAGACAGAGATGTTTGCTTTTACCACTCTTATTCAACACAGCTATAGTAAGCAGACAAGAAGAAAAAAAAGGCATCCAAATTGGAAAGAAGGAAAGAAAACTCATATTTTCAAATGATGTAATATTATACATAGAAAACCCTAAGAATGCCACCAAAAACATTCTTGATCAATAAATCAATTTGGCAAATTTGTAGGATACAGAATTAGTATTCAGAAATCAGTGTCATTTTTATACACCAATAATGAACTATCAAAAAGAGAAATTAGGAAAATAATTCCATTTACAATTGAAAAAACAACAACAAAAATAAGGTACCTGGGAATAAATTTAGCCAAGGACTTACAGACCTGAACTTGGAAAAGACTTATATGTAAGTAATGAAACCATACAAATCCTGATAAAAAACATAAACAATAAAATTTTAACAATAAAATTTTAGACATTCCTTATAGAAGTTTTTTTGTTTTGTTTATTGTTTTGTTTTGTCTTTGTTGGGTTTTTTTTTTTGTGTGCCAAGAAGCTTCTCAGTCATGGTAAACAAAGGAGAAAGTAAGCAAATGTGATTACATCACACTGAAAAGCTCCTGCACAGCAAAAGAACCCATCAACAAAATGAAAATGGAATCCACTAAATGGGTGAACATATTTACCAATGAAACATCTGATAAGGCATTAATCTTCCAAATACATAAAGAAATTATACAACTCAACACCAAGAAGACAAACAATCTAATGTTAAAAAATGGCAAAGAACCTGAATAGACACTGCTCCAAAGACAAACAAGTGCTGGTGAGGATGTGGAGAAAAAGGAATGTTTGTGCCACTGGTGGGGATGTGGAGTGGTCAAGCCACTTTGCAAAGCAGTGAGGGTTTTCCTCAAAATATAAAAAATAAAGCCTGACCAGTCAGTGGAGCAGTGGATAGAGCGTCGGACTGGGATGTGGAAGACCCAGGTTCGAGACCCCGAGGTCGCCAGCTTGAGTGCGGGCTCATCTGGTTTGAGCAAAGCTCACCAGCTTGGACCTAAGGTTGCTGGCTTGAGCAAGGGGTTACTCAATCTGCTGTAGCCCCACGGTCAAGGCACATATGAGCAAGCAATCAATGAACAACTAAGGTGTAGCAATAAAAAACTAATGATTGATGCTTCTCATCTCTCTTCGTTCCTGTCTGTCTGTCCCTTTCTATCCCTATCTCTGATTCTCTCTCTGTCTCTGTAAAATAAATAAATAAGTAATAAATAAATAAATAAATAAATAAATAAATAAATAAGTAAAATGCCTTATGTTTCAGTGACTCTACTTCTGGGAATAAGTCCAAAGAAACCCTCAATACTAATTAGAAAGAATATGTACAAGAGTTAATCAGACCAACTGATCAAAACCATGTTTTAGAAAGACCCAGCAATAACAATGAATTATCTGAAAAAGGAGAGCAATCCCTTTTGCAATAGCATCAAAAACACTACAGTACTTCAGAATAAACTTAACCAGAGAGATGAAAGATCTGTACAATGAAAACTATAAACCATTGATGAAAGAAATCGAAGAAGGTACAAGTAAATGAGAAATCATCCTGTGTTCATGGATTGGAAGAATTGGTATTGTTAAAAATGTCTATACTATCCTAATGTCTGTCTGTACTACAGATTCAATGTAATCTCTACTGAATTTCAATGGCATTTCTTACAAAAATAGAAGAAACAATCCTAAAATTCATGTGGAACCATGAATGACCCTAAATAGAAAATAATATATATGTACAAGTCATTAAACCAATTCACATGTATGTAAGTAACTGTGGAATCAAAAATCTTGAAGATTCAAAATTGTCGTGCATGGAATGTATTCTTTGTCTCAGCTTTATCTTTTTTTTTTTTTTTGTACTCATTCTTTTAAAAGAAAACACTCCTATTATGTTTTACTACCTAATGGAAGATGGTCAAATCAACTCTTAGTTATGCCATACATTTAACTTTTCTTCTTTTCTGGAAGTTTCTATAAAGTTTCAGTGTCTATAAAGCCTTGGAAATGCAAAAAACTCTTGAACACGTTTTTTTTTAACTAAGAGGTCACATAAGTTTTATTAAATTTTAAAGAGGTCTATAATTAAAACTAGTTAAGATATTTCTGTCTTTGAAATAAATGTCTTTAAAGTAACAAAAAATTTTCTAATTCTATACTCATCCTTAAGGGTAGAGGAACTACATAAATATGTAAATCTTTTGTCTGAGAGGTTTGTTTATTTTCCTTCCTTTTATCATTTAGTCCTCCCTCCCTCCCTTCCTCCCTCCCTCCCTTCCTCCCTATCTCCCTCCTTCTCTCCATATCTCCCTTCCCCCCTCCCTCCCTTCCTCCCTATCTCCCCTCCCCCCTCCCCCCTTCCCTCCGTATCTCCCTCCCCTTTCCTCTCCCTTCCCTTCCTCCCTCCCTCCTTTCTTTCCTTCCTTCTTTCTCTTCTTACTATTTTTTATATTGTGAGTATGAATTGAAATATACTTTCTATTTTTTATTAACATGTTGCAAGGGTTTCCTGAAAAATTGCAGAATGTAAATTGTATACTCTTATATTGCCAGTAGGTATTAATTGTATTCCACAATTTCAGCTTGTATATTTTGACACTATATTTAAAATATACAGCTTGTTTTGGCAACATATAACTCAAAATTGATATGTAATTAAGGAAAATATAGAATGTTTCTGTTATAAGGGATAGATTCATATTGAGTAAACCATTTCATTTAGTACAGAATATATGAAATGTTCTTCAATATTTGAGCATTTACTCTGTATTACAAAAGCTTTTTTGGACACTGAGGAAACAACAAAAATACTAAAAAACAAGGGGACAGGATCCATTCTCAAAATATTGACATAAATGGTCCTGGCTGTTGGCTCTGTGGTAGAGCGTCAGCCTGGTGTGTGGATGTCCCAAGTTCAATTCTTGGGCAGGGTGCACAGGAAAAGCACCTATCTGCTTTTCCACCTCTCCCCCTCTAACTTCTCTCTCTTTACCTCTATTTCTTCATTCCCTCCTGCAGCCAAAGCTCCAAGAGAGTGAGTTGGCCCTAGGAGCTGAGGATGGCTCCATGGTCTCCACCTCAGGTGCTAAAAAATGGCTCAGGTTGCAATGGAGCAAGGGCCCCAGGTGGGCAGAGCATTGCCCTCTAGTGGGCTTGCTGGGTGGATCCCGTCGGGTGCATGTGGGAGTCTCTTTGGGCCTACCCTCCTCTCACTTTAAAAAAAAAAAAAAAGCACATGCGGGAGTCTGACTGCCTCTCCCCATTTCCAGCTTCAGAAAAATACAAAAAAAAAAAAAAAAAAAAAAAAAAGACAATGGAAACTTTAGAAGGGATTATTAAATTAAATAATAAACTAAAAGTACAACATAGATACATTGTTTCCAAGGTTAAGTTTCTGTGGTTTTTCATAACACTATTTAACATGTTTGTCCCCTCAAACAAAAAACAGGTGACACATGTATTCAAGGAGAATGAACAATTGTGGCCCTCCAAACTGTATTTTAAATGTAGTCTGGCAAAAAAAAATCTTTAAATGCCAAAGTTTACTTTGATAATAGAAAGATAACATCATTAGTGTGAATATGGAAAGAAAATTCTTATTGGATTGTGACCTGGAATCTACTTCAGCTGTACGTATTACGCTAACCTGGTGCTATCCCTCTTAAGTTAAAGAAGTCCTCTGTCATGTTAGCAGCCATCAACTTTGAGCAGTGCTGATCCATCCACTAGTCATGTCTCTATCAACTCCAGAGGATCCCAGATGCTTGGAACAGAACTATTCTGTCACCGCAGCCTGGAACTAATGTTTTTGAAAGATGGGTTTCATATTTGAAGGAATAGGCTCAGAGACATAATTATGGAATTGAAAACCTTTACGTGTCTGCCGCATGGGACAGTGTACGTATCTGGGTTCTTGGAAACAAGATAATGTCTGCTTCTAAGGCTTGGAAGAAGTAGCTTCCAAGAAATTAAGTGGAGATTAATATATAATTTATGGGTTTATATTTTGGACAAAAAGCCTTAACATGAACTTCCTTTATGAGAATGCATTTTACTTGGTAGTTTATATCACTTGATCTTCTTTTAGAATGATGTGCTAGGCAATCTTAGTCTAAACCATTTTCTATTTCTTTTACAGCTTTAGGATTGACAGTTTATGTAATCATGTTCCATAAACATCTGGTGTTATGTGAACAGCAGTTATGTCTTTTCATCTCTACAAGGCTTCAAAATAAGCAGTTTTCAAAACAAATGACTTCTAGTGTTTTCTACAGAGAGAGAGTTAATTTATAATTTAAGTTACCTAAAATATACTTGTAAATGTAAAAAGAAGCATAAGTTTTTCAATTGATTAACAGTAATTATTCCATCTCTTTCACTCTATTTGAAATTTTTTATTCAGATTTTTGGAATAAAATACATTGTTTAAAATATAGTATAAAGAATTAGTAAAGAAGCATATGACATTGTAAATTTATGAGGGTTTAATATAAAAAAGTAACATTTTTTTAGTATTTACAATTGGAAGAATATTAATTCTTTAGTAATTGGCTTAATATCATATCATTAATGTTTTCTTATATTTTATTTTTAATGTATTTTTTGCATGTTAGAAAAACTATCTAGAACTAATTTCCAAAGTCCATTTATTAAGTTCCAAACATGTTTTTATACTATTTTAAAAAGATATTATTTTAGTTGTTGCACTAAATACTATGTCATTCTAACTCTTTCATCATTAATATAATTTTCCTTTACCTTTCTTTATATTCTTATTTTTGTCCATCTATGTTGCTCCTATATTCTTGGCATTTTTTGAGGAGTAATAGAAAATATTGTATATTTTTTATTTTTAATAGAAGTAATAGTATGCAATAAATTTATTGAAAGGACAAAGATGATAAGATTCATATGCTACAAGTTTGATTCATGAGAGGAGTCAGGTTTTATTAAGGAACATTATAACAAAAACAACAATAGGAAATACAACATGACAGATTTATACACATAAATGAAGCTAATGGTCTAGTAAATAATGAGAAAAGAAATTGGACCAGTTCTGAAGAAGGCATGTCAATTTCACAAACACTGCTTGAGGGTGGGAAAGTAAAACATCATTTCTGTGATTCACATGTATTTCCCTGTCAACCACTACTTTTATTATGTAATGTCTGTCTACATAGCTGATTTTCAGCTTTTCACAATAGATAATTCAGATTTTTTTTCAGTTTGAAAATGAAAAGCTATAAAGCTAAACATCATACACTTAAAGATAAGGGTTCACATAAAATATTTGTGTAAATTTTTTTTTTTTTGTATTTTTCTGAAGCTAGAAACCGGGAGAGACAGTCAGACAGACTCCCACATGCGCCTGACCGGGATCCACCCGGCACGCCCACCAGGGGGCAAAGCTCTGCCCCTCCGGGGCGTCGCTCTGCCTCGACCAGAGCCACTCTAGCGCCTGGGGCAGAGGCCAAGGAGCAATCCCCAGCGCCCGGGCCATCTTTGCTCCAATGGAGCCTCGGCTGCGGGAGGGGAAGAGAGAGACAGAGAGGAAGGAGAGGGGGAAGGGTGGAGAAGCAAATGGGCACTTCTCCTGTGTGCCCTGGCCGGGAATCGAACCCGAGACTTCTACACGCCAGGCCGGCGCTCTACCACTGAGCCAACCGGCCAGGGCCTATTTGTGTAAATTTATGCAATTAAATTATTTATAACAATTAATAAACCTAGCAAAAGTGGTAATAGCACAAAGTATTCAATATAAGCTTTTTGATTGATTGATAACAGACATTTAGGGATCTGCTCCTTCTGTCTACATTTTCAAACTATCCAACTTTAGCTGATAGCACCAGTAGTTTATAGAGATTTCCTTAGATGATTTCTCACAACAGCCAAACTATTTAGAAGTGATTATTGTGATGTAAGAGAAGCATGTTTTTATACATGGCCTTGCTGAAATCAAATAAATATTTCCAAGTTTTCTTTTATTTTATATTTAAAAGAGAAATACCTTGCAAGTCTGGTCTTGTAAATGAACCATTGCGTGATTCTCTAAATTTGTCACCATGTCCAGTTATTTCCTACGATCTCACATTTATCAGTAAGACAAGTAAACTAAAATTTTAAAAGAAAACAATATTCAATAATAAATTTATAAATGAAAAGAAGCTGCATAGTCTGATATAATATTATACCATCAAGTTAGCATTGTGTCTCTAGAAAACCAATAAAAAATCATAATTTGTATTAATTAGTAAAAATTCTGAACTTGGTGTAACAAAATCATTTATCTAAATCTCATGTTTATTTTTATTTTTTCACAGTTTTTTTACACCGCTTACAACAGCAGAAATTCTTTCTTAGAGGATTTACTTAAATTGTTATAAAATGACACTCATTAAATAGTTTTAAAATAAATGTTATACTTTATCTGGAGTACTGATTAAAATATTTTGACACATACACTTTATCCATTAGTGTTTGAATAGTATATTTCCTTTGTTCTTTTAGTATTAAAGCAAACTTAAAATAATATGATTTCAAAGAAAACTATAGACTGTTGCTATGTTCTTAGTAGATAATTATTTAACATTGTGTGGAAACACAGTCTTTTGGTTTCTCATAAATGAAAAATTATTAGATGAAAAATTTTTTTCAAAATCAACAAAGCTTTCTTTTTCTTTTTTATATATGACTTACTGCACAGATGATCTGTTTACTCCTCTTGAAGTGGTATCAACATTCATTAAGAAGTTTACATGAAATTTGAACAAATTTTGATATAAAATTTTTTTTCACAATTGCTGTTTTATGTGCAATGATTTTACTATGTCGATATATATTTATTCACTAAAATTTGATTCTGATAAAATTTTGGGAATCTGTGTCACTGTATTCTTGCTTTTCTTACTTTTTTTTTTATTTATCACTGCAGATTAAAAAAATCAACAGAAACTTCCCAGTAAACCAGCAGGTAAGATGAAGAAATACTTTAAAAGTCAAATTATAAATCTGTTTCATTATATTTACTATAGAAAATAATCT
Organism: Saccopteryx leptura; assembly: GCF_036850995.1. NCBI lineage: Eukaryota > Metazoa > Chordata > Mammalia > Chiroptera > Emballonuridae > Saccopteryx > Saccopteryx leptura. The sequence goes on along the minus strand of NC_089505.1, from coordinate 322,988,980 downwards.
GGTTTGAATTTAATGTTTATGTGAAAATAGTTGGTACTATTCTTAGCTATCTTCAGGAAAATATATAATTTATTTTATATTATGTGATATCTGTTTATTTAATCATGTTAAAAGCAGTTTTAAAAACTTATCTAAGTAAACTAAGTACAAACTATTTTTGATTGATTACATTTATTTAAATACAATTTTGAACTGCATGGAGAGCAATTTACATGAAATAATTTTATTGTATCAACATTTGGAAGAATTTTACATAAGTGGTCCAAAAATTATATGAATGCTGCTTCTCTCTACATTGAGTAAAAGCCCTGACATTCCTGATTTTCTTTGAGTAAACCAGTTTTCCATTGATTTTGTTGTTTATGATTATTTTTTCCCATCTATTCAGCTATTTTTATAATTTGGGGGTGGATTAACATTTTCAGAACTATAACTCATAATTTGGGGATAGCAAATTTCTATTATCCATATATTGATTATTAAACTCTTTGTGCTGTCTTAAGATATTTTAATCATGTTTAAATATAATCAGTCACACTAACATTTGTGTAACTACAGCAAATTATTTCTAAAAAGTCATTTCTCATTATTATAATGCATTACTTTTTTATTGATTACTAAATTTTGAGATGGAATTAGATTAATTTCTAAATAATTTTAAATCAAATTTTTCATTATCTTCTTTTCATAAGTTAAAAAATAAAAATTAAAGAGTATCTTCTAAATTTGCTGACTGTATTTCAAATAAGTCTAAATTAATGCAAAAAAATAAAAATAATGATTAATCAAGCCAATAATTTAGTTGGCTTGTAAGACTAACACTTGATTAAGAATAAAATAATTGATTATAAAAAAAGTGATTCCCCTTACAACTTTATTATGCTAAAATTAACTTTTGTATTACTTTCACAAAATACTGAAAAATATTAATTTGAGTGACAAAAGTAAATACGCAGTGTTTTGACTCATTGTTATTATTGTTATATTAGGTTTTTGTGATGATGGAACTACAATCACAAGAAATAAACTTACTCTTGACAACACCCCCAATTTATAATCACTGATCACAATTTAAATATCAATTATATATATTAATAAATGGTACACCAATCACAAATTAATTTTAATTGTAAAATTTTTTTAAACAAATATTAGTTTATAAAAACTAGTTTATTTTTCTTATCTATACCTCAGTTTCCTCACTTGTTCATATAAGTGCAACATATACATTTATTTTTGAGGATTGAATGATAACCCACATAAAGTTCTCTATATACGTCATTATTAACATTAATGTGTTAAATTTTCAAACCTCTTCCTTGGAATACAAAATGTATGTTCTTGTATAAATTATATCATTAATTAGGCCACCAGCCCTGACTGACTAGCCTACCAAGATCTGTGTGACTGATTTATTAATGAGGATAGCTTTGGACAACTCATTGTGTCTACAATTCTCAGAACTATTTCCAGCCATAGGTGTCCCCTGCCTCCTACATGCATTTCCTAATGACTGAGCCAAGTTAATGTTGTGGATAATTCCAGATGTTGGAGATAAGTATGTGTCTTGTCACATTCCAGAGCAAGCTGTGATTAACCTTGAGGCCTTTGTTTACCAGGCTAAAATTAGAGCTCTAGACCTGAGCTGCTGTATGAGTAGCTCTGTGATACCAGTGAAACTCCTTTTGTAGTTTTCATTCAATCCCAGGTTATTCTGATGCTGGTGGTACACAGGTCACATCTTGGAAAAAAACATTTAAACTATTTCATAGGGTGGGAGGAAAGGAAATTTTGTTACTGAGAAATTAAAATAGAAAGTTACATCAGCCACAGGGGAGAGGTTGTAATGTCCATCAATAGACATGGTTGCTTTATTGTTAGATACAATAAAAATGTTGATCTATTCATTTTGGGAATTCTTCTCAAAAATATTAATGATAAACATTTTTGAAGAATGACTATGATATCCGTTATCAGTCCTCCTTTCCCTTTTAACCTCAACATGTGAGAGTTAATAATTAGTGTAATTTATATTTACTGTGGATATTGAACCTTGATAAACCCACAGCTATTTTTTATTCATGTTGACAACTGCATTTAACACTTCCTACATATTTCTTTTAGTGACTAGTAACATTCCTTACACATCTGCTTTATCTAGGTTTTGAATAATAATGAAGTAAATAAGAATCTGAAAACTCTTAACATGTAAATAATAATAATAAATATTTAATATTCTAGCACACATATATAATAAACATAGGTAAGTATTAGTATTCATAAACTTTTATTTACTAGAATTGTGATATTATTACTGAAATTTAATTTCAAACTCTAGTATGCCATAATTTTGAAATTATAATGAATTCTTGTTATTTTAAAATTTGAAGGCAAGAGTTGATAGCTTTTTTCCTTACTGCTTTCTACCAAGTAAATGAAGTTTTTTTTTCAGAAAATCGGATTAGAGTTTAATATTTATATGTATCCATAACAAGAAAAACTCACCTTCAATGTTATATTAATGAATTAGGAAAGCAGGGTCCATTCCCCATGTAATAAAATCTGAGATGCATTAAGAAATAAAAATTTGAAAACACATATAATCTTAATTCTCATCTAGATTCAGCATTCGAACAAAACTCTTATCTTGGACTAAACCACATTGTTGTTTTATCTCAAATTTCCTTTTAACTTAATTTTTATGTAAAGTTTTCTGAATCTTAGGTTACATATATATTGATATGTAAGATTCTGATTATATAATTCAAGCATATGTTAAAGTGTTAAGTGTTTTACAATGAACACCAAGCCCCCTTATATATCTGTTGCTCTAAGCCTCAAAAACAAACACAAAATCCCCCCCAAAACAAGATATCACCCAAGATCCATTGGAACAAAAGTTTCCTGCTTCCTGTGAGATTTAATTTTAAATTTATTCCATGGCTTATAGCTATTCCAACCAGAAAAATGAAAATAAAAACAGAACATAAAGGACTCTAGAACTGGAGAAATTCACTACCGTCTGGGAGTGGCCAGTACCACAGATTAGCTCTCTAAAGTATTACCATAGCCCAGAATACATGAGATTTTCAGTAAAACCATTCTCAGTGAAGATAAAATTGTAATCCACTATTATAAACCATATGAAAAAATATACCATTATAAGAGAAAGTATATTCTAAATTTGTTTTTATCATTTTTAATTTTAAGAAATAAATATAAATTATTAAGTCAAGAAGAGAATTTTGTTAGAAATGTGGATCTGCAAAAGAACCAAATAAATAAATAAATAAAAAAGTGTCTATTTAAAATTAAAATAATTGGAAAATAGATTAAAATGAAGACAAAATATATAATTGGAAGTAATGCACCTGAGAAGATCATCAGAATGCAACACACTTGAAAAGATTAAAATATGTGAAACCTAATGTAGAAAGACTGAAAAAAATGCACAGTAAGAAATGTATAAAGAGGCCTGACCTGTGGTGGCGCAGTGGATAAAGCGTCGACCTGGAAATGCTGAGGTCATCGGTTCGAAACCCTGGGCTTGCCTGGTCAAGGCACATATGGCAGTTGATGCTTCCAGCTCCTCCCCCCTTCTCTCTCTCTCTCTCTCCTCTCTCTCTCTCTCCCTCCCTCTCCTCTCTAAAATGAATAAATAAAAAAAAGAAAAAAAAAGAAATGTATAAAGAAAGATGACTAAAAGTTCCAAAGAATCTTTAAAGAGCCACACTAACCCTTGAGCATGCTGAAGGAAAACAAAGACATACCAACAAAGGATATGAAAGAACCTAAAATTCCAGTCAGTTGGGTAGTGTGCAGTCAATAACAGGGTCAGATTGCTCTCAGTACTGTTATGGAAGATTGTTTAAAAATACTTTATTGAATGGCAATAGTGAAGTGAAGAATCAGGAATAAAAGTAAGTCATTATTTTAAATTAAAGGGTTTGGAACAAAACATATACATATTCTCTACAAGAATAAAAAAAAATCTCGGGAAACAATAATATGGTAAAGGTTTGTGTCTAGTAAGAAGTTTTCAGCCTAGTCTCCTTCTAAGCACTTGTGCTTAAATTCTGTTCCTTTCCCTTGTGAACCCTTTCATTTCAACTTTACTCACTTTGATTAAGGTTCCCCATTTAATTCCTGCACCAAGACAATCTATTTTTGTTTTGAGTTAAGTCTGTTATTCTTTCTACATTCTATTTTACATTTTCATATATTAGGATCAGTTCATTCTGATGTATTTATTGGAAGTTCTCTGGCTTTTGGTCATTTCCATTGATAATTGAAAGAAAAAAAAAAAACTGTGTCCTTGCCATTTTTAAGATGCATTGCTAATATTATGTGTGAGATTGAGTATCGTTAAAGATATTATTATATCCTTTTATATGTCTGTCTCTGAAGTTTGAACATGTTTCTATTTTCTTCTGTTTTTTTACGTATATGTAAGCATTGCATACTTATTACAAAAAAATTTACTCTGTATTTTTATGCAGCCTAATTTAACAAATCTTTTTTTATGGTTCATAGGATTTGTGTTTTCATTTTAAAAATTTCATCAACTCAAAATTAATAAAAATTAAAAATGCATTGTTTATTTATAGTAATTTTATCTCTTTATTTTTATATATTTTTTAAGATCTTAAGCATTTCTCTCTTATTGAAATTATCACATGTATGTGATAATTTAAAAAATGGTGTGTTATATTAATAAAGAATGTTTGATTAATACATCCTTCCTCTCCCTGCCCAAATTCAACTGTAAACTTTTTGAAGGTAAAGATATGAGTTTTATTATGTCATTTTCTCCTAATACAGTGCCTTATGTATTATGATTCTGGTAGAGATCTTCACATAAAGGAGTTTAGAAATATCTTTATTTATTTTTTTTTAATAATTTTATTTTTTTAATGGGGCGACATCAATAAATCGGGATACATATATTCAAAGATAACAAGTCCAGGTTATCTTGTCTTTCAATTATGTTGCATACCCATGACCCAAAGTCAGATTATCCTCTGTCACCTTCTATCTAGTTTTCTTTGTGCCCCTCCCCCTCCCCCTTTCCCTCTCCCTTTCCCCCCTCCCCCCATAACCACCACAATCTTATCAATGTCTCTTAGTTTCACTTTTATGTCCCACCTACGTATGGAATAATGCAGTTCCTGTTATTTTCTGATTTACTTATTTCACTTCGTATCATGTTATCAAGATCCCACCATTTTGCTGTAAATGATCCAATGTCATCATTTCTATGGCTGAGTAGTATTCCATAGTGTATATGTGCCACATATTCTTTATCCAGTCATCTATTGACGGGCTTTTTGGTTGTTTCCATGTCCTGGCCACTGTGAACAATGTTGCAATGAACATGGGGCTGCATGTGTCTTTATGTATCAATGTTTCTGAGTTTTTGGGGTATATACCCAGTAGAGGGATTGCTGGGTCATAAGGTAGTTCTATTTTCAGTTTTTTGAGGAACCACCATACTTTCTTCCATAATGTTTGTACTACTTTACATTCCCACCAACAGTGTATGAGCAGCTCAGATAAGGGCCTAATATCCAAAATATACAAAGAACTCATAAAACTCAACAACAAACAAACAAACAATACAATAAAAAAATGGGAAGAGGACATGAACAGACACTTCTCCCAGGAAGAAGTACAAATGGCCAACAGATATATGAAAAGATGCTCATCTTCTTTAGTTATTAGAGAAATGCAAATCAAGACTGCAATGAGATACCAACTCACACCTGTTAGATTAGCTATTATTAACAAGACAGGTAATAGCAAATGTTGGAGAGGCTGTGGAGAAATAGAAATATCTTTAAATAAGATATGTGGCTAAAAGCCTGAGACTTCATCAAAATTAATAACTTCCACTTTCCAAAAATAACTCTTGAAAAAATGTAATGCATAGACTGGGAAAACCTATTTGCGAATTATATATATCTAATTAAAGAACTTACATCGACAATATATTTTTTAAAAACTGAAAACTGAACACTTAGAAATAAACTTTTCAAAAAATATTTGCTAAGTTTTGAACATATACTTCACCAAAGTATACAATGTCAAATATGCACGTGAAAAAATATTCAACTTTATTAAGAACATGCAAGTTAAAAGCACAGTGAAATACAATTATGAATTCACTAGAATGAGCAATTATAACTGCTTATTCTAAGTATTGACCAGGAGGAATTGACACTATATTATACACTACTGGTAGCAATGTAAATTGGCACAATTACTTTGAAAGACAGTGTGGAAGTTATTCAAAAAGTTTAGTGCACATGTACCATATAAACTAGCCATTCCATTCCTAGGAATTGAAAGCATATGTCCATACAAAGAACCATTCATGAATGTTCATAGCAGCTTTTTATGTTAATAGCCCTAAACAGAAAACAACTCAAATTCTAACAACAGGAGAAAAGATAAACACACAACATCATGTCTCCACAATGAGATATTACTTAGTAATAAAAAGTAATACAGTATGGTAGGTACCAGATGGAATTGGGTTGGGACAACTATCCAAGAGTAAAGAGGGTCAAATATATGCTTATATGCTGATGGAAGATTTGACTTTGGGTAGTGAACAAACAATGCAATCAATACACAAATTATAGATATATTATAGAATTATGTACTTGAAACCTATACTGTATAACCTTATTAACTAATGTCACCCCAATAAATTTAACTTAAAAAAGAAATACTTTCTTGATAAATTCTACAACATATATGAATCTCAAAATTCTATGTTGAAAAAAAAACAGATTTTTTTTTAAAAAAGAGTATATGTTCTATGCTTCTATTTATAGAATATTCTAAGAAATTCAAACTATTTTATAAATCAGAAAGCAAGTAATAAAAATGAGGAATTATAAAAAAGCATAGGAAATTTGGGAGTTTAAATATATATTCATTATACCAATTGTGGTAGTGTGGTAGTTTGATAGATGTACACATATGCCTAGATTAATCAAAATTTCCCCTCTAAATATGTGCAGTTTGCTTGTCATTATACCTCAATAAAATTAAAACCTTTTTTTTTTTTTACTATAATAATGTCAGAGAATCAGATAAATTACAAATTATATTAAAACCAGGCCATTGGAATTTGGTTAAATCTTAACAATTCTCTAGACTTGAAATGATAATACATAATATAACTACTAGTTCACTTTTTGTTAGAAGTAATTTTATCCTTTCCTCTATGTATCTGGGACATAGACATCTGTTTTTGCTATTACAGCTTTAATCAGGTTCTTTTATAAAAATGAACACACTGAAATTCAGCTTCAATTGATACCTTTACTGAAGAGCAGGGGAAAGGGTGACAGCAGTCCTATTAAATTAAGCAGCAATTCTCACCTGCCTGTAAAATTATATTTTGGTTATTTATTCAGTGAATTAGAAGTCATTTAGACAAGCAGACATATATTTCTATATTTATAAAAATCTATTGTTAATTTATTGCATTTATTATTTTAATCATTACTAACCAAAATTCTGCCATCCTCAAGAATAACTTACCTGTTTGATTCTTGATCGAGGCACATACAGGAACAGATCACCATTCCTGTTTCTCTCTCTCTCTCTCCCTTCTCTCTTTCTAAAATCAGTAAAATAAACATTAAAAAAGAATATTTTCTAATTTCTACAAAAATAGCACTTATAATAAATATATTTTATAATTACCAAGAAGACAGGTTAGAGGCTTAATTCATCCTGAAAATGTAATGTGTTTCTTTTATATCAGACACTAAGCAAATAATATCACTAAATTGTAACAGTTTGGGTAAGTAATCATTTAAAATAAGTAGAATATTATTTTAGGTAGCTTATCCTAGAGAAATATTCTTTGATCTAAGTATAGCAATTTGGACATATTATAGATAACTACATTAAGTACATAGAATGCTAGTGACAAAAGAGAAAATAAATGACTAGTAGTTAGTCTCTAATTCTTTTGGGGAGAGCTAAGAAATTTAAAGGCCTCTTTAAAATCTATTTTTGGAATAATAGAACAGTGCAGATAGAGGAAGGAATCAGTGACATAGAAGACAGGCAACTAGAGATGCCACAGAGAAAAGAGGAGAGAGACTCACAAGACAAGACAATCAGAGAGCTCTACAGAAATTGACTCCATCAGAAAGAGCATAATAAGAAAGTGCATAATAAAAATATATCAGAAGAAGAAGAGAGGGAGAAAGCTATGGATAGCCTATTCAAATAAATAATTGATGAGAATTTTTCAAACTTATGGAAAGAGTTTTAAAGCATTAAATTCTAGTAGCAAACAGAAACATCAAGTTACTTTAGCCCAAACAGACCTACTTCAAGTCACATTATAATAACATTGTCAAAAATCATTGACAAAAAAAAAGAATCCTCATGGCAGCTAGGGAAAAGAAGAACATAACATATAAAGGAAAGCCCATTAAGTTATCATCACACTTCACAGAGGGAATTCTACAAGCCAGAAAAGAGTGGACCCAAACATTCAAAGGACTAAAAGAGAGGAATTACCAGCCAAAGAATAATATATCCATCAAGGTTATCTTTCAAATATGAAGGAGAAATAAAAACTTGTGCAGACATACAGAAGTTGAGAAAATTTATCACCCAAAATACCCCACTACAGGAAATATTTAAGGGTGTTATTCAATCAGATACAAAGAGCAAAATAAATAAAAACTACAAGTAAAATCTCCAACATGATCAAAATGAAAACAAGGATAATTTGTGAAAACAATAACAGAAAAGGGTATAGAAGGGTAAAGATCTGAAGTAGCAAAGGAAGATGGAGTGCAGAAACACTCAGAATACAAAGGATTCTTGTACATACGAACATTTTCTTCTTAATAACTTAATGGTAACCATCCATGAAAAAGCCAATACTAAAATGCACAGATTAAGAAAAGAAGAAACAGGAAAAAAATATATGGAATACCACCAAACAAAAATAGCTGACAGAAACACAAAAGAGAAGAATCAAGCAAGACACAGATGTACCAGAAAACAAAACAAAATGGCTATAAGAAATCCTCAAGTGTTAATAATTACCTTAAAAGTAAATGGACTGAACTCACCAATAAAGAGGCACAGAGTAGACAATTGAATCAAAAAGCAAAACCCAAGCATAATGCTGCCTTCAAGAGACACATCTAAGCTGTAAGGACAAAATGAGGCTCAAAGTGAGAGTTTGGAAAATAATTCTCCAAGCAAGTAATATCCAAAGAAAAACAATTGTAGCCATACTTGTATTGGACAACACTGACTTCAAGATAACAAATGTAACCAGAGACAAAGATGGTCATTTCATACTGATAAGGGGCACATTGTATCAAGAAAACATAACACTTCTTAATATGTATACTGAATCAGGGAGCACCAAAACACAGAAGACATCTACTAACTGACCTAAAAGTAGAAACAGACAAAAACACAATTATACTTGGAGATTTCAACACATCATTAATGGCTTTAGACAGATCTTCCAAACAGAAAATCAATCAAGAAATATCAGCCAGGGTGTGCACAGGCTCATCCAGTTTGCAAGCTCACCAGCTTGAGGGCAGAGTCACTGATTTGAGCATGGAATCATAGACACGACCCATGGTTGCTGGCTTGAGTCCAAAAGGTAACTGGCTTAAAACCTGATGTTGCTGGTATGAGCAATGGCAACGGGTCACTGGCTTAGCTGCAGCCCTGGTCAAGGCACAAAACAACATAGTATTGGCAGAAAACAGACATAAAAACCAATGAAACAGAATTGAGAACTCAGAAATAAAACCACACACACACACACACACACACACACACACACACACGGACAAATAATCTTTGACAAAGGAGTCAAAAACATACAATGGAAAAAAGAAAGCCTCTTCAATAAATGGTGCTGGGAAAATTGGAAAGCTACATGCAAAAGAATGAAAATTGACTACAGTTTGTTCCCCTGGACAAAAGTTAATTCAAAATGAATCAAAGACCTAAAAAAAAAAAAAAAAAAAAGATCTGAAACAGTAAATTACATAGAAGAAAACATAGGTACTAAACTCGTGGACCTTGGCCATAGAGAACAATTTAGGAATTTAACTCCAGAGGAAAGGAAAGGCAAAAATAAATGAATGAGACTATATTAGACTAAAAAGCTTCTGCACAGCAAAAGAAACAGACAACAAAACAAATAAGCAGCCAACTAAGTGGAGATATTTGCAACAACATCTCCAGTAAGGGGTCAGTATCCAAACTGTGTAAAGAATTCACAAAGCTCAGTAACAAACAAGCAAACAATCCAATTAAAAAATATGGGAAGGACCTGAACAGACACTTCTCCCAAGAGGATATACAAATGGCCAAGAGATATATGAATAGATGCTTATATTCACTAGCTATTTGACAAATGAAAATTAAAACAGTGAGATACCAGGTCACACCATTTAGATGGCTATAATGAACAAGACAGGCAATAACAAGTGTTGGAGATACTGTGGAGAAAAAGGACCCTCATTCACTGCTGGTGGGAATGCAAATTAGTACAACCATTATGGAAGAAAGTATGATAAAAAATTAAACATAGAACTACCATGTGACCCAGCAATCCCTCTCCTGGGTATATACCCCCAAAACTCTAAAAGATTGGTACATAAAGACTCATTCACCCCCATGTTCATTGCAGCATTATTCACAGTGGCCAAGACATGGAAACAACCAGTATCCCTTGATAGAGGATTGAATAAATAAGATGTGTTTTATATATACAATGTAACACTGTCAGCCATAAGATATGATGACACAGTGTCATTTATGACCACATAAATAGATCTGGAGGACATTATACTGACTGAAATAAGTATATCAGAAAAAGCTAAGAACTGTATTTTTTCACACATAGGTGAAATATAAAATTGATTTTCATGGACATAGATAAAAATGAAGTAGTCTGAGGGTGGGTGTTGATGTGAGTGTTGTTGGGAAGGAGTGGGGAGAATGGTATATAGAGGATGGAAAATGATTTGACTTTGGGGGATAGGTATACAACATAATCAACAGTTCAAATGCTATAGAAATGTTTACCTGAAATGAATGTACTCTTATTGATCAATGTCACCTTGTTAAATTTAATTTTCTGCATAATATTTAAAGAAAAAGGGAACGTTTACATGAAATGTATGTACTAGTTTGATCAATGTCACCTTATTAAATTTAATTTTTTTAATAAAATTAAAAAAAATTATCCAGTTAAAAATACTATTTTAATGCTGTGATGAACATGCCCAAGATATGGAAACAACCAAAATGTCCATCGATAGAGGATTGGTTAAAGAAGAGGTGGTACATATATACGACGGAATACTACTCAGACATAAGAGAAGATGACATAATGACATTTACAAAAACATGGAAGGACCTTGAGAACATTATACTGAGTAAAATACGTAAATCAGAAAAAGCTAAGATCTGTATGATTTCACACATAGGTGGGATATAAAACTGAGACTTATGGACATGGATAAAAGTGAAGTGGTTACCAGGAGGGAGGAAATGTGGGGGAGGGGGAAGGGGACCTAAGTAAATGGGGAAGTGGGAGAGGGTGAGGAGAAGGGTGTAAAGAGGAACAAATATAAGGTGACAGAAGATGATTTGACTTTGGGTGAGGGGTATACAGTACAACATAATAAACAGTTCAAATACTGTAGAAAAGTGCACCTGAAACCTATGTAATCTTATTGTTTAATGTCATCCTGTTAAAGTTTATTTTCTAAATAAAATTTACAAAAAAAAAGAAAAAGAACAAAAATACTATAAAATATTTATAAATGTTGACACCAAATCATGGAGTGGTGTACTCTAGAATTAATAAGTCTTCTGTCCTTTTAGTCCACTTAATAATACTTGGTGATAAAATATATTAGTAATTATGATTTGAAGAATTTCTTCTCAAAAAAAGTAATATTTATTGGTAAGTTAATCTTGTAAAATCAACTCTAATATAAATCCTTGTAAAAATGTAGTTCAGAGATTTCATAGTAAAAAGTTGTAAAAAATATTTTATAGTTGAGCTAAAAAAGCCCACACTGAAGCACAGCAATAGTTATTACAATAAAGATAAAATAAACTATATTTTAGAAATCTTGGAAAAGATGTGACTGAAAGGTGACTGTGTCTGTGTTGTCTATATATGCACATTTGGGTCTGTACATTGGTTTATTGTTGTAAGAGTTGTCTTAATAATCATTTTCTTTGTTTACTAAACAAAAAATTTCAAAATCCTGAGGGCAGGAGGAACACATAATGTGTTTATTTTTCAGTTACAATTGACATTATATAACTTACTAAATGATCATCACCTCAAAAAATCTAGTATCCATCTGACACTACATATACCTATTACATTATTGACTATATTCTCTAGGCCAGGGGTCCCCAAACTACGGCCCGCGGGCCACATGCGGCCCCCTGAGGCCATTTATCCGGCCCCCGCCGCACTTCTGGAAGGGTACCTCTTTCATTGGTGGTCAGTGAGAGGAGCATAGTTCCCATTGAAATATTGGTCAGTTTGTTGATTTAAATTTACTTGTTCTTTATTTTAAATATTGTATTTGTTCCCGTTTTGTTTTTTTACTTTAAAATAAGATATGTGCAGTGTGCATAGGAATTTGTTCATAGTTTTTTTTTTATAGTCCGGCCCTCCAACGGTCTGAGAGACAGTGAACTGGCCCCTTGTGTAAAAGTTTGAGGACCCCTGCTCTAGGCTGTACTCTTCATCTTTCTGGATATTCTGTATCAACCAATTTGTACTTATTAATCCCTTCACCTTTTTACCTGTCCTACAAAATGTCAAATCTCACAATAGTCAAAATGCTCTCTGCATGAGTCTGTTTGTGTTTTGTTTGCCCATTTATTTAACTTGTTAGGTTTTACTTAAAAGTGAATTACATAGCATTTGTCTTACCCTTTTAGACTTATTTCACTCAGCAAAATACCATCTGGGTCCATCCATGCTGTTGTAGATTGCAAGATTTCGTTCTTTTATATGGCTGAGTCATATTCCATTGTATACATGAGCCACTTCTTTATCCATCCATCTGTGACACTTAGATTGCTGTCATGTAAATAATTACAAATAATGCTGCAACAAACATATGGATGTACATTCTTTTTTCAATTTTGTGTTTTGAGTTTCTTTGGATAAACACCCAGAGGTGAAATTTCTGTGTCCTTCTTTTTCTCCTGTTATACAGCCTTTGTTTACAGTATATTTTGTCCGCTATATGTATTGCTACCCTAGCTTTTGCTTTGTTTGTTTCCATTTTCATGTAATCTTTTTCCGTCCCTTTACTTTCAGTCTCTGTGTCTTTTGATATAAAGTGAGTCTCCTCTAGACAGCATAGGTAAGGGCCTTGTTTTGTTCTCCTTTCAGCCTCTTTATGTCTTTTGATTTAAGCATTGAATCCATTTGTATTTAAAGTAATTGTGATAGATATGTATTTATTGCCATTTTATTATACATACTTTTAATCTATTTTCTTAGCAAAAACCCTTTAACTTTCTTTTGTAATACTGGTTTGGTGCTGATGCACCCATGTAGCTTTTTATTGTCTAAAAAGTTATTAATCTGCCCTTTGGTTCTAAATGATAACATTGCTCGGTAGAATAATATTGGTTGTAGGTCTTTGCTTTTCATCACTTTAAATATTTCTTGCCAATCCCTTTTGGCCAGCAATGTTTCTGTTGAGAAATCAGCTAATAGTCTTATGGAATCACCCTTGTAGATAACTAACTGTTTTTCTATTGCTGCTTTTAAAATACTCTCTTTGTCTTCAACTTTTGGCATTTTAATTATGAAGTATCTTTGAACGAGCTTCCTTGGAATCAGTTGTTTGGAATTCACTGTACTTCCTAGACTAATATATGTATTCCTTTACCAGGTTAGAGAAATTTTCTGTCATTACTTTTGCACGTAGTTTTCAAATTCTTGCTCTCTTTTGTCCCCTTCCAGGACCACCAGGATACAAATGTTGGTATGATTCATGTTATCCCAGAGGCTCCTTTTACAATCTTCATTTTTCTGTATTTTTTTCTTTTTGCTGCTCAGTTTGGGTATTTCTGTTTATTTACATTTCTTTTTTTGTTTTTTAATAATTTTATTTTTTTAATGGGGTGATATCAATAAATCAGGATACATATATTCAAAGATAACATGTCCAGGTTATCTTGTCCTTCAATTATGTTGCATACCCATCACCCAAAGTCAGATTGTCTTCTGTCACCTTCTGTCTAGTTTTCTTTGTGCCCCTCCTCCTCCCCCTTTCCCTCTCCCTCTCCCCCATCCTCCCGTAACCACCACACTCTTATCAATGTCTCTTAGTCTCACTTTTATGTCCCACCTACGTATGGAATAATGCAGTTCCTGGATTTTTCTGATTTACTTATTTTACTTCGTATAATGTTATCAAGATCCCACCATTTTGCTGTAAATGATCCGATGTCACCATTTCTTATGGCTGAGTAATATTCCATAGTGTATATGTGCCACATCTTCTTTATCCAGTCATCTATTGACGGGCTTTTTGGTTGTTTCCATGTCCTGGCCACTGTGAACAATGCTGCAATGAACATGGGGCTGCATGTGTCTTTACATATCAGTGTTTCTGAGTTTTGGGGGTATATACCCAGTAGAGGGATTGCTGGGTCATAGGTAGTTCTATTTTCAGTTTTTTGAGGAACCACCATACTTTCTTCCATAATGGTTGTACTACTTTACATTCCCACCAACAGTGTATGAGGGTTTCTTTTTCCCCACAGCCTCTCCAACATTTGCTATTACCTGTCTTGTTAATAATAGCTAATTTAACAGGTGTGAGATGGTATCTCATTGCAGTTTTGATTTGCATTTCTCCAATAACTAACGAAGATGAGCATCTTTTCATATATCTGTTGGCCATTTGTATTTCTTCCTGGGAGAAGTGTCTGTTCATGCCCTCTTCCCATTTTTTTATTGGATTGTTTGTTTGTTTGTTGTTGAGTTTTATGAGTTCTTTGTATATTTTGGATATTAGGCCCTTATCTGAGCTGTTGTTTGAAAATATCATTTCCCATTTAGTTGGCTTTCTGTTTATTTTGTTATCAGTTTCTCTTGCTGAGCAAAAACTTCTTAGTCTGATGTAGTCCCATTCATTAATTTTTGCCTTCACTTTTCTTGCCTTTGGAGTCAAATTCATAAAATGCTCTTTAAAACCCAGGTCCATGAGTTTAGTACCTATTTCTTCTTCCATGTATTTTATTGTTTCAGGTCTTATGTTTAGATCTCTGATCCATTTTGAGTTAATTTTAGTACACGGGGACATACTATAGTCCAGTTTCATTCTTTTGCATGTGGCTTTCCAGTTTTCCCAGCACCATTTATTGAAGAGGCTTTCTTTTCTCCATTGTGTGTTCTTGGCCCCTTTATCAAAAATTATTTGACTATATATATGTGGTTTTATTTCTGGACTTTCTATTCTGTTCCATTGGTCTGAGTGTCTATTTTTTTTGCCAATACCATGCTGTTTTGATTGTCGTGGCCCAATAATATAGTTTGAAGTCAGGTATTGTAATGCCCCCAGCTTCATTCTTTTTCTTTAGGATTGCTTTGGCTATTCGGGGTTTTTTATACTTCCATATAAATCTGATGATTTTTTTGCTCTATTTCTTTAAAAAATGTCATTGGAATTTTGATGGGAATTGCATTAAATATGTATATTGCTTTGGGTAATATGGCCATCTTGATTATATTTATTCTTCCTAACCAAGAACAAGGTATATTCTTCCATCTCATTATATCTTTTTCGATTTCCCTTAACAATGGTTTATAGTTTTCATTATATAAGTCCTTTACATTCTTTGTTATGTTTATTCCTAAGTATTTTATTTTTTTTGTTGCAATCGTGAAGGGGATCATTCTTTTGAGTTCGTTCTCAGATGTTTCATTGTTGGCATATAGAAAGGCTATTGACTTCTGTATGTTAATTTTGTATCCTGCGACCTTACTGTATTGGCTTATTGTTTCTAGTAGTCTTTTTGTGGATTCTTTGGGGTCTTCGATGTATAGGATCATATCATCTGCAAAAAGTGATACCTTTACTTCTTCTTTTCCGATATGGATGCCTTTTATTTCTTTGTCTTGTCTGATTGCTCTGGCTAGAACCTCTAGTACCACATTAAATAAGAGTGGAGAGAGTGGACAACCCTGTCTTGTTCCTGATTTAAGGGGGAAAGCCTTCAGTTTAGTGCCATTTAATATGATGTTAGCTGATGGTTTATCATATATGGCCTTTATCATGTTGAGATATTTTCCTTCTATACCCATTTTGTTGAGAGTCTTAAACATAAAATTGTGTTGTATTTTATCGAAAGCCTTTTCTGCGTCTATTGATAAGATCATGTGGTTTTTGTTCTTTGTTTTGTTGATATGGTATATTACGTTAGCCGTTTTGCGTATGTTGAACCATCCTTGAGATTCTGGGATGAATCCCACTTGATCATGATGTATTATTTTTTTAATATGTTGTTGTATTCGATTTGCTAGTATTTTGTTTAGTATTTTAGCATCTGTATTCATTAGAGATATTGATCTGTAGTTTCTTTTTTTGTGCCATCCTTGCCTGGTTTTGGTATGAGGGTTATTTTTGCCTCATAAAATGTGTTTGGAAGTATTGCTTCTTCTTCAATTTTTTGGAAGACTTTCAGTAGAATAGGAACCAAGTCTTCTTTGAATGTTTGATAAAATTTGCTGGTATAGCCGTCAGGGCCTGGACTTTTATTTTTGGGGAGGTTTTTAATGTTTTTTTCTATTTCTTCTCTACTAATAGGTCTGTTTAGGCTTTCGCTTCTTCTTGACTCAGTCTAGGAAGGTTGTATTGTTCTAGGAATTTATCCATTTCTTCTAGGTTGTTGAATTTAGTGGCATAAAGTTTTTCATAGTATTCTACAATAATTCTTTGTATATCTACGGTGTCCGTGGTGATTTCTCCTCTTTCATTTTGGATTTTGTTTATATGAGTTCTTTCTCTTTCTTCCTTGGTAAGTCTTGCCAAGGGTTTGTCAATTTTGTTGATCTATTCAAATAAACAGCTCCTTGTTCTTTTAATTTTTTCTATAGGTTTTCTGTTCTCTATTTCATTTATTTCTGCTCTGATTTTTATTATCTCCTTTCTTCGGCTGTTTTTGGGTTGTCTTTGTTCTTCTTTTTCTAATTCCTTAAGGTGTGAAGTTAAGTGGTTCACTTGGGTTCTCTCTTGTTTGTTCATATATGCCTGAAGTGATATGAACTTCCCTCTTATCACTGCTTTTGCTGCATCCCATAGATTCTGATATGTCGTATTGTCATTTTCATTAGTCTGTATATATCTTTTGATCTCTGCACTTATTTCTTCTTTGACCCATTCATTTTTTAAAAGTATGTTTAGTTTCCACATTTTTGTGGAATTTTTTTTTCCTCCTTTTTGCAGTTGAATTCTAGTTTCAAGGCTTTATGATCAGAAAATATGCTTGGTAAAACTTTGATTTTTCTGAATTTGCTGATGTTGTTTTTGTGGCCCAACATATGGTCAATTCTTGAGAATGATCCATGTACACTGGAGAAAAATGTATACTCAGTCACTTTGGGATGAAATGTCCTGTAGATGTCTATCATATCCAGATAATCTAGTGTTTTTTTAAGGCCAATGTATCTTTGTTGATTTCTGTTTGGATGACCGATCTAGAGCCGTCAGCGGTGTATTGAGGTCTCCAAGTATGATTGTATTTTTGTCAGTTTTTGTTTTAAGATCAATAAGTAGCTGTCTTATATATTTTGGTGCTCCTTGGTTTGGGGCATATATATTAAGAATTGTTATGTCTTCTTGATTCAGTGAACCCTTAGCCATTATGAAATGACCATTTTTGTCTCTGAGTACTTTTGCTGTCTTGTAGTCAGCTTTATCAGATGTATTACTATGCCTGATTTGTTTTTGGATGTTATTTGCTTAGAGTATTGTTTTCCATCCTTTCACTTTGAATTTGTTTTTATCCTTGTTACTTAGATGAGTTTCCTGTAGGCAGCATACAGTTGGATTTTCTTTTTTGATCCATTCTGCTACTCTGTGCCTTTTTATTGGTGAGTTTAACCCGTTTACATTTAGTGTAATTATTGACACTTGTGAGTTCCCTATTGCCATTTTATATATTGCTTTCTGTTAGTTTTTTTTTTCTATTGAAGTTTTCTTTTTTTTTATGTTACATTTTTTTTTATTAAATTTAATGCAGTGACATTGATAAATCAGGGTACATATGTTGAGAGAAAATATCTCTAGATTATTTTGACATTTGATTGTGCTGGATACCCCCCCCCCCAAAGTTAAATTTTGTGTCTTGTTTGATCCTTCTCTTTCGTTTTTCTATCTTTTGTTTTTATTTGGTTGTATTCCATACATCTTTCCTCTGTTGCTATCTTTTTTATCTCATGTGCTTCTGTGGTGGTTTTTTCAATGGTGGTTACCTTTAAGTAATGAAAATGGTTCCTACCCTGTTCTTTGTAGTGCACTATTTTGTGAGTACTTTTGCACTCCATCGTCCTTTGCTACTGTTAATCTCCATCCTCTCCCCCCCTTTCTTTTTATTATTGTCACAGTTTAAATTTGGTTTTATTGTGTTCTTCTTGGAGCTTTTACTTGTGGCTTTGTTTTTTTTGTTTGTTCTTTGTATCTGATTGGAGAACCCCCTTTAGTAGTTCCTGGAGTGGGGGTTTTCTGAAGATAAATTCCCTTATCTTTTCTGTATCTGGGAATGTTTTTATTTCTCCTTTATATTTGAAGGATAGCTTTGATGGGTATAGTATTATTGGCTGAAAGTTCCTCTCTTTCAGGATTTTAAATTTTGGGGTCCACTCTCTTCTAGCTTGTAGAGTTTCTGCTGAGAAATCTGATGATAATCTAATGGCCCTTCCTTTATATGTTGTATTCTTCTTTTCCCTGGCTGCCTTGAGAATTTTTTCATGCCATTGGTTTGTGCCAATTTTATTATGATGTGCCTTGGAGTAGGTTTGTTGGGGTTAAGAAAACTTGGAGTTCTGTTTGCTTCATGAATTTGAGGCTTTAGTTCTTTTCACAGGCTTGGGAAGTTCTCATCTATTATTTGTTTGAGTATGTTCTCCATTCCATTTTCTCTCTCTTCTCCCTCTGATATACCTATTATTCTTATGTTATTCTTTTTGATGGAGTCAGATAATTCTTGTAGGGCTATCTCATTTTTTTTAAATTTTTAAGTCTCTTTCTTCTTCTCTCTGCTGTGCCTCAAGTTGCTTGTCTTCTATTTCACTAATCCTCTCTTCTATCTAGCCTGTTCTATTAGCTAAGCTTGTTACTTCGTTTTTCAGCTCATGAATTGAGTTTTTCATCTCTGTTTGATTTGTTTTTATAGTTTCAATTTCCTTGGAAATATATTCTTTGTGTTCATTGAGTTGTTTTCTGAGCTCCCTAAATTGCCTTTCTGTGTTTTCTTGTATATCTCGGGGGATTTCTAGGATTTCTATCTTGAATTCTCTGTAATTTAGCTCCAATTTTTCCAATATATTACATTTTTTTCTCCATAGATTTTTCCTCATCTAGCTGTGTTACCTCTCTTTCTTTTGTATCCATGATATTTGATTTTCTCGTCCTTAATGGCATCTGAGGATGGTTTTGTTGATAGTATTAATGAGATTTAATAAATAATAAAAAGATAAAAAAAATAAAAAATCGATGAAAGTTTTTTTAAAAAAATTAATAATGAAATAAAAATAAAATTAAATTAAATAAAAATTTAAAAAAAAGAAATTATTCCCCCCCTCCTTTTTTCCTCTCCTCTCCTCTCCCCTCTTTCTTGAGAAAATCTTGTGGTGAACTGTGAATTATAACAAACAATGCCTGTAATGGAGGTCCTGAATTGGGGAGAAGTAATAAAGGGGCAAAAAAAAAAGAAAGAAAAAAGAAGGGGGTATGGACCCACAAAAAGCAAATCAGGAAAAAATTTGGGTCAAGAATAAAATGATTTGCTTTTAGATGTTGGTTGACTAAGAGTTATGATGAGAGGAGTAAGAGGGAAACAGGAAAATGGGGGGACAAATTAAAAAATTACTATTGTATTTAGTGGAACAAGAACTAGATAAAATGGAGAGCCAGGGATGGGAGCACTGCTCAAAATGCCACAAACATAAGTTTGAGTCCCAGATAAGATAATTTGTTCATTATTGAGGTTTGAATGAGAGGAGACGTAAAGGAGAAAGGAAGAAACTAATATAGAGGGAGAAAATAAAGAGAGAGAGAAAAAAAGGGGGAACCACTAAAAGAAGAAAAAAGAAAAAAGAGGAGAGAGAGAGAGAGAGAGTTAAGGGTTTTGGAGTGCAACCCTCATAGAGAGAAAGGAAGAGAAAAGAAAAGATAAAGGGAGATGTAACACTTAGGGGTAGTTTTGTTCAAGGAGAGGAGAGAGTAAGACTGGCAGAGAGTTAAATGACCAAATTGGAGGAGGAAAAAAAAAATATCAAGAATGAAGATAAGAGAAAAAAACGAACAAATATTATAAAATGGGTTAGGTTATAAAGTCTGCGGATTATTCTTGATTTTGAGAGGTTATCTTCTTGCTTTTTTTTGTCTCTCCCTCTTCCTGGTCGGTGACTCTGTACCCCGGGTTCTGCCCCTTTGGCATGCTCAGGTAGAGGTTTGCAGTTGATAAGTCTCTATGGCAATGTCATGTATTGTGCTTTAGTCTCGTTGGCAGTCGAGGCTCATTAGCATTTATAGGCTCCGACAGTGAGAGAGTCCGTGTTCCTGGAGCCTTTCTCCTAGTCTTTCCTTCCTCAATTAGTAGCCTGATAATCCAGCTATGGGGTTGCTGCTGCCTCTGCCTGGATAGTAAGAGGCTCAAAGAGCTGGCAACTCCCCACTCTATTCCCACTTAGCGCAGGGCTCTGGGTAAGGTTCAGTCAGTCAGAGCTGCTAGCAAAATCAGGCGGGGCTTCCGCCCACTCAAAGACCTCTGGCTCTGCCACTCTGTCCAGTAACACGGGCGGGCGCCCACTCCCGGGGCGCTTGGATGAAACTCTCGCTCACTATCTGCACACGCAGACCAGGATATCAGGCCGGCAGTCTCACACTCTGAGTGAAACCCCCACCCGCACAGAAAAGTTCCAGCGTTGGAATTGGCTCTCACTCCGTCCCCGTGTGCGGCTTTTTCAAGGCGCTGGGACGGCCTGAGATTCCGCTTTTGGCCCACACAAAGGCCCCTGACTCTGCCCCTCTGTGGGATATCACGGGCGCACACTGCCGAGGCACTCGGAGGAATATCTTGCTCACTATCTGTGCGTGCAGACCAGGATATCAGGCTGGCCACCTCACCCTCTGAGTGAAACCCCCACCTGCACGGAAAAGTTCCAGCATTGGAATTAATTCTCGCTCCCTCCCCATGCACGGCTTTCCCAGGGCGCTGGGGTGGCCCAGAGATTCCGCTTTCTGCCCACACAAAGACCTCTGACTCTGCCTCTCTGTGGGATAACACAGGCCCCCACTCCTGGGGCTTTGGAAGGAATCTCTCGCCCACTATCTGTGCGCACCAACCAGGAGATGGGGAAAAATGGCTGCCCCACTTGTCTTTCTTTGTCTGGGTTTGGCGCAAGTATTAGCTTGTATTGCCCGGGTTGCCACAGGAACAGTTTTTCCTTGGCTTGGATCTCCGTGCCACAGCCTGGTTCAGCCATTTTTGCCGTGGCCTGGATCTATTCACTCCCTTTGCCTGCCTTAGTTTCTATATTCTCAGTTCCCAGTGAAAGCCGCCCTGTTTAGGTTAGTGAGGAAGGCGGAGCATTTCTTACTCCCTATTTCCTTCGGGGTTTGATTATATATTTAGCCAATTTTTCGCTCGACCATACCTTCGGGTGTATTGTGAAACATCTGGAGGCTCCAAGGATAGGTTTTTCTGTTTCTGGTTGAAGATCTTATTGAGTTTTGGGGGAGATTTATCAGTATCGCTTCCTACCCCACCATTACTCTGATGTCATCCCAGGATTGTTTCTAAAGGGTCAAGTAAATTTTGAGTCAAATATATTTAAAATAATCACCAGCATATTTCTGAAATACAGAAAAGCAGCAATTGATATTACTGAGCTGGAAAGAGATTCTTTCTAAATTAAAATACCTATAATTCTTACAACAGAATAAGAATCATGCTATCTACAATAGCAAGAAAAAAGATCATTTTTATTCATCAAATATGGAGACTTTCCTGGTTTGTTAATTTTGATATTTCCTAAAAAATGAAATTAAAGTCCCTGGCCGGTTGGCTCAGTGGTAGAGCGTCGGCCTGGCATGCAGGAGTCTCGGGTTTGATTCCTGGCCAGGGCACACAGGAGAGGCACCCATCTGCTTTTCCACCCTTCCCATTCTCCTTCCCTCTGTCTCTCTCTTCCCCTCCCGCAGCCAAGGCTCAATTGGAGCAAAGTTTGCCCCAGCACTGGAGATGGCTCTGGATGTAACAGAGCGACGCCCCGGATGGGCAGAGCATCGCCCCCTGGTGGGCATGCCAGTTGGATCCCGGTCAGGCACATGCGGGAGTCTGTCTGACTGCCTCCCCGTTTCCTGCTTTAGAAAAATACAAAAAATAAAATAAAATAAAATTAGAAATCTAGCAGAGTTATTTTGTTATGTCTCAAAGTATATTCTGACATATTAACATGTAGTAGAATGTAATGGTAACATTGTAGTTATTTTTATCTACTCACTGAGCAATGACCAATACAGAAATTTGTATTTTAATTACATAATCTTACCACTGAGACATAAGTAAATTTTTATCACATTTTAAACAATATTCAGATTTTAAAAAAAATACTAAAATAGATATGCTTAATATGTACTTCTTTTATGACTAAAACTGAAATATAAAATAAAATTACTTGGATTTCTTATACTCTTTAATAGGTTCTTTTGTTCCATAAGAAAAACAATAGATGCAGTATGTATATCAAAATGCATGTGTGGAAATGCTGAGGTCACCGGATCAAAACCCTGGCCTTGCCTGGTCAAGGGACCTATGGGAGTTGATGCTTCCAGCTCCTCCCCCTTCTCTCTCTCCTTTCTATCCCTCTCTGTCTCTCTCTCTCTCTCCTCCTTAAAAATGAATAAATAAAATAAAAAAAATTTAAAAAGTGATTTAAAAAAAATGCATGTGCACTATCATGAAATATTAATGATGTATAAAAGTATGTTTTAAGAAAATTAGAATTGATGAGGATTAGAATTGATATAGTATATTTAGAAGTTACTAAATATTGAATAGTTTATAATAATACATTAGAAAAAATAATCTAGAGTCACACTGCAACTGTGGCTGGAGGAATAAAGACATAAATAAACACTTAGCTTATTTTGACCTTTAGTTCAATTAAACACCTTAGCATTTTCTTGTGGAGAAGGTCCTCTGTCATAGAGGAATTAAAAAGAGGATACAGGAGAAAAAAATTTTTTTAAGGAATGAAAAATGGACATCATGTTTTTGATAAGTGTTAGATTGCTTGTTAGCAGTAAAGAGATGAGAAATTGTCATTTCATAAGACTTTTCCAATAGCTTCCGGTCACTCTTTGAATACTACACAAGGTCTTTAACAAGAAGCTGTGATTCAGAGATCCACCCAGAAACAGAAACCATATAGGTTATTTAAAAAGAGAATTTAATGTAAAGAAATACAACAGGTGTGTAATTAGTAACTGAAAAGGTAAAAAGTCACTAAGATTATCACAGAGGTAGCAAAAACATCCCTACATTTATATTTAAAGGGGAAAAAAAGATAGTTCATGAATCAGGTTTTCTAAAGAAATAGAACCAATATCTATCTATCTATCATCTATCTATCATCTATCTATCTATCTATCTATCTATCATCTATCTACTTACCTATCTATTATCCAGATCTAATTTGTGAAAGATTTAATTTAAATAATTTGCTCATATGAGTTTTGGATTTGACAAGTCTGAAATCTCTAAGACCAACAGGAAGGCAGGAAACTTAACCAGGATTCCAATGTTAATAACATGAGAGAGAAGTCCTTCTTCAGAATATCTCAGTTCATGCTATTAAAACCTTCAACTCACCCCAGAATATTGTAACTAATTTCATTCCATGATTCTGTGTTTCAATCACCCTCATTTTTTTATATCACTTATTCCTTTCTCTTTCCCATATCGTTATGATTTACTGCAGTTTCAAGAATACAAACATTTAAGAGTAAAGATTTTGGTGTGTTTATTGCTCTTTTCCTCACAGTTTTAACTTCACATAGCATACACATCAAAATAAATTTGTTCAGTGGACAAATGAATCTTGTTATGCATAACCCAAATGTCAATGTGACTATGCCAAAACATGTACTAAAATTTTCATAGTACAAATCGACTTATGACCTATGCAACTTATGACCATTAGACTTTACAACCACAATCTCTAGCCATGACTGCTCTGCGTCTGGCAGCACAAGTGTTGCCCAGTTGGGCATACGACAGTGTGAACCAGCTTTCGGCAGCACTACCATCTCCACGTGCACCATTTCAACTGTTATCCCAGACTTGGTACAGCAATTTGTGTTTTGTGTCTTGAATATATTTCTTCAAACCCCTCCCAAGATGGCTAGCAAGAGGAAATTGTCTTTGCAAATATTAAACCAGTTGAACTGGTAATGCAGTGTTTTACTTAAACCTGACGAATGTAAGAATAAGAAACAAAGCATGCGGGAGTCTTCTGACTGTCTCTCCCTTCGGAAAAAAAAAAAAAAAAAAAGAAACAAAATGGTGTAGAGATGATACAAATGGCATAAAATGAACAAAGAAAATTATGATATATAACAGTAATGAAAGAAAATTATGATAAAATATGACTTAAAGGTTTTTATAACATCATTTCACAGTACTGTACATATAGCCTACTCAACTTACGAACAAATCATGTTACAACTGGTCTGTCAGAACCAATCATGGTTGTAAGTCGAGCACTAGCTGTAT
The DNA here is from genome assembly GCF_036850995.1 of Saccopteryx leptura. Taxonomy (NCBI): domain Eukaryota; kingdom Metazoa; phylum Chordata; class Mammalia; order Chiroptera; family Emballonuridae; genus Saccopteryx; species Saccopteryx leptura. Next base: position 322,963,906 of record NC_089505.1, on the reverse strand, counting down.
GACATAAACAAAATAAGAAAAAAATGTGGTACACTATGAACCTGAAGATAAATTAAGAATATAAAGCCCAAGAAACAAGTCTCTTTCTACTCTTTTATCATTGTACATCGAATACCTGAGAGCAACTTTTTCTTCTCTCTTTTTTTCTTTCTTTTTCCTTTTCTATTTTTGAGAGGCAGGGGGAGAAAGAAACAGGAACAGTGAGCTGCTTCTGTATGTGCCCTCACTGGGGAATTGAACTGGCAATTTCCATGTTCTGGGATGATGCTCCAACCCACCAAGTTATCCTCCAGCCAAGGCTTAAATTTTATTGAATTTTAGAGAGACTGAGAAAGGAAAGGAGAGAGAAGGGAGAGGAGAAGGGAAACATTCATTTGTTGTTCCATTCAGTCATACATTCTTTGGTTGCTTCCCTTGTGTGCCCTGACTGGGGATAGAACCCACAATCTTGTCATTTCAGGATGATGCTCTTTTTTTTTTTTTATTATTTTGACAGAGACAGAGAGAGAGAGAGAGAGTTAGAAAGAGGAACAGACAGACAGGAAAAGAGAGAGATAAGAAGCAAGAATTCACCCTGGAAGGTTGGCTCAGTGGTAGAGCATTGGCCTAGCATGTGGAAGTCCCGGGTTCGATTCCCGGCCAGGGCACAAAGGAGAAGCACCCATCTGCTTCTCCACCCTTCCCCCTCTCCTTCCTCTCTGCCTCTCTTCCCCTCTGCTACACTTTATATGCCTATTATTATTTTGTAACTACAAGTTTGTACTTCTTGATCCCTTACTTTTTTTCCCCAACCCCAACCCCCATTTTTTCTGGCAACCATCAAAATGTTCTCTGTATTTATGAGTTTGTGTCTGTTTTGTTTGTTTGTTTTGCTTAGATTTCACATTTGGTAAAATTATATGGCATTTGTCTTTCTCTGTTTGGCATTTCATTTAGCGTAATACATTCTAGATCCATCTGTGTTTTTGCAGATTGTAAGATTTCATTCTTTTTTATGCCTGAATCATTGCATTGTATTTATACACTACTTCATTTTTATTCATCCATCTTTTAATGGACACTTACATAGCCTTTATATTTTAAATCTCATAAATAATGCCACAATGGACATATGGATGCATATGTTTTTTTTTTCAATTTAGTGTTTTGGTTTGTTCAGATAAATATACAAAAGTGGGATTGCTGGATCTTTCTTTGTCTTTTGTTATAGCCTTTGTTTTAAAGTCTGTTTTCTTTGTTATAAGTATTGGCATCTCCAGCTTTTTTTGTGGTTGTTGTTGTTTCCAATTTCATGAAATATCTTTTTCCATTCTTTTCTCCATCAGTCTTTGTATGGCTTTCAATCAGAAGTGAGTCTCTTGAATAGCATACGAGACTGGTTTTTTTTTTTTATTGTTTCTGTGTCTTTTTAACGTTGAAGTTCTCACTCAGTTTCTTAATCTTCTTCATAATATTTGTTTTGAACTCTGTATCAGATAAATTGCATGCTTTTATTTTATTTAGTTTTTATGGAGATTTTCCTCGTTTTTTTCTTTTAAGTCATGTTTCTTTGTCTTCCCATTTTGGCTGCTTCCCTGTGTTTTTTTCTATGTTAAGCATAGCCATTTTGTCTCCCAGCCTTGATAGAGTGGTTTTATGTAGTAAGTTCCCTATAGGGTCCAGTACCCCAATCACTCTAGTCACCTAATCTGGGTGTTCCAGAGATGTCCCTTGTGTGTGTAATGTGTACCTTCCTGTTGTAGTTGAGTCTTGATTGCTCTTCAGAGGAATTGACCTTCAGGCTGATTGGTTGTAAGGGTTAGTTGTGACTACAGTGAAGAAGCTGCAGGGGGCTAACCTTACATAGCAGGATTTACTTTAGCAGGGCTCTGGTGCCTGCCGAATCTGACCTTTGAGTGTATCTTGTGTTGAGATGGTTAGATGTTGCTTTGGTATAGTCTGAAGCTGGCCACCAGGTGTGTTAGTTCGGAACTTCTTGAGAGGTACAGGCAAAGGTAAGTGACAGCATTTACCTTATTTGGGGCCACTTGGTATGAGCTACAAAGTGATAGGCATATGGTTACCACTTGTCCTGTGCATATGGTTACCACTTGTCCTGGGCTCAGTGAGACTAAACTGTAAAGAGGCTAGTTGCCACTAGTACTGGAGTTGGGCTGCATAGCAAGAAGTACAGGCCATACCAAGGCCAGGTGCTGCTTGTTTGGGGTCTGTGGCCCTATGATAGATTTTAGGAGAGTTCAGCATGAGCCAAGACAGGGTATTTGTATGGATAAGCCACTGAAAGTGGTTTGGGTGGACAGGCAAGTTGGCTGGAGCAAGGTCTCGTGGAATCACTAGGATGGGGTGAAAAGTATTAACCAAGTCTATGGAGGAGATATGGCACCTGCCTGAATCTGAAGGGGAAGTGCTCAGCAAAGGAACAATGATATTTGTCAGCACTTTTGTCTGATAGAAAGCTGCCCCCCTCCAGCTCTCACCTGAAGCCAGAGGATTTAGTTTCTCCCTATATGTCCCTGAAGTCTTTCCAACAGCTGCCCCAGCATTGAAATTCAGAGCAAATTAGTCTATCAGCAAATAATTCTGTGCTGGCCCTTTAAGATGAACTCACTGCTGGTGGGAATGCAAATTAGTGCAATTAATATGAAAGAAAGTATGGCTGTTCCTCAAAAAACTAAAAATACTACTAGTATATAACCCAGCAATCTCTCTACTGGGTATCTACCCCAAACATTTGAAAACATTGATATGTAAAGCACATGCACCCCCATGCTCATCACAGCATTATTCACAGTGGCCAAGACATGAAAACAACCTAAGTGTCTCTTGATAGAGGATTGGATAAAAAATATGTGGTACATGTATACAATGGAATACTACTCAGCTGTGAAAAATGATGACATAGTGCCATTTATAGCAACATGAATAGAACCTTGATAACATTATACTGAGTAAAATAAGTAAATCAGAGAAAGCTGAGAACTACATGATTTCACATATAAGTAGGATAAAAAACTGAGACTCATGGACATAAGTTAAAATAAAGAGGTTACCAGAGGGATAGGGATTTGGGTAAGTTGGGGGGGATAGGAGGAAGGGTGTAAAGAAGAACAAATATAAGGTGACAGAAAATGATTTGACTTTGGGTGATGGGTATACAACATAATCAACAGTTCAAATGCTATAGAGATGTTTACCTGAAACCTATGTACTCTTATTGATCAATGTCACCCTGTTAAAGTTTATTTTCTAAATAAAATTTAAAAATAATTAGGAACTCCCTGTACACTTGCAGCCTTCCATCTCACTCACATTCTCTGCTGGTTTTCACAGCTAAAAATTATGGCATTTTCTTTTTCCAGCAGTAGTAGTCTGGGCTAGAGAGCCTAGTATGGGGCTGGGACCCCTGCTCCTCATAAAGAACTCTGCAACCAATATATTCCTCTATTCTTTTTTGTTTTTTAAGTAAGATGGTGGGCAGGGGGCAGACAGAGTAAGACAGGCTGAAAGGGAGAGAGATAAGTATCAATTCTTCATGGCATTTTAGTTGTTCATTGATTTCTTTTCTATATGTATCTTGACCAGGGAGCTCCAACAGAGTGAATAACCTCTTGCTCAAGTCAGTAACCTTAGAGTCAAGCCAGTGACCTTGGGCTCCAGCCAGCAACCCTGCGCTCAAGCTGGTGAGCCCATGCTCAAGCCACGTGAGCCAGTCCTCAAGCTGGTGACCTTGGGGTTTTGAACCTGAGCCCTCTACATCCCAGTCCAATGCTCTATCCACTGCGCCACTGCCTGGTCAGGCAAGTCAGGTGATTTTCATAGCCAATGTTATGTGTATAGTTATTAAAAAACTGCCTTCAACAAATGTTTTTATTTTATTATTTTTTTAGTGAGAGAAGGATAGGCAGAGAGAGACTCCCACATGCTCCTCAATTGGGATCCACCTGGCAAGCCCACTAGGGGGTGATGCTCTGCCCATCTGGGGCCCTTGCTCTTTTGCAACCAGAGTCATTTTTATTTATTGCCTGAGGTGGAGGTCACAGAGCCATCCTCAGCACCCGGGGCCAACTCACTCTAATCAAGTCTTGGCTGCAGGAGGGAGTGGGGAGAGAGAGAGAGAGAGAAGGGGTGGAGAAGCAGATGGGTGCTTCTCCTGTTTGCCCTGACCGGGATTAAAACTAGGACATCCACAAACCGGGCCAACACTGTACCACTCAGCAAACCGGGCAGGGCAACAAATGTTGTTTTTAAAATGTCTATCTACAACTACATTAGAGAAGCCACTAGTGCCATTTTAATTTTAGTATTTCACACTAGAATTCATATATTTACTTCCTTTACTATGTTGATTGATTTTTTCATATCTGGCAGAAAACCACCTCAGTTGACTAATAATATAGAGTAGTTTGATAACTATTTGCTGGCTAAAGATGTTTTATCTGCTCATATATTGGGAACTTTCTTAGTTGTTTGGTTCACTCTGGTCACTTATCAATTGTGGTCAACTTTGTTAAGATGAATAAAATGTCCCTGAAGACATTTTAAGTCAGAAGAAGCACAAAGGGAATGAAATACTCAATTCTCTGAGAGAATGAGTCAACAACAGAGAGTTATGATAATGCTACTACTGTTATAAAACATAATATTTTCCAGCTAAAGTACTCTGAAGTAATATTGGTGTCCCTTTACCGAGTTATGGCATTATACTGTTAAGGAAGACCTTGTAAATTCTGTACCTTTATCCTTCATTTTTTAATATCATCATCTTCCTAGCTAACAGTACTTAGTTTATGCATTACAATTTCACAACTAACTCCTTTATTTATAAGTTAGTATTTTCTACTAATGAAAAGCTTATTGTTTAAAAGTTTTCTTTAATGATAAGGAGTCATGAATTTAGCAGTAGACATTTAATGACATCACTGTGTCTTCTGGAGTCTTGACACTAAGAAAGACTATTCTCTCTACCTTGTGAGACATGCATATAATTGAAAAATATATTCTTCTCCTAGGTCTAATTTTGTATTACTTGAAATATTCAATTTTTTTTACTTTAAATTTATTTATTTATTTGTTTGTTTACTTGTTTATTTTTAGGTGAGAGGAGGGGAGATAGTGAGACAGAGTCCCACATGTGCCCCAGCCAGGATCCACCCTGCAACCCCATCTGGAGCCAATGATGCTCAAGTACAGAGCTATTTTTAGCACCTGAGGCTGATGCACTCTTACAAACTATCCTTAGCACACAGCCCCATGCTCAAACCTATTGAGCCACTGGGTCTGGGAGGGGAAAAGGGAGAGAAGTAAGAGAGGGTGAGTGGAGAAGCAGATGGTCTCTTCTCCTGTGTGTCCTGACTGGGAATCCAACCCAAGATGTTCTTATGCCAAACTGATTCTCTATCTACTGAGCCACTGGCTAAGGCCTCAGTTTCTTTACCTGTTTACTAGGCATTTACTTTCCAAAATCATCAAAAGTTTTGTTAAAAATTCTCTAAGCATACAATGAATTCATCAATTTTCCTATCAAAATATGATTCCAGGGTTAATGGCAATAATGATATATCTTTCCTAAACTCTTTAGATATTATCCTACTTAATCTCACTCTACATGTATCAAGTATATGTGCTATGTTCTATGACCCTATATTACAGATTGGGACTCTATGGTTTATAGAGTTAAAAGAGTGTGGGTAAAATTACATAGACAGTTATTAACATGATTAAGGGCTAGACTCAAAAAGTGGCTACACCCAAATTACCCTACATTATTGCCCCATATATGGCAGACCATGTATATTTCAACTGATTTATTACTTTCCTTATTTGTAAGAAATATACTTAATGAGTATTGTGAATGATACCATCTGAAAATAATAAGCATATCTCAGAAATATTGTGGGTTCAGTTCCATACCACAGCAATAAAGCAAACACTGAAATAAAGCAAGTCACATAATTTTGGGGTTTCCCAATGCATGTAAAATTATGTGCACACTGTACTGTAGTCTATTAAGTATTCAATAGCATTATGTCTAAAAATAATGTAAATACCTTACATTAAAAAACACTTTATCGCTAAAAAATGCTAATCATCATCTGATCCTTCAGCAGATCACAATCCTTTTGAAGGTGAGGGATCTTGCTTTGATGTTGACTGATGCTGACCAATCAAGGCAGTGATTGTTGAAGGTTGTGTGTTTGGGGTGATATCTTTTTATTACTAAATTTATTAGGGTAACATTGGTTCAAAAAACCATACAGTTTTCAAGTATACATCTCAACCAAACATTATCTGCGCACTGCATTGTACACCCATCCCCCAAAGCAAAGCCTCTTTCCATTCTCATTTATTTCCCCTTTGTCCACCTCTATCTAAACCCACCCCCTTTTCCTTTATCACTACACTGTTGTCTATGTCTATGTGTGATATTTTATTCCTTAATCTCTTTACCTTATTTTTCCAGCCTCTCAAACCCCTTCTCCTCTAGTCTGACAGCTAACAGTATGTTCCATATATCTGTGCCTCTGTTCTTATTTTGTTGGTCAGTTTATTTTGTTTATTAGATTCTACATATCAGTGAGATCATATGGTATTTGTCATTCTTTGGCTTATTTCACTTTGCATAATACCCTCTAGGTCCACCCATACTATTGCAAAAGGTAAGATTTTCTTATTTTTTTATTACATTTTATTTTATTTTACCACTGACAAGTAATATTCTATTTTGTAAGTGTAGCACAGCTTTTTAATCTACTCATATACTGATGAGTACTTGGGCTGTTTTTAGGTCTTAGCTACTGTAAGTACTGTTGCAATGAACATAAGGGTGCATATATTCTTCTGAATTAGTGTTCTGAGTATCTTTGGATATATTCCCAGAATGGAATCACTGGGTCAAAGGCAGTTTTATTTTTAATTTTTTGAGGAAGCTCTATACTGTATTCAACAGTGACTGCACTAGTCTGCAGTCTCTCCAACAGTGCATGAGGGCTCCTTTTTCTCTACATTCTAACCAGCACATGTTGTTTGTTGATTTGTTTATGATAGCCATTTTGACAGGCATGAGGTTGTATATTCTTGTAGTTTTAATTTGAATCTGATAAATAGTGACATTGAGCATTTTTTATATGTTTATTGGCCATCTGTAGGTTATATTGGGAGAAGTATTTATTCAGGTCCTTTGCCCATTTTTAAGTTAATTGTTTGTCCTTTTGGTGTTTAGTTGTATGAGTTCTTTATATATTCTGGAAAGTAACACTTTATCAGATATATCATTGGCTAATATGTTCCATTCAGTGGGCTCTTTTTTCATTTTATTGATAGTTTCTTTTGCTGAGCAAAAACTTTTTAGTTTTATGTGGTCTCATTTGTTTATTTTTTTTGTTTCCATTACCCAAGGAGATATATTGGCAAAAATATTACTACAAGAGGCAAACAGTGATAGCCAGATTGATGGAGACTTAAATATAGTGCCTACAAGCTGGCTCTGTGGGCATAGGTCTCAAAAAACCCACAATGGCCTCTTCCAGCATTTCTTTTAGGGAGTAAACTGACCCTCCAACTTTTACTCTGATGCCAGATAATTAAGTCCCTCCTTGTATGTTCTGGCAACCTTAGATCTGCTGCTCCAGCACTGGAGTTCAGAGCAAGTGAGTCACGATGGCTAGAGTCAGCTGGAGTTTGGTATTTTCTTTCCAAGAATTACCCTCAAGACACTTATTATACTCTAAACTCCATCTTTGCATTTGCTTCCTAGAGGTCCCAACTAACTCAAAGAGCTTAATGTTACCAACTTTTAACCAACACCTTTTTGCAGAAAAATTTATGAAGCTTGGAAAATAATCATCATGACTCAAAAGTTTAAGAAATACTTTAAGAAGGTAAAAGTTTAAGAAAAGGTATAGAACAATGACAAATTGCCACCATTTCCTCAGAGCTATCTTGATTGTCAGAATCAACATATATAGCAGCTTCTAAGGAAGAGAATTTAACTGGGAAAAAAAAACAACTTGCTTATTTAAAGCCCCTGTGGCTGGTTTTAGACCACATTTCTGAAATGGTGCTGGTAGTTTTAATAACTTTTATTTTACTGAACTAGTTTACTACCCTAAATTAAGAAGATTCAACTCAAAGAATTCTGTCTAGTAGTAGGGACTTGTAAATAAATGTCAATTATTGCAACAGAAAAAATATATATATTGCTACAAGAAATATCTGAAATTTTACTGCCTATGTTTTCCCCTAGGATTTTTACGGTTTTATGATTTACATTTGAATCTAATCCACTTTATAATTATTCTTGTATATGATATAATTTGGTTATCTAGTTTACTTTTTGTGTTTATCTGTTCAATTTTTTCAACATCATTTATTGAAAAGATTGTCTTTATCTCATTGTATGTGCTTGCCACCTTTGTCAAATATTAATTGACCATAAAGATGTGGGTTTATTACTGTGCTCTTTATTCTGTTACATTGTCCTATATGTTTGTTTTTGTGCCAACACCAAGCTGTTTTGACTATTATGGCCTTTAGTATAGTTTGATATCAAGTATTGTAATGCCTCCAGTTTTGTTCTTTTTTCTCAAAATTGCTGAAATATGGAAATTTCTTAAAATAAGAAACAATGAAGTTGTCCTTATCAATCGACTCTTCTTTTCATGAACACTTTTTCTATAGCATGCGATGCTGTTTAGTAGCTTTATTATCCATAGTAGAACTTTTTTCAAAATCAAATGGGACCATGAAAAGAAGGAAATCTTACCTTTTGTGACAACATGGATGGACCTGGAAACTGTTATGTTAAGTGAAATAAGCCAGGCAGAGAAAGAAAGAAAAATATCATATGACCTCACTCATTTGAGGAATCCAATGAACAATATGAACTGAGGAACGGAATAGAGACAGAGGAGGGATCAATGAGACCAGAAGGAAAGCAGACAGAGGGAAAGGGGATGATAGGATGGGATCAGAGAAGGGAAAAAGATTGGTGGAATTATATACACATAACACAATGTTATAGAGAGCAGAAAAGAAAATCCTGGAGGCAAGGGGGGAAGGCGTTGTGGGGAGGGGCGCAAGGGAGATGCTGAGAGGAACCGGGGGAGGGGGGATGCATTCAGGAGGATACTAGAATCTATGTAAACACAATAAATTTTTTAAAAATCAAAGTAAACTTTTTCACTGTTTTATCAACCTAGTTTATGTAACATTATAAATATTTTGTTGTAAATGCAATAATCTTCACCGTATATTCACCAGAAATAAGTTTTATCCAAAAAAATGACTTCCTTTGCTCATTCATAAAGAGCAACTCTTTATCTTTTATAATTTTATCATAGATTGAAACAATCAATCACATCTTCAGTTTCCACGTCTCATTATCGTATTTTTGCTATTTTCACATCATCTGTATTGTCTTTGTCCACTGAAGTCTTGAACCCTTCTTATTTGTCCATGAGTATTGGAATTGAATTTTAAACTTTTTAAAATGTTGATATTTCGACCTTTTCCCTTGACTCATAAATGTTCTTAATGAGATCTAGAATGGAGCATTCTTTTTAGATGTTTCAGTTTGCTTTGCCAGATCAATCAGAAAAATCACTATCAATGACAGCTATAGCACTAAGAAATCTATTTCTTAAAAAAAGAAAGAAATGTTTTTCTTTCTTAATAGATTTGAGAGTTGAAAATACTCCTTGATCCATCAGCTGCAAAATGAATATTCAGATAGCAGGCTTTCTATAATTTACATCTCCATCAGAGCTCTTAAATAGCCAGGCACACAAGTAGTAGGTCTCAACAGTGGGTTTAATATATTCAGTAAACCATGTAATACATAGATGTGCTGTCATCAGTCTTTGTTGTTCCACTTATAGAGCATGGGCAGAGTAGAATTAGAATAATTCTAAGCACTCAATAATTTTTTGAATGGTAAAAAAAAACATTAAATTCAACTTAAAGTCACCAGTTGCATTATTCCTTAACAAAACAGTATACCTGTTCTTTGAGGCTCAAAAGCCAGGTATCTACCTTTTATTATTTACATAGTTTTACAATATTAGACTGTTTTATCTGTATTGAAAATGCATTTTTTAGCATACCCACCTTCATTAATTATCTTAGATCAGGATAACTTGCTGCAGTTCCTACATCAGCACTTTCTTCTTTATCTTATACATTTGTGTTAGATAACTTATTTCCTTGAATCTCATGAACCAAACTCTGCTAGCTTTAAACTTTTCTTCTGTAGTTTCCTCACTTCTCTCAGTTTTCATAGAAATGAAGAGAGTTAGAGCCTTACATTCAATTAGGTTTGGCTTAGGGAATATAGTTGTTGATTTGATCTTCTATCCAGACCACTAAAACTTTCCGCATATAAGTAATAAGGCTGTTTTGCTTTTTTGTCATTCATGTATTCACTGGAGTAGCACTTTCAATTTTTTTCAAGAACACTTTTTTTTTCTTTTTACAGAGACAGAGAGAGTCAGAGAGAGGGATAGACAGGGACAGACAGACAGGAATGGAGAGATGAGAAGCATCAATCATTAGTTTTTCGTTGTTCACATTGCAACACCTTAGTTGTTCATTGATTGCTTTCTCATATGTGCCTTGACCGCGGGCCTTCAGCGGACTAACTCCTTGCCTGAGCCAGGGACCTTCTCGCTTGAGCCAGGGACCTTGGGTCCAAGCTGGTGAGCTTTTTGCTCAAACCAGATGAGCCCACGCTCAAGCTGGCTACCTTGGGGTCTCAAACCTGGGTCCTCGGCATCCCAGTCCGACGCTCTATCCACTGCACCACCACCTGGTCAGGCTCAAGAACACTTTTATATTGGCTTTTAATATACCTTCTTCACTTAGCCTAATTATTTCTAGCTTTTGATTTAAAATTAAAGAAAAATGTGTGACTATTTCTTTCATGTAACCAGTTACAGGACACTTAGGGATTATTATTGCACTAATTTTAATATTTTGTATCTCAAGTAATAGGGAGGCCTGAAGAGAGAGAGATATAGAGAAATAGGTTGGTAAAACTGTCAGCATGGACATATTTATGGAATAAGTTTAAATTTTATATAGGTATTGTTTCTGGCATGCCACAACATTTACAATAGTTTCATTAAAAATTTCTAATCAGAGATCATCATAACTCATAATAATAAAAAGTTTGAAATATTATAATTACCAAAATGAGACACTGAGACATGAAGAGAATAAATACTGTTGGAAAAATGGAGCTGATACTCTTGCTCCATAGAAGTCTGTCTATCTTGCTTGAATAAAGGCTACAGGCCTTCAATTTGTTAAAAAAGAAAAAGAAAAGGAAGCAATATCTGCAAATTGCACTAAAATAAAACACAATAACATGAGATATGTCCATATATAACATTATGTACTTATTTTGCTCTCTTAGGCAACTAAGTTTATTTCAAAAGTATTGACATCACAGATTACACCATTCACGTGTAGTTAATGTTCTAAAAGTAAATAAATACTTCTAAAATTGATATTCTTAAATGCCATCAGTTTGTTTCAGTGTGACAAAAAGTATTTAGATTTGCATTTTTTATTCCAATTTATTAATTTAATATTCACAGTATCTTGTCACTGTAGGTTTGATAATATCTCTGCTTTTATCCAAACTAGTCATAAAATAGTTTAAAATAACCTGGATTTTCTCCTATGTCTAGATATGATTTATATAGCTAAGTTGGAATAAAAATATATGTATATTAAATTATTTTTAAAACTTCTTTTAGAAGAAAGACAATTCATATCTGCTTTTATTCCTAGTGTTACTGGACTGGTGGGACTTCACACATTTCCTTAAACTATACACACAGTTTCAGGCTGGTTACATAAGTTTTTAAAGGTCTCCTCTGATATCAGAATTGAAACACACATTTATCTGAGAGCTTATGCTTTTTTAGATAATTCTGCAGCCAGAGCTTCTTATATATATTTAAGAGAATTACCAAACCTATGAGAATATGGACTGAATTTTTTCTGCATAACAATCTCCTTCTATTATGCATTTCTTCTTAAAATCTGTTAAAGTATTTTAAAAGTATACTGAAAATATTACTGAAAAGCTATTATTGAGTACACATTGAAGTAAATAACAAAGGTGGCAGTACAAACAGAAATTATATTTTATTTCAAGAAATTAAATAAACCTGATCAGGCAGTGGCACAATGGATAGAGTAATGGTCTAGGATGCAGAGAAACCAGGTTTGAAACCCTGAGGTCACAGGCTTGAGAGTGAGCTCATCCGGCTTGAGCAGGGATCCCCAAACTTTTTACACAGGGGGCCAGTTCACTGTCCCTCAGACCATTGGAGGGCCGGACTATAAAAAAAAACCACTAGCCCTGGCCGATTGGTTCAGTGGTAGAGCGTCGGCCTGGCATGCAGAAGTCTCGGGTTCGATTCCCGGCCAGGGCACACAGGAGAAGCGCCCATCTGCTTCTCCACCCCTCCCCCTCTCCTTCCTCTCTGTCTCTCTCTTCCCCTCCCGCAGCCGAGGCTCCACTGGAGCAAAGATGGCCCGGGCGCTGGGGATGGCTCCTCGGCCTCTGCCCCAGGTGCTAGAGTGGCTCTAGTCGCAACAGAGCAATGCCCCGGAGGGGCAGAGCATCTCCTCCTGGTGGGCAAAGCATCGCCCCTGGTGGGCGTGCCGGGTGGATCCCGGTCGGGTGCATGCGGGACTCTGTCTGACTGTCTCTCCCGTTTCAGGCTCCAGAAAAATACAGAAAAAAAAGAAAAGAAAAAAAAAAAACACTATGAACAAATCCCTTTGCACACTGCACGTATCTTATTTTAAAGAAAAAAAAAACAAAACGGAACAAATACAATATTTAAAATAAAGAACAAGTCAATTTAAATCAACAAACTGACCAGTATTTCAATGGGAACTATGGGCCTGCTTTTGGCTAATGAGATGGACAATGTCCAGTTCCATATCCCGAGCTGTGACATGTGCATCCAGCGTCACCGGAAGTAGTACTGTACAATGAGAGACACCGCGTTTTGCGGCAACCCCACATACAGTACTTCAGGAGCATCCTGTGCTCCTCTCACTGACCACCAATGAAAGAGGTGCCCCTTCCAGAAGTGTGGTGGGGGTAGATGAATGGCCTCAGGGGGCCGTAGTTTAGGGACCCCTGGACTTGAGCATGGTATTACCAGTTTGAGCACAGGGTCACTGGCTTGAGCGTGGGATCATAGACATGACCCCCAGGTCACTGACTTGAGCCTAAAGGTCACTGGCTTGAAGCCCAAGGTCATTGGTTTGAGCCCAAGGTAACTAGCTTGAGCAAGGGGTCACTCACTCTGCTGTAGCTCCCCAAGCAAGGCACATATGAGAAAGCAATCAATGAACAACTAGGCTGCTGCAACAAAGAATTAATGCTTCTCATCTCTCTCCCTTCCTGTCTGTTTGTCTCTATCTCCTCTTCTCTTTGACTCTGACTTTCTCTGTCAGAGTCTGTCCCCAAGGCCGCCAGCTTGAACACAGGCTCATCTGGTTTGAGCAAAGCTCACTAGCTTGGACCCAAGGTTGCTGGCTCGAGCAAGGGGTTACTCAGTCTGCTGTAGCCCCCCCCCCCCCCCCCGTCAAGGCACATATGAGAAAGCAATCAATGAACAACTAAGGTGTTGCAACAAAAAATTAATGATTGATGCTTCTTACCTCTCTCTGTTCCTGTCTGTCTGTCTCTATCTATCCCTCTCTCTGTCTCTGTAAAAAAAAAAAAAAGAAAGAAAAGAAAAAAAAAATACTTCAAAGCCCTGGCTGGGTAGCTTGGTTGGATAGTCATCCTGAAATGCAGAAGTTGCCAATTTGATCCCTGGTCTGTCACATAAAATAAATAAATAATATTCCTAGACTTAACAAAATGCAATCTTTGTTATTAGTTAGGTTTAAATGACATGATTTGTAATGGAAAAAAATTATACATTAAAGTCTGTTTATTTTTTATATAATTTTTATTTTTCTATTACTGATGTTAGTTTTGATATTTGTAGATTGATTTTATAGATTAAATACTTTAAAATTATAAAATGACTTTCTTAGGATTCTTAATGTTTTCTTCTTATTTCTACATTTTTTGTTATAAACACTACCACCTCTATGTTATTTCATTTGCCTGACATATGTCTTTACTAATTTTTTTTATTTTTTAACTTTTCAAAATCACTTTATTTTACATGATTTTTGTATATATTACATAGTTGTGTTTTGCTAACTGAATTAATATGACAGATATTTTTAATGGATAAATTTATTTAATTTATATTAATTAAAATAATTGATATGTATAGTTTATTCTATAATCATTTTGTTCATTTTAATGAAAATATTTTATTATTTATTATGCTTTGTGCTTACACTTATTTGACATTTACCTTGCTATAATTATCTAATTAATAATCATTCTTCATTTTATTAGAGATGAGTTAAAGAGCCCCTAACTTAAAAAATAATGTGTACATTTATTCTTCTATTTTTCTTTTCAAGTGTTCCATTACTTCAATATAATATTTTATATATTGGCCCTGGCCAGTTAGTTCAGTGGCAGAGTGTCGGCCTGGCGTGCAGGAGTCCAGGGTTCGATTCCCAGCCAGGGCACACAGGAGAAGCGCCCATCTGCTTCTCCACCCCTCCCCCTCTCCTTCCTTTCTGTCTCTCTCTTCCCCTCCCGCAGCCGAGGCTCCACTGGAGCAAAGTTTGCCCAGGCACTGAGGATGGCTCTGTGGCCTCTGCCTCAGGCGCTAGAATGGCTCTGATTGCGGCAGAGTGATGCCCCAGATGGGCAGAGCATCGCCCACTGGTGGGCATGCCGGGTGGATCCCAGTCGGGCGCATGCAGGAGTCTGTCTGACTGCCTCCCCATTTCCAACTTCAGAAAAATACAAAAAAGAAATTAAAAAACAAATATTTTATATATTGAACATATATACTTGATTTTTAATATTATTAATTTTTAACATTGAATGATATGTGTTTTTTAATTTAATTATATGTATTGGGGTGGTCTGGTCAGACCGACATCTGGAGCCAAGGAGAAGAGCCACAACACTATCCTTCCTAATCCCAGAATTGCTCCAGGCTCTAGACTCAACCAGAGATTTTATTTTAGTAGCCAAGCCCAACAAGTAGCCAGCAGACAGAGGCTGCAGGAGGTGGGGTTTAAAGGAACCTTGGCCTTTTGCTGACCTTCCCCCAAGGCCACTGACTATGGGTGAAAGCCAGCCTACCTGTGTGCAGATTAGTATTTTCAGGTGCACCTGGGGCCTGACAGAGGAAGCCACAAACTCTGGATTGCTTGTAGCTCCAAGGTTTCTGAGAGCCAGTCACAGGCAGTATCCCCCACTGGTCTGCTCTGGGTTTCCTCCAGAGAGGTCGAGAGCTGGCACATCCAGAGGCCAGCTGCAGAGAGCGTTAGTTCAGGACCTAATGACTCTTGCAGGCAGAGTGTCCTAAGGGAGGGTTCACTGAACACTAGGCCCAGCTAAGGTGAGTTCTGCTTTCTGTGATCAGTACCAGTACAGTGGCTAGTGTGCATTGGACAAGGTGGAGATTTATACTCAGCCAGTTCAGGTTCTGAATGTTGTGACCCGTTGGGCTAAGTTTCACAAGACAAGGGAGAGACTGTCTGACACAGACATTCAAAGCATGGGTACCTGCAAACCTATTGTTGGCTCCAGTCAAGGGGCTTAGCTACTCTCTGGAGGGGGCACAATCTGCTCCAGGGTAGACCAAGGGCTAACAAGCTGGAAGAACTTCTACAGAGGAGACTATCAGCCTGACCCAATCTAAGCCTGCTGCTTGTATCACTGAGGAGAGGAGTATCCGGCAGTGTCTAAGGAATGGACTCTGGAGTATGGGCCACTTTCCTTGTACTGAGTTTCTGACCAAGAGACCCCTGAAGTAGGGGAGTCCCACTAATGTGATATTTCCAACCTCAGCTACCTTAACCCATCAAGTTTGCAACCTGTAAAGTGGTTGGTGGGGTGAGGCCAGTCTAAGTCCACACTGCAGTCTTTCTACAGAAGATTCTGTGATAAAACCACACAGTTGCAAGAGGAGATGAAGCAGCTAAAAAGAAGAGGCAAATCTTACAAAGCTTTAGGTGACCCACAGGTTGAGAACCGCTGGTTTAAATAATGTTTGCATAGAACAACCACTATATTTATTTATTTTGTCACTTTCTTAAGCTTAATTTAATTGGCCAAATTGTGAAACTCATTTACCTTGATATAAGAATTAAGATGTAGGTGTTTAGTACAACACAAACTTATAGTAAGAATGTTTGGCTTAAGAAACACAGTCATCCCATTCAGAAATTAGTGGATTGATTTTATGTTCCAAAGTGCATACACTGTTTTGATGATGCAGGCACTGAACCAGTGCATGTGTCTTGTACATTTCACTGACTTTTTTTAGTGTTAGTTGAAATGTTAAAGTTCAACTCAATGTGATTTAACATTAAGAAATACTTCAGCCTGACCAGGCGGTGGTGCAGTGGATAGAGCGTCGGACTGGGATGCGTAGGACCCAGGTTCGAGACCCCAAGGCCGCCAGCTTGAACACAGGCTCATCTGGTTTGAGCAAAGCTCACTAGTTTGGACCCAAGGTTGCTGGCTCGAGCAAGGGGTTACTCAGTCTGCTGTAGCGCCCCCCCCCCCCCGGTCAAGGCACATATGAGAAAGCAATCAATGAACAACTAAGGTGTTGCAACAAAAAATTAATGATTGATGCTTCTCACCTCTCTCTGTTCCTGTCTGTCTGTCTCTATCTATCCCTCTCTCTGTCTCTGTAAAAAAAAAAAAAAAAAGAAAAAAAAATACTTCAAAGCCCTGGCTGGGTAGCTTGGTTGGATAGTCATCCTGAAATGCAGAAGTTGCAAATTTGATCCCTGGTCAGGGCACATGCAGGAACAGCTCAATGTTTCTGTCTCTCTTTCTCTCTCTTCCTACTTATCTCTCTAAAAAAACAAACATACAAAGAAACAAACAAAAATGTTTTGACGTTAGTTCACTTCAAACAATACAGCAGTGCTCAAAATATAAAAATGTTTATTAAATTATATTAACATTTACAGTTGCATTCTAGTAGTAGAAGGTGGTTTATGCTTGGGAATTAAGGTACTATATTATAAAATAATAAATATTATGTCATGTACTTTGTTTTTATTAGCTTAAGAAAACATATTGTGCTGATCTATGGTGTCACTTTGGATAAAGCATTGACCTGGAATGCTGACATTGCTAGTTTAAATTCCTGGGCTTGCCTGGTCAAGACACATACAGGAAGCAGTGACTACAAGTGTATGCTTCCTGCTTCTCCCTCCTCATTCTCTCTCTATGAAAATTAATAAAGAAAATTGTTAAAAATATATATTATACATGCTATTAATATTGTAAAATAATAAGTAAAAGAACTAAATCATATATAACTATTAGCCAGATATTATGAAATCAGTAAAATATAATCAAGTCCAAAGCCAAACATATGAATGCTGTCAAAAAGGAACAGTGTTTATGTAACAAATGAACATTGAAGATATCCATTTTCACTTGCAGATTCAAAATAAAATTGGTGGTATCTGAACTACCAAGCCTAGTTCCCGGGTGGGAAGACACCACACCCATTTGAACTACATGGGCATTGACCTGAGATAGCATAGCTAGGAAGAGAAAAGTTATCACTAGAAAATAGTGCTAAAGCATAAATAGAGAGAGTAAGGTAAAGATTGAAAATGTAAGTATGAGAAGCAAGATTTTAATAAAGTAAATTATGTGGGTTTGTTGTCAAAGAAGAGAGTTGTGAATTCCAGTTGTCTATGCAGCACGTGCCAGTTTTGTGGTAGGCAGTTAAACATGAGTAAAGCAAGAATGATGAGCCAGATACAGAAAGTCACCAGAGTGGAAAGCTCCAGGTGCCTAGCAATGGGTAAAACTGGAAAAACAAGGATATCAACCCCATGATGACATTTTCTCTCCTAGTATATGACTGATTATGCAATTTAGACCCTCTGACCTTTCAAGCTGCTGATCATGAAGTTTGGACCCTGCCCTGACATTTTCTCCACTAGCATATTACTAGTAATATAGATTTAAACCTGCTAACAGGAGGAAATAATACTAGGTTCAAATAATTAAGCTACCATCACAATGAGGTCCTGATCCACATCAAATATGTCTAGGCCAGCAGTTCTCAACCTGTAGGTCGCGACCCCAGTGGGGTCGCCTAAAGCCATTGGAAAATACATATGCATATCAGGTATTTACATTCCGAATCATAACTGTAGCAAAATTACAGTTATGAAGTAGCCACCAAAATTATTTTTTGGTTTGGGGTCACCGCAACATGAGGAACTGTATTGCAGGGTCACGGCATTAGAAAGGTTGAGAACCACTGGTCTAGGCCTCAGTAGTGTTTTAGCTTTAGGCCCAGAAAAGCAGTAAATCTGACAAGCTATGATATGGTTGACCTCAAGACCAGCTGCATTGACTAATGACCTTTGATCCCGGTGCTAACCAATCAGTGGAGACCATGATCCTGAAAGGACACACTTGGGATACTACTAAATAGTCTCTTGTGACCTTAATCTGGAGCCTCCCCTAAAACTCCCACCCTTAAAATCCCTTAGGACAGAAGACAACACTCTCCTCTTGGGAACAGGTCTGCATCTTTCTTGTCCCCTCCACTTCCCTCCAGGCACATTTTTTAACTTTTTTCTCTGCTAAAATTTCAAGGCAGAGGCTGATTTAACTGGGGGCATACTGGGCACGCCCTGGGCCCTGACTTCTGATGGGCCCTGCAAACCCCAACTTTACAGTTTTTTCTAATGACACCAAGTTTGGTTTTATATGTGCAATTTTAACATTAATAGTACATAATATTTTTTATTTATTTAAAAACATGGTTAACCTGTATTTTTATTTTCTCTGTCTCTCTCTTTTTTTTAAGAGGCCCAATATTTTCTTCTGCGCCCGGGGCACCAACTGACTTTAATCGCTTCTCTCCCGTGTCCCCTTCATTTGCCTCTTCCACTTGTTTCCTAAGCCAATTTATATTATAGCTCACTTGTACCTCTGTGACTTTCTAAATACATTTTCTCTTATACTTTGAGTCTTGGCTTTAAATTTGTTCTTAGCCAGAAGTCAAATTACCAAAGTCCAGTTTAACTTTCCCAGTCTATCACCCGGTGCTGTTTCACTGCCAACAAATTTTACTCTTTAAATGTGAATTAAGATGGCCTATAATTATTTTATGTGTCAGAGCATGGTCAATCTAAGAGGAACAGTGGATTTTAGATAACATTGACACATGTTGCCAGAAAATAGCCATTCTATTTCCTATTAACACACTTTGTCCCTGCTTTCAAGTCTATCTGCCTTTTTATGCTGACAGTGATGTCTCTTTATTACTCTCCTGATTGCCACTCTCCAAAAAACCCTGGCACAGTCCAAAGCTACTTAATTTCCATGTCTTGAAAAAGCCTTTATAGCCAACCCTTTGTGGGGACAAATCAGAATAATTGCCATGGTTCCCATTGGCTTTGTGCCGCTGTAGTAATTGCTGGCTCAGCAGTGGCTTTCAAAGAAGCAATTGACAAGTAGGAAAGGAGATGGTTTTCCATAGTTTATATAAAGATGACAATAGGTTCATCTGTAAACTGGCAATCAACCACATGCCCTTCTATCAGAAGTGAAAGCCACTTTCTGCTTGTACCAGAGCACTCAGATACATTTAGTTCAATTTGTAATTTTTTCTTCCATTTTTAGCTCTCTGTCTAATTCATTTTATTAAGATTTCTCTTAGAGAAACATTAACATAGCGGAAGTCTTATAAAAGTCCCCCATTCCATAATAAAATTACCTGATGAGACATTTATCAAATAGTGTGTGGCTGACATTACAATGGGTTTGGACAGAGAAATAATTTTCTGGAAAAGACTGAAGGAGTGGCTTTGATTGCTACTCTGAGGAAAAGAAAACATGCTGGCTTCCTGATTTGAGAGGGGAGGTGAACTTGATACCAAATAACATCAAAGGCTGTGACAAGGCATAGTCTGGCTTGTTATTTGAGCTGAATGACCTCTACTCACTCAGTGGGAGTGGTGTCTACTGAATGCAAAGAACAATAGGAGAAAAATAAAGAATGCATTAATATTAGAAAGCAGTGAGCTTGTTTTCCCGCTGCAAGTACTTTGCATGATTAGTGAGTGAGCATGTGGCAGAAAGCAACGTGTGTGTAGCCTATATAAGGTTATGGTTACTTTCCCCCAGGAGTGGTTTTCCTGACTGCTTTTCCACCACTGCAAGAAGCAGTTTTTCCCTGCTTGTTCAGTAGCCCACCTCTGAGAGAATTTAATAAACGGAAATGGCCCAATGACTTTTGACTCTGCTGTTCTTCTTTGGTCTATCTGAATCCATTGTGAACCTGCCTGGCCTCAACCACCAGCATTTCCCCTGGCAGAGTGGGCAGTATTCATTTCTAGACTGGTATGGAAATACAAGAGCCCTTGAAGAGGGGGTTAGGGGAGTAGCTGGCCATTCTTAAGCATGTGGTTCCTATGGCTAGTCTGTTGGGAGCCATGGAGTAGGTGCTTTTTACAGCCCAGTGAGCAGAAACCAAAAGCTCTCTGCAAGAGACTGCCTGAATCCAAGAGCTCCAGTATGAGCTAGAGGCCAAGCACTGGTGGTGGCAGGAGCTAGTATAGTAGCTGGAGAAGGAGCTGCGAGCACAAGAACTCCAGAGCAAGCTGGAAGCCAAGCACTGGCTGTGGCAGGAGCTGGAATGGTTAATGAACAAGTAGCTGGAGGAAGGGCTGCATGTGTGCCAGTGGAGTGGCTCTGATAGGCTGTAGCAGAAGTTTCTGACTCCTCCTACTCTGAGGAGGTGGAGGTTTTGGCTGAAACTGCCTTTGGCAGACTCAGAGTCTGGCTGGTAGTCACCCTGAAGGTGAAAATGCAGTAACAAGGAGTGTCTTAGGGGCAGGCAAAACCCCTTCCAAAAGTGGTGGAGCATTGTGTGTTCTGGTCCTACACCCATACAGAGTAGATGAACTTAAGGGAAAAATTCAGGCAGAAACCTACCAAGTGTCTGGTAGCTTGGTTGCTGCAGTGGTGAGATTTAGGTAGATGGCTTCATGTTCTCTAGACCAGAAATGGAGAAATTAGCCAGCATTACCATGCCCTCCTTCTTGAGGAGAATAGAAAGACCAGAAATAGATATACACAAGAATTAAGCAATCTTTAACTAAAAAGCAAAGGTAATGCAATAAAGAAAATATAGCCTTTTAAACAAATTGCACTGTAAAAATTGTATATTCACTTATAAAAAGAAAAATCTAGACATAGACCTGACACTATTCACAGCAATTAACTAAAAAACAAACAAACAAACAACAACAAAAACTATGTCATAGCCCTAAATGTAAAATCCAAAATTATAAAACTTCCAGAGGGTAACATAGGAAAAAGTTCTTAAATATGTCTAAGGTAGGATCTATGGAAGAGATCTTTGCATGTCAAGTGTAATTGAAATATTAAAAACAAACAAACAATGATAAAAAACGTCCTTGCTAAGCTAGACTTCATTAAAAGTAAAAACAAACAACCAAAATCTGTTTGCTTGTAAAACATGGTGTCGATAGAATAAGATGCCACAGAATGTGAGAAAATATTTGCAAAGTGCATATCCCATAAAACACTTTTATTTAAAATATGCAAACTTGAAAATTAATATGAACTCTTGAAACTTAATAAGAACACAAATAACAAAATTAACAAATAGTATCAAAGACATTAATAGAGACCTCTCTTTCTCTTAAAAAAATTAATATCCAACATGTATAAGGGACTCAACATTCAATAACAAAAAGACATAAAACCCAATTAGAAAATGGCCAAAGGACGTGAATAGACATTTCTCAAAGGAAAACATACAAATGACCAATAGGCATATGAAAATATAATATCATTAAATCATCATGGAACCATAGTGATGAATTTCTTACACTTGTTAAAATGGCTATATCAAAAAGACAAAAGATAAATATAGTGAGGATGTTACAAAACAGAAGTCATGTACACTGTTGGTGGAAGAATAAATCAGTACAGCCATTACAGAGATGCCTCAAAAAAAAAAAAAAATTAAAGCTACCATATGATCCAGCAATCTCAATTCAAGGAATACACCCTAAGAAAAAGAAATCAGTATCTGTAAGTGATATCTGCATTCCAAAGTTCTTGCAGCATTGTTAATGATAGCCAAAATATTAAATCAAACCTTGTCCATAGACAGAATAATGGATAAGAAAATGTGATACATATAAATATTTTTCAGCTTGAAAATAAAGAAAATCCTGTCATTTGTGACATTGGGATTAAATTTGGGAGACATTATGCTAAGTGAAATAAGCTAAGAAGTGCAAAACAAATGCATTGTAATTTTATTTTTATGTAAAATATAAAAAGAGTCAAATGAATAAAAACAAAGATTAAATGGTAACTTCTAGGAGCTAGAAAGGTAAGAGAAATAGGGAGATGTAGATCAAAGTGTACAAAGGTTCAGTAATGTAAAATATATTGGTTTTAAAGTTCCAATATACAGAATGATGACTACAATTAATACAGTATTGTGTACTTGAAATGTACTAAGAGAGTTGATATGAAGTGTTCTTACTACACACACACACAATTTTTTTTTATTTTTATTTTTTTCTTCTTTTCCCTCCCCTCTCCCCAACCCCTCTCTCTCCTTCCTCCCCTCCCCCCCCCCCAGCACTCCCCTTTACCACCACACTCTTGTCCATGTCTCTGAGTCTCATTTTTATGTCCCTTCTATGTATGGATTCATATAGTTCTTAGTTTTTTCTGATTTACTTATTTCAGTCCGTATAATGTTATCAAGGTCCATTCATTTTATTGTAAATGATCCGATGTTATCATTTCTTATGGCTGAGTAGTATTCCATAGTATATATGTACCAAAGCTTTTTTTTTTTTTTTTTTTTTTTTTTGCATTTTTCTGAAGCTGGAAACAGGGAGAGACAGTCGGACAGACTCCCGCATGCGCCTGACCGGGATCCACCTGGCACGCCCACCATGGGGCGACGCTCTGCCCACCAGGGGGCGATGCTCTGCCCATCCTGGGCGTCGCCATGTTGCGACCAGAGCCACTCTAGCGCCTGAGGCAGAGGCCACAGAGCCATCCCCAGCGCCCGGGCCATCTTTGCTCCAATGGAGCATTGGCTGCGGGAGGGGAAGAGAGAGACAGAGAGGAAGGCGCCACGGAGGGGTGGAGAAGCAAATGGGTGCTTCTCCTGTGTGCCCTGGCTGGGAATTGAACCCGGGCCCTCCGCACGCTAGGCCGACGCTCTACCGCTGAGCCAACCGGCCAGGGCTGTACCAAAGCTTTTTAATCCACTCATCCACTGGCAGACACTTGGGCTGTTTCCAGATCTTCGCTATTGTGAACAATGCTGCCATAAACATGGGGATGCATTTCTCCTTTTGGAACAGTTCTATGGTGTTCTTGGGGTATATTCCTAAAAGTGGGATAGCTGGGTCAAAAGGCATTTTGATTTCTAATTTTTTGAGGAATCTCCATACTATTTTCCACACACAAATTTTAACTGTGTGAGGTGATTGAGATATTAACTAGTTTGGTTATGGTAATCATTTCACAATGAATACATATATCAAAATATCATATTTTAAAACAAGTATATATAATTTTTATTTGTCAAGTATATGTCAATAAAGCTAGTAGCATTTTTATGGCCACTTAAGTCAAATATATTTTTTTGTTGAAAAACCAAACTTTCTTTGAGAAAATGATTCATTAATATGCTTGTCTGTTTCTCCTTTTCTTATTGTACTTCACTGTTAGTATCTTATTTGAAAATTATAATTTTTCTATTGTCTGGGACACTCAGTAATATAGCTTATTTTTTATTTATTCAATTTTTGTGACAGAAATGAAGAGAAAGACAGAGAGAGGGAAAGATAGGGAAAGACAGGAAGGGAGAGAGATGAGAAGCATCAATTCTTTGTGTGGCTCCTTAGTTTCCTTAGTTGTTCATTGATTGCTTTCTCATATGTGCCTTGATCCAGGAGCTGCAGCAGAGCAAGTGATCCCTTGCTCAAGTCAGTGATCTTGGGCTTCAAGCCAGCGACCATGGGGTCTTCTCTATGATCCCACACTCAAGCCAGCGACCCTGCACTCAATCTGATGAGCCCACACTCAAGCTAGTGATCTCAGGTTTTCAAACCTGGGTCCTCTGCGTCCCAGTCCAATGCTCTATCCACTGTGCCACTGCGTGGTCAGGCTATTTTACATTCTCATATACAAATTCAAATATCAATAAAAATTATTTTTTTCCTAAACTTACCACTTTTATTTTATTTTTTACAACATAGTAAAAATCTCAAATTTATCCTTGAATTTTAATGTGATGGTGAATATTCCTGTACTATTACTGATCTCAGGGAGATACATTAAAAAAATAGACCATTAAGTACATTGCTGTTTTTTTAATATAAATACCTTTATTTAGATTAAGAGGTTTTATTTTGATAACTTGAGAATCATTGTTATGAGTAAATGTTGGATTTCATTAAAAGATTTTCTACATTTTTAAAGAGTTGTCTAAATTTTTTATTTTTTATTTTCAACCTGCAGCTTACATTCAATAATATTTTTTATTAGTTTTAGGTGTAAGCAGAGTGGTTAAACAATTTTAATTTTTCATTCTGTTTATGTGGTAAATTATATTGATGCTTTTAAATATCACTGAATTTATTTGATTAACAGTTTATACAATTCTTATATTTAAAGTGATAAAAATCTAAATTTCCTTTTTCATATTGACTACCTTAAACTGTTAAGGTCACTTTGGCCTCATAAATTGAATTAAAAGTGATCATTGAGTTATTCTATTCTTTAAGGATTTCTCAAATATGTAGTTAATTTTTTCTTTGGTATTTTCCCCTCTTTATTGAGTTTATTCGGGTGACTCTGGTTTCAGGTACCCAGTTCAACAAAATATCACCTCTAGACTGTATTATGTGGTCACCACCCTTAGTCAAGTTTCCTTTCATGACTATATATACCCCTAAACACTCCTCCACCTCCACCCACACCTACCCCTACAATCACCACACTGTTGTTCATGTACATGAGTTTTTCTGTCTTTTTTCAATACCTACACCCTTCCTACCCAGTTCCCAAACCACACAACCCCTGATAGCTGTTATCCTACTATCTAGCTATGAGTCTGTCCCTATTTTGCTTGTTAGTTGATTCTGTTAACTAGTTTCTGCTTATGTGAAAAATCACATGGTATTTATATTTCTCTGATTTGCTTAGTTTATTTAGCATAACGCTCTGCAGGTCCATTCATGCTGCCACAAAGGATAGAATTTCTTTTTTATGGCTGAGTAGTATTCTATTGTGTAAATATACCACAGATTTTTTACCCTGTCAGCTACTGATGAATACTTGGGCTGCTTCCAAATCTTGGCTATTGTAAATAATGCTGCAATAAATATAAGAGCACATATATATTTTTTGAATTAGTGATTTAGGATTTTTTTGGATAAATTCTCTGAAGGGGAATCACTGGTCATACAGTAGTTCTATTATTGATTTTTTGATTTAACTACACAACACTTTTCACAGGGGCTGCACCAATCTGCATTCCCATCAACACTCCATGTCCTCATCAACATTTGTTGTTTGTGATTTTATTGATGATAGCTATTCTGACAGGTATAAGGTAATATTGCATTGTGGTTTTAATTTGCGTCTCTTAGATGATTAATAATGTTGAGCATCTTTTTATATTTTGATTTACTATCTGCATGTCCTCTTTGAAGTCTATTTAGGTTCTTTACCCATTTTTTAAATTGAAATGTTGCTTTTCGAGTTGTTGAGTTTTATAATTTCTTCAAAATTTTGGATATTGACCACTTATCAAATGTATCAGCAAATATGTTTTCCTATTCTGTGCATCATCATCTCTTCATTTTGTTGATAGTTTCCTTCGCTATGCAAAAAATTTTTAGTTTGATATAGTACCATTTTTTGTTTATTTTATTGTTTGTTGCCATGGCTAAGGTCAAATGTAGCATCTGTTCTTATCAGTTTAATATCTGGTATGTCCTCTACTCAAAGATATATACAGTATTAGAAAAAATATTGCTCCAAGATATGTCTGAAATTTTACAGCCCATGTTTACTTCTAGGATTTTTATAGTTTCTGTTTAAATACTTAAGCCTTTAATTTATTTTGAATATATTTTTGTGTATGGTGTAATTTGGTGGCCTAGTTTTATTTCTTGCACATAACTGTCCAATTTTACAACACCATTTGTTGGATAAAGTATGTTTACTGCATTGTATGTTTTGTTAAACTTGTAAGGTATTAATTGACTATAGACATGCAGGTTTATTTCTGGGCTTTTTATTCTGTTCCATTGAACTTTATATCTTTTTTTAATGCCAGTATCATTCTGTTCTGTTTACTATGTCCTTGTAATATAGTAATGTATCAGGTAGTGCAATCCCTTTAGCTTGGTTCTTCTTTCACAGATGGCTGTGGCTATTCAAGGTCTTTTGTGATTCAATATAAATTTTTAGCATATTTGTTCTAGTCCTGTGAAATACATCATTACTATCTTGATAGAAATTGCATAGAATCAATAGCCTCTTTTGAGTAATATGGAAATTTTAATGATACCAATTATTTTCTTATTTTTATCTTCCTCAATATTTTTCTTCAATGTCATAATTTTCTGAGTACAGGTTTTTATATTCTTGGTTAAATTTATTTCTAAGTATTTTATATTTTTGTATGCAGCTGTAAATAGAATTCCTTTCTGATAGTTTATTAATGGTACATAATATTCCAACTGATTTCTACACATTTATTTTATATTCTGCTATATTATTAAATTTATTGGCCAGTGTTTTGGAGAAATCCTTTTATTTTTCTAAAATGAGAAGCAGGAAGGCAGAAAGAAAGACTCCTGCATGCACCCAACTAGGATCCACACAGCATGCCCACTAGGGCACAATTCTTTGCCCATCTGGGCTGTTGCTCCATTACAACTGAAGCCATTCTAGCACATGAGGCAGAGGCCATGGAGCCATCCTCAGCACCCAGACCAACTTTGCTCCTTTGGAGCCTTGGCTACAGGAGGAGAAGAGAGAGAGGGAAAGGAGATGAGGAAGGGTGGAGAAGCATATGGGTGCTTCTCCTGTGTTCCCTGACTTGGAATCAAACCTGGGACTACCACACACCAGGCTGATGCTCTACCACTGAGGCAGCTGGCCAGGGCTTTTGGTAAAATCTTTAGGGTTCCCTATTAACAGTATTATGACAATCTTACTTGTTATTTTCCAATTTGGATGCTTTTTATTTCTTCTTCTGGTCTGATTGTTGTGGCTAGTATTTCCAGTTTTATTTTGAATAACAGCAGTGAAAGCAGACATCCCTATCTTGTTCCCAATCTTAAGGGAAACATTTGTATTTTTTGACCATTATGTATGATATTTGTTGTGGTTTGGTCATATGTGGCCTTTATTACATTGAGATATAGTTCCTCTATTCTTATATTGCTGAGGTGTTTTTTTTTATAAGTGCGTGTTAGATTTTATCAAAGCTTTTTCTGCATCTACTGATATGATAATGTAGTATTTATATTTCATTTTCTTTATGTGGTGTAACACATTTATTTCTATTTTTTGTATTGTTTTTATAGATCTTGTTTATTTCTGCTCTGATCTTAATTATTGCCTTTCTTCTAATCACTTTGGGCTTTGTTTGTTATTCTTTTTCTATTTTCTTTAAGTGTAAAGATAAATTATTTATTTGAGATGTTTCTTGAGATAGGCCTGTAATGCTATGAATTTTCTTTTTAAGACAGCTTTTGTTTTTACATAGATTTTAGGTTTTTAGTTTTTATTTCCATTTTTTTCAAGGTATCTTTTGATTTCTTCCTTTATCTCATTGTTAATCCATTCATTGTTTAGTGTTATGTTATTTAACTTCCATGTCTTTATGAATATTTTCAGTGTTTTTGTTTGTTTGTTTGTTGTTTGTTTTTAAGTGAGAGGAAGGGCAATAGAGACTCCTGCTACCAAACAGGGCTTCACTCCGCCACCCTTGTCTGGGGCCAATGCTTTAATCAATCAAACTATCCTCAGTGCCTGGGGCTAACACTCAAACCAATCAAGCCACTGGCTTCAAGAGGTAAAGAGAGAGACAAAAGGGAGAAGGAGGTAAAGAGAAGCAGATGGTGACTTCTCACGTGTCCCCTGACCAGGGATTGAACCCTGGACATTCATATGCCAGGTCAATGCTTTATCCATTGAGCAAACTGGCCAAGGCTCAGTTGTTGTTGTTGTTTTTCTGATTAATTTCTAGTTTCAAACCCTTGTGGTCAGGGTTTGATATCATCATAATCTGTTTAAATTTATTGTGACTTGTTTTGTGCCCTAACATGTGGTCTATCTTAGAATATGTTTCATGAGTACTTGAAAAGAATGCTTATTCCCCTGCTTTGGGGCAAACTGTTCTAAAGATATCAATTAAATCCATTTGCTGTAGTATGTCATTTACAGCCACACTGCTGGTTCTTGATTGTTGATTTTCTTTCTGGAAGATTTATCCATTCATGCCAATGGGGTGATGAAACCTCCTACTATGAATGTATTACTGTAATTTTTCTCTTTATGTCCAAAAATTTTTTGCTTTTCATATTTAGGTGCTTCTTTGTTGGTGCATAAATCTTTTTTTTTTTTTTTTTTCATTTTTTTGAAGCTGGAAACAGGGAGAGACAGTCAGACAGACTCCCACATGCACCCGACCGGGATCCACCCGGCACGCCCACCATGGGGCGATGCTCTGCCCACCAGGGGGCGATGCTCTGCCCATCCTGGGCGTCGCCATGTTGCGACCAGAGCCACTCTAGCGCCTGAGGCAGAGGCCACAGAGCCATCCCCAGCGCCCGGGCCATCTTTGCTCCAATGGAGCCTTG
Source organism: Saccopteryx leptura (assembly GCF_036850995.1). Classification (NCBI taxonomy): domain Eukaryota; kingdom Metazoa; phylum Chordata; class Mammalia; order Chiroptera; family Emballonuridae; genus Saccopteryx; species Saccopteryx leptura. The sequence continues at coordinate 322,934,851 of NC_089505.1, read as the reverse complement.
GCTGCAGGAGGGGAAGAGAGAGACAGAGAGGAAAGCGCGGCGGAGGGGTAGAGAAGCAAATGGGCGCTTCTCCTGTGTGCCCTGGCCGGGAATCGAACCCGGGTCCTCCGCACGCTAGGCCGACGCTCTACCAATGAGCCAACCGGCCAGGGCCGGTGCATAAATCTTTACAAGGGTTATATCCTCTTGTTGTATTGATCCCTTTATAATTATGTAGTGTTTTTTATCTTTTAATACAGCCTTGTTTTAATGTTTTAGATATAAGTATTGTAATCTCAGATATTTTTCCTCTCAATTTGCATAAAATATCATTTTTATTTCATTACTTTTAATATGTGTGTATTTTTTCTTCTGAGATGGGTCTCCTGTCAACAGCATATATATGGATCTTATTTTCTCATCCATTCAGATATCTTATGCCTTTTGACTAGAACATCTAAGCCCTTAACATTTAAAGTGGTTATTGATGAGTATGTATTTATTACTATTTTAGAATTTTAACTATGTTCCTCTGTGGTGGTCTTCTTCTTCTTTCTCTTCTTCTTCTCCTTCTCCTCTCCTTCTCCTTCTCCTTCTCCTTCTCCTTCTCCTTTTCTTCTTCTTCTTCTTCTTCTTCTTCTTCTTCTTCTTCTTCTTCTTCTTTCCCTTCTTCTTCTTCTTCTTCTTCTTCTTCTTCTTCTTCTTCTTCTTCTTCTTCTTCTTCTTTCTTAGAGCAGGCTTTTTAACATTTTTTGTAATACTGGTTTGTTGGTAAACTCCTTTAGATTTTTTTTTATATGAGAAGTTCTTTATTTCTCTTTCAAATTTAAATAATAGCTTTGCTGTGTAAAGTAGTCTGGATTATAGGTCTTTGTTTTTTATCACTTTAAATATTTCATGCCAATCCTTCCTGGCCTGACTCTCAGCCATCATATGTAACATTATATAGTAGGTATTTTGTGTAGTCTAGTGGTACAGTTTCCATAATCATCTGATCTGGGTATTCCAGGAATGTCCTTTGTGTGGGTTATGTGGTCACTACTGTTGTAATTAGTCTTGATTTCAATTGGCTCTTTTATGTGTGTAATTGATCCTCAGGCTGTCTGACTTTGAGGCACATCTCAACCATGTCATGTGAGCTTCTGTGCCAGTATTGACCACACAAAGCAGAATTTGCTTCAGCACCTCTTGAGAGCCCTCTATGCATGTGCTTCTTATGAAGCTTATTCAATTTTGCTCTGTTATTACCTGATAGTGGCCACTGGGTAAGTTGATTCTGGGTTGCCTGAGAGGGACTCTGCAGTGGGCCAAAGGCAGATGCTGCCTGTGAGTGTTCCTGGACAACTTTTATAAAGCTACAAGTGATACACAGTTTGTAGCTTCCTCTGCTGGGCCTGGGTACACACAGGAAGAACCAAGTGCATACCAAGGCCAGCTTTTACTAACCTCAGACCTAGGAGTGGATCAACAAAAGTCCCAGGCACCCAAGATCTACCTCTACTTGCCTCTTCTTTCTGGCTCCCTATTCAGTGTAGTCACTGAAAGACCCTCTGGTACTACTCAAGTTGCATGAGGTAGATTCACAGTGAATCACCAGGTAACAACAGTTCTGGAAAAGAAAGGTACTGGTCAAGCTTCAGGGAAATTAGGAGTATTTAGTTTTTATCCCAGAGACATTCAACTTAGACTGTCCTGGATTTCCCCCCAACTTCAGCTAGGCAGAGCCATTGAGAGTCAGGCAGTTGAGGTCTCCATAACCCAGAGGGTGATTTTAGATCTCCTGTGAGAGTGTCAGTCATGTTCACAGGAAAGCAGGGGGAAATTACTCCTGTCCCAAAGCTACTCAATCCAGCCAGTGACATCCCTTGAGTTTGTTCAGATCTTTACACCCTTGCCAATGCAACTGACTCCTCAGCAAGATGTAAGTTCCACAGTGTGGTCAAAAAGAAGTCCAGAGGGTTGGGCTACTGCTTTCCACTGGGCTGATACCACATGGAAAAAAGTAAGTGCACCCAAGAAAGATGGCATCTACAGTATAGGAAGATCACTTAGCACAGTGGCAGTCCCTTGAGCTCTCTTCCCAGAGTCACAAACTCCACACTCTCCTCATGTAACTCTAGTCTGCTTCACATTTCCTCTGCCAAAACCCAGGGTGAGTAGCTACAAACAAAATTTTGTGTTGGTACTTTAAGATAGTGCTTATCCCTAGTGAATTCTCATCTCTCCCAGGTAAACAGAAAACCTACTGCTTTTCACAGCCATATGTTATGTGGGCATCTCTTCCCAGCTCTTCTCTTGGCTGAGGATCCTGGATTGAAGTTTAGACCCCATGCTTCAAGGAGAACATCATGTAATTGAGATATCCCTCTGGAACCTTAGCCATCATCTGTGGGAACAGGGCTAGCCAGTCCTTTCCCATCTCCACACTTCCTACCAGTCTTAATGTGGCTTCTGTAAATCTTTGGTTATAATACTTCCTTTCAGCTAGTTTTCAGTTAGTTACTTTGGATGACTATTTTATAATTTAGTTGTACATCTAATTTAGTCTTGAGAAGAGGTGAGTGTAGTTTCCCTCTACTCTGCCACCATCTTGGATCTCTTCTTTGGTTTATTTTTTCTTAATATTAAGAGAGATTGAATGTGGATTTAATAGAACTCAGAGTTTTCTTTTGGGGATATTTTAAATTACACATCAAATTGTATTAATAACTATAGGATGGTTAATTTAAATTTTTTTCTGCATTTGTTGTGATATTCTTCAAGTAATTAATATATTTCATTAAAATTTTAGACATGTTGAAACTGTTGTTTATAATACTTATTTTAACATAAGTATAATCTCTGTAGGTTCTGATATTGTGTATATTAGTAATTTATGCCTTCTTTTGCTAGATTTATTTATATTAGTCTCTATTATATAATATATTTGCTTTTGATTAATACATAACGTACAATTGTACTTTATTAATAACTGCATCCAATATTTTATTTTATTTACTTTGTGTTAAATCTCTCTATCATTTTATAAACATTTTTGCTTCTTTTTTTTCTTTTTCTTTAGCAAGATGGGGTACAGACAGGGACAGACAGGAAGGAAAAGATATGAGAAGCATCAATTATTTGATGCAACACCTAAGTTTTTCAGTTAATTGTTTCCCTATAAGCGCCATGACCATGGGGTTTCAGCAGAGCAAGTGACCACTTACTCAAACCAGCAACCCTGGATTCAAGCCAGCTACCTTTGGCTTCAGCCAGAAACCTTTAGGCTCAAGCCAGTGATTATGCAGTCATGCCTATAATGCCATGCTCAAGCAGGTGACCTGTGCTCAAGCCAGATAAACTCACAATCAAGCAGGCAACTTCAAGGTTTTGAACCTGGGTATTCAGCATCCCAGGCCCATGTTCTATCCACTGTGCTACCTCCTGGTCAGGCTTCTCCCTTCCTAACACATTTTAATGTCTTGATTAATATTCTCAGATTATTGATTTAAGAATTTTTAAATATATGCACATAGATTAAAATTCTAAAACTAAATTTTGCTGAATCTTTCAAGGGTCATATATCACTTTTCATTGTCTTTTAGTTCAAACTGTTTTTAAATTCCTTTGTGTTTCTTTCTTTGACCTGTGGATATGTATTATTTAATTTCTAAATATTTTGGGTGTATATTCTAATTATCTTATAATATTGCTCTCTAGCTCTATTTAGGACACAGCACATTATTGAATGATAAAACTTATTTGTGACTACCCTATCACCAAAAACCATAATTATTTCTTGCAGTTTCCAGTAAACATTTAAAAAAAGTGTACTTGACTTTTGTAGAGTCTAGTGTTCTAAATGTCAGTTAGGCAAATTTTATTAAGTGTATTGTTCAAAATTTTCATACCGTGATGGATTTGTTTTACTCCCATTTGATTAATTTTTATTGAATTGTGTTAAGCACCTCTTTCATGATTACCAACTTGTTTCTTTTGTTAGTGTTCTGTCAGTTTTTCTTTTACTTTTAGCTTTTAAAATTATGTTATCAGACACAAGAAATCTAATTATTACTATGAATATTTTTAGATTTGACACTGCATCACTATAAAATTTTTCTTTCTTTTTCTAACAATAATTCTTGCCTTAGGTCTGTATTTCCTATTATTAGTATTGCTAGGCCAGTTTATTTTGGCTGCAGTTTGTTATAAATTTCTATTTTTTCTTTACAAATTTTCTGTACCTTATGTTTTATAGATTCCTTATAGAGACAGTATAGGGTGTGTGTGTGTGTGTGTGTGTGTGTGTGTGTGTGTGCATGTGAAAAATCTCTATAGAGCACATTTATTATTTTTATGTATGGTATAACTGCTATCATATTTTGTTTACATTCTATAATCTCATTACATCTTTTTTATCAGTTCTGTTACTTTATTTTCTTTTGAATTAACATTGTTTAGTACTGTATTTTGTTTTTATTTTACTGTTTATTATGAAGTTTTATATTTTTTGGTAAGTGGTTATTTTTATATACTTTAAAGAATTTTTAAATTTATACTTTTATTTTATAACATGATAAATATTAAAAACATAGCACATTAAAATCTTGAAGGTTAATTTCTATTTAATAATATTAAGGAATGCAATTCCAAAACGTCTCAGAACTGCTGCTTACTCTCATATATTTTTGCAGAGTTTACTTTACAAATAATAGTTACTACCTAAATAGTTACTTTAGGAATTACAAAATGTACACTACTAAATCATAATGCTAAAAATTACTTATATAGTACAAAAACTTAGATAATTTTAATCAAATCTATGTCATTCTGAATTGTAATGCTTTTGTCACAAAAGAATTATTAATAAATATACACAAATATTTTAAATTCTTTAGTTCCCTTTTTTCTATTTTTTCTCTCTGAAGAATCCATTTTTTTTCCTTTAGTATTGATTTTTAACATTTTAAATCAATATGTTATAGAAGTGTACATTTCACTTTTTGTGTTTGGGTTTCAGATATGACTATTATTTTTATTCTGTATATTTATGTTCCATTAAATTTTAGATTTCATTGTTCCTGTTGAGAATTCAGTTATCAATCTCACCATTCCTTCTGTAAAGGTTATATAGATAGATGATAGATAGATAGATAGATAGATAGATGATAGATAGATAGATAGATAGATGATAGATAGATTTATAGATAATAGATATATTTTTCCCTCCCTTCTGGCCACATATAATATGTTCTTTTTTTTTAATCTTTGTGTTTCTTAAGAGTCATGGTAAAGAATCTACATGCATTTTCTTTCCAATGCTGTTATGTATTGGTTAACATTGTTTGTTTTCTGATCTGTGGATTAAACTCTTTTTATCTATGTGGAAAAGTTCCTAGCTATTATTTATTCAAATATATCTCCTTATATTTCTACACTTTACTTAAGAATAAAATAAAGAGTTTTATGTATCTTACTACAAACACATTTTCTCTCTCTCTCTCTTTTTTTTTTTTTTTTTGACAGAGACAGAGAAAGAGTTAGAGAGAGGAACCAATAGGGACAGGCAGACAGAAAGGGAGAGATGAAAAATACCAATACTTTGTTGCAGCTCCTGAGTTGTTCACTGATTGCTTTCTCATATGTGCCTTGACTGGGGGCTACAGCAGAGCGAATGACTCCTTGCTCAAGCCAGCAACCTTTGGGCTCAAGCCAATGACCTTTGGGCTCAAGCTAGTGACCATGGGGTCACGTTTATGATCCCACACTTAAGCCAGCGATCCCATGCTCAAGCTGGTGAGCCCGCTCTGAAGCTGGCAACTTCAGGGTTTCGAATCTGGATCCTCTGCATTCCAATCTAATGCCCTATCCACTGCACCACTCCTGGTCAGGCCGAAGACTTTTTCTTTTATTTTCATATCTTTTCTTCCCAAACTTTGTCTCTGTAGTCATCCTTCTAGATCCATTTTACTGATACATTTACTTTATTAATTTTTCTTTCATATTTTTTTGAATTTGTGTTTCAGGTTTCTTGAGATAAATTTCCAAAAGGAAAATCACTAGGTAATAAGGCAGTTCCATTTTTAATTTTTTGAGATAAACCCATACTGCTTTCCACAGTGGCTGCACTGCTATGTTCCATAGCATAGTGGCAGCGTATTTTATAATGGCCAAGATTTGGAAGGTGCCCAATAAGGAAGGTGCCCAAGATTTGGAAGCTGTCTATCAATACAGGTAATCCAAGGGTCATGAACAAAAAAAGTTCTGTAAATTTAAAAATGTTTAAGTAAGGCCCTGGCCGGTTGGCTCAGTGGTAGAGCATCGGCCTGGCGTGCAGAAGTCCCGGGTTCAATTCCTGGCCAGGGCACACAGGAGAAGAGCCCACCTGCTTCTCCACCCCTCTCCCTCTCCTTCCTCTCTGTCTCTCTCTTCCCCTCCCGCAGCGAGGCTCCATTGAAGCAAAGATGGCCCAGGTGCTGAGGATGGCTCCTTGGCCTCTGCCCCAGGCGCTAGAGTGGCTCTGGTCGCAATAGAGCGACGCCCCGGAGGGGCAGAGCATCGCCCCCTGGTGGACAGAGCGTCGCCCCCTGGTGGGCGTGCTGGGTGGATCCCTGTCTGGCGCATGCGGGAGTCTGACTGTCTCTCCCCATTTCCAGCTTCAGAAAAATACAAAAAATAAAATAAAATAAAATAAAAATAAAAATGTTTATGTATATGCACAGAAAAATAAAAATGAGACAAACATCTAAGCTGCATTTAGTTAGGTAAATGTGCCTGTTTCAACTTAACATGCAAATTCAACTTAAGAACAAAACTTACCTTATCTTGTTTATAACCTGGGGATAGCCTGTAGATGAGTGGATAAAAATTCTGAGGTACATCTACACAATGGGATATTTTTCAACCATTAAAAAGCAGAAAATTTTACCTTTTGTGATAGCATTGATGGACCTGGAGAGTATTATGCTAAGTAAAATAGGACAGTCAGATAAAGACAAGTATCATATGATTATATTTATATGTGAAATCCAATGAACTAACAAGGAAAATATAAGCACATTCATAGATAGAGATCAGGCTGACAGCTGTGGGAAGGATAAGGCTAGGTGGAGGAATGGAAGTATTAGCCAAAAAGGAAAAAATTCATGGACAGAGACAATGGTGTGGACGAGGTAGGTTGGGGAAGGTGGAGGGAAAAATGAGGGAGTAAATGGTGATAAACAAAGATCTCAATTGTGGTGGTGAACAAAAATACAGTATAAACTGTAATAGAATCATGCACTTGTAATGTGTACAAATTTTATTAAACAGTGTCACCTCAATACATTAAAAAAAACGGTTAAAGACTTTCTTCAGCTGCTTTTAATGTGTTGTTAATTCTAAATATATGATTTTAAAAATATACATCATTTATTTTCTAATTAGTACATCTTATGGTATTGTTAGATATTTTCTGATGAAAGTTTTAAGCTTGTATCTTATCTTCTCATACATAGTAAGCATAGCTACTTTAATGTCTGTGTCAATAATGACTAAGTCCTGCTGTCTATTGTTCTAATTTATTCTTTTTTTCATGATGTGTTTTATGATTTCCCCTTTATATTCTTAGTTATTTATATTGTGTCCAGACCAAAGTTTTTTTTTATGAAAATAGATTTAGGTGTTGGGTGATATTATCATTATTCAGAAAAAAATTTAATTTTCTTTAGCCAGAAACCTGGGTGAACTGAAATCGAAAGTCATAAATCATTTCAAAACTGACATTTTCTGAACCATTTGGATGGTGTAAATCTGAGCTCTTGTTCATAAAAAAGCTTAATGACTTCTTCCTTAACATTGTTGTTACGATGCAAACACCTATGATTTGTAATAAAAGCAGTACATATTTACTAAGGCTGACCCCAGTTGGAGGGCCCTGATCTTTACTTTTGCCTTAATGCTAGAGCAAAAAATAAAATTTCAATATTTTATGATCAATTCTGCTTTATTCAGTGCCTCTATGGCAAAAGTTAACCTTCACTTTTCTCAACCCCATATGACTATGAAGACCTTTTTTTTCTCGTAGTGATTTAATATCTGCAAAATATCTAGTGTTTTAAGTACATTTAAAAATAATATTATCCTTTTTTTCTGATATAACTCCAGTTAGTGGGTTTTCTGATTGCATAATAATACATTAGAAACTGGAATACAATTATCTCCTCCATTTTTATATCAATTACTCTGAAAAAATAGATATTATTCTAGTTAACTAAGTCATTTTTCTTTCCTTTATGGTATTTTCAGCTAGTAAACTTTATTACTCTTATTTTTTAATTAATTTTAATAAAATTTTATTTTTCAATTACAGTTGATATATACAATATTATATCAGTTTCAGTTGTACAACAGAGTGATAAAAATTTTTTAAGTGAGTGGAGCAGAGATAGTGAGAAAGACTTGCACGTGTGCCCCAACTGGGATCCACGAGGCAACTCCTGTCTGGGGCCAATACTGAAATCAACCGAGCTACCTTTAGCACCTGGACTGACACTCAAACTAATTGAGACCCTGGCTGTGGGAGGGAAAGAGGGAAATAAGGGGGAGAGGGAGTGAGAGGGAAGAAAATGGTTGCTTCTCTTGTGTACCCCAATTGGAAAGGAAACCCAGGATGTCCATATGCTTGGCCAACTATCTACTGAGCCAGCCAGCCAGGGCTGATAAAACATTTATATACCTTACAAACTTATCACCTCAATCTTCACTGGTTAGTAATAATATAATAACAAGCTATAAAAATTGATTATTTTTTATTGCTTATAGAGCCAGGTAGATACTCAAATAACATTTTTGTTTTAAAACAATATGAAAATGAAAGTCTAAGAGCAGGAAAAAACATTTTGCCAATAGTAAAACTGAAGTAAATTATATGAGGTGGAAAATATATTCTCCCAGGTACCTCTAATAGATAAATGAAATCACATATAAATTTATTTTCAAATAAATTTATTAAATGAGTTATTTAATAAATGTTTATATGCATGTTTGACCTCCACAACAGTCAAATGATGGAAAGATGAGTAACTATATATATTTTTTTGTAAATTGATCCACTTAAATTTAAGAGCTAGAAGCAAAAGAGTTGTTTCCACTGTCATTTGATATAGGAATAATGTTTCAGTAATATTTACTCAGATTAGTAACTAAACCAAGAAAGGCACAGGGGAGATGAGGTACACCACACTAGTAGTCATAACTTTGGGTACCTCTCTTTGGTATATCTTTCTACTCACTTGAATATTTAATTCTGGGGTCACATTTTCAGATAGTAAAATGACACTAATTGGGAAACAGATACAAGTCAATAAATTCTTTATAAAGAAATATTTCCATAGTATGTTTGGTTGGATGTGGAAGACAAAATTTATGCCACGTTGAATTGAATAAATAAACATGATAAGTGCTGATAGAAACATAATTTCTTATGAGTGGTTCACATATACTTTTTGAAGGTAAAGCTGGGTAACTTACTTTTTTGATTTATTAATTTAATTCTATGAGTGCATTAAGATATAAAAAATACACATAATATATATGATATAAGAATTTTTGGCAATAATTATATTCCATTTCCTTGCAGATAGTCTACATGGGCTGGTGTGAAACAAGGGAACAGGACCCCCTTCAAGATTGTGTGTACATTCCAATATTTCTAGCCCTAAGAGGCGCATGTCTTTACAAGTTTCTGGCACCTCCAGTAAGTGTTTTTGTCCAAAAATTTTTTTGTATCCTTATCACATCAGAGTGACATCAAATTTTTAAAAAGTTTTTATTAATTTTAATGGGGTGACATTAATAAATCAGGGTACATATATACAAAGAAAACATCAACTTAATAACAAATAGCAATATATTTTGAAATTAAGATAAAAAAATTGAAAATAGTCCATGTGTTTTTCAATATAGTTTACTAAATATATATGTTCTGGCACTAAAGATTATTTTATAACCCTTGAAAAATCTAGAAGTTCCTTCTGTTTAGGCATTTCTGACAATCAAGGTATGTTTATGTGGCACAGGTTTCTCTATATCAGATAAATCATATTTTTGATATCTAATATGCTAGTCATTGGGATTTGTATTAAATATTTATGGGTATTTATTGCACCTAACACGCATGCCTTTAGAAACATTTACCTTACACAATAGTAGATTCTCAGTAAATCGTTATTGAATAAAATATTAAATGCCAGACCACTTACTTATATGTTTAATAATGGATAGGGTCTTGAAATTGTCAAGACTTGTTTATTGTTATTTTGAATGTCTATGTCTATATGAAGTTCAAAACAACAGGTAGGCAAGAAAAAATCCATTAATATTAATATCTTTTACTATTATATATTACTATTTTGAAAAATTTCTTATGATTAAACAAATATATGGCTCAAACTTTAGTGAAACGTCATTATAATATTTGGAGTCTTCATAATTTTGTAAAATATTCACATATTAGAATTACTTTTACTATAAATTATGTCTTTTATAAAATTAAAGCTAGTGTTGCTACCTACCTAGTATTCTTTTTGTAGGTAACTAGTGGTAAAATAATATATATGTGTATGTGAAATATAAATATTTTATATGTAAAAAATATTTATATGTAAAAATACACACATTATTTGAAATAAGTAAAGACATTGTACAAATGGAAACTGTTGCATGTAACATGAGATATTTACTGAAAAAGGAAAAGAAATGGTAATAAAGCTTAGAAGAGAGAAAACCACAACATTTTACATGGACCTCTATGAGAGTAACTTCACAACTGAGAAACTATATTGTACATATGTGACAGTTTCCATTATGCAGAATAATATATAAATAACATAAAAAGGGGGACAAGCATTATTTTTCTAACATAGATGTCATATTAGTTTCTCATCTTTTAAAGGTTACAACATGGGACTGGACCCGAGCAGAAAAAACATTTTCAGTTTATGAGATAATGTGCAAGATTCTCAAGGTATGATCAAAAGTAGTGAAAATTCTAATGGTCTTTCCTCAGAAAAAAGTGATTCTGGGCTCATAAGTTACTTCTAAAAATAAATAATGCATGTATATAAAAGAATACAAGATAAAGATAAATACAATATCAATATATACATATATAATACAGAAAAGTGTTGTAAGCACTCTCATATTATTTTAAATAATTTTTAAATTATTATTAAGCAAGAGGCAGGGAGGCAGAGAGAGAGACTCTCTCATACACCCTAACCAGGATCCACCTGGCAAGTCTTCTATGGAATGATGCTCTGCCTATCTGGGGCTGTTGTTCTGTTGCTCAGCAACCAAGCTATTTTAGTGTTTGAGTTGAGGCCATGGTGCCACCCTCAGTGTCTGGGGCCAACTTGCTGAAATAATCCATGGATGTGGGGTGGGGGGAGGAAGGAAGAGGTAGAAAAGCAGGTGGTCGCTTCTCCTTTGTGCCTTGACTGGGAATCAAACACAACATTCCCACATGCCAGGCCAACACTGTACTGCTGAGCCAAATGGCCAGGGCAGCTTAAATAATAAGAAGATTCTGAAATCCCTCAGTCAGAAAAGAAAACAAGGAGAAGCTTGGCAGATACCCATTGAGAAAAAGTGAAAGTTTAATTAAAAATAACCTGAATTTTGTCATCTCCTGTAGCCATGTATTTCTAACATATTTGCACAGAAAAGTAAAATAAAGGACAAAATAAAAAAATAGGACTATATCAAACTAAAAAGCTTTTGCATAGCAAAAATTACCAGTAACAAAATAAAAAGACAACCCACTCTATGGGAAAACATATTCACTGATATGTCTGATAAGGGATTAATAACCAAAATTTATGAAGAACTTCTAAAACTCAACACTGGAAACATAAAAAATCCAATTTAAAAATGGGCAAGGAACCCACAAATAAACGCTTCTCCATAAAGGACATACAGATGGCCAATAGGCATATGAAAAATTGCTCAATGTCACTAATCACCAGAGAAATTAAAATTTAAACCACATTGAGATATCACCTCACACATACCAGAATGGCCTTTATTATCAAATCAACACACAAGTGTTGGTGAGGACAGGGAGAAAAGGGAACCCTCTGCACTGCTGGTGGGAATGCAGACTCATACAGCCACTGTGGAAAACAGTATGGTAGTTTCTTCAAAAAAATGGACTGCCTTATGACCCAGCTATCCCACTTCTACGAATATATGTATATCTTAAGAAGCCCAAAACACTAAAAAAAAAAAAAAAAAAAAAAAGATGTGCACCCCATGTTTATTGCAGCATTTACAATAGCCAAGATCTGGAAAAACCCAAGTGTTCACCAGTGGATGAGTGAATAAAAAAGCTGTGGTACACATATATTGTAATATAATGAAATACTACATGGCTCTGAAAAAGAAGAAAATCTTACCTTTTTTTTGTGACTGCATGCATGGATCTGGATATTACTATTCTAAGAGAAATAAGCCAGGCAGAAAGACAAATGTCATATGCTCTCACTTATATTTAAATTCTAACAAATATAATAAACTAAAAAATAAAATAAAAACAGAGGCAGAGTCACAGGGAACAGATGGATAGCTGTCAGAGGGAAGATGAAAGAGGGGACAGAATCAAAGAAGGTAAAAGGATTAGCTAAACTATATATACATAACACAGGTACAGCGAACAAGGTAGCAATAACCAGAGGGAAAGAGGTGCAGAAGTTGGAAAGGGGAGGTAAAGGGGGTAAAATAAGGCTGGAAAGAGACTTTGTATGGGTTTCGGGGGTCATAATGTGGTGGTATTATATTGAGTGGACACTTAAAACCATGTCAACCCAATAAATTAAAAATAAAAAATTTAGAAATAGTCTAAATTTTAACCTCAATTAATAGCATAGTTCTTTGTTGAGTAAACTACAGAAGAAAATGATTGGATAAAACTTGGATCTTAAAAATATAGAAAATATAAAGTACACAAAGAAAGATATTTTTTAATTATTAAGGTTATTACTCTAAGTACAGAAAACAATATACAGTTGTTTTTAATTAATTACATTTCTGTGCTGTACACAAAATTGTTGCAATAGAAAATCATCAAAATGTTTTCTATAGCTGCTTTTCATAAATAAAGTGGGAATACAGTATAAAACCTAAATAATAATCTACATTCAGTTTCTACTCTATGGTCTATGGAAGTACTAGACATTGATAGTTACTCCTTGTTCAGGTTGACCGTGTTTGTGTAATCAAGGAGAACTAAGTTTCCTATATTTTACAGGATATATTCACATAAGTTAGTGAATTTTGAAGATAAATATATTTTTAGATATTAGATAAAATATAAATGCATTCTCATTATATGTAAGCAAGAAAACTTTCTTACCATTACTAAGTACAACATTAATGTTTTATATTCCATGAACTTTACACTTGCCATACATAATTATGCATTAGAAATTTTCTTTCCCAAATGAGCATTTATATAGCACAAGAACAAAGGAGTGGACATAAGACTCAATGCCAAATGGATTATTCTTCTGCATGCAGATCAGTAGTTGGAAGATCATTGGTTTAACAGGAAGCCTGGTCTCAAATAATTGGGTCTGGTTAGGAAATCTCAAAGTGAGCTTCTAATAAGCAGCCATCTACCAGTGTGATGTAGAAGTAAGCAAATACATTTTAAGAAAAACCACACTTCTTTTTCAATTGTTAAGAACCTACTTTTCAAAATAATACTATATATATATATTTTTTTTTTCTGAAGCTGGAAACAGGGAGAGACAGTCAGACAGACTCCCGCATGCGCCCGACCGGGATCCACCCGGCATGCCCACCATGGGGGGACGCTCTGCCCACCAGGGGGCGATGCTCTGCCCATCCTGGGCGTCGCCATGTTGCGACCAGAGCCACTCTAGCGCCTGAGACAGAGGCCACAGAGCCATCCCCAGCGCCCGGGCCATCTTTGCTCCAATGGAGCCTTGGCTGCGGGAGGGGAAGAGAGAGACAGAGAGGAAAGCGCAGCGGAGGGGTGGAGAAGCAAATGGGCGCTTCTCCTGTGTGCCCTGGCCGGGAATCGAACCCGGGTCCTCCGAATACTATAAGTATTAAGTTTAAGTTCTTGATAAAATATTCATAGTGATCAATGTAGTAACAGCAGTATTTTTCTAAATTCTATTTCAGAGAAAATAATAAATATCATACCTGGCTAGGCTAAATCAGGAAGGCTTCCAGGTGTTTGTTTGTGGGAGATGAGAAAAGGGGAGAGTAAATATGTTATGGGGAATGAAAAATGATAACCTGATTACTCACTGTCAGAAATAAAATATGCAAATATGAGAGGAAAGGAGAATAGAACTAACCCTGTATTACTGGATTAGAATTAGAAATATTAGTATGCAATTAGTTTTCTATGTATATATTATATGTAATATATAAGGTCTACCAGAAAGTTCTGTCCATTTTGGAATAAAACAAAATACAAATTTTTCTTACCGTCAATAAACTTTATTAAATAATA